>NW_027226498.1:3181250-3817500 GCF_022539635.2 Chironomus tepperi | reverse complement strand
GATACATTTCTTCAAAAATAGCACAATACAATTTACGCATTACTCCATTCACCAAAACAATACTAATAAAATAACTTTGGATAAAACATATTTATAAATGAAAAATTTTTACTTTATGAAAAATTATTAAACAACGAATACAATAGTCTGCGGCCGAGCGAAGCAAGGCCGCGTTTTTTTAACACGTGTTTTGGAATAATCGGCTATAATTTTGCAAAAAAAAAAAAAAGACAGATTTTTGCATCATATGTCTCATGTGTGGAAGTATTTCATGACTTCAAACCCAAAGTCTTGAAGCATTAAGGAAATATTTGTCAATTCTGTAAGTCTGAAGCAGGAAATTAAAAAAACTGAAATTTCAAAAAACCAAAAAATATATTCATTCAAATTGAAAATTTACTTTTATGTTCTTACTATTTTATCTTGGCAGAATAATGATTTTTATTAACGCAGTAACTTTTCATCGAAGATTCAAAAAAATTTGTGTAGATTTTAATATTTGTCTGTCGCAAGCTCCACGGATAAGCCATGTTTTGATTGCAGTTTCTAAAAAGGGTTAAGATCTTTTCGTTCAAGTTATCGCTCATTTAAAAAATTATTTAATTGCACACCATGTTCAAAGCTTTCAAAATTCATGGTTTTAAAATTTTGTGTCGAAAGAAAGACGATTTTGTTTTCGACTGTGATGCAATATTTTTTGTTAAGCCTTAATTTCAGACTCAATCTTAATGTATGTTAATGTTCTTTTTAATGAGTGAAACTATCTAGTTAGTCAGACAAAATGTATTATTTAATGCCCATTTTTCAAAAACTACGCTAAAAATCATCAACGAGGTTAAAAGAACAAGAAATCATAGAAAAATCAAAACGATGCAGTAATTGTTGCATTAATAACTTCCTGTGTGAATAATATGCGACATGTTCATACATATATAAGAATCTTATCCTTTTCATGCATGCTAAATAAAAATAAAGATCATAAATTCTCTTGTGTCTCTTCTTCTTGCCTTAGGATAAATAAGAAAAGAGAAAAAAAATTGATAACAATAATCATTCAATCCACAAGTGCTTTGAAGGTGTATTTGTGTTATGTTGTGAATGACGTGCAATGGAAGAATTTACAACTAAAAGGGAAAAAAGAGAGCATAAGAAGAGAAAGAGTTTTAGTTCTTCTGCAAAATTCTTGGCAAAAATTCATTTGATCTTCACAATAAGCCCGTTAAAGATGAGTACATAATTCTTTTTATTTTATGTTAACCAGGTTAAGTAGCGCACTTGAAAAAAAAATAAATTTTAGTTGTTCAGATCTAAACGACTCAGAGCTTTGTGTTACCTACGTCTTAGAGCTAATAGCAGCTTAACTGGTGAGAGGTCCACTATACCACCTCACTCAAACCTAGAACTAAAGTTCATATTAGGGATCCGAATCTTTCTTTCAACGACATTACTGCCTGTAGCCTAAAAAGAAAGGATATGAGCTTCGTTTGCACTTCATATTATCATTGGATAGGTATTGCAACAATTAGGTTTCAAAATACTAAAGCATTCCGCCACCGAGACACTTCGACAGAATACTCTTTTTTTAGATAAAAACAGCAAAACAAAGTCATCAAGACATCATTTCAAAAACTCTGCTCGATGAAGTCGAAGAAGAAGAAATTTAGCGAGAGAAGCTGAAATTCATCTCACCGTAAAAAGTTCTGGTTAGAAAGCCGAAGCAACCGTAATATACGTGATGTGTATATAAGAATCAGCGTAAGTTCTTGATAGAAATTTATTTACTATTTTGATCTCTTGCTGTGTACATCGCTCCCGAATAAACAGTGCTAATTGATCTATAGTTTATTTTTGATTATTAATTTATTAAATTTGTAGTACTAAGTATCAGCAATACAAAAATTGCTGCAAATTTTGTTAATTTTAATTAAAAAACAATCAAGTGTGTTGTGCAAAAAGTGTGAAAATCAATCAACATGAGATTTACATATTTATCGTAAGGCATTCAATACTATTTATCATTTTGTTTTTCTTCTCTTTATAAACATTTTTGTACTACAATAGTATCCAGGAATCTTGGTGGGTGTTAAAATGTTTGTTTCAACACAAGCTCTATCATTAAAAGAATTGTTGAGCATATTAAATACAGTTTAGTACTATGCTTTGTGCTCTGTAATGTAATGTAAAAGTGTTTAATGATAGAATTCTTTGTATAATACATGCATGCAAGAACATGCAAGGTTGGAATCCTTTAGGCAAATTCTTGATATCTTTTATATTTCATTTTATTTAAATAACACTTAAAACTAGTAATTTGGGTAGAAATCCATGCAGTGGACATATTCGCATCGTGCATCTGGATGGAAGTCTCGATGATAGGCCTGCAACGTATGATTTGCATGTATTTGAGGGTTTAAAGTTGGGCTCTAAAATACAAGAAATACGGGAATAATGGCTGATTCCTACCATGCCCAAAATCTAATCACTTTTTATTTAGAAAGGAACATATGAAAAGCAAAAAACTCGAAGCGTCAATGTGACCTTGTTTTTCTCGGCGATATTTCAGTTAAATAAATCTATTTTCTAATTATGATGTGAAATTCCAGGCACAAACTTTTTGTCATACTACATAATTTACAACTTTATTTATGCTGATTTCTTCTTTTACGATCTGCAAGGATACTTTAAAATCAAATGCAACATAGATATTTTTTACTGGATGTAGTGGATGAATAATGTTGTTGCTTTGACTATTAATAAGCAGTACTTAAGGCAATTAAGCTGGTTTGACGATTAGTCATGCATATGAGATAGAAACATCTGCTGATTGCGATCGGTGGTGACGTTTTATGCAACCAGTTATTCTGGTGGGAATTTGTTCTATAATCTTGATTTTTGTGGGATGTGATCAAATGCTGAATAGTAGAATACTTTAATTCGAAACTAGAAGATATTTTTCCGAATATTCTAGAAATTAGCATTTTCTAATAGTTTTGCTTGAGGGATTTTTAACTGCATTTTAAATGAAATCGATTCAGATAATTATCAAAATAAAAGCAAAAGATATTCGTAGAAAGTCAAAAACACAACAAAAAACTCTTTTGTTTCATCATTTTATTTCTTCCGATTCTTCCAGATTCTTTTATAAATTCTCAACATGTTTCGCGTTTCAGCACGAAAAAAAAACTTTTAATTTCATTCGAAAATTTTCGTATTCTTTTGCTTTTGTTCGCTTTTCGTTCTCACTAAAAATTCTCAAGAATTCCACGATACAGACGATTTATCTATTAGTCTTTTTATGTTGCATGCTTCGTAAAAGTAATAATAGTACTATTCTTAGTTAGACGATCGTCATTGACTTGTTCCTTTTGTCTAGGTCAATAACGCGGTAAAACTGACAAAATGAGATAGAAAATGAGTAAGAATAGTGAATGTGCACTAATAATTTGCAATTATTCTTTGTTTAACCATCATCGTTTATTAGCTCCAGCCTCCAATTGTGTTTACTGCATCATAATTTCTTTACTTTGATTCTTACATTCTTTTATTCGTCGTCTTTCGTTTTCTTTTCTTACGTTCATAGCATCCTTTTCATTTTGCATAAAATATTATCAATATTTATGATAGAGCATATTTCGAGTCGCAATTGTTATGCACAAGTTATTTTTGATTGAGTGGAATGAAAAGGTAATAATAGATAATGGCTTACAGGGTTTTAAATAATATATTTTATTTGTTAGAATATAAAGCATGACCAAAAACTAGATTTTGAATATGTGAAAATTCTTGAAGAAATATGAAAATTATATTTTAAACTTATCGTAGTATATTACACTCGGGATGTATCTTAAACCGTTTTTTAACGCTTTCTACTTGAAAAATGTATTAATGTAGCGGTTAGTAGATGAATAAGCTTTATAAATATTATTCAATTAGAAGAAGAATTAATTGGTCATAAAAAAGTCTATTTTTTAAATAATTTACTAGTCGTTTAATGGAAACGTCATAAAATATAATTAGATTTAGTCACCGTATTGGCATCTTCGTATGTATGCCTTGCACTGGTCAATTTTAGTAAAGAAACTTTGGCATAAATATGATCAGCAGATGCGTAGCCAGAAGAGTACTTTGGAGGCTCGTGCTCCTCTCGGAGGATTGTGACATCATTTTTGAAATGACTAGTAAAACTAATGGTTACATCTCTGCACGTCACATTTTATCATGTCATTAAATTTATGTTTATTTTAAAATCTGTAATTTATGCAAAAATGCGCTGTTGCACTTTTACTTTTCTAAGAATTTTTAAAATTTATATGCCGACACTCATGCAATGCATAAACATTTTCCTCATACATATCGGATACAATTATCATTGATTGAAGATGAGTTCTGAAGATGTTTTATGTACAAAATGCATTAATATCTTGAAGCTAAAATTACCTGTTCAAGCTTTTTTTCTTAGTGATGTTCTGCTTCCTTGCGTCAACAATCTGCAAATTAAAGTGATGTTAACATAAAATGTACAAAGAAAGAAATTATAAACAATTTCTAACAAGTCTAAAGAAGCTCTTCAATAACATGGAAGTAGTAAAACTATCAAGATTTACTTTGTGCGCTGCCAAAATAAAATTAAGATAAATTATAAAATCATGCTTAAAACATTTCACATGTAAACCATGAACTGTAAAGTGAAAATTAAAATAAATTTCGCATTTGATATTTTATTATCTTAGTAATCATGATTATTTATGAACATTTCAAAACATTAGAAACTCACAAGATATTCTGAAATTTTCCTCAATGGTTCGTTCACTTATTAAGTTTGGTCTATGAGTTTTAACACTTTTATTGTATGAAAATTTTGAAACAAGCGGAGAGATAACGTAATAAATGAACGGCCCCTAACGATAGCATAGAATAAAAACGGGAGAAATGTTCGTTGAACTCAGTTCTATTAATTACCATTAAGATTTTTTTTTTATTTTATTTATTTGCAATCATTACAACAATTTCTCTTCTATTTCATATTTATTAATCCGGTAATGATGCTGTTGTAATATTTATCATTAAACTTGAATTGCTGCGTGCAAAAAACTCTCAGTCTAATAATTCTCGTTATGATGAGTAGTATCGATGTGATTGTTGCACAATTTAAAGTAGTTAAAATGGAATCGTTGCGGTCACTAACATCGCATGATCAACAGCAACAACATCATCATCAACATCATCATCATCGTACAGCATCAGTAATGCATGAAAAGGGAAAGCTGACGAAAGACAGTAATGTTACGGTAATTCAAGTTTTACCAAGTGAGCGAGCAAATCGAAGAATCGATAAAGTAATAAAGCGCAGAATTGATCCAACAATGGCATCGGATTTCAAACTGTTGACACCGAGAGAATCAACAGATGCTAAAGTAATGAAATTACATATCATAAATGTTCGTACGGGCAAAATACAAGATGCAATAATGTTAACGACTGGCAACAATGATGTATCTGATGATTCAAAGTCAAATCACAAAGCATCAGGTATGCATACAAATTAAAGTTTTTATCATTATTTTCAGTATTTTCTACTTCAATTTATCCTCTTCGTAATAACTTCATCAATACGTATAACATAAAAAATGTGTATAATCTAAATGCATAAAAGACAGAGGAAATAAAAAAATAATTCGCATACAACCATTGGACTCAATAAAGCCCGAGAAAACATTGAATGAGATTAATATAAGTAAAAAATATCCGCTCAAACCGTATAAATTGCGCAACAAATTTACATCAGCAAAGTGCAAGTGTGAGGATACAGCACGCATGTGGAACTGTAAGAAAATTCAAATATCGATTGCGCAATGTAAAAGTAATCAATTTATGTGCTGCTCTTAAATGTTCAAAAATGTTTTAACAAATATTATAAATTTTGTACTGAAAATTTTTTGATATTTTAATTTAAGATATTAATTATAAGAATACTGTGAATTTATTTTGAAAGTAAACTGTATGAAAAACGAAACATTAAATGTAACATAATACATATTATTACTATAAGTGAAAAATATTAAAGAATAAAATGGCATTACTTAAAAAAATAACTATTTATTTAATGGTGATGATTAGTTCCTATTGACCTATTTTTAATAGTAGAGCATTGGTAGACAACATTTTGTGTATCACAGTACACCTTGGTTATAAGTCAAAACCGAAAAAACGGCATTAAATTAAAAACAATTTAAAAAAAAAATAACGACACACTATTGTTCCGCGGCACCATACGACTGTTTTAGGGAGTTGATAAAAAAATGAAAAAGTATGTGTTACTGACAATGACAGCTTCTTCTTTATCTTTTGTGAAAATGCATCGAGCCTTTGTCATCTATTTTTGTAATTAAACTAAGCCATACTTCGCACGAAGCACTACAAAATAAATTACAAATGCAAAATAACTCTTTGTGTTTATAATTTCAGTTGTCGCTCATTCTTGTGATAAAGAAGATGTGTAGAACAAAGGTTTTAGATAATTAAACACGATACGAGATTTAATTTAGAAAAAATCCGACATGAGTGTAAAGATACTGCAGTTTGCCTCGATTATTCGTAGGTAAGAAGAAAAACTGTTGTATTTACATTGATTTTTCATATTGCGTGCAAAAATGTGTCCACTGTGTTGCATAAGTTTAAGGAAAATAAATTTTGGTATTTTTAAAAGTTTTTAAAACTTTTTGGAATTTTATTTTTTTAAATTATTTATATTCACGAGCGGTGAAATGGCATAAGTAGCCTAAATGGTAGAGCGTTGGCCTTCCGTGCCAAAGGTCCTGGGTTCAATCCCAGGCCATGTCTAATTTTCGAAGCTCTTTTTCCATTTCACCGTTCTAGTTATGAAGCTCGGTTCGTGTGTTGGGTGGAGTTTTGAGGTCTTTGGCATATAATGTGTCTCCACTGCTAGGTATACAAGGATATACTAGTATTTGGATGTCTTTGATTACGAAATCTTGCGCACACGAATTATAACTAGGTAAATTCAAGGGTAACTAAATTCATATGACGTACTCGTGTCTTTGCAATGTGCAGAGCTTGCAAGTGGTTCGGATCCCACTATAAACTGTAGGTCTAAAGGGTGTGGTACAACAAATTTAAAATCGCACTGCCTCCAGCTCACAAGACTGAGCCCTTCAGTCATTATATATTATATTCACGGGTGAATTTTGTGTAGCAAAGAGTTTGTTCTTGAAAATTATGAAGCTTTGTAGATTTGTTATTATTTAAATGTAGATTTTTTTGAGAATTTCAGAATTTAAAGTTAACATATAAATCCCCATAGAAACAAAGAGAACTGTTGAATTAAAATTGATTAAAAATTTTCCAACATGTTTGGTGAGGGATTATTCTATTTTACTTTTATTTTACATAATAATCAAAAGCCAGATTTGAAAAGAGAGATATCTAAAGTAAACATTATTGTTTAATTAACTAGACGGAAGTATACAACTCTTTAAACGTCATGATAAGAAAAAGTAAATTGATATCATTCAACTGAAGAGTATTTTTTCGATATCTTAAATCTTAATTTGATTTTGAGTACACCTAAATAGCACAAGTAAGTATATTGATCCAAATTCCAACATAAGGCCGTTATGGTACCGGATTCAAACCGTATCCGACAAAAAGGGTTGAATTTATGATCGATTGAAAGATTTGTGCTATTCGGGACAGTGCTGAATATAAAAAGGAGATCACAATAGCAAAGCAAGCAACGCTGTCTGCAAATGATAAGACAAAGATTTTAACGAGGTGAAATAATCATTTAAAAAGAAGAAAGTCCAGAAATTGAGACATCGACATAGAAAAAAAAATAAACGAGCCTCAAAAGACTCTTGAAACAATAATAAAACGAATGAACTGGGCTTGATAACTTATTTTCTTTCGGAGAAGAAACGAAAACAAAACAATTTTGTGTGTATGACGAAAAGAGACTCCAAAACGCTTTAGGTTCTGTTTCGTTATCTTATCATCGTCTTTAATGTTGATGAGTTTTTGAGTATTTTCTTTTAAAAATATTTTTAACCGCGATTTTATATGAATTACAAGGCGTTAACGACAGAGAAGAAAAAGCTTGAAACAACGACTATCATGAGTTCGCTATATTTATATAAAAACATCCTCACTTAGCAACAAGCCAAACTGATATCGTATAAATGAATACACAATCAAAACAAATGGCAAGAGTTTTCAAGAGTGGCGTGATGCTATGTGTTAATATATGTATATACACGAGAAGCATTTTCACCATTTCGTTTCGTTTGTTTTTAATTTATTTATAGAAACTATTTAAAACTTCAATACTTAATGGATATTTTTGTATAATAATTATGTTAAATTTAAAGTTAACAGAATATATCGGGAGCTAAATTTAATCACAGGGGCCGATTTATCCGGTGGTTGTACGGTACGGTACAGTATAAGTAAACTACTAAGGGGCTAGTATACCACTTTACCATTCCAAGTGCACCATTGTACCGTACCAGTGGTGTAACTATACCGTATCGTATTATCCGCGGAGAAATTGATCCCAGGAATTATAGTAGAAAGCTGTTTTAAAGTAATTTTTTTAAGTTGGCCAATATTCACAATTTTGAAATTTTATTTCTTGGATTCCAGACGGAACAATTTAATAAAATAAATAAAATTTTTAAACACTTAATCTCTATTTTAGCTACATAATTATTCATTAAGATTTTTTGATTTTGTTACCCAAAAAATACTACAGAACAAAAGCATTGAAAATTGAGCGCAAAACTCATTACGCCTATATTTATTTTATCAGTACCAAACCATTAAAGCTTCTTTCTTCTTTTAAAATTAAAAAAGATCATGGGAAGATGATAATAAATTGGCTTATGGTGAACTTGCGGTCAATATTCAGTACAATCAATATGAAATTTATTGTTTACTTATTCATGTACTGAGAAGTTCTGTCGTATGGCAACCAATGAACTTCAAAAAACACAAGAATCTGTGAAAAAAAGAATAAGAAGTCGAGTAAAAAGATTTGAAAGAGATAATCATAACAAAATTGTTTTTATTTTTATTCTTGTTGCTTATTCCTGTTTGAGAGATAGGAAAATTCCATTTGTTGATGAGGAATTTTTGTTTGGTTGTTGATTAGAATAAGCAAGGAATTGAGTCTGAATCAAAATTTAAAGATTATAGATTCACTCAGTTCTGTAATTAAAAGGACAATGTCCTGATAAAAATTTTTATTGTCTCTAGATTTTAAAAATAATTATTAAGAGTCAATATGAGGTGATCTTTTATTGTTGAGACTGAATATGGCAACATGAGATTAAAAATGTGAGTTTATTTTTTCCTTCCAACAGACTGAAATGGAACTGATAAAAATGAGGGCTCGTCTACAAGTATTTAAGTGTGCTCATTTGAAAACTCGAATAATGATGATTGGAAAGAAGAACAGCGATTATTTTGTAGATTATAATTAACTATAAACATACATTTGACTTAAAGGCAATAGACAATTGACAACTGAAATGGCTAAACCCAGTGGTGGTCCAAAAATACCCAAAAATTGACTATTTTTATATATTTGAATATCAATTTTTAAGGCCTTTCCAGCAGTTTATAGATTGCATACGCCTAATAGGACCTAAAATCCAGCAAATGTTAACAATTATCATCACCGCAAAAAAATCACCTGATCAACAGTATCCAAAATAAAATAAAAAGTTTCATCCAAACAAGTTTTAAACTTTTCTTAAAAAATACAAGCACATAAGTATATGTATTCCATATATACCCACTTTTATAAGTAAATAAATTCATCACAAATGATAAAAAATAAATCCTTTATGGTTCTTTAGAAAATATAATCATAACAAAAACAATAATGACCTTGGCTATACTTAGATCCAGTTTTTTTTACATTTGAAGCTTTGAATAAATTTATTTAACGACAGTTTTTGCCATTTGAAACTTGTGAATAAATTTTATTTCACTTTGCTGATTCTACAAAGAGTATAACATACTCTAGTGTAACATACTGTATCTTATTATTGTTTTTTATTGAGACTGTTCTATTTTTAACGTTTTTGAACAAATAATTAATTTGATGAAATAATACATTTTATCTCAAAAGTGTCTCTGGATAACTTCCTCAAAATAAATCTTTATTATTACCAACTTCATACTAAATATTTTCAAGCGATAAGAATTTTCATTCAAGGTTGGCTAGTTGTTTTCTGGACCAGGAAGTGTATTATAAACAATTACGGCTTATTCTTTTTGTCGATAATACAATTAAAATACTCGAACATGTGTATATGGAGCATGCTAATGAGTATCCTCACAAAATTGAGAATGCTCAGTTATATTGTTTTAGAATATTCATGAGCATTCTCATTAAGATGAGTATTATCTGTTTGGGATATTTGGCTCAGTTATAATGATTGAGAATATTCATGAGCATTACTATTAAGATGAGGATTGTCTGTTTGGGATATTTGATCAACATATTTTCAAATATCTCCTGATCCTGCTTCTTTGTCTGTCTCTTGATCTTTGTGACATCATGACGCATGAAAATAATCAGCAAATAATTTTCAGGACAGACATCAATAGATGTTGACAAATTAACAAAATTATCAAGAATGGCAGTGATTTAAACTTCTATAAACATTTATATATTTATTTATTTATTTATTTATTTATTTATTTTAAATCTTTATTTTCTTTCTGATGAAATTTTGTCATTTATTTCAAATTATATTCTTTCTAGCAACATTTTTTGCTCTAAAGATCAAGAAAAACAGGATTTCGTTTTGATGTCTTTTAAAAATTTTTATGGAATGTTAGCAATTAAAATCACTTTTTTTCTAAACAAAAATTCTTGAATTTTTTAAAAATCTATTATACTATTTCCAATGACTATTTTTAGATCTAGTACAAAATTAAACATTAACTGTGGTAGACAGTCTTTTTGTTCGACGGCACAACTCGGTGGTAATTAACTGAATTATATATAGGACGGCCATCTGCTGTATTTTGCCGAAACGCTGCTGTCCTTTTCTGTCTTGTTGCTTTGTCCCGACAAAGCCTCAAAATGTCCCGATTTTTCTTCGATTCGAAAACTCCACATAAATATTGACATTGATTCCTTTTGAAGGTCCGAGTTCAAGCCCAGGACTGAAAATATTTTTTCGGTATTTCAATTATTTTCTGCACTGTTTTAAAAGTAACTAACGTAGTTTAACTAGTTCTTTGAATATTAATACTCAAAATAGTCCAAAATCATCCCAATATTTCCAAACTTAGAAGCGTCCCGATTATATGAGAAAATCCGGTGGCCACCCTAAATATATCATCTTTACCATAAATTTATTTTTTTAAATATACAAACGCATATCATTTAGTTACAACCACGTCAACCTTCTAAGCAATAAAACAATTGTCGAATTCAAATTATCACATAATGCTGTCAAATCGCACACTTGACTGTCATGATCGACAAAAAAAAATCAAACTTCAATAACATTTTCAATGAGTCATAAATTATTTCAAGTTTTTTTCTTCATCATCATCTCAATTAGAGCAACATGACTACTCGAATTTATCAGAATCATTCAACAAGTCTATGATCAATTTAACTTGTTTTCCTTTAAGTACATCACTCACACAATTTTTATCTTCATGTAATCAGCTGTTTTTTTTAAACAATACTGTGGAAATGAAACGAAAAGAGAACGACAGCGAAGCCTTACGAATTTGTTTGTTTGTTTTTTACATTTTTTTCATTTTACTTTTCGTTGTGGCGAGCACTTGACAACAGATAAAAAAATTAAAGCCGGTTTCTATGACGAATTTTTTGTCATTGTTGTTTTGCTGAATTTGTAGAGAATCTCGCTTAATTATTGAATGAAGATAAGAATAAATGGATTTTGACAAAAACAGAAAGATTTGATAGAACGTGCAAAGATGATAAGTAGATTAAGAAGTAAAGTGATTAAATCGTGATATTTTGCACCAACCTGCAAATACATGTTTAGCAAAATTCTCAAAATTGCCTTTAAAACTACTGTCATCTTAATTATACTAGGTGAGCATGCTCGTGAGCGTTGCTCTCAGCATACTCTGATTTTGAAATCACGCTTTTTGTTTTTAGGAAGTTTTACTGCTATTCACCAGATTTTAATACACTTTACCAGTGTGACTTTTTGCTTCAAAAATTGGCCTCAAGTCAAAGTAACTTTAAAAGCTGTATGTCTGTAAGCAAGCAAACAAGTAATTTAAAACCCGAGAAACCACAATATCGAGACATCGTACAGCTGTTGCTTCAAAAATATCAAACCTTATCGTTTGACGACCTTTAAATTTTAAACATATGACAAGCGAAGTTTGACTTATCTATTGAAGTGTACCCGAGTGGACAAAGTTCCCTTAGAACTAGTCATTAACTAGATATTGACTAATATTTAACGTATACATATGCACTCAGGGAAGCTTAGTCTATCAACGAGTCTTTCTATGTTACAGAGTGTATTAATCCGTATTGGGTTTCATTCACTTTACTAGTCATATAATGCTCAATCATAAGCATAATCTACAGTTACGAAAGCTTCATTTAATAATCTAAGCATACAACGAGTCGTAAAAATAGTCCTTCATTTTTTATTCATGAGCCCAAAGAGCAATTAATCTAATAACCTGAAAATTAAAGACTTTGGATAGATGGATTGTTGCTCTATAATTCTATTCATCAGCAATAATTCGTTTTGACACTTTCTGATTTCCTTATCAGTTTAGAGTTCTAACTAGCATGAAACTCAGAGTTGGTAATATAATTTCATAATCATAAATGTGTGCATTATTTAATTTATTAGTTTTAAGAAAAATTTACAAATATTTTTATATACCTAATATAAATTTAATTAAATCCTTAAATTATGAGCATTAAAGACTTAAAGAATTATTTACTCCACGTTGATAATTTCTACTTGACAACAAAAACAAAATTCGGGTGTTGTCACCAATTTAATCTAGAAATTGTATCACAAACAATAGTTTACAGAGATAATACTCAAGTTTATTAATTACAACATAAAAGGCAACAACTCTGACACAGATTAAGAAACACTACGATATGACATCGACATAATTATTCTACTCCAATGATGATCATACTAGTTTAAACCGAAATATTTGTTATTGACGGTGAGTTTAAAGTCTACTCGAATCACACTGTGGACTTTATGCCACGCGCACAAAGTTATTAAATATCAATATTTCATATTATTATAATTCAAGCTTGTTCTCAATGCTAGTTTCATCAGTTCTTGGCTGATCAGACAGAAAAATGTTCATTAATATGGAGAAAAAGAAAATGTGGAGGCTTGACTTCTGTACTTTGTGTTTTTATTTTATTCTCACTAATATTTTGAAATAAAATTTCAAATGTCTTGTTTTGTTTCCATAGCCAGATAGCATGATTATAAATAGAATAAATATTAAAAATGTAAATAAAGGATGCTTAAATATTCATAAACTTATTTATAGAGAGAACAAATATAACAAAGTGTTATTTTTGTTATTAAATGACTTATTAAATGTTTTCAGAAAGTTAAATTTTTTATTGCTAATTAGCACAAAGGTTTTTATCAAATTTAAATGAAATATTGAATTAAAAATTATTAACAAAGTGTTGTTTTCTTCGTTGAGTTCGAAGATGATAAGTTTTAAACCATACTATTCATATATTGATTGTAATGCTATCACTCTTCAGGCAGGGTTTGGAAAGACTTTTAATATCTTTCATAGGGATCGTTAGCGGTATATTGAACAGCGGATCCCACGAGAAGTATACCGTTACACTTGACATTTTGTTAGCTTCGGAATCAGACTTCGGCTTTCCTAATTCCCCATGGAGTTTTTTTATTTACAATTTTCTAATTTATTTTTAATCCTAGAAGTTTATATTTCGTAATATCAGAGTACAAAGATTTCCCAACAAATACTTTTGATTAGATTTAATCCCTTACATATATATGTATATAATATAAAAGTAGAAATATTTTGCAATTTAAAAAGAATGCAATGAACACAATTCCAAAGTCCAAAATCACACAAATAAGTCGCGAGGTGATAGAAATTCTACACAATAAGTTTACAGTTTTTATATTTCTTTCCAATATATAACTTCAAATTCTAGAAAACTTTGAGGTTAGGAACGTTGTGAAATATAAACCGAAGCTTAGGATTTCATTTAAAAAAATAATTTAATAAACTATTTAGGTCATTAATCAAGAACAACCCGTGAACGTCCAAAGAACTCTTGGAAGGAAGCTATCGATAGAGATAGTATTGCACTTGGTATCGGAAATGTGCAAGTGGAAGCCAGCGATAGAGCCAGCTTCAGACGATTCCTGTGGGAGGTCATGGATCACAATTGATCTGTGCGACCAGCGAAGTAAGTAATCAAGAAGGACGAAAAAGTTTAGTAAACCAAATTGAAATACACGAGTGGACAATAATACGTTATAATAATTGATGACTAATTGTAACGTATTTTTGGCCACTCGGGGTATTTAGATTAAAACTTAAAGAACAAAAAAATCATGGATGATTATATTTTCACCATTTATAAAGAAAAGCAAAACAGAAGCACGATGTGTCAAGTTCACTAACCGCACGTGTAGGATGATTTAATTTATATTTGTTTTGAAGACTCTTAAAAACACAAAAAATAAGTAAAATGACTGAGGTTCTTTAATTCCTTAATTAAATAAATTTCATTGACTTGCTTTAAATTTCGCTCATTTTTTTTTTTTTTTTTTTTTTTGTAATATGAAATTTGGTAGAATCTTTTATAATCATTTGTTTTAATTGGAGATAACCAGAAATAAACTTGTTTACAGCAATTGAAATAAAGATCATTATTGGTGCTATTATGACTGTATATAAAATAATAGGTCATGATTCTAGTTTTATATTGTCAACAGGATAACTAAGATGATTGATGATTAATGAGTATTTAGTGATTTATGGTTCAAAAGTGTTTATAGATTCTCATCAAGTGTGCTAAGTTTGCTAAGTTTGAGAGGCAGCATTTTATTTGAAAAATTTAAATTTTTAAAAAATGGGATAATTTCCATTTATACAAATTTGTATATTCCGTATACACAAATTACACTAATACACACTAATTAAATTGCAATATCTTACGAGTATCTTTCAAATTTTATGCTCGAATTTATTGCCATTCATTGCGATAATATGAATCTACAGGACTATTTCATTTATTTTATATCTAATACTAAAATAGTAACAAAAATAGTAACGATCGGTATAATGGTGTACACTAGGGTATAATAGTGATGATAGTGATCGAGTTTAAAAAATAATAAAAAATATATTTATTGTCCTTGATGGCGTTTGAACCCGTAAATTGATAATTTTAAGAAAAGTCATACATTCAAGGACTTCATAAAACGTAATCACTTTTACTGCGCCAAAATATATTCACCATTTTAATTTTTAAACGTAAGGAACTATACAATTGGGTTTAAACTTTTTTGCCAAAGAATTCTTTCGATTGTAATCAAATGGTAATCAAAAAAATTACATACCATTATTACAATAAGCACATTTACAACGCGCGCCATTTCTATGAACCAAGAAGATAATTCGAAAGAATTAAAAATTTAATTAGCAAAAAAGTTCCTTCTATTGGTAAACATTAAACATGCGTGCCTAAAGTAAATATTTATTAAATATTAATCTTTCAGATGATTTGCTCCTGAATAACATCATATGTGAATGATTACGTTCATTCCAATTTAAACACGTCGTTGATACTATCAGCAGTATCTCAGTTAGAGGCAAACATTTTTAATAACATTTGTATTTTGAGAGCTTGTTTTCCTAAAATTTCACTGTCGTGTCAGACGTCAATTCTATTGTTATCGTCTCATAATCTTTTTATAGCTTAAACGTAACAATTTTTTTCTGCAATCAACATAATTCAAAGTATTTTAATAAATATGCCATGTCATCAGTTGAATTGTATCAATTAAATTAAAACTATAAAGTCATAAATGTCTTTTCATTATCACAAAACTCAATTGTTTTGTTTTTTTTTATCAATTGGTATTATCGGAATATGATATGTAGTATTTCGCAATTAAGAGAATTTAGAGTTCGTTTTGTCATTGATGTATAGCCTATAAGATTAATAGTAATAATATATATCCTTTATTTATTGAATGTTATAAGATTAAAGCACTTAGTCACATATTTACCTGCATTTTAATAAATCCGGATTTTTACTGATATATTGATTTTGAAAACTATATTATAATGAATTATAAATATAAAAGCCTTCATTTTTCTTTCTGTCATTCCACAATAAGCCACGCCCCCTTTTCATAAGATTTTTCAAAATGGTTGAATCCAAAATGGCGAATTGTTTGTTTACATAAATAGAGAATCCTGTTTGAGCTTTAAAAGATAATCAAAATGAGATTTAATACCTGTTGCCATTTTTGATTCCCATGACTATAATTTAGAACTATAATTTAAGAGAACCAAACTCTGCTCGAAAAGCTTTTCGGGGTAGTATACTAGTATGATATATATTTTATTATAGTGTATCAAAATCACGGCAAAATTTTTTGAGACTATCTGCATTTACTTCCATTCAGCTGAGTTGAATTGCAAGTTTCACTCCCTGCAAAAAGTTACTAGGATGACAAATAAGAATATGAATATTGCAATTTTTGTCGAACAATTGTCTAAAACAAGCAAACTTTTCAATGCTTCACTTGCTTCACAACAGATGACAAAACAAGTATCGAAGCCATTAAAATTTTGAATAAAACTTGCATAACCTATAAATATCTACATGCCCTATTTTTTTAATTACAACACTACACGTGTGACAATTAAATCCGACACAAACTTCACAACAAATACAAGTTTAGCAAAAATGTGCCTCCAAAATCAAATTGAAGGAATTTAGATTAATTGTCTACACATGCTAATTATATAAAAAAAAAAAAACATATTTACCCCCGACAATTGCGTAGTGAAGTATGTTCGCATTACGTCCTATTAAACGTGGAACCGCGTTTATAGTCATCGTCATCTTAAGCATTGAAAATAAATAATATTTACTGTGCATGTTCTGTTGTCTGTTGTTGTTTACAAATACTGTTTTAATGCCAGTATATTCGATTGTGTGACGTATTTGAAAAGTCTGGTGACATCTCTTGTTTAACTTTCATAAAATGTTAGGAATATGGTAGATGTCGTGTGTAAAAAATAACCGAAGAAATGCATAAAACGAAAGGAAAAAGAAAAAAATTATCCGAGATGATCCACGAAGTTGCTAGAGAAGTTCATTCAACGTAGAGCCTGACATAAAAAAACATAACAGAACAGTAAAAAACACAAACACATTTAATGATAAACAAGAACATTAAATAAAAATAAAAAAAATTGGAGGCTCGCCTGCTTTCGGTTGACGAAAATTTGCCCCCTCTCGGTTATCTGTACAGCTTCGTGTTCGTTTCGCTTCTATGTTATTCTACATTCGTCGTCAAATGCTGATAACGATGATTTTTTGTATATAAAAGGCGATCCATACAGCAGACTATTCATTAAAAAAACTCAATTCATAAAGTTAAAATCTTATAAGAGAATTTCTCGTAAGAAGTCTGAGAATTCTAGTTATAAAATGAACATAGAACTTTAACTAAAAAGTGAAAGTCCACTGAAAATAAAAAAGTTAATTTAAAAAAAAATCCTAAAGAAAATTTCGTGTGAAATTTAAAAAAGTTAAAATCAAAATTTATTTGAAAGTTAAAAGAAATTCGACAAAAATCAACTAAAGATGCCTCAATTAATTGAAAAAATCTACTCACCGTAAGTGTCAATTATTTTAAAATTTTGTTAAATGTTTGAAATTTAAAGGCTTAAACTTTGAATCTTTGGAAAAAATAAGCTATTGTTATTTAAAAAAGCAAACAAAGAAACCTCATGACATATATTATGCCGGTCTCTCATTTTCAAACAATATTTAGTCAGACTGATCATATAAATAATAACTGATTACACTTCAATTTTTAATGCATTTAATCATAAACAAAAATAATTGTATTACTTTTCTCAAATTTTGATTAAAATTTGCAACAAATCCCTAAAAGCCACATTGAATTTGTTCAAAAAAAGTACATCATTGAATAGTGGCGTTGTTTCAATTTGAATTACAATGTTCGTCATAAAACATACAACAACAGAAAAGTACACGAAACATTCGGGACAGACGAAGTAGAAAGTAGACACGCGAATGAAAAGGAAAAGATGATGCAATTATGCTCAAAATTTAATCCACTATATTTCATCATCTTTTAGTCTTGCTTCTACAATATTAATTCTGTTTAGAATTTTTAGAATGAACTTGTTTTGATGATACAGGATACTCCTTTATCATTCAAGTTTAAAAATAACTCAGAAGTTTAATTTGTATTGTGAAAATGTCAACAACTAGGGGCTCGTCTGTTTTGTAAATTTCCAGTTATTTAAATACCAAAAGCTTTAAAATCTTGATTATCAATTAACAAAAAATACAGGATCAATATTCTAACAACAGCTTTGTTTTTTTACAGATTCCAAAAGCCAGTTGTTGGTCATTACTTATCATCAACCACAACAACAGCTCCAAGCAAATTCAATAACATTCGTGGCTATAATGTCGTTAATGGTGATATCAGCAAGCTCCCATTAAAGGTCAAAAACTTTATTGAAGAATCAGTAGTCTTGTGCCAACCAGATCGCATCCATATCTGTGACGGAAGTGAAATTGAAAATGAGATCCTCATCAAGTCATTGTTGGAAGCTAAAACTATCATTCCATTGCCTAAATATGAAAACTGCTACTTGGCTCGTACCAATCCAGCCGATGTAGCTCGTGTTGAAAGTAAGACTTTCATCTGCACTGAACAACGTGAACAAGCTGTCTGTACTCCACGAGCTGGAGTTCAAGGAACATTAGGTAATTGGATCAGTCCAAAAGATTATGATGATGCAATCACGAAGAGATTCCCTGGATGTATGAAAGGCCGTACCATGTATGTTGTTCCATTTTCAATGGGACCAATCAGTTCACCACTCAGCAAAGTTGGAATTGAAATTACTGACTCACAATATGTCGTTTGTTCAATGAGAATTATGACAAGAATGGGTTCACTTGTTATGGATGAAATCATCAACAAAAATGCTGATTTTGTTCGTTGCCTTCACTCAGTTGGTATGCCAGAAAGTGGAAAAATGGGCATGGAATCATGGCCATGTGATCCAGAACGTGTAATCATTCTCCATAAACCAGATAAAAATGAAATCGTCTCATACGGAAGTGCTTATGGTGGAAATGCTATTTTGGGAAAAAAATGCTTTGCATTGAGAATCGGAAGTACCATTGCACAACGCGAAGGATGGTTGGCTGAGCACATGTTAATTCTTGGAGTAACATGTCCAAATGGAACTAAAAAATACATTGCTGCTGCATTCCCTTCAGCATGTGGTAAAACGAATCTCGCTATGATGACACCAACTTTACCTGGCTATACACTCGAATGTGTTGGTGATGATATCGCATGGATGAAATTTGATGCTAATGGTCAACTTCGTGCTATTAATCCAGAAAATGGATTCTTTGGAGTTGCTCCAGGCACATCAGCAGAAACAAATCCAAATGCTATGGCAGCTTGTACCAAAAATACAATTTTCACAAATGTCGCTTATACATCAGATGGAGGAGTCTTTTGGGAAGGTCTTGAGGACACAATCCAACCAGGCGTCACAATCACAGATTGGTTAGGAAATCCATGGGAACTTGGTGTTAGCAAAACACCAGCAGCACATCCAAATTCACGTTTCTGTGCTCCAGCTGGCAATTGCCCAATTATTGATGAAAAATGGGAAGATCCAGAGGGAGTTCCAATCTCTGCAATTCTTTTCGGAGGACGAAGACCACAAGGTGTTCCACTCATTTATGAAGCTTTAAATTGGCAACATGGTGTCTTCATTGGAGCAGCAATGAGATCAGAATCTACAGCTGCTGCTGAATATAAAGGAAAGGTTATCATGCACGATCCAATGGCAATGAGACCATTCTTCGGCTACAATTTCGGCAACTACCTTAAACACTGGCTCGAGATGGAAGATCAATGTAATCAACTCGGTGGAAATATGCCAAAGATATTCCATGTTAACTGGTTCCGTAAAGACAAGAATGGAAAATTCTTATGGCCAGGATATGGAGAAAATTCAAGAGTTATCGACTGGGTTCTTAAACGTATCGATGGATATGATTGCTATCAAGAAACACCAATCGGCCTTATTCCAACTCCAGAATCACTTAAACTTGACAATCTCAAATCACAACTTAATTTGAAAGAACTTTTCTCAATAGAACGCGAGTTCTGGCTCAAAGAAGCCGAAGAGATTCAAACTTATTTTGATAATCAAGTTGGCGATGATTTACCAAAGAAAATTCAACAGCAACTAAGTAATCTTAAAGAAAGGGTTGAAAATATGAATTAAGATAGACTAGAGCATTGAGATTAAGATATAACACAAAAAATGAGAAAATATGCAGGTTCATATTTTAAGATTTAAGAGAAAAAAAAAAGTCGTTTCTGATTTAGTACATAAGATCTGCTTTAATTTGTAATTTATTTTAGAATGTAAGATAGTTAAAAATAAAAAATTGACACAAAAAAATTTAAAGAAAAATTAACTTTTATATTTGTTTTTATTTATCATAAATAAATATCTGCAAATAGTACAATTTTCAGATAAGGGAAGAGTGAATCATATTAAGGCAAGCCATTGCATAATTATTTTAATCTTTTTGAAGAATTTCTCAGGAATAAGTAATTTTGCATATGAATGTTATAGGAATTTCCTCAGGAATAAGTAATTTTGCATATGAGTAGTTTCTTCTACTCTAGCTGCTCAAAACTCATATCATAGCAACTTGAATCAAGACGTTGAAACAGAACTTTTATTATAAAGAAAAATATTTTGCTAATTCATGAACGAACTCTCAATTTATTAAAATATAAGCGAATGTGTTCATGATCATTGAAAAAATCACTTTGAGGGTATCAAAGTTCACGATAGGCTTATCGTCACAATATTATTGAATCAATGAAGGTTTTGTCGCGAAAACAGAAAATGCCTGTATATGATCTATACGATCTTTATTGATATAACTGAAACTCAATACAAACAGGAAGAGGAAAATTCTTTTAAAAAGAATGAAAATATTGTTTGTTGATTAAGTTTGAAAAAAAATATCGTGTGATTGAATTATTGTTAATAGCAATCAATCATTAAGGGATTAAACCATACAATTTCTATTATATTATGTCTAAAAAAATTTTGTAGAACCTTGAAATTGTATCATCACTATAATAACCTAAGGTCATCAATTGGCATTTTCTCTGGAACGTTTCCTTAAAATTTGTCATTAGTCGACTTTAGGTCTATTTATTAATTAAACATTACATCAAGTTGTTCACTTGAAAAACAAAACTAATTTTTTTTTTAATTTTAGGTGATAATTTAAAACTACGTAAACATTTCGCAAAGAATTTGAAAACAATGAACTCATGGAATACAATTATATAATTTTCTGAAGATGATATACTATGAAACTGTATTCAAAAACGCATATACTAATAAAAGCACACTAATGCTGAAAAATTAATTTATCGAACCCGAGAAACACAAGTAAGCTAAACGTCATCACAAGTAAATCCTGAGAATCTCATAAAGTAGAAAGAGGTATTAAAAACGATTGAATCGTATGTCAAACTTCAAAGTCGGTTTTCTCCTACTAGTTTCTCGGAGAATTTACATAAAATAAGCACATTACGTGCATAAAAGCAATAATCATTAGCGAGTAAAAAATCATTTAATAATGAAAATTTTAAAATTCATTTGCTTATTGTTCAGTAAAATGTCAAACATTAAAAAAATAAGTCCCTATTTAAAATGTCTAGAAATATTCGGTCACCAATATTTTAGACTTTCTACATTAAATTTAGACTCAAAATTAAAATTTGCATCCAAAAATTATACAATTTATTTTATATGTCGTGTAGTTTCCTTTATGGCATCAGTTGGAATTGCATGGATTAGTGTTTATAAAAGATATCAAAATGAGTCACTAGAAGAAAATATTTTTGGATATATTTTCAAGCTTTTGCTAATGATCCTGACCACACTTAAGAGCGTTTTTGCTTTCATCGAAGCATTTTTAAAAATTAAAAGCAATAAAAAGTTTTTTGTTATTTTTGATAACTTTTGGAAATTTTTAGGGAAAAATTTTGACAAAAAATTGGAACTAACAAATTTAAAGAAAAATATCTTACATAGGTTTTTTTTAATTGTTATTGTTGTAATAATATTCATTATTTGGGATATAATTGTCCAGAAGACATGTCCAACATTGCAAGAACTTTTAAAATATTTTATTTCCTACACCGACTTGATTACAACTTATTTGATTCTTTTCAAAATTTGTTTTTATGTTGATTTAGTTTACACGAACTTAAAAGCTTTGCTTGACACTTTATCAAAAGTTTCAAATGTTAATGAAAGAATTTTTCGTAATAATATTTATAAAATAAAGCGCGGCTACATTTTCATTATTGAAATGATCGATGAGCTTAACAACTTTATGTATGTTACAGTCAGCTTATTTACAATTTGTGAATTTATGTGGATTTTGATGAATTTTTATGACACTTATCGATTGTATTTAATTGGAATTAAATTTCAACAAATTTTTTGTAAGCTATCTTGAAATTAATTCAAAATCGTTCAAATATTGCGTAAAATAAGAAAAATTCAGAATGTTTTGATTGCTGGTGAAAACTTTTAGTATTTGTAATATTCAAACGATACTTTAAAGTAGAGGTCGAAATTGACTTGCGTTTTTTCTGATGGGATTTATGAAAAATCATACAATTCATACAATTTTCCATCGGTTTTAAACAAACTCAATTTGGCTTCGATCGCTGCTTCTACTTATTTACTAAATTTTAATTCATATTTTTTTATTAAACTTCTTAGTTTCACTCCTAACGTTTGCTGTTGGAATATTAGTACTTGTATTTTTGACGATTGCCTGTCAAAATTGTGAAAATATAGTAAGAATTGATTTTATTAATGAATTAGTCATTTATGAGTCAGTTATCGGTGAAATGACATCCGTGGTATAAATGAAAGAGCTTTGCGTTCCAAAGGTCCTGAATTCGATTCCAGATCATTTCTAATTTTCATGGTTCTAATTCTATTTCACTGTTCTAGTTACGAAGCTTGGTTCGTGTGTTGGGTGCAGTTTTGAGAACTTTTGAACAAAATGTGTCTCCGCTGTTATGAATACAAGAATATATAGTATCTTGGTAAAAACTTGACAATAAATTTTCATTTTAGGTTTCAAAATTTATTAATACTCTTAACAACATTGAAAATGAAGTGGTTTTAAGCAAACAATCTCAAGAAGCAATCAGATTGCTCTACTTCCAAATCCTTGAACAGCCAATTGCAATATTCGGACCTGGATGTATGAATTTAAATAAAATATATCTCGTTAAAGTAAGGAATATATTTTTTTTAAATTCAGGATCTAACAAAATGTTTACGTTTCAGATGATAATCTCACTTTTATCGTATGCTGTTCTCTTCATTCAATTTCAACAATAAGCATTAGTAAATTAAAGTTTTATAATTATAAAAACTAGTAATTAAAAGTATTGGACTTTTTTGATATAATTGCAAATTGTATTCAAAATTTAAATGTTGCTAAGTACATATTATCAGCAAATTCAAATTTTTTATTAAGTTTCAAAATCATATTTATAATTGAATGTTAGAAAATAATTAACAAACTAACATGAAATCAAAGATATTTCATTACATTGGCTTTTTATTACAATAAAAATAAGATAAAATCAAGAAAAAAATTAAAAGTTCCACGATATATCTGGAAATATCACACATGTTCATAAGGGGCCGTTCACTTATTACGTTCGCTTTTTAGGGGGAGGGGGGTCTAGGATTTTGTAACAGCCTCAACCAAAAAATTTTTTTTGTAACGACATTTTGTAACGAGGGGGGAGGGGGGTCTAGAAATTCGTTTTTTTGCGTAACGTAATAAGTGAACGGCCCCTAAAGTATTAAACTAAAAGAATTGTTATTTGATTTCCAAACATTACAAAATGATTCATAATCTTAGATGGATTTTGATTAGATTTTTATTTATGAAATTAAAAAATTAAAACAAACTTATTTAAACGTAACTTACTTTGCTGACCGTAAAGATCATATGTGATCCATGGACTCTTTCAGATGGCGTCTAAAACTGACTCTATCGCTGGCTGCTTTCTGCCAATTACCAATACCAAATGCATCACTGTCCCTATCAACTGGCTCTCTCCAAGAGTTCTTTGGACTCTATATTATAGAATTTTCGTTATCAATACAAAGTTTTAGAAAAAATAATCTAATCTTTTGATAAACATAAAATATTCAGTTATTTATTAAAATCTGACAAAATCGTCGCAATGAATAATAAAATTATTACATTTCAATATTAAAAAAAAAAACAGAAATACGAAAAAGCTTTTTAATTGTGAAATAAGAAAAAAATAAATCTCAATTTCATGTTTGAAATGTGATTTTAAAAAGAAGCAGAGAAATGCAACAAAAAAATACAAAGAAAATTTAAGAAAAAAGCAGAGAATGAAAATAAAATTTGAAACATAACATTGTCATGATATGATATATTCAGTTATATTGCACAAGGAATTCTTTTGCATGCAATCAATTTACTGTATTTAACAAAATTGTAAGCTTTGGCAATACAGGATTGGAAACTTGATGATTAATATAGAATTTTATGCAGTCGTTATTAAACGTTTTGTATAATTTTGTACTTCGTTACCAAATTGTTACAATACCGACGCGATTGCTTCGAGACTCGACTGGGAAAATTTTCTCATGCTCTGCTTCTCAATGATCTGAATTGATCTCAACAAAATGATGAAGATGATCTGTAAAAGACTTTTTAGATTTTTTTCATTGGTATGTACATGATGAAATGTTTCAAATGTTTCATGCAAAGTTCTCAACCCTTTCGTAGCTAATTTAAGACATTTCCATATTAATGAATCAAATGAAAGAAAATAAAGTACAGAAAAACTGTAAATAAATACAAAACTTGATTACAGTCTCAAATTTAAAAAATCCAAAAATAATGCAGGCAAGAAAGCAAACACAAAATAAATTTTATTGAGAATTTCAAGTTGTTTTACCGTTGAACTTGATCAGCATCAATTAATTATTCATAAAAAATATCACAAAACAGAATGAGAAGAGAAGTTTGAAGCAAAGTTGTTGACAATAAATAAAATAATGAAGGTTAACTAACCACAAAATTGCAATTTAAAACCGAATGAGTTGAATAATGACGTTAAGAACTGTTCAAGCTTCAATCTTTCACCTGAGTTGAGTTTTACTTTAAGTTTGCTCATTTTACCGTGCTTTTTTCCTATAAAACTTATTTTTGTTTCTCTCAACTGAATCAATCGCGGTAAACTCAAAAAATAAAATTCTCACTCTCTTTTTTTTCAATCCCGCCAATAAATCCATCCATATTCATTGTCGTTGTGCCATGCAACTCTTTCTTCAGACAAAAAAAAGTTGCAAAACTTTACAATTTCTTTACATCACAAGAGAGTGAGAGAGAAAACGAAGAAAAAGTTACATTTAAAGCCGATTGTAAAAAAGCAGTCTGTTGCGGTTATTCGATACATCAAGTCGTGCTGCCATCAGGTGAAACGTGAATTGAAAAAAAATATTCAATTAAAGTTTTGATCATAAAAGTTTTTTTTAAATCGTGAAAAAATTTTATTTGTCTTCAGATATCTTTATGGACTGGTAACGTGAATGCTTAGAAGCATGATTTAATAAATGTGTCAACAAATTATTTGGCGACAAAAAAGTGCATTAACTGATAAGACTGGTGGACTGAAACAATTAAAAAAGTAAATGAGTTTAGTTGACTTTATATAATCGAAATGTAAAGAGTTTAAATGTAGTGTAAAGTTAGTGGTAATTATTGTGGTTTAAAATATATATTTTCATAATCTTAAAGAAAATCAACAAACAATTAAGAATAAACAGTTAGATTGATAAGTAATTGAACAAGAACTCCAAGTGTTATTCAAATAAAATTGATAAAATTCTAAAAAATAACTGTATTTAAAAACTTCTTATGTTCTCATAAATCCAAAATTCTACATAAAATCGAATAAAACTTTAAAATAGTTCAAAAATTATAAGAACTTGTTGATAAACAAACTCTTAAACACAACCGCACGTGAATAACAACGTTAAAAAAAATCTTGCTCTTTTCGAGCTATTTCAACGCATTTTCACTTTAGCGATCAGCATTTGATTTACAAATAAATTTGAAAATTTTGCAAAAAAAATGCTTGCAGCAAAATTTTAACTTATTATTTACAGTCTCGAGTGGACAGAAATACGTTCGTACTAGGAGGACTTTAATTTGTCATCAACTAGTTATCACGTGTTATTGTGCATTTGGCAGTTTATTGCAAGATTTGGTTTTTACGGGTTTTTACCATTAATTTCGTAACGAAAAAATTAGGTACGTTTGTAATTATAAGATTACGCATTACTTTTGTAGTAAAATGTAATTTTCAGTGATAGACAAGTCACTTTCAAATTCGTAATACAAGATCAACAAAACACTGAAATGTTAAAACTCATTAATTATAGTCCATGAAACAATATAGTCAATAAAACTATGCATATTAAAGGATTTATGTCATTTATGGTTTTTTTTTTAAATATATATAAAACTATTAATCGATGTGTGCTATTCGGGTTACAGAACCGATCGATACCGAAATAATTCGATGCTTCAAACGAAAGCTCTATTTTATGTTTGTTGGTCGAGATCGAGCGTCACACCTTACCATATTGGCCAGCCAATTGCAAAATGAGAATTTAGAAAAAGTTAATTTTGACTTTTAATAATTGAAATTTTAAAATGATTTAAACTTTTTGAATTTTTAAATCTAAGCAAATACGTTAAATAGAAATTCTTTTGTGAATTTTGTCACATGTTGAACAAATTTACATTTTTAATTATTTTTGTTTTAAGTTTTAACAAGCGCTTGAACGTGATGATATGTATAAACATTTAAATCTATAGCACAAAAGTATTGACCCTCAAACTAAGTTTGCCTCAAAGTTAATTTAAAAAAAAACTTAGTTTTATATTAAAAACGTTTTTTATAAAATGGAATGAGAAAAATCGAATTTTCCTAAAAAGCTCTTACTAGAACTTCTAACAGTATAGTTATATAAATAAACTTGGTTATAGCTTTTTTTATAGCAAAATTTTTTACATAACAAAAATTTGTTATTATTATGATAAGTACAAATTGGTACAAATAATTAACCAACAATAATAAAATCTTATCAGCATCCTTTCATCAATTTGAATTTTAAGATATTTGATTTGTTTGGATTTTTGTTTGCATATATTTGTTCAAAATGAATGTGGTACATTATAATTACACTCAATTAGGAACGTAACCAAGAAGAAGATGAATTTGGAGCTCGAAATTGATTCACAGAATAAGAACATCGTTAATAGAATATAATTTTTTTATTCAAATTCAAATTTTTTCTTTGTTTCAAATTAAAAAATATTAAAAACTTTTAAATTGAAGGATTTAAATTAATTCAAGCAAAACAATTAATTAAAAATTAAATGAAATTAACTAAAAGCAAAGCATGAACAAAATGAAAAATGGATGCACTAAAATTTAATTTGTGAAATTGTAGAAAATAATTTATACATAATGTGATTAATCTATACAATTAACAATTTTGTTTTAAACACGAAAAAATAACAAGCATTTGAAAATTTTGCAATATTTGTTTGTTGAGAGCTGGAATGAGATTAAAAAAATTTAAACGATTATTTAATTCATTTTGGGGTCGTTCACTTTTTACTTTCAGGGGGGAGAGGGTAAATGCGATTTAAACGAGCCGATAGAAATTCCATTGTTCATTTTGAAAAAATTCTTTTATCCGATGATTCCTTAATTTAAATGAAAAGTTGTAAAGGTGTGCAGTGAAAAACAAAAAGTTGTCTACCACTGCAAAAGCGTTTATAAATTATACAAATTCACAACTTTGCAAACTTTTGATATAATGAATTATATAATGTTACAATAAGGCGCCAAGTGTTAATAATTTCACCTAGAGAATGCCGTATTGACCCCTTTATCATCTTCCTCGTCTATTGAATGAATCACAATCATAATAACAACATCCATTAATAGTGGTATAATGTTAATAATTAATATTTATATATATTGTTTAATAGAAAGTCTTTAATGTATTTTTTATAGGCTTTAAATATTATAATTGGTAATAACTCATCGATGATCATGAAAAACGCTGTTATATAATGTTATTGAGTGTGTAATGAAGAAGGTGATAACCACATAGTTTGTCTAGTTAGATAGTTATGAGAATATATTTCCTTTCATTTACCATTAGACTTGAAGAACTAGATATCCCACTAGTCAAATAAAAGCCCATAAAAACCTATTATTATGGCCTTTTTTAAAAAAAATTATGTTTCTTTTGCATCTATTTAATTTAGCAATTAGAATCAAGAAAATTTCAATTGTCATGGCCCCTAAAACAATCTGTTTATTTGAATTTCATTGAAAATTACCATTGATGCACAAGTAGTGTCATTTAAAAATATAAAACAAAAGGATTATGTTTATTTAAATTAATTAATTAAAAAAAAAAAACATTGAACTTTTCATGCTTAGTAAAATTTTTATTTACTTCATTTTCAAACAAAAATATAAAATAAGTATTTAACAAAAAATAAGTTATTGATTTATTATAGTTGGACTGTCACAAAAACCTTAATTATTTGTTAAAATATTAAAAAAATAATAATCAGTCCATCTAATTTGTTAATTATTGTTAAGTTCAAGATTATTATGAATTTAAAACATGTCACTATAACAATGATAGGCAACATGTATGTGGTTTCGTTCGAGGCTTATCACATGTTTCGCATCACTTCTATTTTTTGTTTTAATCTACTTTTAATAATTCCAAATATGACTATATATATGTATATTCGATAAATCGTCGACTTTCAATGATCTCCTGCATTTATTAATTCATCTTCTCTTGGTGAGAGCCTAGAAACACAATAAAATAAAATAAATAATCGGCAAGGTAAATAGCAAAAATTGTTAAAAAGAACAAAAACAAAACAAAATTGCAATAAACTTTTTATTAAAATCAAAAAAAAAAATCCTGTAGACACCGATTTTTTTTTGTATTTTTTTTTCTTTCTCTTTCTCAATAAATTGAGTCGAGTTGTTTATTGCATCGAGAGAAGACAACAAAGAGTAACCAGCAATGATAATTTTATTTAATGAACATTAAAGTGTAAAAAAGTATCCAGATATCGAAAATACAAAAATAATAAAATAATGAGAGAGAGATAGAGAGAGAGACGGTGAAAGTAATTTGAAAAATCAAACAGTGCTTCAAGTGCCTTTTCAAGCATATGTATGCATGAATAAAATGTATATTACATCATCATCCTCACAAGCATGGAGACGACCGATTGAGTTTTAGTGACCCTAAACATTTTTTATGTCTAAGCCGAAGATTTATTTATATTTATAAATATTGGAATTTTTTGAATTAAATGCATTTCTGCAGATTTTTAAATACAACATACAGGTGTTGCTGCGTAGTTCATAATCGTCTTAACGCAGCACGATTTGCATGTACCTTTATAGCAATTTATTTTCTTTTGTTTCTGTTACTTAATCAGTTGTTCGTTAGATTTATTTGCTGCGTACGTTGCATGAATATGTAAATATAATTTCGCCTTGAACACTATAATATAGGTGGGAGATAATGCCAAAAATCTGGGCTCAGGATGACTTGATTCTGACCTAAAGTCGCCTTACTTCAGATCTAGTCTGGTCATACGATTTTCATTTCGATGTTCTATATGATCTTATGAAAATTTTTTCCAAATCTAAGGAAAATAGAAGAAACATTACAGTAGTAGCAACAGAAATGAAAGAAAGAAAAAAGTAGCTAGTTTATGTATATGCACTGTCTGAAGTATCTTACATAAAAATATTAAAGAGAAAAAAATTGTGTAACGAGTTTTATTTGTGTCTGTACTTGGCTAGGCTGCCTGTTCATATACATATTTCATGAAGTTTGTTTTGCATACTCAACTTATTTTTTGTCGTTTTTTGCTTCAACTGCTTTTCATAATTTTTGTTATTTCTACATATTTTACTGTTTATTTCTCGCACTCAATTGTTCTCTTTCGTGTGCCATTTAAGCTTAAAAAAATTAAATATCAACACCAGTAATAAAAAATAAGAAAAAAAAAATTCATTTCCTATATCGAGTGCATCTTTTTTATGTTTAATAAAATTCCGATAAATTTATTCAATTCAGGCTTAGTATTTTAATATGCAATTTGACGCATTCTCGTTCATTTTACACATTAATGCTGGTCCATAAATATTTCATCTCTTGAATTTTTATATGTGAAAAGTATGTTTAAAAGCGTCTATTAAAATATTGTTAATTTAAGCGTGATTCCAATAAGAATTTCCCCTTAAAATAAAATTGAATTTTCTATAATCTTTCAATAATTTTTTTTGTTTGATTCTAATAAGAATTTTAACAAATTATTTATATAATATTAATATTATTTATTTATTGAAACTGAAGAATTTCTTGACTTTTCTTGAAGAAGTTTTACATAGAAATTTTTAGATCTTTACATGAAAATGTAGAGGTGAAATTATGAATAAATGCGGCATTTTAAAATTCAAAACTTTTAACGGTTTTTGACGAATTCTGATTTTTTTTAACAAGCACTGTAAAAGCATTAAAGAACATTGTAGCTTTTGTTAACAAAAATTAAAAATTGTTAATTATTATATTGCGTCTTTGTTTCAAGACTCTTTATGATGTCTAATAAGAAATCGTTTAAAATTTCGCCATGATCTCTTTAAACATCTTCAATTTTAATCTTAATAAACCTATAACTCAGCATGGTTTATTATTTTTATTTTTAACAAAAAAAAAGTTGTAATATTCATAAAGAAAACAAGTTTACTTGATTGCAAAAGAGAAAAAAATGAATTTTTTCGTTTTTGCTTGTTTCATTGAAGAATCTTTGACTCTTTCATGTGCATTGTTCGAAAGTCTCTCTTTTTTATTGCCACTTTAAAATCCAAACAAACGCGTTCACCGAGAGCACAAAAGTTGTATTTTTGCACATTTCTGGGATATTATTAATAATTATAATGGGCACATTATTCATGGCCGTAGTATGGTGCCCTTTTCAATTTGGCAATTAACTGCCATGTAATGGAATTTAAGTCATTTGACTTTCAGTTTTCTACCACTTTTGGCTTCTCTCTTTTGAAAATTTCCGTAAAATCCAGAATAGCCAATAAATCAATATCTACTTATCATGCTTGATGGGGTTTCATTCTAGTTCAGTATAAAAAAATGCAATTACAATAAAAAAAAACTCAATAGAAGCAACAGAGAACGATCTAATTCATCAAAAGCCGTTCGAATGCCTTAACACTGCAAATAAATCATTTTTGACACACCAATAACCCCAGAGACTTTAACGCCATTTATAATTCTTGTGAAAGTGAAAACAAACTCTCAATTTTATTTTTATTACTTTTTTGCAATTCTTAAGTTGTTTCTCGAATATCGTACTCGAGTCTTGGCTTGTACTGCTTACACTTTTCGTGGATTATTAATGGAGAATAAAACCTGAATGACAATAATAATTGTGAATATAGCAAATTTATGAATTGCAATATCGTGGGATGTTTAGTTGTTTTATGGACGATTTTTTAATGATTTTTAGTTTAAGTTTTATTAATTTGAAAAAGAAAATCTTATTAATTAATTCAGTGTTTGGTCTGATTATGCTTCGATTCGATTTGAACTTTTTGCGAATGTAAGTTATAAATCGACTTAAATTGGGCAAATCTCACTTATCCCTAAAACCAAAAGCGCGTGATTGTTGCTCTCAGTTTACTCTGCACTTGAAAGCACGCTCTTTTCCAGCTAGAGTTATAATTTAAAAATCCAATTTTATTTCATGAGAATAAAGTCCACATAGATAATTAACAACCCAACCAAGAAGTCAACCAATATGTGGACATTCATAACTTTTTTTAAAAAAAAGAAATAATAATGCTTAGCGCATGTCAAAAGAGTTGATAGATGTTAACAAAACTGACGTTGCAATAAATTTATAATAAAAATACTAACAACAATAATTTCATTTTAATGTGAAATCTGACATTGACAAGAAGTGAAAAAAAATTTTTTTTTCAAAGAATTAAATTTCTCAAACTTAAGAGAATTAAAAAGACTTGAAGATGACAAATTTAAGCAACAAAATTAAAATTGCAATTCTTGGAAGACATCAAGTTGGTAAATCAGGTGAGTGACAAGACTTTTAATTGGATATGTTCACATTTCTCATCTTCAATCATATCTGTTGATCAAATGACAATTATGATCATTTTATGCTGTCGGAATTGTACGATTAACTTTTTTTATAAGCTCAGTTTAATTAATGTTAGTGAATTAAAAGATTATCAAGTCTGTCAAATGGTCTGCAAATGAATTTTGCTTGAGTATTAAATCACTACTGTGCTATATGTCCACAAGTATTGTATTTCCTGATTTCTTTTGACTTTGCAAATAAATTGTAATTTACATAGTTGAGCTGATGCTTTTACCGAGTTTTTAAATAACCGTCATGTGTCGATTAGAGCTTGAAGGAATTTACTAATAAGAAATTTTTGAAATAATGGAAGCATATAGATTGACTTTAATTACAACTTAAGTATGCAGAGATATCAGCACTTTATTCTTTTAGTTACTAATTCAGAAGTATGGTCTCATACCAGAGGCGTAGCACGAACCCCTCCTTCCTTCGAGAATTCAAAAATCGTTTCTGTCTCATATGTAAGTGCATATTCTTCAAATATCATATTATGGTCAAATAGGCACCACATACCTCTTTAGAACCATAACAAAACCATCTTCATTTGGTTTAATTCCTTAATTTTCTAATAACTTGAATTAATGAATGCAGTCATTATTCAGTTTTTTACTTGTTATGATAACAATTTCTATTATAGCTGCAAAAGCAAAAAAATTATATGAATTCCAAATAAGCAATAATGCACGAGTAAAGTTTAAAATGTAAACATCGAATAAACGATGAATACAGAGGAAGTTGCCACTTTAATTCAAAATATCAAAATATTGGCTTATTTACTTTTCTAAAGAATTAAATTACTTAAAGCGGAATGTACACGAGTGTCTTAAATTTGTCATAGTTCGATATTAGTTTTGAAATTTAATTAACAATTGCTCAAATCTTTAGTCATTTTAAAGTTTGAATTAGCAATAGTATGTTATGCAGTGCAGGACAAACTTTTTATGAAATGGCACACCTTGTTACTAAGCTAAAATTGAGCTAAGAACAAAACTGCACACTGCATTCGCATCACTGATGATGTACACAAATGTGCCGCGGCGTACACGTTGTTCACCACTGATGTATTGTAAAAACCTTTCCAGGTTTTACAAATTTATTTTATTTTGCCTTAAATCCTAAATTTATTATTTCAAAACCAATCCATAAACAGCTCATAATATAATTGGGATTATACCATTTGACAAAAATATTAAATATTCAAAAACAAGATCATGTTTTTATGTCATTTAAAAATAAATGAAACCAGTAACACTCACGAATTGGCAACATAAAATGAAATTTACATATATCTGTTACCAACAGCAATAGCATCATTGACCATTAGTTCAATGACCGAATTTGTTTTCTTTCTTAACATGATTAATTGCCGAGTCATTGAAACTCTTACATAAAATCTTTATTTTGACTGCAGATGAGGCGAATTTTATGTCTCGGCACATGAATGGTATTTGTGGTTTTTGTTTTGAAGATTATAATCAAAATATTAAGGTTGCTGTTTTTGGGTTGTGTTATTTAATTATGTTTTTGGAGGCTTTAAATATAAACTGGATACATTTTGAATGAAATCGAAAGTTTTGCTATATTTAGACCTGATGATTTTGTAAAATGCTGATAATCTAAATGTTTGACAATTTTTTAACCTTTTTTTATATGCAATCTTTTTTTTGAAAAGTAAAGTATAGAAAACTTGGAAACAGTCGATTTGACTCAAGTCAACCTTTCAATACAAAATCCGAGTCTACTTGGGGCTCAGGAAAAAAGACATCAAAAAATAGTCATAATGACAAGATCAACTTTTGTTTAAAAAAGTGGTGAGCAACTTTTGTGTGCCTTGACTCACCTAGTTGGAAGTCTCGATCGAAACCGAACACAGCATACGGTTTATGACAATTCCAAAATAATTTGTCGGTTTATTAGTGTAACGCGGCACACAGATTGTCCACCATATAGTTTTAATGAATCATTTTCCGGTTTATTATAAAAATTAATGGAATTTAAATCGTTCGTTCATAGCCATAACAGTTCGTTATCTGACGAAAAGGTTTATTGGAGAATATAGTTCAGCACACGGTAATAAAAAAATATTGTTAAAAAGTTCATCAATTCAACACCTTTAAATTCTCTCTCATTTGTGTCATTTCTCGCAGATTTCCTGTACAAGCATACTGTTAATTTCGAAGAAAATCATGTTCCTGTCGAGATTGAAATTTTGGACACATGCAGCGTAATATATATTTTTTTATTAATACATTTTTATTAAATTGATTTCTTGCAAACTTTCTCTTTCGACATGTCAAAATCTTTGCAATCTTTACTGCATTTTATTTCTCTTTTTTCTCTCTCTTCTATAGAATGGCTGCTCATATGATGACGTTTTTCGCTGGGCAGATTCATTCCTGGTCATTTACTCGATCGTTGATCGAGACTCATTCCAAGAGGCCGAGAAATTGCTAAAGAAAATTTCCAAGCTTAAACTTCCGTCTTATTACACAGCACTCATGTTGGGTAATAAAAATGATTTGGAGCATTCAAGGTTGGTTATGGGGATTTTTTTTTTAAATTTCCGAAAAATGGAATGAATATATAATTGATCTTTTATTTATTTTGTATTTAAAGAACCGTCTCAGTATCAGAAGCACAAGAGGTCTCATTAAATTATAATTGTCAATTTCTTGAAGTGTCAGCAGCGGAATCATATTCTGGCGTTCAATTGGCATTCCATTCATTATTAAAAGAAACACGATCGTCACAATTGCATCGAAATTTGCCAATAAGAAGAAAACTTGGGGTCAATAGCGTCTCAAAAGTATGAATTTTGGTTAGACAAAAGCAAGCAGAAAAATTTTTAATTTATTGTTTCATTTTTACAGGCTTTGGGAAATATTTTTGGAAAGAATAGCAAAGCAGATCGAAAGAGACCATCACTAAGCATATGAATAGGTCATAGCTGCAAAAATTGGCGGAAAAAGAAGATATATCGGTGTAAATTTTTGTAAATACAATGAAAATAGTTTCTAGTCTCTTTTTTGAGTTAAAATCCGTTGCGTAAATTCAATAAATCACTCATTTCTCTGTAAATTATCCAATTCGGCCTTTTATTGTTGGTGACCTTTTGTTGTTTTTGTTACAAAAATATTTTTTTCTTTCATTCTTCTGTTGGCACAAGAAGGAAATAAAAGGTCGCAATTTAATAAGCTGGTTGTGGAAATAAGCGCATTTATTGCAAATTTAATAGTTTGATGACTATTATTTTTAGTTGATGATATTAAATCAAACGATAGAGCCAGCTTTAGGAGTCATCTAAGGGAGGTCATAGATCATAATTGATCTGAATCGCCAGCGAAGTAATTTGCCGTTCACTTATTACGTTATGCAAAAAAACAAATTTCTAGACCCCCTTTCCCCACCTCGTTACAAAATTTAAGGCCTTGGCGTCGATTACTCCGGTGATGTTACGATATAGGTCCACCATTGGTAAGGTGCAAAGGTACATCTAGTAAGGCAAAGTAATATATGTCCTGTACCGATGGAACATTGGTGTTGTGCGAATGATGCACCGGTAATACGGTTTAGTGATTAGACAAACTGCAAAACATATTACACAACTTCTGAAACTGATAGCATCACAAAAGAAAAAAATTAAATTTTATTGTGAAAAATTGTTCCAATTTTAAATGTGACAATAAATTGCCGTTGATACTCATCGACCCTTCTCTTCGGTCTATTTACGTCTCACTTCTTGTTCCCCCTTTTTTCTGACATTGGTCAGAACAGAGAAAATCTTTTTTATTGTCTCAACTGTGACCTCTAACTAATGAAATTCTCACTCTGAACCAATAATATTTTTAATGAATTTTAAAATCATTTTATTTTTTTGGCAAAATGTGAGAGATCAACGGGATATAATAAAAATAGTTTTTTTGTGTAATAATAGATTTGACCCCTATTGAAAGTAAGAATTTTCCCACTTCTTTGAATATATTTATTGTTTCCTTTCATCATGGTCTGCCTCGATGTGATTTCATTTTACTGGACATTTAATTTATCACAAAAAAATTTTTTTTTTCACTTTAAATAGATTAATATCTTTTATAGACCAAATGTCCATAATAACGTGCAATAGTAACAATAATCGCAATCAATTTACACAAAACGTGATTTTTTTTCAGCTTTAAAATTTTTTTTGGATTGAGAAATATTTTAACAGATTTTTCATTTTACAGGGCATGTATTAGTATTTACAACAGATGTTAATTTGACTCCTTTTCGCTCCAACAGTGAAACTATAAACGGTTAAGAATTTCATAAGGGTTTTTTTTATAATTTTGCTTTTCGTTCTATTTATTTATCAAAGAATGATACATCGAGTCAGTAGTAAATATGAATTGAAGGTGCTAATTCAACCCTAACATACAACTAAACTCTTTCATTATATCGCCCGAATAAAACAAATGAAGAAGGCTCATGGACCATTTGAATGCCAAATTTAAGTGGCATCAATTTGGAGTTAAAAAAAGTTTTAGCGGAGCATTCTTCATTTATGTTGCTCGGGTCAAAATCTACCTAAGCCTTTATTTCAAAAACAAAGAATGTATAAAAAAAAAACATAAAAATGGGTCATAAAAGTGGCAAAAAATCCTGCAAAAATTTTATTACAGGCATTTTCTGTGAGTACCGACAGATAAAAAGTAACTTCTAAGAATTGCAGTCATTTACTTCATAATTTCATCATAATATTTATTACTTAAGTATCTTTGTCTACAGCAGCCTGAAAGGATAATTAGGAGCATTTTTTACCCTTTTTTAAGTTATTGGTGGTCATAAAACAATTTTTTGTTACTGTACATTTAACAGTTTGTTGGTATTTCTTTGTTTTTACAGATTTTTTTGCTATAGTTTAGGTGGGATTTTCTCTAAAGAATTACAGGAATCTTGCTAACGGTAATACTTTTATGAGCAAAACGGTTAATGGTAGTAAAATGATGAAATGGGTTAAAATGTTCGTAAATATTTTTTTAAAAATATACTTCTCAAAATAAACATTCTTAAAATTTAGACTTATTTTATAAAATACATCTTTTGCCATCTACAATATCAGACTTAAAGACTTTATTAATGGGAATAAAAACATATATTATTCTAAATTTCCATCATAAAAATAATCACACACATTAATTCATGCTTTACATCCCTCCATTTTTTAAATCTAATTTTTTATTATAAAAAAAAGTAGGCATTACATACTCTTAATAACAAAAGTACCTTCCCTCCAATCATATCAATTACCCTCGAATAAAAAATATGAGCAGTAATGAAATATAATACAATCGCTGTTTAACCCCACTTGACTCTAATAATAGGCTGTCTAAATTGTATAATAATCATATAATGTGTGAACAAAAAAATAAAAACATAAAAAAACACGCAGTGCGGTGCATAAAAAATCAACCCTCGACTATTTTTTTAGATGCAACAATTTTGCCTTCACTTCCTCTCTTTAATTCATTTGATCTCTTTAAATGCATTTTTTTAAACACATAGATATTGAAATGCAATACAGGTATAAAAAATCTGGATATACTAGAAATGTCAGATGACAGGTGAGATTTTTTATTTTTTCAAACAAAAAAAAATAAAATCATCTGTTTTTTGCAGTTTTTATGGTTTGATTTCTTGGTCGATTTTTCTTTTTTAGAGGACTTACCTGAATACCTTCTGAAATTTCTTTTGCATTAAAAAATACGCCTGCATGTCCAATATATCCGATGAGATATTTGATGCTGCAATATGATCAATAAGATGACAAAAATCATTGATTTGTAATGAATATATTGAAAAGGATTACTTGGAAAAAAGTGAGTGGAAGTAGAGTAAGAGATTTTAAAAGACTTTTGGAGAGATTACAGTTGATGGACTTATCCGGTTTGACATGTTTGTAAAAAAAGTATATTTTAAAATAGCAAAAATATTGCATGGTTCTGCAAGTATAAAAGCCAATTAGCACAAGTCGGTTATTCGATCCAAAATCCGGTACCAATCCATCGAGACTATGATATGGTGCCGGATTTAGAACCACGAAAGCATTGGGGCTGAATTTATGATCGGCCAACTGGTTTGTTATATTCGGGAAAAAGATGACTGTTAGACCAAAAGCAATATATTCATTCCATTCAGAAATTTGATTTAAATTATTCATTTAAAATTATTTTCGAAATACAATTTTAATGTTTATTACTTACCTTCTTTCTTATTTCTCTGGCCTAACTCAGTTGCACAAAAAGCTGGTTGTATTACCGGCTTCAATCTGTAAATTTCGAATTCAAAGTGTAATTTTGCTTCAATCTATGGTTTGTTTCCAAGAGTTCTTTGATCATCCATGATCTCTTTTATCATCTATAAAATAGGATTTAAAAATTTTATTTAATGAAGCCTCTGTAGATCTTCTACAAGCTCATCGAAGCCTATTTAGTTTGATAAATATTTGATTCCTATGTTAATATTTATTATTCAGAAGTATAACATGTAAAAAAAGATTAAAAATATCTATAAAAAATTTCAAAAAAAAGTGAAATTTTTACATCCTCCAGCCACTTACATACATAGTTAAAAATGATTTTTTAATAAGTTTTTAACGAAATTTTCTTTCTCTTTCAGCATTGTAAATCATTTTTTTAAAAAATGTGAAGAAAAATCAATTAACATTCCAGTCATCGTGCCATAGACTAAATTAAAGCATTCATTAATATACTATGAGTCTAATTTGTGTCACTCAAATGTTCCTTAATGACATACTCAAGAAAATAAAAAGATAGTTTGTAATCCATTTAAGGAATCTAATATTCTTTATATAAAAAAGTGGCGTAAAAATTTTTTAAGGATGATTTTTGAAATTTTTATTGTAATAATCGCACAGTCATTCAATCTTCTTATGGTTACTTATGGTTACTATTATTCTCAATTTGTATCAGCTTGATGCCAAAAAAAAAAAATACAAAAATTGCCATTGATCAATGAACAGACACAACAGATTGCACATTTTTTCCGATCTATTAAAAATTAATAAATAATCATCATGTATGGGAGTCGGAGTAAATTTAATGTCTGTGTATTGTGAAGAAAAAAAAGATACAACGGACAAAAATGCTAAAAAAAATAACAAATAGACATTGAAGGACATAAATATTTTTGAAAAAAAGGAATGAAAAAAATCATCATCATTCATATTTGCAGTGTGTGCCTTATTTTTATAGAGCTGTTTTCGTGGCAATAGGTAAAAGATTAGTAATTTGACTACTTGTCCGAATCACTAAATTTACAGTTTTATCAATTCGACACATTTTTTTAAAAATATTATTTTCAAAAGCTCAGGCAATGAGCATAAAAGATATAGTAACATTACTCCAAAACCTAGAAGCGTTCTCTTTGTATGTTGGGGTTCGTGGCTCTGTCACCTAGTTTGTAGAAATTATCTGTCTGCACACTAATCTGAAATTATTTTATCACTGTTCTACACCAGGTATATTTTGAAGCTCCTGATCACTATTTTTCTGGTGGATTCCAACCATGGTCGGTGTAATTAAGAAACATTTTTTTGGCAGGCTTTTTACGAAATATATGTCCATTCCGTTCTTCTTCACCTGATTAACCTTTTTAATATCTTGTTGACCTGCTAATTGGAGAAGCCTTTTTATTTAAGTTCTTTCAATAGACATTCCCCTTTGAATACCTTATTAAAAATGCGTCTAAGGCCTTTTATTCTCAAATCGCTCTTTATCAAAATCCCATAACAAACCGTTCCTACGCACAATTTCAAATACAGTATTTTAAAGCAGAAAAAAAATAAAATCATGCATCTGTTTGATTATTATTTGCGTGAATGGAATTGAGCATTAGGCTGAAGAAGGATCGTGAAAATGATAAAAAAAATTGATAATGGACCATGAAAAATTTCTCAACAAGCAACAAATCAACAAAATATATCCAAACGTTAATGACCATCAGCTTTAACAGACCCATAAAAACTTCAAAATTTTGTTTTTCTGATTTTTATCACCCACACTTTATAAATTATGTTTTGAGACCCTTATTTTTATGATATGAGATTTAAAAAAATTTAAATTCACAACTTTTTGATTTAATTAGAAAAAGATGTTTTGTATTAACATTTATTAGGTAACTCAATTCTCGTAGATTTAAATCCAGCCATATCCAAATTTGCTTCCTTTTTTGGAAGTTTAAAAACTTCAACTGTTTGATGCACCAAATAAAACCATGATTATATCTAACAGCGACGTTGGATTAAGAGACGAGTCAGGAATTTGTAGTGTAGCGGGAGAAATGGAGAGGAGAGCTACAAGATTGCCTTAAGATTGTCAGAACGGATCTGAAAGTATAACGTGACACCCACAGAAAATCGCCATATTTAGACCAAAATTATCATATGAAAAATGATAACTTTATAAAAATGATTTAATTTTCCAATGCTACATATATATATTCACAACCTAAAAAATCTTAAAACAGATTTAAATGCTCATTTAAAAAACACAAATCCATACTTTATATGTTTCTTTAATTTTTTTACATGTTTTGTCATTTCATCAATGTTCTTAATAAACCATACGTTTAAGTGTTCTTATAACATCAGCAGCAGCATCACTAAAAGTATCATATATATCAATTTTAAAGTGACCGGTGGTTCCAAAAAAATCTTTTCAATTATTTTTCTTTCTTTTCTCTTTTTTTTTATTTTGTCAAAGGACATTCATAAAAATTTACAACAAAAACTGGCACACACTGAAAAAAAATCTGTCACGTACAAAAAAAAATGTGTAGGAACAAAAATTATTATTAAAATGAAATAGAAGGTTGGCATGAGGCTTAGGGTTTTACAGCTCTCGAGAATATAAAAATTATATCGATGTGCATTGACTACCCCCAATACGTACAAACGGCAATAACATGAAAAGGACCAGTGAATATGCGTATGGAAATAGAAACATCTGTCCATCCTGAACTAAGCTGAGAGTTAAAAGGCCACAAAACATTGGATATTTCTTTTATATTTTTTTTCATAGAATTTTTTTCAGCTTCCAATTCAGTCACTCGTTAACACATTTTTAGCGTAAAATCGACAGTGTTTTTGTTGTAATTTTAAAATCGATATGTCCGTTTTTGTATGTCCATTTTAAGAATGTATGGCTTTTTTTGCACATCCTAGTCGAATTCATTGTTTTGATTACTTTTTTGTTATTTAAGAAAAATTGATGACATCTGAAAAGAGAATAGTCTATGATTTTTATTGATCAGCTGTAGCATAACTGGTAGGGAGTCGGATAATTGGTAGGATATCTGATATCTATGCTAATGATCTGGGTCAATCTCAGGAAATTCTAGTCAAATTCCGTTGCGTTATTGCTGTTTTACCCAATTAAATTCGGACGCACTTCATCAAAAAATTATAGCTAGATATTTAGAGAAACAAGCTTGCTATACTTCTCTTGGTTGGAATCCACAAGAGAAAAGACGTCCAACTGCTCATGGACGTGTACAGCATGGTGTAGGGCGGTAATAAAGGAATCCCAGTTATATGGCAAAACAGAGGATTTCCACAAGCTTTGTGATTCAGCCAGCAATAAAGCCCAGCATTTTGTAGCAACTTAGGCTTCAAGTCTTAACATGGTTTCAGTCAGTAAGTAAGTATCTTAAAATACATTTATCAAGCAATCATTCCATTTTTTTTTTGAAACTGCGTTCATTACAATATGCCTTTAAAAACATTTTAACTTACTCATATGTCTCAAGACATGCAAAATAAATATGAATTTTATGGGACAATTGGGTTTCATTAGACAGACAGAAGTCAGATGTGCATTTTCCTCAAAAGATATACTGTATTTCATCTATCGAATGGATAATTATTATTACCATTGGCATAAGAGGAAGAAAAGAGGAATGAAAAAAGAGAGGGACATCGAGAAGTCCTTATGCAACTTCTTTTATTTTGTCTTTTTTGTCAATGCTCAAAGGAGCATGCATGATCTCTAACGACCTTTACATACTCGTCTATTACACACATATTGTCGTACTTTCTATGATCTTAAGCTGTGATCTCTATTGACACTTCGTTGACATGGAAAATTTTACGGTATGCTAAATTTCTACTGATCAGTAAAAATGCGATAATCAGGAATTTAGACAGCATAATTATCTGTACAAAAATGAGAAAGGAGAATAGAATTTTTTGATCGTTCCCATTAACACGATTATTGAAGATAATCTCGGTACTTAATTTTTAAATGAATGAATAAAATGATTTTATAGCGCGTGAATTATGGATTGTATCGTTGAATATTTAGTATATTTAATATCAAAGATTATGCATCATTATAAAAGAAATATTTGCATTATTGTGATTTTACGAACCGGAAAAAACACGGCATAGAAATGACCTAATATCCGACCTCGGCCAACTTGACTCTAGTCTGAGAATAAGCAGACTTCGATGGTTGGATAGAATCTCTATTAAATAAAATCTTTAATTCCGACTTTTTTGATGGTAAAATAGCTCATGGACGACCAAAAAACACTAAGAAGGAAACTGTTGAAATAGACAGTATTTCAATGGTTTTGAAAATTGTCAAACGGAGGTTAGCGAAAGAGTCAGCTTTAGCCGCCATTGGATGATTTTATCTTCCCATTAGATCCTTATCAGGCTGAATTACCATAAATTATAGTACCTCAAAGTAATTATTATTAAAACCATTGAAGAGTTAACAAACCATCGCTTATTCTCATAATTTTACCTAATTAGGATAGATAGATACAAAAATAGAATCAGTAAAAGTTTCCACCATCTAAAGACAACAAAAATCCCTTAATAAATAAATGTTGACACTAAAAGCGAAATAAAAATAACAAAATTAAATACAGAAAAATCCATTAATTGGGAAAGGATGCTTTTAACTCTGCACATTTTACATCGTCTTCCTGAATATCCAATTCTCAAATTTCAAGATGTTCATCATCTCTTGAACATTTGACCCATAAATAAGGAACGAAATTAATATGCATATTTAAGTAAAAAAGGTCGCTGCTGCTGCATGTCTCATGACACATTATAATAATATGTATAAAGCCCTTCCAATCATCAAATAAATACATAATTTAAATATAATAATTTAACCACGTGTCGAGACGCAGCACTTCTTGATGGAATGAAATCTTCCCTCTTTGTTATTTCTTTTTTAAGGAAACGACTTTATGGGGTACAAAGAAGAGCACAAAGAAGAGAAAAGGAAAGAAAAAAGCATAAAGATTTGTTTTTGAGGGTCGAGAAAAATATTTCTTAGAAAAAATTTTACATTAAAATTTCTTGGCACGCGTATTCTTCTAGATGACGACAGTGGAGGGTCTTTAAAATTTGTTGTACTTCATTTATCGTATGTGGCTGAATAAGGAAGTATTTTTGAAAATTTAAACACCCCGAAAAAATGTCAAATGTCATCGATTGTTTAAAAATATTTTTGTTCTTTTTGTAAGAATTTTTCTTCCCAATAATTTACGGAAATCTTTTGAACGAATAGTAGATTGATGAGGACAATGATATAAAGAAACTACGAAACTTTATTCAAAATATTTTTGTTTATTTTCATAAATTTTTGATCTTTTTTGTTGTTACTTACTGAATAATTTTTTTATATAATTTTTAATGGATTTTACATTATTTTTGTTAGAGATCAATTAAATTAAATTCAAATCAGTAATTATAATTGAATCCTTTGGTACTTTCTGAGACTTTTAAAAAATTTGATTTACAAAAAGACTGAAAATATTATAACTTAAATTTCTAACCGAATGGACAAAAAATCTTTGGAACAAGTCATTACATAGTTTTGTCTAGTCGAGTAAAATTCAGCATTAACAAACATTGTTTTGTGATCTTAATTAATTATAAGATTTATGATTAATTTTCGAATTAGATAGATTAAATTTTCTATTCTATACAATTTTTGATTTTTTTGCTCAGCATTATATAAATAAATAAATAAATTAGATTTTCACACATTTAAGTAGTAAAAAATTATTTAAAAGTTGGAAATTTGTGAACTTATTTATCATATCTAGAATTTTCAAGAAAATTTGCAAGTAATTTCTTAATTTTAACAATTGCAATATTTCAAAATTTATGAAACTAATTCAATAAATGATGGAAAAGTCAAATTGTGACTTAAAATTTAACTTTTTATCATTTGGAATATTCATAAATTTTAAGATATTATCTTAAATTAGAAAGAAATGTAACTTTGTATTCTCGAGCGCCACAAATGCAAGTGTTACTTTATATCTCGAGTAATTCCACAGCATAAACACAACGTGAAGAAGGCTCTGCGATGTGTTTGCTATGTTGCTGCTCAATTAAGGCGGCTTAAAGCCTAAAGAATTCGGTGACGGAGCCTTCTTCATTTGTGACGCTCGAGTATATCATAAAGCTGGCTAGTATTTCATCTGATCGAAAATTTCCAATTCTTGTTAATCCAAAAAGTAACCTAAAAATAATATTTCTTAGATCTTATCTCAGTCTTCGATAAGTTTACAATATATTTGGCTTAAGTTTAAATAAAGTAAATAAATAATTAAAAACTAGTAATAATAAGTTACATTGTAAATCAAAAGAAATGACAATTTTTTTTTGGCATCGATATTATATGAAAAATTCATATATTTTTTTACAAACTATGTACTGAGAGAAAAGTATTTGAAAATTAAGGAGGTAGATTTGTAAAGTAATAAAAAAAACTGATTTATTAAGCTACCTTTTTGAAACAAGTTTCAAAAATGCGCTAAAAGCAATTGAAATTGAAATAAGTGGTGACAGGTAAAACAATTATAAAGTTAATATGTAAAATAAATTTATAGTAATATTCAGGTACAAAATTTAAAATTTTTGAAAAAATATTTTGGCACATAATTCTTGAATTATTAAAAAGTTAATTTTTTTATCTTATTCAAACTTCATGGTACTCAATTTCATCACAAATAACTACTTAACTTCTTTACTGTTTGATTTTCTCTCAGTGCCTTTAAACTTTTCCTCTTTCATTTTTGGTTTACACATTAAAACTATATGAACAAAATATCAAGAATATTTCATTTTTAATCCATTAACCTTGACTAGGTTCTTCTCAATCTCTGAATTTACAAAATATTTCAATCGACTTTTCATCGCCATTTTTTCACCGCAACAGACAAAAGTAAGCGCATTTGTAAGAAAAAAATAATGAATGAAATACAGAGCATGCGCACACATTTCATTATTTGAGCGTCAACACTAAATCATCATCATTAAAATCATCATTATGAGTGTGGAAATTTGGCAATGTGTAGGAAGAACTGAATTTTATCATCAGTTTTCATTCCACACATATTACACTTAAATGGATCATCACCAAGTGAATGATATCCGATATGTAACGAGAAAAGTACGTTATCCTTAAAAATAATTCCACAAAATTTACATTCATTTTCAGTCGTTCGTTCGGTGCTCTCACAACAAGCTTGCTGCACTGATGATGACGTCACTTTATTATTTGATGAATTTTCACAATTTGGTTGCTGTTCCATTAAGATTTCACCATCATCTGATTGTATGTCCATCTTTTCATTAAATTTAAATGCTTTTCCTTTTCGTTTTGTCTTTTTCTCGATCGGTGTTGATTTTGTTAATTCAATAAAATTTGTGTTAACTTCCTCCGACTGCTGCTCATCATCCATCACATCGTATTTATCGTCACTTTCGCTTTCAATATTATTTTGTTGTTGCATCTGCTGTTGTTGTTGCTGTTGTTGGGCAGCAAACATTTGTAGATTCAACTGGAAATAAGGGAACAATGACATTTTATTGCCGACATTTTGAAGCATATTAACCATCATTGCTGCATTCGGTATAAGACTTGAGGGGGGGGTTTTGGTGATTGAATTTGTTGTTGTTGTTGCTAATGAACTAGTTGACGGAGTTAGTGGAGGTGAGAGTTGCTGAGATTGTGCTTTAACAACTGCTTGTTGCTGCTGATTCTTTTCAATTTCAGCTAAAAGTTTTGCTGTTGTTGCTTTGCTTTTTGGACCACGTCGTGTACCATATACATCAATTATTGGCAAAGGATTTGGAGTTCCATCTAGATTAAGAACTATATCAGGTTTATGATCATACTTCCTCAAATGAAGCTTTAATGAATGACAATATTTGGTTGCGTAGTTACAGTCAACACATCGATACTGCAACACTGTCGAATGTGATTTTAAATGTGAATTCAACATTGACTTATTCACACAACTATAATTACAATGAGGACATTGAAATGGTTTTGATCGTGAATGATTCCTTAAATGATATTCCAAGTGATGTTTGTACTCTGTTACGAATGGGCACTTTGGACATTGTAGCACTTTTTCAGGCTTTATATGGGACCTCGTATGATCCCAAAATTCCTGTTTAGAGTGAAAAATTTGTTTACATTGTTTGCATTTGTACTGTCGTGGTTTGTTGCTTCCTTTGCGTTTCTTTGACTTTTCTCCATTCATTATAATTCCATCTTCATCATCACCAAAATCATCACTGTCCTCGTCATATGAATCAAAACTTTCTGACTGTGTTTCAAGTCCATTGCAATTTAAAGTTTCTTCCTTTTCTGGTGTTTGTTCTGAATTCATCGTTGGTGATTTTGGTGGTGTTACGTCTATCGGTGGAGTCATTGAGTTGTTGTTATCAACTTTCATACTGTTCTTACTTAAATCTTGAGGTTTTGATGGTGTCAATTGATTTTTATGCTGAGTTTGTTGCTGTTTATTTCCATTCAAAAATGACGATTGAAAAAGCAAGCCTGAATAGCCAGGTGGTGTCAATGGATTGAAAACACCCATTTGACGAAAAGGATCAAGCATATCGACATTACTTTGTGACATAATAGGACTCATCTGTTGATGCGGTTGCTGTGAATTCAATTCTAATGGTTCACTTTTTATTTGAACTGTCGATTGAGCTGTATTGTACCATGATGATTGTTGTTGTTGCTCGAAAATACTTGAAATTATTGCTGTCGATCCGATTTCACCGCCTGAATTTGCATTCGATGATTCCCAATGTTGAAACATCTAGTTTAAAGATAGATAAAAAAATTAAATTGTTAGCCATTTTTTTATTGCGTCACCAGATATAAAAAAAACACAAGCCAATAAAAAATCGTCAATATACGCACAAAAAATTGTACAGAAAGATCGATAAAAATGCCTGCCTTCCCAACCCCTCAAGTATTTTTTTTTTCATCTCACAATAAAATACAATATACGCACGCATCAAATGTTCGTGTATGGATTTTTGTATGTAATGCTTTATATATTAAAAATAAAAGTCAGTGCGGGACGAAATGGATGGAATTTTTCATCTGTTGTATTAGCTAAAAAAAATTACCACTCTGCATTGACTCAAACAATTTTTTTTGCTGTACAAATGCTGTTGTATTTTTTCTCCTTCTTTTTATGTCATAAAAATATTGTGAATGTGCGAGGGTTCTATTTTTTCCATTACATTTTTTTTGCTATTAGCAATTATTTTAAGGAGTTAACAAAATATTTTTAAAATGGCATTTTGGTCTAATTCTCTGAAGCTACTGAATTTTTAAAACCAAAATACTGAAGACTAAACTTTTGCTTTACAGATCTGAAAGATCCAGAGTTTAACAGTTTTACGAGTGAGGGCTTGTCAAACTAATGCACTCAAACCTAGACCTCCAGTTTATGATGGAATTCAAACCACTCTTTTGACAACATATGAGAACCCATGATCGCTGGTAGTGTGTAATGATTAAGTCCCGAAGAACAAAACCATTTACCACCTAGACACTTCGACCCACCAAGATATTACTATTGGTAATATAACATAACATCGCGAGAACGCGAATTTAAGGCTTGACAGAGCAATTTTTTTGCAGGACGTTGAATTAAGAAACAGATCAAGATTATGAAGTATAAAATTAAAATGCGCTTTATTCTCATACTAATCATTGACAATTTTCCCTAAAAATATTTTTCCTATCCACCATCAACTAAATGCTCTTATAATGTAAGGGAGTCGGAATAAATAAATAAATTTCATTCTCTTTTTTTTCTATTTTCATCCACTATACTTTTCGGCTCATTCTACTTTAATATCGCTTCATACACACGAGTAGGATTATATTATGGAGTGAGATTTATTTTCATGATGGTTTATGAAGAATAGATTGAACAATGATAAACGTATGAGCAATGTATACATAAATTTCATTTATTGTGGACCATGATAAAAAATTATTAATGTGAATTAACGTTGTTGCTACTGCAGAGGCTGCTGTTTTTGTTGATGGTGTCTGTATATGGTCACAAAATATTTTTTAAGGGAGCAAGCGCGATGAAAATAAAAAATGGAAGTTTTTTTTATATTGAATGAAAATCCTTTTTGCGATGTGACAATTTTTTTATTTTTTTTGTGACTTCATAGGTTTTAAATCTTTCCATTTAATAATTAAAAAACATTTTTAGTTAATGTTATTTCGATTGGTTTTTAATTTAGAATATTATAAAACAAAATAGGTAAATTTCAAAATATTTTTTAATAAAATACTAACTTTTATACCCTAAATATTCCACTTTAGTATCTTATCTGCAAATTTTAACAAAATTTTCTTAAAGGTCACTTCCACTTTTCACTTTTCTTTAACTTTAATGTTTACTTTAATTTTATTTTTTTATCTCGTTTAAAAATTTTTTATTTTATTTTTTTGTATCTTAAAAAAATATTGATCCTCTCACGCCAAGCTTATGATTAAGACTGCCGTAAGAATTTTTTAACATCATTATTAGTTATGTATTTTTTCTCTTCTTCTTCTTCTTCCTATTTTTTTGACACCCAAGAACTATTTTTTCCCTTTTTTGTGTCGCCCGTTTTGAAAGTAACAAAAATTTTAAAAAATGTTCAGCAGGAGCAATGAGCTGGTTGTGATAGCCAATCAGAAGTGAGGAATTTCGACATGAGAAAGAGGGGTTAGTATTAGGGTTGGTGATAGAATGTAGGATGGAATTACTAGGGGATGAAAAAAATATTGATGACAAAAATGGAAACAAAGTTTTGAAAACCGAGAAATTTAATATCTTTGAAGAGTTTTTGTGTAAGTATTTTAATTAATTCAGCTTTATTCAAATTATTCATTTTATTCATTTTATTCCGAGCAATGCTTTTTAACAACTATGCAAAATTTAAATGAATGATGTATACAAACCATACAAAATTAAACTTCAAACATTTGAAAGGTTTTTAAAATTCTTATTGGTTTGTTATTACTGTCGGTGTTGTGGATGATTTACGAGTCAGACTACTTTTAGTTAGATAAAATGCACAAATTGTGAGACAGATATTCTCTTGGAACGTAAAAAGCAAAAGGAGTTTTGGCAGAATTTCTTCTTTAACTTAGTAATTAACCGTAAAGAAGGAGACAGAGCAACAAAAAAGAAAGTAGATCTGTTCAACCACTTTATTATTTACAGTGGATCAATAAGAACGAATTCATTATGAATTGAATCCAATAGAAACAAATCTTGGAAATATCAGACGCCAAATAAGAGGGGCCATAGATCACAAGAAATAAGAAACTAAATGAAGAAAAAGAAAACAAATTTTTATTTATTATTCCACACTTTATTATGAGACGGTTAATATTTAAAAATAAAGATTAAAAGCGTTTATTTAGTATCCGAATTATTCATATTCCTTAATGTCTCCTCTAACTTTGCAACTTTTTCATTTAATATCAATATCATCTGACTCATTCTTGCATGTTCCTCAGAATTGTCATCTTGCAATTCACTAAATTCCAAATTTCTTGACCTTCCAATTGCATTTGTGTTTTGATGACTACGTAAAATATTTGAATTGATACATTTAGTTTTAATAATCCTTACAATATCTCTGACCATAGCCTGACTCGCTCGTGCTTCCATGTTGATGCAAGGATTTGCATCAAATCCTAAATATGAAAGTTTAACTAAATTGTCAAAAACAAATTGATCTATATGTGAAATCCTATTATTAGATAAAGTAATTACTTCAAGATTTGGATTAAAATCAAAAAGTCCATCTTCAATTATTTCTATATTGTTCTGATGTAAACTAAGATAAACTAATTTTGGAAATGGCCTTAAATCAGATTGATGAATTTCCTTAATTCTTCCATGCCAAATGCTAATGAGCCTCAAGTTTTCAAACAAAAATTCTAATCCATTTGGAAAGTATTGGATTGAATTCTGATAAGAATCAATTCCATTTATATTTATGTTAGTCTTTCCAGGATAGTGCAAACCAGATGATGAATTCACGTTTGATGATTCAACGGAATCAATATTTAGATCATTTTTGACATGACAACAATATATTCTTCCTAAAACCCAATAATTACTGTAGAAATTAAAATTGCAATCAATATTTGTTGATGACAAAGAGTAGATAAGAGATATGAAGCAAGCGACTTGACTATAAATTAAAAAATAAATTTATAGAAATTATTGTATATGCAGTGAAATAAATACTTACAAAATTTTATTCATGATAATCATTTGACCGCTAAATAATGAATGTGAAACATTATACATATTTTTGCTTTAAAATTTTCAGTGAATATTTTGAGAGAATCTGAGTATACTCGCATGAAATGTGATAACAAAAAATTTTATTATTTTCTTGAAATTAACAGCATTAATATCAAGAAATGAATAGAAAAATGTCGATTTTAAAGTCATGACACATGATGTTCCACATGAAAATGTCCTTTGGTTAAACATCTAATAATTGACTCATAATCAGTTAGGTTAGATTGGTGAGGTAATATTTGCTAATTCAATTGAGTTTGAAATTAGTGACATAGTGAACAAATTGATATAATGCTATTAACTAGGTTATTATTTCGTTGTTTGAGGCGTAAAATGTTTCTATTCTACTAAATTCTTAATGTACCATCCTGCAAGTGAACAAAGTTTGAATTCCCTGTTATCATTTACTTTTTGACTTTTAAACCTTGCTTGAATCGAGATGTTTAGCTTACTTGTGTTTTTCATTAATATTAGCAATAATAGTATATCACCTAAATTTTTGTTAATCAAAAGCCTTGCGAACAGAAAGAAGAAAAACGAATTGAATTGGCTAAAAAAATGTTTATTCAAATTGATGGATATTTCATATTAACGTTTATTGTTCCTTTTGATCTTCAAAATATTCAATTAGCTTATCTGCAGCTTCTTTTCCAGTATCAAGAGCACCATGAACATATCCTTGAAATTTGGAGCTTGTTGCTTCACCAGCAAATAGCAACGTTGGCTTACCATTTTTATTAAATACAGTTTCTTTCAAATCTTCTGGATAAACATCTTTTGCAGCAGTAGTCATCGAGCAATATGAGTAAGATCCATGAAAGTTTTCTCTTGTTAACCATCTTGTCCTTCTCATTGCGATTGGTCGGAGTATTCTAACCTTCATGAACTTTTCCAACAACCAAATGCAGTCATTTTCAATTTTTTCATCGCTGAACGTTTCAAATTCATGCATTTTATTTCCACCTAAAAGAGTTTCTAAGATGTATGGGAATCCATCAAGGTGTAGAAAGCCATAAATATTTGTCAACCTAAAGCATTTTAATAATTAAAGAAAATAAGGTTAAGATTTGTTAGGTATTAGATTAGGTTAGATTTAACATATGATTAGTAGTAAATTATTTTATTTAATTTACTACTAAATAAAACTAAATAACTACTAAGTGATTTCAGCATTTTTTGTCTCAACGGTCAGAAATTGATTGACTAATATAGAAAATTATATGATTAAGGAATGATTACAATCTGGTTAACAAGTTTTTAATGGCATTCAGCCGACCCGACAGAGCATTTTATGAATATGCCTTTTTAAAAATGCTTAAAAAAACCTAAGCTTCCGTTATCAATTAGAAGTATGAAATCTAATAATGTTAACCACTTCCACAATATAAAATGGTTTAAAATATCTTTTTAAATCAGAAATCCCATAAATTTGGTACTTTAAGTTAGAAACCATAATGTGCTATGTGATTTTCATGGAATATAGTTTATCAAAATTGTAAATGAATTTAATCTACTGGGTTAACTTATCGCTCAAATAATATGTATGTACGAATTACTCACCATTCTTTATCAGTTCCCATTATTTCATATAAATCCTCTTTCTTCCATAAAAATGCACAAATTTTAAAACTATTGTTAAATTTGTTCCAAAATGGCTCCTCAAATTCCAAGAAAACTTTTCCTAAAGTTCCAAACTCAATGTTCTCGATCGCTTTGATTTTCTTTTCAGGCAACATAGGAGTAAATAAAAGTTTATGGTTAATTTTCAATGCACCCAATGGAATTGTGACAATCAAATGATCAGCTTGGTACACAGTTCGATCTAATGTCCGAATTATTATTTTGTCTGTTTCCCAATTTACATGGTCGACTTTTTTATTTAACAGAATCTTATCTTTTAAGACTTCTTCGACATTATATTTCTTTTGAATTATATCAAAAAGTGTTTTATAACCTGAAGTTTTCCATGTCAAATCCTGACTTCCCTCACATACCACGACCTGAGAATAACGATTTGCAGAAATGTCATGCCAATTTTTTGCTGCATAATTTGCTTTCACTTCTGTTTCCCACAATTTTTCAACCATTTCGCGCATTTCATTATCTACATCGTCATACTCTGATGATTCAAGTTCTTCGTTGTATTTTTGTTGAAAAAAATCTCCAATTGATCCTTTTGATTCTCGCATTTCATCAATCATGTCTTCAATTTTCGACCTTAATAAGGATAATTTTTGAAACATTTCTTTGTTAACTCTTGATCCATTAGAAATCAATCCTACGAATCCATCAGTATCATAAAACCCTGTAGATCCAAATTTGAAATCTGTGTGACACAATTCATATACAGAATTGCCTTTTTGTCCACTACACCACTGTGCACCAAAATCTATGAATCCATCGTTAAATCTTCTTGAGTCAATTCTTCCGCCAATTCGATCTTCTGCTTCCAAAATTGTAACATTTCTAAATCCTTTGGATATTAAATTACAAGCAGCTATTATTCCACTGACGCCAGCTCCAATGATGATTACATGCGGATTTTGAGACATTTTTAGTTCAATTGTTGAAATTAGACTAAATGAAAAAATATTTTTAAAAACAAATTTTTATGATATTTTTTATCAATGCACAAACGTGCTTTCTTGTTTTTATTTTTTTGCTTACTTACTTAGAAGTTATCTATTTGCGATTAAGATAATTTCAAATGAAAATATTGATATGAATTGATAACAAATATTTTTCGAGTTGACTCTTGGAATAAATTTTCAGTCAACAGAATTGAAAACATGTTTTAGACGGATCAACGGTTAGGGGCGTATTTAGGGAGAATTTGCCCCTATCCATTGAGCAAAACCAGCGAAATGAAGAAACCAAATCCAGACTGTTGATATTGGCACGAATGTAAAATATGCTGAAATATAAGAATATATAAGTAAAGGGTCAACCACCATATCCTCCTATCCCCCCTTCTCGAGCGAGTCACTTAGAAAGCATAAAATATGACAAATGATCTAATTTGGACTAATAATAATGTATGAAGTAACTTAATATTAATTGATTTAAATATATAAATTTTAAAAATATTTTACAAATTAACAAATTATTTTGTATGTATTAAGAATAATTCGATTGAAAACATAAAGTAAACAACAATAGACAAAAAAAAATAATGCTTAAAAAAGTCCTGTATGTTTATATAAAAATGATATCATATTATTCATTATTAATATAAACCACAAATGAATCTTAATCATCATCGAGATTTTACGCATTAGATATTAAACTTGTAATGACATCTGATCCATCTCTTGGATTCCTAGCACCTCTCGTTATTTCTCGGGTAATTCTTCGAGGTGGATTTTTATTTTGAATTTTCTTTGATCCACAGCATTTTTTTAAACAAATAAAGCAAGAACACATCAACACGAATACCATGAATGTCATCAAGAACGCAAATATAAGTCCCATGCCTACAGCGATTAGGAAAACTTCACTAAGAGGTTTTAAGTCAATTTTATAGACTTCATAATCTTTTGTTGTCTCATTTTTGTTCAATGTTTGATTAACAAGAGCTTCACATGATATTATTTGAAAAATAAATGAAGCGATCACAAAGCAGATGACTCTAGAAGAAAAACGAGGTAAAATAGTTTGACATGATATTTATTACTAAATATTGATTAAAAATATTCACTTTGCAAATCCTAATTGTAACATTTTTAAATTTTCACAATATTTATGAGATAAATTATAAATTACTACTGATATTCAGACTTATTCAAAATGATCTGAAAACTTATATATGGATGAGTAAGTATTTTCTATGTATGAGTTCATGTTGATGAAATACAGTAGCGATTATTCATTGAAAATTTAGGCTTAGTAATTTGATGCATTTGGCAATTTTCAAGCAGCATTGCTCATTTTTTGAGCTACTTAGGGAATTTTTGCCTCAAACAAATGAAAATAGTTATTTGAAAAATTATTTTGTCCACCTAGTTGTTTTCCAAGTTAGAAACGTTTTGAATCAAACATAAATCAACCTTTGTAAGTGGTAGCCAATTTAATTTGTACCACAACATGACATTTCCAAAACACTGGTGTATCACAACACACAGTTTTTCCACCACTGCTTGATATAATAAAAATGATAATAATAATAATATTTATATATGAAGCAGGATATGAAGTCATATTACAATTTTGAACAACTCCAATTTTCAAAAATAATTTTACAACACAGCCTTTTGATTTTTTAAATTTATTTATGTTTTTTTTATTCATCTCATACATTTTGTGTAATATGTCTTTTTCAATAAGCACAATTCATCCAAATGGTATAAAGTTTTTTATATAAAAATTCAAAAAATATAAATTTTTCAAAAATTTTAACTTTCAACGTTAACAATTTATCATTTAGTTATTGACTATTTTCTCATATCATAGCCAAAACCTACTTATATTGTATCATTTAATACATATTTTGGAACATAAATAAATTTAAGTACTTCCAAAATACTAATATCAGAACATTTTCTGTGTGTTTTCAACAGTTCATTTCATATATGTTTGATTTTTTAAGTTGCTTGTTATTTCTTTTAAAATAATTCTATCCTTTCCATTTATTTTCAATAAAAAAACATGGAAAATTATATTCCTATGAAAGTATAATCAGTCAGTTAAAATTTTCATCATTGTTCCTTCTCAATATGCTTATAATTAACATCTAATGTTTATAATAATTTTACCAACTAAACATATATGGCTAAAAACTATAAATCTTGAAAGAAATTTCATTTATTTTATATTTTTTTAGCAAGTAAAAAGACTTGTTTAAAAACAATTCAAATATCCAAAAATTTAGAAAGAAATTATTATAAACATTTTTAAGGGGTTTGAAGGGTTTATTACGTAAAGCAAACATATCGACCCCACCCCTCCTTTAAAGCATTACGTAACAAGTTTCATTTTTTATTTATAAAAAAATTCGATTTCAAGGATTTTTGATCTGAATCTTGGCGGAATCGAAGTAAAATAGAAAATTTTGACACTTTTATGAATAAAAATTCAATTTAAATTTTTTTCATAAAATTTATCTCTCTTTTAATTAAGATTCTCTATTTTACTACTGAATGAATACTTAATTTTTATGAACGTATTGTATTTTATCGCAAAGTAAACATATAAAGTTTGAGGTGTTCTACTTAAGTTCTTTTAACTTTTAAATTCTTAGATATTTTCTATATCACTTGAGTTTAAATTGTAAAATTATTTTAAAATTTACATTAATTTTAATATACAAAAAGTCTATGTAATATAAACGCTATGCACCTTAAGCTTTTCATTTTAAAAAATTTGAAATAATAATATAAGAAAAATAATAAAAAAAACCAAAATTAAAATAGTAAAATGAGATTTTAACTACTTCCATTTGCAAGAAACTTTGCTTGCTCATCAGATGTTTCATTTTCATTAATAATCACAGATTTAGCGTTGACATAACCATTTGTGCCATTTTGTATCTTTGGTGCAGCTCCATTGCCGTTGAGATTCTTCATTTCAACTGATTTAACATCAACTTCCTTGACGTAAAGTCGATTTTGAAGGAAATATAGCCAGATCATTGGAAATACCATCATAGCGCATGTTACTGAAAATATCCATGTAGTTCCATATCGTGTGTAGAAAGACCCAACTGCAAGAGGCCCAAAGATTCTTGACACACATCCAGCTCCTGTAAAGACCCCCATCCTAAAATAAAAACAGATAAATAACTTACAATTTTAAAAACTCTTAAAATATACGTACCAAGTTCCCTGTGGTCTTGCTCCAAGAATTTTTGAGAAAATTGTCTGAATTAATGTTACACCAATTGGATAACCAACAGCACTGATCATATAACCAATTAAAAATTCGGGAAATTGTAACTGTAAAGTTGTTGAACACCATGGTTGAGTTGTTGCTGGACATCCTAAGACCATTGGATCATCTTCGTCATATAGACCCATTGTGCCATTTTCCATAACAAATTCACGATCTACAGCTAATTTTGGAATATCTCCTCTGTAAGGAATGAATATGAAACGTCCGAGGACCATGATGAAGAATCCACCCCAGATAAGAAGACCAGATTCAGAGTAGCGACGACAAAGTGGCGGAATGAGTAAAAATGCAGCACAAGCAACGAACGCTCCGATTGATAGCAGTGCTCCTGAAAGTATAGTTGTATTATGAAAAATAATAACAATTACATCCTTTTATTCTTTACTTACCCATATAATAAAGCGCTTCTGACTTTGTCCATGCAAATTGATCCATAGCTAATGAGGTTCCAAGAGTTTCTAAAAGACAAATAATAATCAGTATTTAGTCTTCATTCTGATACTTTTTATGTCATAACTTACCGAGTAATACAAAATTGAATGAAATAACAAAGAATGAAAATATTAACGTCCATGCTGTTGTGTAGTCAACCTTAACTGACTTCCATGTCTCCTTTTCAGTTTCCTTTCCTTGAATCAACATTTGTTCCTTTGCAGCTATTCTACAATCTCTAAAGTAGTATGGTAGGAAAAGGACAAAATTGATAACACCTAAGAAGACATTTGCCCATCCAGCAGCAGTATACTTTAAATGAAAATTTTTATTTCATTAAATTTTGTTTTCAATTTATGAATTTAATTTTTTTTTACCATATTAATAGTAAATCCACCGAATATAAAGCCATCAGTTCCAAGAGGAGTCACTGCGGCTTGAAGTGCTGGACCGAATACGAATCCAAGTACTTGAGCCAAACTCATCATTGAGACTGCATCAGTTCTTTCCTTAATTGTCGTAGCAGCTGATAAATATGAACGACAAACAGCAATATTTGCCGATGATACACCAACAAAGAATCGAGCGATGAACATCCAATATTTGACATTATTTTCGAACAAGTCCAATGTTGAATAAACACCACTTGAAATGCAAAATATTGCCATTGATGCCATAAGAGGAAATCTTATTGATTTCATTTTATTTGACCACCATCCAAAAAGCGGACTGAAGATCATTTGACCAAGAGGATTAGCTGCAACAACGAGACCCATAAACTCTTTGCCGGCATGTGGATCGAGCTACAATTAGATATCAAAGATGGAATTAAATATTTCGTTTTTTTTAATTAAAATTCTATTTTTTAGGCATGAATATAATAAAAATAAAAGAAACAACACATTAATTAAAATACAGTCCATTAGTCTCTCTTTCAAACAGCCAACAAAAGTAATACACAAACATAAAATACTTTTCATTACTCATTTTTTGACCTTACTCAATATTTTTTTTTATATTTATAAAAACAGAAATACTTTTTGATAAAAAGTACTTAACGCATTTTATTTAACTTTTCCTAATCCTTCGTCGAAAAGAGCAAACAATTTCACTTAATTTATATTTTAGTTGAAATAATTTTATCTGCATGTTGTTGTGTCAAAAAACACGTAGTGTAGTCAAAAAGTCATTAAACCCAATACACTATCAACTTTTCGCAGCAATTATTTATTCTCCTCTTTCTTTGTTTCAAACGCATAATCAAATTGTTGATGTGTACTTGAAGTAAGGTGAGATAGCGCTGTTCAATTTTGTTTAAATTATTTGAAATTCTTTTTATAAAAATGTTATAGTCATCGTTTTATGCATCGAAGGATTTAAGCGCATTTTTGCTCTAGCGATCAGAATGGTTAACAAAAAGTATCCAATCAGGAGAATCCACAATAAAAATTTCATGAAAAATAATCGTAAAATTATTGTTATCATATTGTTGTTAAGGGAAAAGTTTCTTAGAGATTTTGTAAGATCAATTAAGATTCCCAGAATAATAACAATATGCAACATTCTCGAGACTGCCAAGAACGATTATTTAAACTAAGTTCCACTCAATCAAAAATTAAAAGAAAATCGTATTTCAAACCTTATCAAGATATGGCCATATTCCAGTCAATACAATTGAAAAGCCTAAACTTATCAAGAACATCGTGAAGTAAATAATGCGTAATGACCACATTCGATCCCTCTTCTCCTCATCTGTTTCAAGAATAATCGGCCTTTTCTCTTTCCTCTCGCCATTCTCAACTGTTGATGAATGCATATGCTGTTGCTCTTCAGTCATTTTTATGAATAAGATTTAAATTATTGAACAAAAGAAGAAAACACTGATGGAAATTCGAAAAGAGGCGGTGTTGATGATGATGATGATGTTGAGATGCAAAAATTCTGGAAATAAAGAAAATTTCATTTGCATTACAAACTTGTTTCAGCACTTAATGCAATATTAATGTGTAAATTGCCAGTAAATCGACATTATACAAAAATATGATTTTTTTAGAATAATTGACAATTATTAATAGGTTTAATCACAAATCATATCAATATATATTTATTTATTTTTGAGTTTTGATAAATTTTGACCAGAGTTGGCAAAAGCTGGGTTTTGACATTAATCAGTCCACTTTAATTCGAAGGAAGGTGACAAACTGAGTAAGGAGCCATCGACAAAAAGTGACAACCTGCAAAAGCCGTGATTCGATGGTTTTTTGTCGATTATTTATATCCGCATGCCAACCCTGATTTCGACACTCATTATCTTGACATATGTATATTAAATAAAAATTGTCTGAACATAGAAAAATTGTACATATTAATATATCCATTATCAATCCACCATAAGTACAAATTAAATTTTTTATGATTTTGTTTTCTTTTTATTGTGTTCTCATTTTGAAACTCTTAGAATTGTGATTATTTTTCTATGCCCTTTTTTTACTTAAACAAACACATAATATCCGCTATGATTCATTCTCTGATAAATATTTTATTATTATGTAAATGCAATAATGATTAAATGAAGAATAAAATGTCAATGTCATTGCAAGTTGCAAAAAAACTTCTCGATGTTGAGATGACTTTATAATTGATTAGACACTTATTAAAATATTAAACTTCAGTTCCGTCTACATATATCAATGAATGGTTAATCGCATGCCCTGTACGGTTTCAGTCAGGCTTACCAATCGTGTCCACACGATTTTCATAAAAATTATTTTTGAAATATTTATATAAAATGTACACAAATACATAAGCAATAACAAAAACTATTCATAGCTCCTACGCAAAGAGCAACAGAGAATCTTGAAATTTGGTTAAATACCAGTATTTTCCTCCTTTCAATAAATCGTTGTAAAAGCAAACGATATACGATATTTACTGGGTCATGATGACGCATTTTTAATGATTTCATAATTGGTTTGTAACGATGTGTGTATAAATCGCATAAAAACTCAGTTAAGTAAAAGAAGAAGGAATCAAAACAAAGCAACTAAAACATTTAGTAAAGAAAAGATGATCAAATGTTAATGATTGCAATTGAAAACTGAATAATTCTAATTAATTAATTTATTATTGACTTAGTTGAGTCCAGCGACCTTTAAATACTTGATTTTACTATAAATTTACTAATGTTTGTTAGATTTTCTCAACATCTTTTTTTGCAATACATACATATTTTCATGTCTACTTCAATTTCTGTGTGATATGTTATTACAATTTTAGCTTTAATGACCTTGAAGTCAAATTTGGAGCGAACAAAAAAATATATATAGTCTTGATCAAAATTTCTTGAATTTTTTGAACAGTTTTAGGCGTTTTTAGCGAATCATTTAATTATGTCATAAACATTTTTTTTTAAAAATATCCAAAAATTTAGATACAAGATTGAAAATTTTAAATCATACTACATCACAATAATTTTATCTTTCATATGGCAACTTATATAAAAATTAATTTTATTAAAACGCTAAGTAATTTAAATCTTTAAATTTACTTTAATATTGCCAGACATTCTTCTAAAGTTAGATATACTATTGTTTACACAGCAGTAATTATCGTTATCATGAGCAAACTGCGAATGTAAATAAAAAGAAAAACATTGTAGCTTATTGAAAGCAACAAATCAAGTTCTAATGACACAATAAATTTAAAATTGCATTGGAAAAAGAAAAATTGTTTAAAACCTTAGAATTATTTATAAAATATTTTTCACTATTTTCTTCACATTACACTCAACTTGATTTAGTATTTTAAAAATAAAAATTTTTAGTTTTTTGTAAGAATTGATTTGTAGATTCGAATTATCTCTTAGGACTTTGCAAAAAAAAATTTTTGTACTGATTAACTAGAATTAAACTTTTAAATGATTTCTTATCAAAAATAATTTCTAATTAATCAGACTAGAGTTGATAACTGAAATTAATTATAAAGTCATTGCTAATTGAATTTCAAATTGAATTACAATATTTTTTTGTAACAAAGAGCTAACAGAATGATAATAATCGGAAGCTCTCGGCTTAACCTTTCTCAACTTAAGTCAACACGGAAATAATCTTGTTTAAATAATGGAAATTCCGGTAATTCGATTAAGATGAGTAATTGAGGACATTTTGATATCGGTTGCCTATAATTTCATTTACTTAAATCACATTTAAGATTGCATCTGTAAATTTAGTAAATACAATTTATTTATTTTATTTATTAACAAAATATTGATCGCTGGGACAAAAATGCGCTGAACTGACTCAATAAGAACGACGACTTTTGTAATTTTATATTATTATCAAATCCTGAACTAAATATTCCAGATTTAAAAGAATAGTTTTTATTGATGACTAAGGCATAAATACTTCGCTGACAAATGTATGCAGGATCTTCTTTCAATAGTAAAAAATAATATTATCAAATAGCCTAGTGACTGAAGACAACAAAACGATTTTAATTTTTAACTGATCTATGATTAATCCATTTTAAGTATTTTAAGTATCAATGAACTGTACCGGTAGTAAGTCGGTCATTCTAAAATGATTAACTGTAATGATCATGAATAATTTAATGACTTAAAATGTTTGGTAATTATTATTTTTTTAGTAAATTTTTGACAAGAATGTTGGGTGTATTGCATACTTTCTGATACAAATTTTAAAAGTTTTGATTCTCAAAATCATTTAATCATCATATTAGACAACTCATAGTGCATGTACTTGCTACTTATTTATTATGACACTATTGTCCATTTGATGACAGAACTTTCTTCATTTCTGTCACCCTGGTTATATAAATAATTCTCATTGCAAACTCAATTAAATCTCAATGTATGTCCTTTTTTCTCAAAACAAAACAAAATAGAGAAATCCTTGTTATTTCACAAAACCATATTTCACAAAACGTTCGCTTCCTACTTAACCAACAAGCAATAATGTTGTTTGTAATAAACAAATATATTCACAATTTAACAGCAGCAAAAATTTATTTTGAATAGTAGTGGTTGTTCATTAAAATAATAAAATACAAAATTTATCATTGAAGCGATGATTATACTTTGTACACTTAATATTCGCAATTTGACGAATATATTTGTGGAAACAAAAAACAAGTTTGAAAACTTTTAAAGATCATTAAGAGAAAAAGCAAGAATTTTTATGATTTTTTGGTGGTAAGACTCGATCAGTATCGAACACAGCATACGGTTAATGCCCTTTCCATGGCTCACAGGTTGCTCACCATCGAATTTGAAGCGGAACAACCTATATAAATGACACAAATAAGTAGGCTCTATCATGGAGCTCTTAGAACACGCTATAGCTATTTTATTAACACCAACCAGATCGGCACATACTGGAATATTGTCACCACGGCAACAAAGCGGCAAAAATATGAGGGTCAGGAAACTAAGTCTCGTGAACCAGTTTTAAATTACTAATAGTTTCGTTGTTATCAAAAAATTCTGAAGCTTTTGAAATACTAATCTAGTCATATAATAATGAATATCAAATAAGATTCCAAATATTGTGTTAGTAAACAAAAAAAACCTCATTGCTAATATTTATTTATTTATCAGCTGTTTTCTTTATGCAAAACAGTCGTTGACTGCTTCAGACGAACGTCGTACTTGAAAAAATACAATACAATGGATTAAAAAAAATATTTCTCTTACTTTTCCTCTCCCGAAATCTGCGCAGTTAGTGGATATTTTTGTATTTTAAATTTAATTTTTCAGCAATAGAATTTAAAAAAATAAAATTAATTTATTTAACTATTGATTCACTCCATCACTTTGAATATACAAAAATTATTTAAAACTGGTTTTTCAGATTCTCATTGACATTAAATTTTTATTATTTTTTATATATTTATTTTATGCTAACATTTCACTTTCACTTTTTATATTACACACTTATACACACTTTTGTGAATTTTTTAGTCTAAAATATAGATTTTTAAACTTAAAATTAATAGAAAGAACTTCTTTGTTTAAAATTCTTGCAAGTTCATTTCTTTACGAACCAATCTTAATGACGTTTTTGAAACAAATAAAGAGATCTCTGACTGAATATTGTGAGCATAGAGGAAGAAAATATATACACAACAACAACATGCACACAAGTACATTCTCACTCAGCTGTGAATATTTTTTTGTTTATTATTTATTATTTTCTCGTTTCTAGACAAAGCAATGTGCTCATTTAATCGGGGCATTTGTGTATGTATATGTGAGATTTACTAACACAATCATAAAATCAGTTTGTTTAGAAAGAGATGGAGGTAAAACAAATTGAGTTCATAGTTGTGTTAGTGCACGTTCACGTAATACGTACGTTTTCATAAAAAAATCTCGCCGAGCCATCATGTTCGTACATGACAAGTACATTTATGACTTTTATATTCTTGTATGATATTAGTCATTTTATTCTTCTTGTCTTTGTCATTTTTAAATTGCTTTTATCTTTTTCCTTAATGGTTTTTATTGTTGAAATGTGAATCTGCACAATTTTATCTCTGCAAACTTTTCGGTTTATTGTTTCTTATCTTCTTATCTTCTGCTAAATTATCTATTTTTTTTTTCTTTAAAATCACATGATAAACATGATAGCTTAAAATTTTTTACTACGGATTTTTAGTTATTTCGAATGATTGTGAACCTTTGTCAGATGAATCATGTTTCAAGACATTTTTTGGTATGCTTTTTTGACAAGATGCACTTAAATACGACGAATGAAATAGTTCGATGAATTAATAATTAAAAGATTTTTGTCATTCCTGTTGTGAATGACATTCCTCAGATGTCACTTAAAACTGCTCCGATTAAAAAACTTAAAACTGGTCCTATCGCTGACTAATAAGGACTAAGGATAGAATCTTGTATTAACTTGAGTCTCGTTTGAATCTGCTCCACTTTTGGGCTTGGATCGATGGTTTCGGTTAGTGAATGCTGGAATTAACCTTAAAATTGCATAAAGAGCCATATATTGCAAATACATTACCTTAAGGAGAACAAATTCACATACGGATGCGTATTTAAGGGGTTTGAGTTTCAAAACTCATCCTCTCCTGGAAAATGACAAAATTTGTATCACGAAACATTAAAAACTGTCAAAAAAGTATGAAAAAGAATTTAAGAAAAAAATAAGTTGAACAGAGATTTAAAAAGTGATATTTCTAGACTGTAATACACATTTTAAATCGCATAAAATAAATTCTAATTAGAAAAATTTAGAAAATGCGTGTAAATGCATGAAAATGTTAATTTCGAAAATTTAAACTGATAAATTCAATGTACATTTTTATCATTGTTTTCTTTTGTTACTCATAATATTCTAAAAATTGGAAATATCTTTTAGAATCCTTCTACATCATCATCCTGTCACATATAAATTTAGACATCATTTTTCATCTCAATTTTAAAAGAAATTATGAAAATATTTTATCATTCGTGGTATTTATCACAAATATTTTAAAAATGCACACTTTAAAGACATTTTTAGATTTTATTTGCTTTTCTAAAACTTTAAACTTGAAACCGATGTTTCAAACAGAAAATTCTGTAGAAACCACCAGATTACAATGTAACATAGGAACAAAATCTAAAAGAGCGACTTAGTTGCCACAGCATGATATAAAATATTCAAAACAAAAACACCCTAACCGTTTAATAAAAACATTTCAATGAAACAATTTCTAAACGTAAGTTAAGCTTTCTATTCCAAATTTGAAAGTTTGATAAACAAAATCCTTCGTACAATTTTAAGGACTTTTTATAGTTAACATTAAACTTATTGTGTTGTTTTAATTTACAACCTTTATTATTTCTCCCACATAAATGTATTTTAATATGCATATGTTAATTAGTAATTCGAAGGTAAAAATATGAAAACTGCGACGGATTCAACATTGATATCCCGGGCGAAATAAGTGAAGAAGGTTCCGCTTCGAAGCTTTTTATAAACAATCCATACATGTCTAGCCTAGCGGTTGGAATCCTTTTTATAGTGCTCGTTGAGCCAATAATTCGATGAAATAAGCCAGAGGGCGAAGCCGACTCATGTTTAGCTCGCTATAGCCAGCTAAAAATCGGCTAAACATTAGCTGGCTTTAGCCGGCTAACGGATTTCGTTGTTTTCTTTTAGCTGGCTATAGCTGGCTAAACGCATATTAGCCGGCTAAAACCGCAGCTATAGCCGGCTAAAAAGAGAATTTTTGCCTTGTGAATTTCATACAAAAATTTCAAACTTTTTCTTTTTTAGCTGCATAAGTTCGAGACTCAGATAAGTTTTTTTCTTCTTTTTTTACCCTAAAAAGTTTAAATTTATGAAAAATTATTATTTTTTGGTATTTAATTCATAAATTTCAAGTATCTGATATAAAAATTCATTCAGAACTAAAATAAATCATAGTTAATCAGTTCATTATAATATTTTACATTCAAAATCCTTCAGGAATGTTAAAATAATGTCCAAAAGTTTAAAATTTCATATTTTGGCAGTAAATTTTCATTTTCTCCAAAAGACATGTTGAGAAATACAGAAAATTGTAATTATAGATAAAGAACTACTATATAAAATGCTAAACTTCAATTTAAGCGAACTAGTATTCACTTCAGATACTTGAAATTTACTTGTTAAACACCAAAAAATTATAAATTTAAATTTTATAGTGCAAAAAACAAGAGAGAAAAAAATTTGAGACTCGAACTTATGCGGCTAAAAAGAAAAAAATTTGAAATTTTTGTATGAAATTTCACTAAACTTCACAAGACAAAAATTCTCTTTTTAGCCGGCTTTAGCTACGCTTTTAGCCGGCTAAAGAGGAGTTTAGCCAGCTAAAGCGAGCTAACGAAAATTCACGAAATTTTTTAGCCGGCTAAAGCCGTCTTTAGCTGATCTTAGCCGGCTATAGCGAGCTAAGCTCGGCTTCGCCCTCTGAAATAAGCTATTAAAAAAAAAGTTTATATTTATAACGATTTCTTTTTTAAAGAAGATCCAAAAGTAACGAAATAAAGACATCAATAAGATCTTTGGCTATTGAATAAGTCAAAGATAAATATCCAATCCAATAGCGTGGATGTCATTAGTCCATTAGGTGAACTCACCTTAAAGTTAACTTATGTTCTAAGGAAGCCGCTGAAGTCATAAGAATCGTATGTGTACTTAACTGCAAAGCTGTATACTTTTACCTGTCTTAAAGGTGTTTCTAAGAATGCATATTGCTAAAATGATATGAAGTCAGCAATTCGTTGACATTCGTTCAAATTCTCGTATAACGGATCAGTTCCGTGTAACCATCACTACAACATTAAACATACGGATGGAATCATGTTTAATGATAGAAGCCGAGTTATTATAATCGTATCCTTGAACCTAATTGTATGCGCCATTACTAAGGTGCTTTTTAATAACACCAATGCAAAAGTACTGCGACAAAGCTAATGAATAGGGAAACTTGATTACACTTTAGAACATAAACAGTATTAAATATAAATCAGCAGCAATTCTAATATCTGAAATGAATCAAATAAAAAAAAATAACAATAACTTTACGAGGTCCAGTTAAAAAGTTTTTAACGTCAGCCGAACGAAAGAATGATGAAAATGAATTATTCAGCGACCTTTTTCAAAAACATACTAAGAAGTCACAGGTGAACTAAAAGCTCATTACAAGAATACATTGATCAATATAGTCAATCTCAGTAAATTTTCTGAAAAAAGGAATACATATTGTTACATAAATTGTAAGAATTGAATTATTGTCCAAATAATAGAATGAAAGATGAATAAGTGAGATGATTATGGGCTAGCTGAGTGAAATAAATTGATTTGTAAATGAATCATTATAGCAATAAGTAAATGGAATTTCATTCACATTTTGGGAAAAAGGAGAGGTTTGCGATTTTGTGATGGTATAAGCAGAACAACAATTTTACAAAGAAATCTTGTAACGAGAGAAGTTTAAACATTTGTATTTTTTTAAGACTTATTTTTAGTTTTATTGAAGTATTTTGCACTAAAATGTTCTAAGAAAATAAAACACGTGTCTAGAAAGGCACAAAAAATAAGTGTATGAATAGCATCTGTTTTTTAAATTCTGATATATTTTATTCTCTATTCCTAGTTAATGCCGGGTAATGCTAAGTTAATTGTCATAATATGACATAATATTCGTCATTATTAAAACTTTTAAGCTTTTCCACAACTACTTTCACATTGATAAATATCAAGTATTTCCATCTATCAAAACATTCAAAAAATTTATAGCCATACCAATGAAAATATTCTCAAAGAATTTCATTTCCTTTTTTCTCCAACAGCTTTGCTTCAATCTTTTAGGAAAAAAGATAAAAGGAATATAACAAAATAAACGGGTCGTTCACTTATTACGTAACGTAATAAAAAGTTTTTTTTGTAAATAAACATTTTAGTTTTTTTAATATTTTAAATTCATTCCATCTTCTTTTCTCATGGACGTTATGAGTGAACGATCCCAAACACAACAATGTAATTATTTAGAGAAAAATGTAGATGACATCAAACAAGATAAAAAAAATTCAATTTTATGTATTTATAATATTTATCCAATATTTACATTCTTGACTAAAATTGAAAAGAATCAACATTACAATATAAATATATATATTTTTTTTGATGTTGAATGATATCAAAATACAGTAAAATGTTATCTTAAAGTTATTGGTTTCAAATTTACTATTACTCTTTATTCTATACCTCGTAGATGCTTATCTGTGTCTAGGGTTTCTGAAAAACGGCATTTTTAAAAAACGGCCGTTTCCGTTTTTTTCTGAAAAACGGCCGTTAACGGGTCCGTTTTTTTAATGTAAGGGAAACAATACGTTGCATTCAAATTGAAGTCCTTTTTAGTTTGCCAAGATATGTGCATGAAAAATTTACTCCTTAAAGTATACCGCAGGCCAAAAAAATTGACGAATATTAATTTTCTTAATTTAAATTATTATTTAAAAATTTTTTTTTAGTCGAAAAATTAATAAAATTTTTGAAAATTTTCCAAAAATTCAGAAAAAAAGTCATATTAAAAAACGGAAAAACGGCTAGCAAAAAACGGCCGTTTTCCGTTTTTATTTTTTCGAAAAAACGGCCCGTTTTCCGTTTTCGTTAACGGCATCAGAAACCCTATCTGTGTCAATTCGGTTAAAATTTAATGTTTGATTTTTTGAAAATTTGTTACAGGTTTATAAATTTCCTTTTTGTTATTTTTTTTTTTTTTTTTTTAATAATTTATATTTGCAAAAAAATTTCAAATGATAACTTTATAAATGAAATTATCATTCTGTATATTATTCCTTAATATAGTGGTGGACAACCTGTGTGCCGAGGCAAACTTGTGTGGAGCCAAAAAATTTTGGAATAAGCACGAACCGTATGTCATGCGCGATTTTGGTCAAAGGTGTGCCGAGAAATAAAAATTTGCCCACCACTGCCTTAATATTAGATTATTTTGATATTAATAATAAATTGATGAAAATATTTTTGACATGATATTACGTTCCAAAAAAATAAATTGATTAATCAATCACATGTAATTGTGAATAAACGAAAAAAAAATTCATTCATGCAATCAGATATTAATTATGTTTTCTTTTACGCATTTTATTACACATCTTTATCCACATTAATGTAATTAAATAGACTCATTATTCATTATTTGAATTTACTAACGTATTCAGAAGTAATCCTTATTACAATATGTAATTTAAGTGTCTTTCCCCGCTTTTAATTGAAAATCTTTCCATCAAGCTTTTATATAAGCTATTTTAAGCATTTTACTACTCATTTTGAATTTTAATGAAAATGAATCATTATCTAAATAATTATTTCATCTCTTTAAACGAATATAAAGTTTTCAATTTGTCAAAATTTTATAAGATTATAATAATGAAATTAACAAAATCCACCAGAGCAAAGTCAAAATTAAACTTGGTAAATTTACTGAAGCACTTCCATCCCTCAATTCATCTCCTTTTCCGCTGTTGCATAATTCATCATAGCATAATTGACACTTGACATTGCTTTTGAACGTTTTATGTTGCTTTGTGCAATAATTATTCAAAGGACCTGATTTTTCGCATGATCGATGATACATTGTACTGTTATTTGTTTCTAAAATAAAAATTTATAAACTTTAAAGCATGAAAAGTGAAAAAAAAATTTAAAATTTCTAATAAAAATCTGGACTTCAAAATTAGGTCATTTTGATTTCATTTCTCATAAGAATACTGACATACTTAGGAACAGTTCTTTCCTTAGAAACAGGCTTCCTTAGAAGCATTTATATTATTAATCCTAGAATAATACTTGAATAATACATCACGAATTCTTTGATAACGTTCCCCAAGTGGCAATGTCAAATGTATCATTTCATCTTTTGATTTATGTCGTATTATGGAAAAATCTAGCATTACAAATATAGCATTTTTGTAAATCAAATCAAATTGTAAGAGGCATTTGTATGTACGCAATAAGTGCAACACTTGAGGGAGATATAACAAAGCTGAAGGCTTTATTTAAAATCTTATTTAAATCATAGTTTTTTTCAAACTTATTTTTGACAAATAAGATAATTTTTTTAGAAGTCACATATTATGGTTAACATTCGGCAAGCAATTATGCCAAATATGTAGCACAAATTGATTTGAATTATTCGTGAATATAACGCAGGATCAATCAACTCTCTTTATTTGAGTGACACACATAAAGAAGTCTACACCACAGAACTTTATAGGCTCTAAATTTGGTTTAGCGCAGCCTGAAGAATTCTGTGTGTTTTCTCGGACTACCGCGCTTTTTCAAATTTTCAATAATTATGTTTAATTTATTTCACTCACTTATTTTCATAATTTTAATACAAACAGGTTTTATATTGACAATCTTCTCGTATGATTGTGATGTACAATTCTGAAATAAAATTAGTAATAATCTCTATTCATTTTTGAAAAAAAATAAATTCGTTTTCATTACTTCCAATGGTAAATTTTTACCACTCAGGCATTTTGTCTGATCAACATTTGTGCACGTGTAGCAGGAAAGAGCTGTAAAAAATTGTTATTATTTGTTTTTTGTATTGAAGGAATTACAAGAATTTTTTTTATCTTCTTCAAAATTGCAAGCCTCAAAAACTTTGAAGGAATATGAGAGGAAAAGAGGTCGGGAATTGTCCTTAACTTCATAACAATGAATAAATTACAAAATCGCACAACCCTTTCTCTTAATTGTTTTTTAATTTGACACTTCAAAGCAAAAATGTTTTGTTGCTTAAGATTTAAATAAAATTGAAGCAAAATTTACATTCAGAAGAGAGAAAATTTAAGGTGATAAAGAAAAGTGAAACGAAGTGTTTCATTTTTTTCCTTTTGAAATTCACTTGTAACCTTTTTCCAAAGAAATCTTTTTTACGACTGAAAAGGTTGGAATTTCATTGCATGATTCACTTGATTTTCTTAAAAAGTGATGACACGAAACAATAACTAATTAATAATATTTTTGTGTATTTGTCCTAAATGGCTATTTTACACGCATAGAAAAATTTATATTTTTTTTATTAATTCAGTGTTGTCCAAAGTTTCTTGCGTCACGACACAACGTGTTAGTAATCCTCAAGTATGTCGTGGTTGCAGTTTGAACAGCACTGCTTTAATTGATAGTTTTTAGACAGAGACAAGAAATTGTCGTCGAAAAGAAACTTAATTCATAAATTTTTCAACAAACTTTTTAAGCTTTTTCCAAGCTTTTTCAATAAAACTTCGTACTTAATTCAATAATATTTTTAAAAAGTAAAGAATTTTGTTAAATAAGTTCCAACCCGCTTATGAAATCAAAAATGCTTTGGTAAATAAAAAGATGAAATATTCGTTCTGCTTTATTTTACTCAAAAGACATCAGAGTAAAAATCAAACGTTCTATTTTTAGTAGAATATTTGCTTTCTGATATCTTCTTACGATAAAGGTTTTAATAAAATGATAAAGAAAAAGAAAACGAAAATTTCTTCCTATTACATGCATAAACGGCTTATTTATTTCTTTAAAAAGGTAAAATATCGAGGTTTTTTGATTAAACTGATTCAAAAATATAAAGAAGTATAGAAAAGTAAAGGTAATGAGATTAATCGATTCCATATGTTCCAAAGTAACTTTTGGTATATATGTTGGATTGTGAAAAAAGCTTAACACTGGAAAATCGTAACATATTTTTAATAGAAAATCTATGATAGAAAACTATAATAGAAAATAAGGAAGCACAACAGCAAAAATATTATAAATTCATGGGGTATGTAACATTCTCGCTCAAATACCAAATTCTTAAATTTCTTGAAATCATATTCTTAATTCCACATGTGTGCATCCATCGTTTCAACGAATTGATAAATTTAGCACTCGACTCAATATAAAGAAGAAATGTGACATAAATAACAAATTTTTGATTGACTCTGAGAATCCATAATCCGGTAAAATGTGGAAAATTATTGGTGAAATTTGAGGTATGTGGGTCCAAATGGATTTAATGGATAAATATTAAGCTTTATTGATTTTATTGCAAATGTATGATCATCGTCTAATCGATTATTTTTCAATCAGTGTTAATATGGATTGTCTTTAACTTTGACTCGACGCATTAAAAATATTCACGTGAATGATGCATTAACAACTTTTCATCATTTTTCTCCCTTTAATCTCTTTTCTCAATAATTTCTCTCGCGAAAATACGAGCACATAAAATCCAGAGCAAATATTACAATCACAACAAACTTTTTCGTTGCCTCTTCCAGCGGTTTACGCTTGAAAATAATTTTTCAAGAGGCTTTGAACTTTGAGAGAAAAGAAAGGAAGAGAGAGAGAGTCGCTTTAGCGAAATATTCTGCAAAATAGGATTGCTTGGAACAAATTAGTCAATCCATCAAAAATTCGGCTCCATTTCGGACCCAATTTTGGTTTCAATTCGGTCTGATTTGGTTTAATTCCGGAACCATGCCAAAGTAACACCGGTCTAGTGCCGGATTATGGATTGATCGATATTAATCGAGTTAAAAAAATTTTATATGAAGCAGTGTTGTTCAAAATTTTTTGTCCCACTAGGCACAAAGGTCGTAAGACACATTGATATTTCTAGAAAATTTCAACTTTAAGTGTAAGAAAATGCTCTTTATCATATATTTGATACTGTTTCACAAACTTGTTCTATTTTTAAAGGGTGTAAATACAAAAATTTCCTTAATGAAAGATTAAATTGTTCAATACGATTAGTCGACAATTGAAGTATCAGCTGTACAGTTTGATAATACGTGCGGATGCGGAGAATTATCAAAATCGTCAATCGCCGTCATTGTCGTGTACTTTGAACCTCTGTGAAATTGTGTTATATTTAAATTAAAAATCCATCTGTATAAATTGTTTACTTTTTGTGAATTCATATTATGGCTAAGGCTGAAATATGTAAATTTGATCTCGATGAGACCCTCGATAATGAGATAAAATTTGGAAAATATCAATTAATTATTTTTGGACTTATAGCATTTCCTATTGCCTTAAATGGAATTTTCAGCAATGCATATATATTTACGGCTGGAAATTTAAATTATAGGTAAATAGGGGGTGGATGTGAATATTTACCAACATTTACTTTAGTTTGTTTTATATATTTTATTCTTAAATATAATAAAGAAGGCTCCGCAACGAAATTTTAGGAGCTTTTCTGAACCGCTTTTCGTCCATGCTTGCCAGTTTTCGCGTCCTATATTTGGTGTTAATGAAAGAAATTTAATGGAGAATTTAAAATTCCATAACGGAGTCTTCTTCATTTGTGTCGCTCGGGAATTAAAAATTGAAAACTTTATCGTGATTGTATCTGATATAATTGATTTTATCTTCTATTTTTTTCTGATATAATGATGTGGATACTTTCAGTAACCACTTTTTACATTTACATAATTTAATCCTTTTTTAATTCACTCCTATCAAGTTCAGATGTGAAATTCCTGAGTGTGATCTACAAGAAAATAGAGAATTTTTCACGCCATGGCTTAACCTCTCGACACCATTCGTTTCTAATTTACCGGAAAAATGTAAAAAATTTCAATATGTATCGAACGAGTCATCATCATGTAATGTTGAGTCATTCAACCGTTCAGTGATTATTGGTTGTGAATCTTTCGTATACGAAGACGATGAAATAACAATTCAGAATCAAGTATGCATTGCTTACTCTTATCTTTTCCTACTGTATAATTTTATTGAAGTGTCTTGAATTGTTATCAATAAAATCCCTTAAAATTTTGTAGTTCGACCTCACATGCAATAACGAATATCAGCTGTCACTTATCGGCACGATTAACAATATTGGACAACTTTTTTGCTACATTTTCACAGGTTTCATATCAGACAGGTGAGTCTCATTGTTTAATTATAATGTAATGAAAATGAAAATGAGTTGATGATGACGGACCACAGTTAAAATATGTTAGTTAAATAAAAACGGTACACTTGGGAAAAGATTAGCTCGTAATACGATTTCATTTCATAATAGATTTTACAATCAGATTTTTTTTTTGATTTCCAATTATCACTATGTAGATACGGTAGAAAAATTGTTGTAATCCTCGGATGCTTAGGTATGTTAAAATATTCTGATAATTATATGTGTGAGCACAAAACGAACAACAAATTTTTAATTCTCATCTATCAGGAAATGGAATTTTTGGTGTGTTACGTGCTTTCTCATTTAATTACTATCAATTTGCATCCTTTGAATTTCTTGATGCACTTTTTGGCTCTGCAACATACGCAGCAGCTTACATCATAGGTAAATAAATTTCAATCTTAACCACAGAATCATTTTAGGGATCAATGTCAATTCAACAGTTTAAACCATAATATTACCATAGAGATTTATATATATATATATAAATATTGTCTATTTCAGGTTTAGAACTAGTTACACCACGTTTGAGAACAATTTCCGGAACAATCCTTAATTGCTTCTATGCACTTGGTGGTATCTACTTAGGACTTATTGCGATGTGGTTTCGTAGCTACAAAATTTTACTTCTCATCACATACGTTCCATCATTCGTTGTACTAGCATACATTTATCTGCTTCCACAAAGTATTTTGAATTATTTTAATTATTACCGCATTTTTGAGAGAATTGTGAGATTCATTTTGGCCAGATTTAAGAGCTAGAATCAGGGGTGTATTTAACGATCAAAACCCTGTAAAAAATTTCAGTCCACACCTTTTCCCTACCGCTTACTATTTAATCATCATAAACTATTATACTTAAATTATGGCATCTATGTATGTGCATTAAAAAGATGCTTTGCTCTCAAAAATGCACATTTATCATCTTAACTTCAGCATCCTCCATACTTTCTAAATTGCATCTTCTTGAGGATGGATGAGTTAAGACTAAAGCGTTCATCTTTTACTAATTTTCCTTCATCATTTGCAGGCGTACGATGGCTTTTATCAAAAGGCAAACATGAGGAAGCAAAAAAAATTTTGAGCAAAGCATGCAAGTTTAATGGTACAGAGATGAATGTTCAAACATTAAGTTTGTTAAACGAGAAGATTGAAATGCAAAAATCACAGGATACGAATGGAAATCTAGCGAACGATAGTGAATGGATGAAGAAAATCTCATTGAAAATTGTTATGCAGATTGCTAATTTAGCTTATTGCTGGTTTGCAGTTATCTTCGTTTACTATGGTCTCAATCTAAATTCTGTTTATCTTGAATATTGGAACAAGCACGTTAATTTTATAGTAAGTAAAAAAATTTTTGTTTTATTTTCTTCAGGATTTTCTCACCATTTCTTTTAATCCTGTCACAGTTTGTATGTGCAATTGAATTGCCAGGCTATTTCATAACAAACTTTCTCATGGAAAAACTTGGTAGAAAAAAGACATTATTTATTGGAATGATGGGAAGTGGCATGTCTTGCATCCTTGCTGAGCTTATACCTGGTGACATATACAAGACAATTTTCTACGTGTGCGGTAAATTACTGATAACAATCGCTTTTAGTTGTCTGTACATATTCACAATTGAAGTCTTTCCCACTACTTTACGGCATCGCTTCTTTTCCATATGCAACATTGTGGGTAGAATTGGATCGATTTTAACACCATTAACTCCTCTTTTAATTGAGATATCGCCTAGTTTACCATTACTATTGTTTGCATTACTGTCATTCAGTTCAGCAGTGTTTCTATGCTACTTGCCTGAAACATTGAATCGAAAGCTTCCTGAAAATATAGAAGAAGCTTTTAATTGATAATAAATAAACAGTATAATAAAAGATTTTGGTTTTCACTTTAATTAACTTCTCTTTTAATTATTAGCACATTATTTAAAGCATTTTTATTAAATTGTTGTTTTGTTTAAGTGTCATTAGTAACAAAAGTTTTCAATCCCAGGATGAAAATGAAATTAATCCCAGAATTGATCTTAGCGTTTATTCAACTATGAAAATGAAATTAGACAGTTCTAATCAATGCTTTTAAAACTTTACTTCGCAACACACTATGAAACCTTAGGAACTTTGCGAAAAGTATGATGACACATCAATTTTTCATTTGATATGTGGTTTACGGTGTTGCGTCACATAATATCCTTAATTTATATGAATTTCTTAATTCATTTCAATATGTCAACAATAAGTAAGCATGAATGTTTCCACAAAATGATTCGGTAATAAGTATTTATGATTTTAAGAGCTAAAATGATCTAATGCAATCTATGACTTTTAATTAAAATTGTAATTTCCGTTCATTACGCGTGTAAATATTGCAACTAGTTTCTCAAGAATTTCAATGTAGGAAGCCTAATTATGAATAAATATTATCACAGGAACAGTAACGTGCAATCAATTTTCATTTTACTAATATTTACCATAGAAACTGAGTGAAACTACAAGCACAATATTATTTGTTTATTTTCACTTTAGTAATTTTAACAAAAAAAACTTCATATGCTAGAATTGACTCAGTTGAATGCTCGAATCTCTATTATGAAATTCTCCTACTCGAATAAAATCAACAAATGCTATTGCATAAATCTTTTTCGAAGAATTTTAAGCACAAAATAAAATAAAAGAAAAAATATTTCATTATGTGGATATTTTTTGTTTTCATGGTGTGAATGGTATAAAATGAGACTTTTCATCTTCTTCCTTCATTTTTATTTTCATCTTCTGAACTTTTTTTATAAAATCATCTTCTGAACACCCTTTTTATATAAAATGTTCAGCATATTTTTGAACTCAAACAAATAAACATCTCATTTATTTATAAATCCTTGAGGAAGTAGTTTTAATTAAACTATATTTACCACAATTACAAAAGTGATTGTTTGAACATTAGAGGAATGTGCTAAGGATTTATTCTAGCGCATTAATAATAAAAAATGACATCATCTTGTATGTGGGTTAAAAAGTTTTGGTACCGAAACACTTGAAAGGAAAGTTTTGTTTTTCTCTAGAAAATAGGATGATAAGATGCAGAGAAACTTTTTGCAAATCATTAAATTTAGGAGTGAAAAAAAACTCATTAAAATTGTTCTTGAATGTAGTACTTTTATTATCATAATAGAAAGTTATATTAAGAAGTCAAAAATAAATAAATAGACAAATGCTGTAGAATAAAAAATAAATTATGCAACAAATTATTGTAGTCTGTTAAGTTCAGGGTTCAATTTATTCGAAAAATTCCTAGAATTTCAATTAATATGTAACAAATCTTAATAAGGAAGTTGGCAATACCATTAACCCCACACTTATTTATTATCATACTTGATAGCCAATTCAATATGTAATCAATGAATTGTAAGTTATGTTCTAATGAATACATACATTTTCTGCCGAACATCTGAGCTGTCATGATTTTAATTCAAAAATATTATGAAAATTGATAAAGAAAATAAAGAAGGAATTGATTTCTTTCTATTGAATTGAATTGACATCTCAGCTTTTTTCATTGATTGAACTTTAAATAAAAAAAGGATTTATTGATTCTATGACATTTTTCAAATTTCAATGTTGAAAAATCAAATTTCAATGTTGAAAAATGTCTAGAATTATCTTCAAAAGTCATAGAAATATGTATGTGACAGCGGAAAAGAAACACTACTTTTTTTTTTAAAAAAAAAAATTTACTGTATTTTCACGAACGATACAATTAAAGAAGGCTCCGCCGCGGCGGCGCGCCGCGAAAGTTTATAGCTCCGTTTAACCTCTCTTATTTGCACTTAATGGAAGCCGCTTATATTACGCTTCCATATGGTATGTAGTAAAAAAATTTCTGGAAACACAAAGCTGAAAATAGAAATATCCTCTACAAATCAACTAATGTTATCTAATTAATTTACTGTTATTAGCTTTTTTTCTAACAGGCATACGTCATTAGCAATAAAAAATTTTACAATTGAAGTACGTACGTTAATTGAGTAAAGCTTTACAAAACAAATTAAACATTATCATTCTTTAATTAATATATTTATTTTGCATTTTCATCTCTTCATTGATATCCAATCAATATTTACTTTCTGTAATGTGAGACTTATATGAATAAATATACTCAATCAATTCTGCCTCTTTCATTTAACCACACAATCACTAATGATGCCATATTTATGCTTTATTACATAGAATTAATTTGTGAGCTTTATACTTCCATTCATTAAAGTTCATTTTCAGCTTGGATACACTTTCTTTTCGATAGGGAATTCGAAGATACAAAAAATGGCCCCAAAGCACAGAGAGTCGTTTAATGATTTTTTAAGTGCAGATTAATATTTATCGCGTCTTGTTTATTTGAAATTTAATTTCCACCGTGAAGACTAAAATTATTTTATTTATTTTGTCCAAAAGACCTCCAAGTTTTTGATGAATTCTCAAAATATATTGAGGCTAGTGGAAAGAAGATTCAATTCACATTATTCTCACTTTATTTTGCTTCTTTAATTTTTTATAAAGGATTTAATGTTATGATAAAAAATGCTAATCGACTCGCGAAATTCTAGAATAGGATATTCCAAGTCCTAACAGATAAAAAGAACGCTGATCATATTAATGATGTGTTAAACTTTTTCGTTCTATGAAATTTATGAAAATGATTGCTGTATACTAAAAGTCATTTTGATAAAATCCAACAACTTATACGCAAATGCGTATAAATTTTAAATAAAATTGAGAAATGCGAGTAGGTTAATTAAATAAAAACTCATACTTATATACCAAAAAGTTTTAACACTTTTCCAAAGTTTCCACACACACACAGTACACAATTTTTTTCTAGACCGCATCACATGTCAAACGTATTATGAAACTGAAGGACTAAAAAGGGTTTTTGGATATATTCATCACTTCTTCATAGAAACTTTTCACCCAATTTTTTATTCAAGATTCAAACACATGCATTCATACGCATACATTAAAATAAGACTAAGAGTAAGATTGATTATTGTTCATATTTCAATGGTTTTGAGTATAAAAAATTTTACGATGAATAAACGATTATACTTAAAAATTTTGACGGTACTCTTAGAAATAGGCATCTTCATTTTCAGCATTGTTGTTCATTTTTCGTGACTAGAGGTTAGGATGATTCAAGGACGAACTTAAATTTGACCATAATGAGAACCCCAATTAAATGCAAAATGACTATTGTTATTTTGAACGTCTATTGTTTCACTTCACCCTTTTCCATCCCCCATTCCTTTAGTCATCTTATGTTATTAGACTGCCGAATCATGGTTAAAATACGGTAATTAGAAGAAAAAAATTTTTGAATGACAATTTTATGAATTTACACTCTTCGTATTTTACTTGAAAATTTAAAGGTTTTCACTTAAAAATTGTCAAGAATATTTGAAATAAGTAGGATGAAAAGTTTTACCAGAAAACCCAGCAGAAAACAGAACGAAAAAGGCAATCAATTTTGTTGGAATATTTTTCGTTTGCATTAAAATTCAGAACAAAAAGTTGTGCTGAAAAACAAGAAAAGCTTTTATGTTAACAAGTGCTTTGCAAATGATTTTCAACGTGAATTATTTCCTTCAAATACTTTAAAAACATTTTAATAAGGTCAATAATGTAAAGCATTTTTGTTATTTGTCTATTATTAAAAAAAGTTTATTTGCTAAAAAGTTTTAAATTTTATTATTTTCTTCACAAATGTTTTATCTTCTAGGCTTAAGTCATCATCATATACTGTCCTTAATTTCCCTTGATACTATTTCATTTGTTTATATTATATCAAGTTTATATCCATAATTTTTATCAGAGTGTGGCAATCTCCACTTCGTATTTTTTGACATTCAACTGTCGAAAAGTTCAAGCATTTTTAAAAAGTTCGAACACTGATTTATTTTAAAATATAAATGTATGTACACAGTAAAAGTAACGGCCAAATAAATTGAACATCATCGGTCGTTTTTGAGACGGCCATACTCTGATATATCTTTTTAGGGTTTCAGTTATTACGTTCAGCTTGTCATAGTAAATTTTAAATAAACAATAGAAATTCTGAGAATTTCGGTGTTATTTCGTAACGTAGTACGCACTACGGCTCATTCAATTTTTCTTCATTTTTGTGGTTTTTAATTTGTTCTAAATCATAATTTTCTATATTTTATATATCAATATTTATTTTTTACAAATAATTTAAAATTACATTTTTGTTTTACATGCTTTTAAGATTCAACGGCTTTGCTTTTGTCCTGCAAAATTTTTTGATTTTCTTTTTTTTCTAATTTTTAACAACAATATGTATAAATTTTTTAAAACAAATAAGCTTCAATATTTAACTAGCACAGCATGTTCAAGTTTCGGGCCGTTCTCAGGTCGTTATTCTCAAGTTCTTTTGTACCGTAATGAGTAAACGGTCATTTTTTGAATTTCCTCAAATTTAAGGTCACTAAGTACAAATTTTTAAAAAGAAAACTTATTAAAGTAAACAACCAAAAGCATATACACTGTTAGATTTTCTAGTTTTATCCAGAGTGTGCCATTTCAAAAACAACCACAATTTTTCGAATTCCTTTAATATTTTCGACAATTTGATGCCGAGAAATTAAAATTCGAGATGGTCACACTCTAGTTTAATCAATTCATCATTAATTAATTCAATCAAATATAACCAATTGAATTGGAAAATAACAAAATTTACTCATCGATGGATGACTTTTCATTATGGCGCTCTGCTGACCAATAAAATAATGATGTTTAAAGTTTGAATCAACATTTGCAGAAGAAATCAATCATCGAACAATTAAACTTGAAGAGAAAAATATAAAAATTTTGATGAAAAATATTTTCAATCGCGCGACAAAAATTTAATCTAGAAACTTTAACTCATGAATCACGTTCGTTGTTTTTAAACCTCCAACAAGCACTGCTGATATTGCAATTTATAAATCTGTTTGCAATACGTCCTTCCTATTTGGTGTAGTCGTTGAGATCAAAATTATTTCCTTTGAATCATCCGTTATTGCTGACGATGCAATTTCTTTTTTTCGTAGACATCGATTCTCTAGTTTCCTATTCACTTTCATAGCAACAGATGTGTAGTGTCGCTTTTCCGAGCTACGTGTCTTACTCAAACGACTATGTACAGGACTTTCAAAGTCTGTTCTCAGAATAAAGAGATCATTTTTATTGGCACATGAACAAGCTTTGAGGAAGCTCTTTTTAAATGAGTCTGACAGAAATGCATAGAGAAGCGGATTAAGACTTGAGTTTAAATACACAAGACATCCAAAGAGCATGAAAATGATTATTTCAAAGTTGGTTCTACAATAATCAGGCGGTAGTGTGAGGGAGTATATTTGCAGCATCCAATATGGTGACCAAAAGCAAACATACATAGCAATTATAATTAGAACTAACTTTGTTACTTTTCTATGCGATCGTTTACGCTCTTTTGATTTTGAACGCTGACGCACTGTTCGAAGTTTTTTAATTACAAGAAGGTAAAATGTTAATATTAAGGCCAGTGGCAATGCAAATCCGAGAAAGAATGAATATAGTATAAATGCATATGGCTCATCAGCATCTCCGCTGTCCAAATTCCATTTGATGATGCACGATCTTGCTGATGAGTTTTCGCTCTTTTCTATCGTGTTAGCTGTATCCCACGGTGAGTATCCATGAATAAAGAATGTTATTGGATATGGAAAAATAAATTATTGAATTATTTCTCTATACATAAATTGTTTCTCCTTTTCATCAGAATTTAAATACCATAAAGAATCACTGGTGACATCAAAAGAAATGAAAATGCCCACAGTAATATCGAAACAAGCTTTGACATTGGTAGATTGCGGTAGCGCGGAGAATCAATGGGATGACACACTTTTCAAATGAAAAATCAAACATAGAAATGGAAGAGAATATTATGTACATCAAACAAGTGAGAAAAAGCCAATAAAAACTTATTCTGCCGTAAATTTACATTTCGGGAAACTGTTTAATGTTGGCTTAAAGCAAGGATTGTATACCAACATGATCGCATCTGCTTCTTGAAAAGCTGTCATATTTTAGCAATCAAGTTAAGCAGTATTTTACTCTCAGTAAACAAACAAATACAAGAAGAGGCTTCAAATTGAAAATAATTTCCTGTCGGTTCATATTTAAATTATATTTGCAACTACAATTAGTTGGTTTCGCCTTTGATAGTTATTAGTTCATATTCTGTATTTAGTCCGTTTCTGATCACTGAAGGAAAAAGATTGTTGTTATTAAATTTAATTCGTAAGGAGTCTTTAATTAACTTATTGTTGAATTTAACTCGAACGGAGCCTTAAAACTATTCCCACATAAAAATTAAATTAATTCTTTTTAGATCAAATTAGAATATTTCCTTCATTTGTCGTTATTAAATTTGGTCACGTAATTTATACAATTACTATCCGCAAATTGGTTGGATACATTTAGCCAAAAAGGATAAATTTTAAAAGAAAGCCAATAACTATAAAATTTCATTTTTTATGGAAATAAATGACGGAAGTTATTAAATAAGTTCAACCTAGGAAACATTCTATGAATTTCTACAACAGACATGAGTGTATGCAACATATTCTTTACATATGCTGCATAAAGTTAAAAATTAATTGAAACCATCTGAATACTGAAAAAGTAATACAAAGTTATTTCAAATGACATTCAACGAATGAGACAGATGTAATAAAAGCTATGACATGTAAGTCAAACCCGAGCGTTATGTAACAAAGTTCATCACATGAATTAAAAACAATCATTCATTGTGATATCATTGTGATATCAGAGCTTAACTACTTAACTTATGGAGCTCGGGAAATAAAATTATCTAGATTACAACTAAACCACATAATATGCAAATGAGTATGGTACCACAAGTATATTTAATTTGTAGAAAGTGCAAACGTGCAAATCTGAGGATTAATTTATAAGCCTCGTATCTGTTGGATATTGTAGAATGGTCACTAATGCACGGGTGCTACAAAAATCAAAGTAGCTGGAGCTATGTGGGTTTAAGTCAGTGATGGACAAGTTGTGTTGTAATTTTTAGGGGTTGAAAGAGATATTCATGCTCAATTAAAATAATATTGAATGATGAAAAACTGATTTACTATATTGGAGTGCTTCGAAAAAATTTATTGGGCTAAGGTGTGCCGTGGCACAAATAGGTTGACCAACACTGATTTTAAGTAATAAGATATGTGATTCATTTCCATTCCATTGAAAATATTAGCATTAAGCTTCAAAAGAGATGTATTTAGTACAAACTCAAATCATCTATTGACATCTGTCAATTTAATATTGATGTGTTATGGAAATTAAAATAAATTTTTTGTCTAAATTTTTACATTAGGTGGACGATAGCTAAGAATGACTAACAAGATTTTTTTGATTAAAAAATCAAACTCATCTTTGGCGACATGAATCAATTTTATTGAATCAAAAATGAAATTATCCTTAAAGATTTTCCATACATTTGTCATCAGTACATGCCAGGAATTGACAACCATATATCTTTCACGGCACACCATAAAAGCAAGCCACAATCGAAACAGTTTTCCCTCACTGGTACATGCCATGAAAATGTCCATCCAGCTATTGTTATCAAATTTAAATGGTTTAAAGGCATTTTTCTCGTTATGACATTTACATTTTCCGTCTTCAAATATTTTCTTAGCCTGATGCTAATTCAGGATAATGTTTTCATTTGTTTGCAAAAAAACTTTAAAATTGCCTCAGTACACTAAAAAGTTTCCCTTTAATGTAATCACCATTAAGTACATTATAATATGAAAATTTAAATATATCTACCAGCAATGTAGCGATCAGCACTCATAATGAGCAAAAAATATGATGTCGAAAGTTGAGTTATAGATTGACTTATCATATAAAGCTTACAAAACCAATTCCCAAAAATCCACTGACCTATGAAGCGGAAAGAATATTTTTTTCTTATCAAAAATTTAACATTAAAATGAAAAAGGAAATTTGTAGCATGTCAGCATAAATTACATTACCATAGAACATTGTAAAAATTAAGAATGGAATCCCAATAAGAAAGCATTGATCGGCAATGGCGAGATTAAGGATGTAGTAATTCGTTACGGTTTGCATTTTACTGTCATTTTCATAGAAAATAGAGAACAGAAGAGACAGTATAGTTAGAAATTGTACTAGATCTATGTATATAGGGATATTCAATTGAATTCAGTGGTGTGATCTAGGTCGAACCTTATATATTTAATGACTATAACCCCTTTCTTCGTCGTGAAAATGGATCCAAAGCACGGTTTGCGGTTCGGGATATTAAAGTATTATTTATTTCTTTCCAAAATTCATTTTCAAAGGCTGGACCCAAGCATCAGAATCAACAACACTGAATTCATTTTTGTTAATTCTCACCTAAATCGAATAACAACAAATATTACGAGGGAGTTACCGAAAACTCCAATTAAGCACACAATTGAATACAAAATTGCTAAGATTACATTCAATACACTCGTTAGAGTACTTGGATCTGAATTATAGTTACTCGGGCAAAAAACATGTGTTGTATAATTTTCATCCTCTGTCAGTAGTAATGAGGATGAAGTTTGGAATAGAATTACATCTATACTATTATTAATATTAAAGTTTGTCACATTATCCCACATTGAATATACGCCTGTCATTTTTAATTTACACGTTTTGCACTTGAATAGTAATCCTTTATATTCCTATTTTTAATCTTCACAGATGAATGCAACAAGCTGCTTTAGGGAAAACTACAGAGTAATTTTTTCCATTTCTCTTCAACAGTTTGGTGCTAATTTTTTTCACTTCGCATATGTAATCTATCCAAAAAAGGCGGTGTATTGACTTTATATTTATTGTCGTTGAAATTTCCATTAAATAATTTTTATTTCATTAGTTTTTTTAATTTAATTAACTATAATTAAAACTTTATCTTTTTCTTTTCCACATTAATTATTCTTGATTTGACTTCCTTCCCTAATATTCCTTTCCTCTTGTTCCCAACGAAGTCCACACAATAACTGAAATAATCTGAAGATTGTGATGAGAATTTATAGCAGTGGAAATCCTCTCAGGAAAATTGCTGTAAAATATTTTTTGAGAGTGAAGGGACATGTGCTTTAATCCTCTCTGAATGCTTTTCTACAATGGCAAGTGGTGACACCTTTTGAGAATTTTTTTTGAATGATTTGGTTCCTATTAAATTTTTAAGGTTAGTTAAAAATGTAAGCGCCAAGTGGACAAAAAAACGTTATAACTAGTTAAAGACACATTAATAACTATTTCAAGTTTTTTGTCCACTCATTAGCTATTTGAATGTTATGAATAAATGAACTTACGACTTACTTGTTATAACACTGAGGGAAATAATAACGAATTGTTATGAATAATTTACTACTCTAAAATATTTATGAGATTTAAATGAAGAAATTTTTCATGCTTTAGAACAGTGCTAGGTACCTTTTTTTTCTTCACTGCAGACTTGATGATAAACATTGACCAAAATCCCATCAGACATACGGCTCATGACAACTCCAAAAATGTTTATCGGCGCACTAGTGCACTTCACATACAGTAAATGACAAATTTTTCAGGTAGAATTTTTCACAACGAAATTCGAGAACAATTAAACAATTAAAATATAGCACATCCCTTTTTCTTATCGTTTTATTTCCTATTAGAAATTTTTTACATAAAAATTTGACGGAAATTAAGCACAAAAACAAGAAATAATAAAATTGGAGAATGGAAAAAATAATAAAGAACAAAAAATAAAATAAAGAAACTATTTAATTAATTATTTTTGTTTCTCCTCATTCCTTTTATGAAAACTTTTTTTTTTTTTTTAATTTGTTTTAAAATTAAGGCATTAATTTTTCACTCTTTTTCCTCTCGCAGATATCTCAATTCATGCTTTGTTGCTGATTATAATAATAAGAATAAATTCAATAAATTATAAAGCATTTCCATTTCAAAAAAATATATATAAGATGATGATTGATCCTAAAGAATTTCCCCGTAGATATTATTGTGTAGGATTAGTCACATTCATTAACTTCTTTAGCTTTATGGTTCACATTTACTTAATGCGATGTGAAATGAAAGGATTATTGTGTGAAAAAATCAATTGTTTTAGTAAAAAAACGAATAATTATTGGATTAAGCTTGTTCATTTGACACAGTGTCTTGTTTCATCACATCTGGTAAATCTGGAGGCTGAGAGTACGGAACCATTTCAAGCGGCTCAAAATCGTGATCAATTCGTAGCGCTAAGCCTAGCATAGCAGGCTGTTGAGCTTTCGATGTTATTTGGGTTATTCCATAATCCTGCAATTGCTTATCATCTTCCATTACTGTATTATCTTTACTAAATAATCTTTGATCCTTTGGTGGAACCTTCAGGATACCTTCAATCATTTTCTTCAGCTCGTGTACCGTTGTAGTGTCTTTTGCATCTGTAAAAATTGTGGTCTTCTTACGTCTTATCATCAAAAAGACATCCTAAAATTACAATGTAATTACATTTTAAAGACAAATCGGAAATAAATTTTTTTCAGGTCAAAGTTTGGACTTTGCGACGTCGTGAAAATTGCTGAATCATCAATAGCTAATTACACTTACCATTGCTGTATTGTTTGATTTATTTTCACTGCTTGCAGTATGATTTTAACAACAAGAAATTGACTATCTCGTTCTCTAATTTTCTAAGTTGAATTTTTTAATGCATTGTATTTTCTTGCAAATGCGCACTTTGAAAAGACTTTTGTCCGACTGACAACTAAATATGTTCTTTTTGGAATGCAATTTAGATCCACTTCTTAACTAATTTTGATATGCACTAAAAACTATTGAAATAACACAATTGACAATGAAATATAAATTTTGAATAATTGCTGCGAAGATCTTAAAAAAACAATGCTGCTAAGATTAATGTAAAAAAAAACTCAAAAATGCGTGGCATGCTATTATGTCCATAAAATCAATGCCTTTGCAAACTTGACCGCTGAAATCATCGAAAAATTTCGAATTCTTGTCATTCGAAATGTTCAAATATTTAAAATAAAAAAATACGTTTTCAATAATCTCAAATTACTTTCGTTTTATTTGCATTTTTTAATTATTTACAATAACTATTTTTCCTTTTTGATTTATATATATGTAATCTTGATTTTTTTTACTGTTAAACGGAAAAAAGCATCAGCTAAACATGAAATTTCTCAGCTAAACATTTTTGTATCATATTTCAGAATTGTCGAGAAAAATTAAAAAAAAAAAATTCTGACGGAATATTTAATCAATTATGCATGAGATAGAGATTACATTGAGTTACTTTCAAAAATAATTTGTTGTATAAAAAATACGTTTATCCTAAAATAAGTGAAACTAATATTTGTTTTCATGTTCTTTTCAAAAATATTATCAAAAATTTGAATGCTTTTTCACATCATTATTATTCTTTTTTTTGTTTTCTTATGTACACGTTCATTGTAAAACTCAGTGCATATTATTTTCTTTATATCATATTCCTTTACATTCAGTTCAACTAAATTGGATAATAGCATCAAAAAAAAATTAATATTATTTGGCATCCATAAAGAAAAATTATAAATATGATAAAGGGGTTCGTGGACGTTTCTTCAATATTATGTCGCTTTCATATCAGCTGAGTAATAGACATTAAATAGAAATGGTTTGAAACATTCTCATTAACATTGAACTCAATTTTTTATCTATATTTTTAATAAATAATTCATGCTCTTTTCACGATTAAGACTGACAAACAAGTTTCGTATTTTCCATGAATACTAAAATTATTTTAACGGACTTGTTTTAAAAAGGTACTCGACTTTATCGAGCGACTCCAGCGCAATTTTGTCCCAGGGATCAGTAAATAAATAAACGCGAACTAATTTTTAAATCTCGACTCTCACAACAAGATCAATTCATAATGAGAGATCCAGTATACTCCAAATCACTTCTCAAAAAATCTATTTCCTTTGAAGGATTTTTATGTTTAATTAATTAACTAACATACATTGATTGAGATGGATTTACGCTCTCAGACTAATCGATACCGGAACAACTGGATGAACCATAGTTAATGCTTAAAACAAGAGCTTCCTAACTTTTACTTAACCAACCAACCGAACAAAGTGTATTATTAAGCGCTATTTCTTTTTTTTTCAAAAATTCGTTAAAAAAAATTAAAAATCAATTAATCGATCCAAATAATTCTTAGGTTTTTTAAAGTAAATAAGCAAAAGCACGAAGAAAATCATTGACCCCATTGTAATACATATTAACGTATGCTTCACGAACAAAAATATGTATTAATTGCACATTTTACACTAATGCCACGATTTCTTCAACTTTTGTCATAATTTATTGAACTTTTACATTTTTATTTAAGTTTTCGCTCAAATTTATTGCTTGATTTATTTTTATAAAGAGATTTAATTCTTATAGTTCCCAAAAACAAAAATGCATAAATGAAGTAGTTTATGATAAATTTTTGATGAATTGAATTCTTTGATTAGTCCAAAATATGATCGAATCAGTATCTTTCGTTGTGCATTATTCTTTATATGCTTAAGTGTGACTAGTTAAACTTGATTTTCATATATTTTCCTTTAATTCATTTCTTAGCTGTTGAAATTTTTTTATAGTAATTTATAACACGATTTTTTGTTAATTAATTTAACTGTGAGAACAAGTTTGAGCGCGAAAAAACTTTCTTGCTAACAAAAATTGTGTAATTAATTAATCTCAACTCTGTATCTTCTAGATTCTATTTTATCTGTTTATTTGCAATTAAGATTCGGAATATGGGAGGAATTTTCAATGCATTTAACTATTATATTTTAAGAAAATAGACAGATTTTATATAGATTTTATTTTGGGTATTACTTGTCGGCGGAAAAGGAGATTGTTTTTTAAAAAATGATTAAATTTGAACAATGTTACGCTTTATGGATTTGAGGATGTAATGTAATTTAATATTGCTATCTCAAATTGTTTGAATTTTGCTGATCTTGAAATGAAACTTGGAATATGGTATTGGAATATTGTACGTTTTAGTTTCAATTGAATACTTTTAAGTGTGAATTGAAATTACTGCCTGTTATTTAGAGTAATATAATTGAGCATTCTCATAATTATGATTATGCTCTATGTTTGTTCTGATTCAAGCGCGTTGAAATTATAATTTGAAGTGAAAATCAGGGTTTTAAAGTAAATTGTTCAATTGCATTATAACTTTTTTTCCTCATTCCAGTCAATTCTTCAAATCAGCAATTATTCGCACAATTTAGGCAAACAAATTATTTTTTTCCATTCCTTCCATTTAAATTTCTAATTCAAATCTCTTCACATTCAAATTTTGGTCATTTTGTAGACAATGTATATCATTTGATTTGCTTCTTTCTTTTTCTGATCATCTTTCATTATGATTATTATTTGCAAGCTTAGTCGGTTGTTTTAGTGTTCAAAAGATAATTGTTAGTTATATATTTTTTTATTTAATTTGAATCAAAAAATATGTGAACTGGATTTTATGTATCTTATCATTCATCAAAATATCATTCACCGTAAATATTTTTTTTTTGTTATATACTCTTATGCACTATTAAATTTATCTTTAATTTTTAAACTTAGTAGTTTGTTTTGTTTTTTTTTATTCTATCATCTAACTGTATAATTCACAATTTTATTCATGTATCATTTTCATTTGATTCCTTTAAATATTGTTTTTTAAAGAATCCTCAATTCTACGTCCTGAATTTTATTTTCAAACCTTCATTATTAAATGATTCTCATTCGCGTCTAGTTAAATTAATTCAAAAATTCTTAGTCACTTTCCCGAGTGATACAGTATGAAAATGACAGTCACATGTTTGCCAAAATCATTTACTAAGAATAAACTCTAAAAAAAGAAATGACTACAATATGTATCAAAAATTATCGTTTTGAGAAACTCAGTTATGCTCAATGTGACAGTCATTATTTACATAATCTTACCGTCCGAGTTCAAAATAAAATTATAATTTGAAGGGAAAATTAGAAAATAAACTTGCGAATGGTATACAAAATGTTGATAATTTCGAGACTCACTTAATACGTGTGTTACTCGTGTCACTTAAACGAAAAATATACAGTTTAATAACAATCTCGAAATGATATTAAAAAATAAGGAAAAATCTAAAAGTTCATTATTTCTTAATCGCCCCAACGCTCCTCATCACCGATTAAATTGCCATTGAAGTTCTCGTCATCATCGTTCGACAGAAATTCAATGTGTGTGAATGGAAAGAATCCGACTTTACCTCTCAACTCGCCTTCCCATTGTCCATTTATATTCATTTTTGTTACTTTTATAATATCACCAACTTCCAACTTTAATGCTGTTTTGTCGTATGCATTTGGAACTCTAGCCTGCTTGACACGTGCGTATGCTGGCAATTTTCTCTACAAAACACAAGCGATCAATTAAAATGTTATTTTTTGTTCTTGATGATTGATGGACGGGAAATACTCACATTGAGATTAGTCTTTTTAAATGTTCCATCAGCTGGTACTCTTGGCGGCTGAGAATTTGAGAATCCTCCACTTGAACGCGAGTTTTCATCATACTTGAAAGATAATAAAGAAATTGAACTATGAAATATGTGGCGATAAAAATAGTAGACTAGGTATAAAGGAACATTAAAAATTACAAAAATAAAATGAATGATAATGTTGACGTCTATTTTTATGTCTTACCATTTCTATATATGGGACTGGAATTTGTCCAGTTTGTCCAAGTGAATTTCGAGCTGTCCACCATTGCTCCTCATCTTTGTTAACTATGTACAATATTTCTCCTTTTTTGAAAGGTAAGTCGTCTGAATCCTGTAAAAATAATAATAAAGATATTTTTAAAATGTTCATCAGATGATGATTTTTAAACATTCATTTAAAAATTGATTAAAGCACATCACAAAATCGTCTAATTTCACACCTTTAGCCAAATTTAATAAGCTCATTTCCACTTTAAACACTCATTTCCACAGATAAATTTGAATTTGGTAATAAACATTTATAGCATGCGATAAAGCCACCAACAATTACTAATGGTAATCAAAACATTAAGATACTTACACTACCGTCAAAATCAAATTTTGCAATAACTTTCTCTATTTTTCTTTGAGCTGGACGCCGCAGAGGAGTTGTATCGAGGTAATGCAATTTGTAAAAGGCTAACAGTTCTGGAAGATCTGAGAATTGCTGATCACCAATTCTAAATACGATTTGATCATTCTGTTGTATCTTATTTATGATGTAATGACTAACTTTTGTGTCTTCTCTGAAATTTTTATGAGAATAACATTAATGAAGTGAATTTTTATGCTTAAAAACAGTATAAGTCATCATAAAATAAACATATGATGATGGATGAGTAATGAGAAAATTTTCTCATTGTATAATCTTATATTTAAAAATACACACAGAATTTGGGACTACTGCAAATTTACCTTACGCATAAAACATAATCGCCTAAAATTGTTGTACTATCGCGTACTAAAAATACTCCACCTTCCCGTTCCTTCATCAGTAAATCTGTGGCATCTGTGCGATTCATCGACCCAAAATACCAACTATTGAATGAGAGAAGAAAAAGTTCCAGAACATAAATTTGATTAGACATTATTTCGGGAACTTCCAGTCATGTTGTAACTTAATTTCACAAAAACAATATTCTTAAGTTGAGCAAAGCTTCATTCATTATTAATTGCGTGCTCATAGCTAATAAACAGCTCACAATCATTTGTTTTCACTGGATAATAATTTAAATCAATGAAATTAATTTTACCTGCATTTGTCGAAAACATCGAATGAAGCCATTATTCATAAATATTTGGCAATACTCGATATTTTAATAAATTTTACTACTCCTTAATTACACTCTTTCTATCTTCTAACTTAATTAATTGCTTCAATTAAGCCAATTAAAGTTAAAAATTGTTCTTGTTTTCTTTGAAAAAAAAAATAGGTGGATTATGAGGGGCACGCTACTTGACAATATTTATCGAGTAATTTCGAAAAAGTTTCGAAAATAAAAAGTTAAAAGACCCTCAAGCATCAAACTCACGTTTTTAGTAAAATAAAATTCAAAAGGTTTAAATTCTCCTAATAATCACAATATTTTAAAAGTAATTGTTACTATAACTAAATAACTGCATCATGGGAAGACCACGTAAGTTGAAAAATAAATCAATTAAATCAGAATTTATTAAATAATAGAAATTTTGTAAATATCTGGTAATCACGTTGCGGCATTTTCTTTGAAATTTGCTGGACTTTTGTTTATCTTGCCAATTTTCCTGAATTTGACTATTTTAATGCATATTGAATTACTTTATGTAGCTTATTATAGTTTTATCGGGTGACATAAACAAAAACAATATTTTTTTTTTGTAAACAATTCAGGTTAAAATTTTTCTTTAATTATAGCATTTACTCGTGGAGGCTCTAGAGGAGGAAGTCGTGGAGGTGTAAGTTAACTTATGAAGTTTATTTTTTTAATAATTGTTTAATCAATTCATTTTGTTAATTAATTTAGGGCGGCGGAAGTCGTGGTGGCTCCAGAGGAGGATTTGGAGGAGGTCGTGGTGGTGTAAGTTAACTTATATACATAAATTTTAAATTTGACTAATTTTTTGATTTATTGATGTAGGGTGGAGGTGGAGGAAGAGGTTTTGGTAGAGGAGCTCCAAGAGGAGGTCGTGGAGCACCAAGAGGAGGCAGAGGTGGTCGTGGAGGAGGAGCTGGAGGATTTAAAGGAGGAAAATCTGTTGCAGTCGAACCACATCGTCATGAAGGAGTTTTTGTTGCAAGAGGAAAGGAAGATGCACTTGTCACACTTAATCTTGTTCCAGGATCAGAAGTCTATGGAGAAAAACGTATTTCTGTTGAGGTAAGTTGACAACAATTTCTTTAAAATTTGATTTAATTTTGACTAGAATACGAAAATTTTCTTGAAATGATGAGAAGCGTAGGGGACAGATTTCAGGAATATGATCCTGAAGAAACGAATTAATTTACTTGAGGCTTGATTCTTTTACTAATATTAAAGTAATTGGTGTCGCTTCTACTGTATTTTAAATGGTTTTAAGACATATTTTAAACTCTGATCGATTTCTTTGTTAAAACAATAATTTGTTTAAATTGAATTAACTAATCAAATGATAAAATATATTAATTCACAGACTGATGGTGAAAAGAAAGAATATCGTGTCTGGAATCCATTCAGATCAAAGTTGGCAGCAGCAATTCTTGGAGGAGTTGAAAGCATTTATATGGGACCAGGCTCTAAAGTTTTATATCTCGGAGCAGCTTCAGGTACAACTGTTAGCCATGTTAGCGATGTAGTTGGACCAGAAGGTTTAGTCTATGCTGTTGAATTCTCACATCGTTCCGGTCGTGATTTGATCAATGTCGCAAAGAAACGAACGAATATCATACCAATTATTGAAGACGCCAGACATCCACATAAATATAGAATGTTAGTAGGAATGGTTGACACAGTTTTCGCAGATGTCGCACAACCAGATCAGGCACGTATTGTCTCACTCAATGCTCAGCATTTCTTGAAAAACGGCGGACATTTTGTTATTTCAATTAAGGCTTCATGTATTGACTCAACTGCAAAACCCGAAGCAGTATTTGCAAGTGAAGTAAAGAAACTCCAAGCTGACAAACTAAAACCATTGGAACAAGTGACGTTAGAACCATACGAAAGAGACCATGCCGTTGTTTGTGGAATTTTCAGACCACCACCAAAATAAGCTTAATGAACTTTTTTTTTATATAGAAATTGATGAAAAAAATGAAAAAGATAAGAAATTAGTTTATAAGAATCATCTTCCTCCTCGTAAATATACTTTACCTATATTTTTAATATAAGTGAAAAAAAATCAAAAATGCAAAACATACAGAACGAATGTTAAAATATGAAATTTTTATTGAAAAGTACACAACTTTTTTGAAATAAATGATTTTTTTGTCAGTAATGATATCCTGTTTTTGTTTTATTGGTATTTTTTTTTAAATTGATAAATACGATCTCGTGCAATGAAGAGCAACTTAACACTTAGTACGTTTTTAATAATATTTATTTTAAGATACTTGAAAAAGTCGAGCTTCAAACTACCTGCTAAGAAAAAAAATTATCAATATTTTAACTTCCGAATCTAAAGTCCACAAAGCCAATTCTACGCATTTCTGCCAATCACAAAAGATAAGCAGTGTCAGTCGATCTGCAAGTGACAATAGGCTTATCAATCATGTTTAACAGCCATTTTGAAAATGATGACAGGCAATAAAAAATAGCGCCAATAAATCTTCAAAATGATATCAAGAGATGTTGAATGTCAGGTTTTAGATTATTTTTTTATTATAGCTTTCAAAGATATTCTAATGAATCATTTAATTAAAATTATGTAATTTTTTCATTGAATGAGAAGTAGTTGAGTTGAAAAAGATCAAAAAGCGTGTGCACAGAGAAAAATGTCCGTTTGAGGTAGTGACAAACTTTTAAAACATGAAAAAATCAGATTAAAAAGCTTCAACAATTTTAATAAAAGCTTGGTGTTTTTAAAACTATTTGAATTCGTGAAACATAAGACAATTACTTATTTTCTTATTGAGATTTTGTAAATTAGGACAAGATAAAAGAACGGTCATTCAAGATTTAAAAAGTAACGGAAGTTTAAAATTCATAAGAGAAGTTCAAAGTTTGAACTTTGGAAATTTTGGTGGATCTTTTTAGAATACAAGGAGAAATAAAAATCATTCGAGATTGAATATTCAAGGAAGATGGCGATTTGAAAAATACCTTAAGTTTTAAAATATTCTGTTCTTTGCCATTATGGCTAATAAAGGAAAACAACAGAATACAGGATCATTCAAGAAAGTATTGAACACAAATGATTTCAATACAAAGATGAGCATCGCATAAAAAAAAGCAACAGGGCCGTATAAACCAGCATCGAATTGAAATATTCTCTATCAACGACTTCCCCAATGAAAGCGTTGGTCGTCCTCGTGATCTTCTACCATCTTCAAAGTCAGATTTAAATATATTATTTAAAAGAGCTTATAAAAGTCTTCTTAATTCCTTAAAAGGTAAAAAAAAATCATTCCATTGTTTTAATTTAAGTTGATTAAAATGCCAGATATTCCTCACTGTTCACAGCAAATTCTAAATCACATGTTAGTGTTTTGTTTGGGTTCATTACTATATAGCGCACACACACGAGTTATGTCTGAAATATGTAGTCCAAAGTGAACAAACTGTGATACAAGATATCCGAAAATAATCCCACTTAACTGTATATCATAGTATGCATTCGAGGTTGGGTCTTACACAAATGACGTCAATTGAAAAAGGATTTTTAAATCCTCCATTTCCTTCCTTTATCATCAAAAGTTTTAAGTATCACACATCTTCAAACTTTGCCTCCCTAGATAAATGAGACATCGACTATGAACGGCGCCGATGATTTATCCTTATCTCTTTATTGGCCACTTAACTTCTGTATTAATAACTATATTACACCTAATTTTGAGTAATTTCGTTTTAGTCTTTGAGTGGTGCTTTAGCAGTTAAGATGGAAGCAAAAAGTTTGTAAGTGAAAAATTATTTTTCATTTATGAGTGTTTGCAGTATTAGTTCCAAGAAATGAATCATTTAATAAAAGTAGTTAAGCTCAAGAATTTTTCATAGAAAAGCTAAGCATTAATCAAAAGCGTGATTTTTGAAAGGTCAATATCGATTTTGACTAAGTATGCATTAGTGTGATTGTTATCAGAATAGTTTGTGCAAGATTATCGGTAACATGTCAGTCAATTCCAAAAAATAATTTTCGCGAATAGATAAAGATCTCCTTTTAACAAGGTTTATGTGATTCATTAACATGCATTTATGATAAAAGCGAGTTTAGTGATGAAATTTGCAAAGCTTTTAGCAAATGACGTACTTAGATTGTACCGGATTATACTTATTTATGGTAATCAAAAAACTTTTCCACAATAGCAAAATTTAACATTGTAGAATAGAAAATCCTTTAAATTTAAAATACTTTTATGATTTATAAAAATATTGAAATAACTGTTAAGTATAGATTTAGAAATAGTATTATTTGCACAGAAAACTATTATCTTCAATTCATAATATCATATCAAATGAGTATTATTCAGAGGCAGAAATCGAAGTCGACTTCAGTTCGATCCGGTTCATTAAAAATCGATTAAAATTTCTTAGTGAACTGTGACAAACTCAATTTGGCTTCGACATCTGCTTTATACTTCACTTCAATTAATACCAGACGGATTTCAAGGCTGGGGGTAAATTTCAAAGAAGAATGTGTTTAAGATGATTAGATTAATCTTAAAGATTTTGGAAACTTCACAATTGTTTGGTTGAATATAATTTAGCCAGAGTTTTTAAGAAATCTTTCTATATATAAAGCAATTTACAAACAGTAGTATTGATCATCAATCTTTATTTCTACCACTCTAAGTAATCGTTTGTGTTACAGTTTGGTTGATTCATTTGCCACAACAGAATAAATTTTAAAGCGTCATTAAACGAATAATCCTTAGCAACAGTAAAACTATTTTTTTTTTGCAAACTGCTGATTAAGTAGCTTAAATAGATAATTCCTATCGGTTACACTATTAAGGCCAAATATTTAAACTTTGTGTTACCAAGTACAATTGCAATCATATGTATGTGCGTTCATTTCCTTGATAATTTTTTAATCAGTAATTAAAAGAGTTTAGGGATTTTTATACAGACCTCTTACGTATTTGGGCTGAGGAGAATTTTTCCACAGTCACATTAATTTTTTTGTAATCAAATAATTTTTATTGGTTTGGAAGTACTTGAGAAATTAATCACAAATCTTTTTGTGATTGAAGCTACCGAATTTCAACTATGTTTGATTTATTTCGATTTGCAGAAATCGTATCATCTTTAAAAAGGGCGAAGTAAACACTACCCCGATCGGCACTTAGATGCCTTGTGGCAGCCACTTGGCAAGCACTTGGCGCTGCCGAATGTTGGCTGCCAAATGGCGTTGCCAAATGTCATATATAAGATGTTGCCGCCACGGCACTGTGGTGGCAGTTTGGCGCCGTGGCGGCAATGAGACGGCAGTATATTAGGAACCAATTGGCATCCACTTGGCACAAATGTTGCCAATAAGGAGCCATCAAAAAACGCCACAATGGCGCCTCCAAGGCAAATTTTGTGGCAATATTTTAATAGTAAAAAAATACCGCTCGATTAATAATAAAAGAAACTGCCACTACGGCGCCATCAAGGCAATTTTTGTGGCAATATTTTAATAATAAAAAACTGCCGCTTGACTGCCATTTAATGGCATTGAGTTTTGATAGCTGAAACAAAATGTAAATTAAATATACTTTTTAGCTTTGTTTTAAAAAAAAAACATATATTTTTTATTTATTTATTCAAAAATATAACATAAAGCATAAAGGATGATCTATTCAATAGTAACATTTTCAATTGCGGCTCTCGTGGCTTCTATGGAGGAATTCTTGAACGGCTTGACTAGCTGCTTGCACATTTATATATGTTTTTGGAGAGTTTTTGTTAATGATTTCATGAAATAACTAAAAGTGTCCATCGTATCCACTGATCACAAAACGGTCTAATATTAATAAATATAAATTATAAGACTCATGAATTAAATAATTGACCATACTCACTATTGTACGATGTCCACCCTATTTTTTTGGATTAGATCTTTTTCAAAATATAAATCACAAATCCATTCATAGCTTCTCCTCGTGCAGATCGATTCCGTATTTTTGGATACAAGTATTCAATCTATAAATAAAGTGAGCAATTTCAAGATTTAGATATCAATTACCATTGTTAACGTGAACAAACAGTATCAACTCTGACTCACTGTTGATGATCCTGCGTTATTGATTGTGCTACTGCTGATGATGATGAAATGATGAAGATGATTTTTCTTAGGATGCTGAGGAAGATGGTCTCCGTAAGGTGTGCGAATGCGGAACATATGCAGTCACGTACTGCACCTAGCCTAACCACACCAAGTACCAACCTCACCTTCGCGTGGTGGAGACCGTCAATCCAAGCCACATAGTGGGGCGGAGTCAAACGAGGCTCTGGTTAATACAGGGTACGTTGGCTTAGCAAGCCGCCATCCTTAAATCAAACGCTAAGAAACACAAAGAGAGAGCCGGACTGGAACTAACGACGACAACCAAAGCTAAACGAAAAAGGACAAACGATTTGAAGTTTAACAGTTGGAATGTGCGGACGCTGTCAGGACCGGGAGCGTTGTCAGCATTAGTGTTGGAGCTTCGACACTACATGGCATGGATCTGAATGTCAAAGGTACACTGTCTTCTCTTCTGGAGGAACCAAAAGCACAACTTTTGGCACAGGATTTATTGTGGATCCTAAATGGACAAAGCACATTGTTAATTGGACTTTAATCAACGAGAGAATGTGTGTGCTGAGGATAAAGGGCAAATTTTTCAATTATAGCATTATCAACGTACACGCACCACACAACGAGCGTCCTGAGGATGAGAAGGACAGTTTCTATCGACAGCTAAACAAGACATATGACAATTGCCCGAGGAATGACATCAAGATCGTTATTGGAGATTTGAATGCACAGATAGGAAGAGAAGAGATCTTTAAGCCTACAATCGGAGGTCATAGTCTTCATAACGTATCTAATGAGAACGGGGTACGACTGATCAACTTTGCAGCATCATTGAACATGGTGATAAGCTCCACATACTTCCAACACAAAGACATCCACAAAGTAACATGGTGTCCACCAGGATGCAGTAATAACAAGACCCAAATCGATCATGTGATTATAGACAGAAGGCACGCATCGGACATATTGGACGTACGCAGTTATAGATGTTTGGAGATCGACATCGAGCACCACAGCTCGGACCACCTATTGCTAGGAGCAAAAATCAGGGCACGAATCAGCAACATTTGTTAGGAGAGAGGCGTTAAGTGCAGACGCTATGATGTAGCCAAGCTCAGCAGTAAGGAGTGCAGAGAGTCGTTTAACAACGAGCTTAAGGAACGACTGACTGCCCAGGACCAAGGAAGAAGTGCCTGGCAGAATTGCTGCATCGCCTTGCAAACTAGTGCTGAGAAATGTCTCGGTTTCAAACAACACACAAAGAACGAGTGGTTCGACGAGGAATGCAAAGCTGCAGTTCAGAAAGTAATCGATGCTAGAAAAGGAAGGATCACGAGAGCAAAAGCTGAGGAGATTAGAGGTCTGCAATAAGAAAAGAAAAGAGTGCTCCAAAGGAAGAAAAGGGCTCACGACCTCAAACTGATTACTGATGTTCAGGAGGCGCATAGTATGAGTGAATCCAGAAAGTTCTATAAGTCCATCGATAGAGCAAAGAAGTCTTTCCTTGCGAGAGAGTCTGTTTGCAGAAGAAAGGATGAAAGTCTGGTATGTGATAAAGAAGGAGTTCTGGAGCGATGGAAGGAGCATCTCAACGAGCTTCTAAACGCAGGTGGAGATGGAATTTCCACAAATAACAGGCAATCCTATGAGATTGATGATTGCAGAGATTTCGAAGCACCATCATTAGAAGAGGTAGAGGCGGCCATTAGTAGACTTAAGAACAACAAAGCGCCTGGTCTCGATAACTTACCTGCTGAGCTGTTCAAGACGGGTAGTGAAGAGCTTGTTATTTAGTTACATACTTCATCAGCTAATAGTGCAAGTCTGGATGGTAAGAGAGCTCGAGGTAGACCGAAAAACTCCTGGAAGGAAGCTGTTGATAGAGACAGCATTGCATTTGGTATTGGCAATTGGCAGGCGGAAGCCGGCGATAGAACCAGTTATAGGCGACATCTGCGGGAGGCTATGGATCACAATTGATCTGTACGGCCAGCGAAGTAAGTAAGTAAGCTGAGGAAGACGATGATGATGATGATGCTGAAGATGATGATGAAGATGATGATAATACTGCTAATTATCTTGATGATGAAGATGATTCTGCTGATAAAATTAAATATAATTTATCAAAGAAAAATATTAAAATCAATCAAAGGAGACTAGAATTTCCAGTCTGTTATAGGCGAAGGAAAACATTTTAATACAATGCAATTAATGCCCAGAACAGCCAAAAAGACGAGAATCATAGAAAATGTATTAATAAGAACGTAGTTTTGTCGTCATTTGACCATAAACATAATAATTCTTCTCATTAAAAAGGATGAGCAAATAAAATTTAATTTTTCATTTTTTATCATCTTAGATCAATTGATTCTCGTATTCTTAATTTTTCCTTCGTTCCTTTACATATCTTTAACAAGTTTATACTATACACTTACCTTAATGGTTGTTAATTACACGAGAAAAAAAATTAATTTGTATTTGTAGAATTATTTTATCACTAAACTTTTTTTATAACGACTAAATTCAAAGTGAACTGTGATTTTGATAAAGCATAAAAATCAAAATTTTTTAATCCGTTATTTTTTTATAAAACAATTTAATCAAACTATTTTAATTGTATGAAAGCTATCACATGTCAGGTCACAATTACTTGACCTTCAAATATTATTTAAATGATAGCCGCCACAAAAAGTTTGAATTTTTGAATAAAACAAACGAGTTAAAAAATAGATTTCGATCATAGTAAACAGAAAATGTTTAACTTCGTTTTTTACAAGTTTTTTCAAGTGTAAAACTAAGTGGTGATCAATTAATAGATTGGATAAAGTAATTATAAACATGATTTAATTAAATTACAAATAAAACATGTAGGGTAAACAATCTATTTTTTTGTACAAACCAGAGTTGCAATGACAGGTACCTGTCACAGGTCGAGGTGACAGGTACCTGTCACAGGTAGAGGTGACAGGTTCTGTCAAAAGATGACCTGTGACAGGTCGCGTCTGTGATAGACAGAAAGATTTGACCTGTCGACAGGTCATCCTGTGACAAGCGATACCTGTGACAGGTCAGGCCTATGACAGGCCAAATTTTTCTGTCTGTCAACAGGTAACGACCTGTGATACATGGACTGTTTCCGTTGACCTGTCACAGATTGCAACTCTGCAATAAAGGATTCTTATAAGAATGAATGCTAAGTTTACATGACGATGAAAATACACAAAGTAGCCAAGACCAGCAACAGTCTTCGGAAAATCAACAAGTTGATCAAGGTCAGATTCAAATGGATCTTGAAGAAATACAACAAGCAGCCGAAGGACAACAAATGAAATTCATTGTAGACGAAAATGGACAATTTTACAGTTACATAATCACATTTGAACCAGTAACGCTGAAGATAATTAAATTTCAGTGCAAGGAACGATTCAGGAACAATTAAACCTTTTTACAAATTGATGGAAATTTACATTTTTCAAAAAGTGTTAGCGTTGGATATCAAGTTCTTATTCAATTACTTGGAAATGGCAAATAATCGACGGTGAGAATGCAACGCTTCAATTCGGTGAAGGCGGACAAGGTGAAATAATAATCAAAATATGATACTTTATCAGCAAAGATGGTCGTCAAGGATGGTCCGCAGTAGAATCCTCAAATGCATGAAAGAGATTATGATATGAATTTTCAACATATTGGGTTGTAATAATTATAATTGTTAAAACGAAAATGTATTAATTATTATTACTATTAATAGTAAATAAATGCTTGAAAACCATACAAATCATGACCTATAGTTGAAAATAAATTTGTAATGTTTTTTTTTGAAAGTTTTGAAACCATACAAGTGTCTTCTTCTTGATTATCTTTATTGATCCGCACTAGTCTTTAAATAACAAATCATTAATAAATCATGTAAAATTTTATTACATTAATGTTTTTCCCAAAAATCAAAACTATGAAATTACTAACAAAAAAGTGCCGAAACCTCATTTTTTTTTTTTAATTTCATTCCAAAATCCATTCGTAAGTTTTGCAAATCAAACTAGAAAAATATTGAGAACATAAAAATGAGTTGTTTCATTTAATAATCATCTCATCACGATCTTATAAATATACAAGATTATAATAATAATATAATAAAAGTAATTGTAATAAATTGTCTCTTGATCTTACTAAACTATTAATTTTTATCAGTTAATATAAATTAATTTTAATTAAAATATTTTTAAGTAGCTACTATAGTAATGATAATGATGAGAAAAAGGATAACTAAAAAGCTATTAAAATGAAATATAATAATTGATTGAAACGGACCGATGAAACTCACTTTAAAAGATTCAAATCCATGAGTTTCTTTAGATTATGCATAATATTGAAATGTACATTGATTGGATAGAGCATGAGATCTCGATAATTAATGATTTTTAAAGTTTATGTACAAAAATATCAACATATATTAATTTTTTATCCTTACCCATAAAAAATATATCATTTAAAAAAGGTCAAAAAATGCAAGGTACTTTATTGCAGTCAAGTGGTGGTTAGTTGTAATACAAAAATATGTTTTCATTTTTTAGTTAACAAATGGCAGCGAGATGGCAACCACTTGGCATTTGAAAATTTTTCCATACTAACTAAATTTTTAGACAGTTATATGGTTGCCAAGCGGCAACCAAGTGGCAAACATTAAAAATTAGTTTAAAAAAATTTGCCAATGCCATGCCATTGGCATTCGGGTGGCAGCCATGTGGACGCCATTGCCATCATGAGCCGATCGGGTACCAAACAAAATGTAGGCCGAACTGCTAGAAGATACATCAAAGATGGCTTTACATCATTCATTGATGCTAAATGGCGTTGGACTGTAATGACATTTGTGTGTTTTTACATGTCTTCATGGACCTGTTTTGCAGTTTTATGGTATTCAATGGCGCTTGCAAGAGGCGATCTTTCTTACTACAGTAAATGGCTTGCTGCTGGAGACAAGGATCAATTTGAGTTGGATAATCCATATACTCCCTGTGTTAGACACCTTTATTCTTTCACTTCAGCCTTTTTGTTCTCCATTGAAACACAACACACAATAGGTGATAATTAAATGATAAAATTGGAATTTGTAATAAACAGCTTGTTTACTTACAACTTTTCCTTTATTTTCATTAATCAGGCTATGGATTTCGTCATGTTACGGAAGAGTGTATAGGTGAATATTAGTTATTTACTATTTTTCATTTTTAAATAATATGTAACAATTATCAATTTTTTTGGAGAACCTAACAAATTCCACCATATTGCATTCATCACATCTCGAAAATTATCATTAGACTATAATTAATATTTAAAGTTATTTAGAGATTTTGGCAGCTATTCTAATAAAATACGTTATTTCTAATTTTCATGTTTTCTTTCTTTCGTTTCGACAAAGGAGGTCCTGTTCTTGTGGCCGCTCAAAGGTAAATAATCTCAAACTCTATTTTATTCCACTTCAAATTCGCTTATTAAAAACATATATTTTTATTTATCTAACAGCATTTTCGGAACTCTTTTACAATGCGTAAGTATTAATTTTGTTTACAAAATTTATCATTGAATCTAATCTCAATAACTTTGTTCCAATAATCAGTTCTTAATGGGTGGTATTGTGGCCAAATTAGCACGACCAAAAAAGAGGGCACAAAACATTATTTTCTCAAAAAATGCTGTAATTTGTCATCGTGATGGAACACCTTATCTTATGTTTCGTGTGGCTGATACTCGAAAAAGCTATATTGTTCAAGCAACTGTTAAAGCTCGAATTATCAGAAAAAGAATGACAAGGGAAGGCGAATTGATAAACTTTTATCAGCAAGAATTACCATTAACAACAGACGAATGCGATGATCGAGTTTTATTAATGTGGCCAACAATAATCACGCATAAAATTGATGATAAGAGTCCACTTTATGAACTTTCATCCATTGATTTACTTAGAGAACAATTTGAGATTATTGTGATGCTTGAAGGTGGTGTTGAATCAACAGGACTTGCTGCTCAAGCAAGAACTTCTTATTTACCATCTGAGATTCTGTGGGGTCATCGATTCCAAAATGTTGTTACGTATGATGATAATTCGTCTGAATATCATGTAAGCATGCTAATTTTTAGAGCAGTTTTGAATATATCATTCAAATTTTGAATCATCATTCATATTTTCAGATCGACTATAATATGTTTAATAATACGATAAAAGTTGAAGGATCGCCGATTTGCTCACCACGACAACTCGATAGGAATAGAAATTTCAATACAAACATTACTCAAACATACAATGAAGAAATATTGCTAAGACCAGCGATTTATCTTAATGGAAATGCTAAACCAATTGTGTGACGAAAGGCTTTTTGGACTTTACCGTTCATAAATTCAATGCAAGCTTAAATTAAATTATAAAATAGTTTAATTAATTTTCTTTCAATTTTTGTTAAATGTTTTCTCATAGATTTAAGGAAAAGATTGTAAAATATTAGAATTAAAGCTTTAATAAATTTAAAAAAAATTAGGACTTAAGAAAAGTTAACCGTGTTTTGAAATTTGTATTTAAATTATTCTTCATTACTACTTATCTAGGTTCTTATCCACTTTTATACAGTCCAACATTGTCTTGGGCTACGTAATGAGAAAAGTTAGTCTACTTTAGTCTACTTTCTGACCTGGACTATACTGATAGTATCACTGAAATGACAGAGGCTATATATTTAATAGATAAATTCCTTTCTGACTTGATTGTTTGCGCTCGCGAGGTTGGTTTAAAGATAAATCCTCCTGCTCAGACCGGAATATCTGTAAGGATTCTTCATGTTGGGAATAAACTTATCGAGGAAGTAGACAGGTTTGTCTGCTTTGCTTTTCGCTCATTGCGTCTTTAATGGACTTCTTCACGACATCTAGACGACTGAAGCTAAAGATCTTCAACTCAAACGTAAAGTTTTCACAGTGGATCAAAAGAAACTAATCATCATCATCAAATATAACAAGTTTCCTACAAATCTTTAACACTTCAAAAATTAACGGTTATAAAAATTTTAAAAAATTCATAATAGTTTTTCCCTCCAATATTTAAAAATTTCACAATAAAAATTTAATTTAATAAAATTCTAGCTTAGTTAAGTGCTTAAGGTGATACATATTAAATGGAAAAGAGAGCATTTACACTAATTGAAAGTCCACAAAAGTGTTTGCCGCATGATGTTAACAAAAAAGCAAAGATTTCAATTTCACCTAAAAAGTTGATAGAAAATAATGGAAATATAATAAACGAAGCATCCGAAGATTTTGATTTTACTGGATTAATGTTTGATGATGATGATGACATTTTTTTGGAATCGGTTCTAAAGGTAAGAAAAAAGTACTTTAAATTACTTTTGAATAATTCATAAAATTTAATTTCAGAATGCAAAAGAAAACAACAAACCATTGGATCTTACAGATTTCAAACGATGCAAAGTAAATTTTATTGAGATTTATCCAAAATCCTTCGAAAAAATCTTGCATATTGAAGAAAAGAATACTAAAATGTTCACAAAATGTTGTTTGAAGGGAATTTGGTTTGACACGAATGTTTCGCAAAATGACACTGTGTCAGTTAAAGGCATTTGGAATGAAGAGAGGAAATTGTATTTTGTGACAAACGATAGTGGAATAATTGTTGTTTTGCCTGATTTCCTAGTATCCGGAACAACTGTTGTTGGATCATTGTTCTGTGCACGAAAATCAATTTTAAGTGAAAGATTTCGAGGAGTTGATTTTGATGACACTTTAGTTGTAAGTATACAAAATACCCGCTATCCATTCTGAATATTTCATCACCCATTATTATTCGTACATTCACAGATGCATGTCGGTTCAATTGTTCACGAAATAATCCAAAAGGCTATGAAGGACAATTTGACAACATTAAAGGAAATAAAGAAAGCTAGTGAAGAGGTATTGAATCATGCAGACATAATTCAATTACTTTATGCATGCAAAATTTCGTCCGAAAATCTGAAGAGTCAAATTGATCCATTTATCGATAGAATATTCTATTTCATGCAGCAATATTTTGTTGGAAATAATGAATTTCCGATACCTAGCAATGGAAATAATTCTAATAAGCAATTTGTTGGAAGGATTGCAGAAGTTCAAGATATTGAAGAAAATGTTTGGAGTCCGCATTTGGGACTAAAAGGAAAAATTGATGCAACCGTGACTGTATATCCGCCAAATCAATTTTTCAATTCCTTCCGCAAATTAATACCTATAGAAATAAAAACAGGAAAGTCATCATACTCATTAGAGCACAAAGGTCAATTAATATTATATCAATTAATGATGCGTGATTTGGGAAAGCAAATTGATTCAGGTTTATTGCTGTACATCCGTGATGGATTGATGAGTGAAATTCGTGCATCACGGCCTGAAGAGTGTGGATTAATATCGATGAGAAATCGACTTGCCAAGTATCTTAATACAGAAATTGTGACACGTGAGAAATCAATCAATTTACCTGAGCCAATCAAACATCCAACAGCTTGTCAAAAGTGTCCCTATAACGTTTTGTGTTCTGCTTTTCTCAAGAAAGATGAAAATTATGTTTTGCAATCTAGTCATCCATTATTTAAGATACAGGAGTCAGCTATTGCGCACTTGACAGATGAGCATTTCAATTATTTTCTTCAATGGTGTCATTTAATTACATTAGAGCATAATGAAGGACAACGAAACATAAAATTAAAGCATTTGTGGACAAAAAGTGCTGAAGAAAGAGCCAAAAAAGGAAATGCACTTGCAAATCTCGTTATAAAAGATTTTATTGTACAGCATGGAAATGAGTTTGTCCACTGTTTTATTTCCTCAAACAATCAACTAGATTTTACTCAAACTAACTTTGATATTGGTGAATATATAATTATTAGTACAGACAAGAGGTGTTCAATTACTGCTGGTCGGGTATTTAATATAAAGCCAACACAGATTTCACTATTGCTGCCAAAGGATATAAGTCGTCACTATCCAAACGAGAAATTTCATCTTGATAAGCACGAATCTCAATCACAATCAGTATTTAATTTCTCAAATATTGGCATATTGTTGGAGAATGATGATGAGAAAGGAATTAATAGATTAAGGAGTATCATTATCGATAAAATACAACCAGTGTTTAGTAAAAATTTACCGAAATCCATTCAGCAGCAAATTAATGAAACTTTATTGGAAATGAATCCCGTACAAAAAAATGCAATATTAAAAGCATTAACATGCGAAAGTTATATGCTTATTAAGGGATTACCGGGAACTGGAAAAACTCAAACATTGGTTAAACTAATCCATTTATTAATAATGATGAAAAAATCAATAATAATTACAAGTCACACAAACTCGGCTGTTGATAATATTTTATTGAGATTAAAGGAACGAAGAATCAAGTTCCTGCGACTCGGTTCAGTTTCGAGGATTCATAAGGATTTGCATGATTATTGTGAAGCTACTTTAATTGAGAAAATCGATTCTGTTGAGAACTTGAAAGAACTTTATAATAAATATCAAATTGTTGCTCTAACTTGTCTTGGATCAGCACATGCTCTGCTTAACAATAGAAGATTCGACTACTGCCTTGTTGATGAATCAACGCAAATTTTCCAACCGACAGTAATCCGTCCATTATTGTCAGCTGACAGATTTATTCTTGTTGGAGATCCAGACCAGTTGTCGCCGTTAGTAAGAAGTAATGAAGCAAGGCTACTCGGAGCTAATCAGAGTCTATTTGAGAGACTTGATTCAAAACAGGCAACATTTGTTTTAGGATTGCAGTATCGTATGAACAAAACAATCACTAAATTGGCTAATAATTTGACTTACAATAATGAACTGAAATGCGCAAATGAAAATGTTGAGAAGGCAGTAATGGAAATTCCAAATTTTGAGAAATTGAAGGAAATACTAAACAGCGACAAGTGGCTGGCAAAAGCTCTCACATCACATTTAGATCAAGCTTGTTCCTTAATCAATACTGGAAATGTTTACGAAATGGCTTCAAAATTTTTTGATTCAGTCAATATGCAGGAACGAAATGAAAAGTCAAAACTTTACGTTAATTACTGTGAAATTGCAATTGTTATGCATATTGTCGATATATTGTTAGATTGTGGAGTAAATGGTGAATCTATTGGTATTATTGCACCTTATCGTGATCAAGTTGAAGCTTTAAAGAAAATATTCGAGTCTTATAAATCTGTCGAAGTCAATACAGTCGATCAATATCAAGGACGTGACAAGAAGATAATAATTTATTCATGCACGATAACAGAAATCGCAAATGAAGGCAATAAATCGTCAAAATCATTAGAAGTTGAAATTCTTGAAGATAGAAGACGCTTGACTGTAGCAATTACGAGAGCAAAACATAAATTGATTATGATTGGTGATGTAAATTGTTTAAATAAGTACACACCATTTAGGGATCTCTTTAGACACATGAACAGCATATCAAAAGTTCAACTTCAAGATGAAAAGTTTGGATTATCATGGGAAAAGTTGATGAGAAATTTGAAGAAAAAGTTAATTTAAAGTCTGATACTTTAAATAGCATAAAGAGGCATGAAGATAAGATAATAAAGTTGCATGGAAATGTTTAATTAAATGTATTTAATGTAATCTGTTTGAGTTATGTGATAATATTTTGTCAGTTTTTAATTTGTTTCAAATAAAAATTTTTGTAATTCATTCACTTGTTCTTATGAAGGGCCATTCACTTATGACATTACAGAACAAAGAACTTTTTTCAAAAATGAATAATAGATTTCTCGGAATATCCATTGATTATATCAAATAGACGAAGATGAAAGTTTGATAAAGTTTTATCAAAAGAGATAAAAGTTATATTGCTCATAGCATGTCCTTGTATGATTCTGAACTTTTACTTTATGACTTTATTTTTCTTAACTATTTATTATTTTCTTGACCTGCTCGTCTTATTAACTGAAAATAGAAACAATGTAAAGTATGCTGTGCAAATTGAGTTTCATGAAATTTTTACATAAAAAATAAGACACAGCCCACGCAGTCAGTTTATTCCATTTGATTAGATTAACGAGACTTTTTTACAATTTGCAATTTTTCATTCACACCTCCTTAGAAATTTTATTTTCAGACGCGATACTCGATGAAGTTTTAGGGTACATTAAATTTTCGGTTCCATTACACTTCTCGGAGATTTTTAAAAATAATGGATGATTTTATTCTCGTTCAAAATTGTTTGCTAAAATGCTTAGAATGGAATTTTTTTTTTTTTTCTTATTTTTTTTACTCAGATATTTGGATAGGTTATTTAATAAAATTCGTAATTGTGGTTAATTTGGTTTCATTAAAACTGCTTTCTCAAATGAGATTTTTATTTATCCGAGATCAAAAAAATGAAGGTTATAACAATAAAATAATTCTAAATAAATGCCATAAAAATATTATTTTAGAATAATTTTATTGAAATAAAATATAATCAAAGCATATGTGTAATTCTTGATGATAAACTTCCTTTAGAAGCCCTTGAGTTATTTTTATTCTCGTACTCAAAAGGGTTTGAACTTTTTCTATTATTTTCGCAATAATATTTTCTTATCAAAATTAATATTATTTTACATTATACGAGATGAAAATAATGTAGAAGAACAAATTTATAGAATCTTTTGAAGCACAAGTTAAATATCAAATAAAAACTTTAAAAGTTTTTGCTCTCTTTTTGCTTCCCATTTCTGCGTCAATGAATAAAAAAGCGCATGACTCTAAAGCATCATACCCTAAGTGGTCCTCAAACCAAACTGTACGAAACAAAATTTTATTTTGATATCATAAAGTCTTTAAAGAGAACATCCAAGAGGGATAACAATAACTGACGTCATCGACAATGATTTAGGTATTTTTTATTGTCATGCATAATGGACATTATCGATCGAAACGGATCTTCTGTGAACACATTAATGTAATTGATTTTGTTTTTAAGCACATACTTAATTTATTTATTATTAATTCACATAATTCTATTTTTTGCTTAAAAGTCAAGTCATTTTAAGATCTATATGTTTTCGGTATATAAAATGAAAAATCACTTTCTTAAAATTAGGTGAAATTCAATAAAACTCGTTATCAACCATTATCAACAAGGAAATATTTTTAGAATATTAAAAACTTTTCTCATTTCTCTCTGAAAAAAACTTTTTTCATATATATTTTTAATTCAAACATGAATGAAATTTCATAAATGGGTTGTAAACGGGTGGAGTAGCTCGTTTATTGCCTCAAACAATAAATACGGTTTCTAAGAAAATGTAAATCTAATCTATTTCCACACACTCTTAGAAAAAAATTTAATAATTTGTTATTAAAACGTTATTGATAAAAGTTTTAGTAAAAAAATACTAAATTTAAAAAATTTTTATTAAAATTTTAAAAAAAATTATTAAATTTTAAAAAAATTTATTAAATTTTAAAAACCATTTATTAAAATTTAATAAAAGTTACTAAAGTTTTTCAGCATTTTGTGCTGTTATAGGTTTCTTATCAAAAAATACAAAATTCGTAAGGTTTCAATACATTTATATACTTCATAAACCTATGCAGAAATTACTGTTACAAGTATGATGATAATTCCCTTATAAAGTCATATAAGATACTAATTCCCTTATGCGACACAAATGGTGTCAAATGTTCCCTTCTTTGATGAACCTTAAGAAATGATCTCAGTTATGACCCCAAAAGCTCACTGCTGTTTGCAAACCACAGTAAAAAGCATTTTTTTTTGAAAAACTTTCATACAAAATTTTACTAACTTCTTACTAAAACTTTCGAACAAATTTAATAAAAAATAATAAAAATACATCTTACTAACTTATTATTAAATTTTAGTAAAATATTTATTAAAATTTTGTAAACACAAAATTATTTTAATAATTTTTATTAAATTTTAATAAAAGTTAGTAAGATGTATATTTATTAACTTTTATTAAAAATTTTCATACATTTTTAGTAAAAGTTATTAACTTTTTTCTATGAGTGCAGAATCCGTTTCCATTATGTTATAACCTTCATTTTAGATTTGAATAATATTGAGTGCACATAGTCCAAAGCATCTTTTCATATAAAATGTCCAGTTTGTTTAAGAACTCGGATAAACAAACATCTAATTTATTGTGGAAGCAGTTTTAATTGACCAAAATTACAAAACATCATATCTAACAAATTGTATTTCGAAGCTCATCGCGAAAGCTTTTCCAAAAACCCACAAATTGTCTACCTTATTCATCCATTAAAATGATGATATATTTTTCATCTCATCCGTAATAAAAACAAATATTGACAACACAATACGTTTATTTGTATTCTTTTATTGTATTGTAGTTTATATGATTCGTTATTGAACTCTCGAAAATATATTTCTTAGTCATGTGTAAAGACTGAAAATACTGGCGAGCTGACATGCATAAATACCCATTATTATCTATTTTATATGTATGTTCAACAAACAATTTTATGAATTTTCTGTACTTATTTTTCAAATTCGTGAAGAAGGAAGTTAGATTAATTAATGTATAAATTAATGTACGTGAAGGGTTCCTGAAACCATTAACGGAAAACGGCCGTTTCTTAACTCCGACTCAAATGTTATATGAAGTTGAATCGATGCTCGATGCTTTAATGATGAAAACCATTTCAATTAAATTTATTAATGTTATTAGCCAATTCTTAAAGGATGTATATCCTATTAAGAATTGAAATTCTTTTGGAAGTTAAAGAAGAATTTCCTCTTTTTAAAAATATATTAAAAGAAGAAGATAAAGAAGAAAGGTTCATTGGACAATTAAAAGATTTTCTTTGGACAAATTTTTCTTTATTTTTTTTAAACATGAACCCTTTATGGATGATTTTTCTAAGATAATTAATCCTCATTGAGCTTCTCCTCATGATTTAAAGTAGAATTATGTAGCTTAGTGACATGCCCGGAAGACATTGACGGAGAAATAGCAAAAAATACGGCCCAAGCGTCTCTTTGATTCCAATCCAGATTCGAAAAAATCTAGCCGCAGGTAGAGGAATTTCAACAATTTGCTTTTCAGGGTAGAATACATGATATTAATATGAAAATGATTTTATTACATCTTACCTTTTTTATGAACACAAAACCATGACTTTAAACTTTCTATCATGTAAACCATAAAATTTATTATAACAGAGTCCCCTCGGGTAAGAAATCATATACAGCTGATGATAATGAAAAAGTTGAACCCGCTTCAAGTTATCTCTCATTAGGTTGAGGGAAGAACATAAATATTCTCATTTAAATACTTTAAAATAATTTATGCTTTTTGGATCATTTTATGTCTGACTGTGTACAGTAGTAAGATTTATAATACAAAATTTAAATTTTTATTTAATTAAATTGTGTATTTTTTATCTCCACACCCAAAAATTAAGAAAAATATATAACCAACATGTTAATGAGCTCCAAAAAGTGCGTAAATTAAAAATTCGTTTTATTCTGCCGCATAAGAGCACCTTTTTTCCAAAACTTTCATGTTCTCATTGCGATCCCACAGCTGTGTAATTTTCATAATTGCTACTAAATAAATTTACATTGCACGAGTTTAATAACTCGTAACATTTCAAATCATAATTACTGATCTGTGTAATTTACTTTGAAAGGTACGAGTGCAAACTTTTTGCGAGAAAATTAGATAAAATTTAATGGAGTTTTTCTCGCCTCAACATTGACATTTGAATGAAAAATCAATTTTAAATATCGAACTTCTTAATGATTTAAATTATTCGCATCTGTAAAAGTCATATTCTACGCACGTGCTAAATTGTTTTTCCCCATTTAAAGCTATGAATGGAAAAATGAGATAAAAGCTTTTGATAAAAAATATTTTCATTTCAGTAAGCACAGTTAGAATTTTTACAGTACTTTAATTATTGATTTTTTTGTCCTCTTATCGTTCTTTCCTACTTTTCAACGAGTACTCAATTTTTAATATACTTGAAAATTTTCAGCTTTAATGAAAAGAAATCATTTTTAAAAATTTTGTACTGCTTATTGAATATGTAAATAAACTTTATATTAATGAAAACGCGACACCAGAATATAAATATAATTAATACTCATTAATACCTTTTGATTACATACCTAGAGGCAAATCAAATCTCTCGGGATAAAATTTTAATGAAATCTATACAAATAATTAATTTTTAATTTGTCTTTACCTTTTCTGATTTAAATTTCAGTGGAATAATGAAATTTATGGCAAATGGGGGGTTCTTCAGAAATTAAATTAAATTCATGTAGCCAGAGGACAACTTAGGGGAATTTCCTCCCTCTTAACTTTTTCTTCGGTTTCGTGAAGGTAAAGACTCTTCTTTAGGTATGTTTGAAAAAATTAGGCTGAGTCATGGAATATGACGCTTACAGACGAACATGCTGTTGATGTTTTCAGTTGAGAATTCTGATAATGATATTTGAATCAAAACATATGAGAGAAATCTATAAATGTAGGAGTAACGAAGAACATGCTGTTGGGGGTTTAACGTCAAATTTTGTTAATGACAAAAAAGCGAAAAAGAGGAAGGTACCTGAAATTTGGAGAGAAACTGTTGATAGATATAACATTGTATTTGCTAATCTACGGAAGTCAGCTGTCAGTTGTGACGTCCTTAGACGTGTCGTCTAAGGGTGGTCATGGATTGTAATTGATCTGTAACGAAGTACAAAAAAACAAATAAATCATTGTTCTAACTGCGTCTCTGTGCAAAAGAGAAAGTTGACGATTGCAACAAATAAGTTTTTAAGGGAAGACTGTGACTGCCCCAACAAAATAATGAAAAAAGTTATGTTCACTTCATAATGAAAATTTTGATTTATTTTTTTACAACACAGTTATGACAGTAATCTCACATAATCTGTTATTTTTTTAGACTAAAGCATTATTGTCAACACTCCATGTGATGGCTTTATGTCATCTCTATGAGTCTTTTATGCCTCGCTCTTCTTTGGTTGACATTTTCAAGTGATTTTATTTAGCTAAAGTTCATACGTCAGACGTTGTTGACAACTTGATTCCAACTTAATAGAAAATACATAATAAGTTTAAAGAAGGTCAGTTCATGCTTATGAAGTTCTAAATTGCTTTTGTTATCCCCTTAGAATGCTTATGAAGTTTAAAATTATCATGATAATGAAAAAAATTTCAATCATGATTCAATGCATTCTTTAAAGATTATGCTATATTATAAAGCAAAATATGCTGACATAAATAAATTCAAGTGATATGAAGACATAACGACAACCGAATATGAATGAGGACTAAAAATAGAAAAAAATCGATGGAATTTAATCATGTGAGATGAGCTTGAATGTTATGAAAACGCTTTTTTAAATTTACATCTGAAGTTCTCGAACTTTTTGAAATTTTCTGTTTAGAGACTTACTTACTTAATGTAACCATGTTCCTATGTGGAGCTAAGGTTAAAACAAAAGGCTTTCTATTTGATTCTATTAAGGATCTGTCACCTAGTTTGTGTAAAATCTCTGTCCGCAAGTTAAGGAGACATTCTTTCACCATTTTTTTTGTGCCATGTATCTTTTGTAGCTTTTGAAAGCTATTTCCTTTGAGGATTTGAATCTACCGTTGGAAACGCGTTGAAACAAACTTGGGTTTCTGTCCCAGCAATGACATTTTCAATGGCATTTATTTTGAAGTCTATGTCTTATCCAGTCGTACTTTCTCTCTCATCAGTATCTCCTTGTTGATGTCTTGCCGACCTGCTTTTTGCATTAGCTTATCAATTGAAGCTCATTTTCAACGAGTTTTCTCTTCACACCTGCTTACAGATTTAAATAAACAGTTTCAAAAATTCAAGTTGATTCATAGACATTTTGCATTTGGATTTCTTGAATTTCTTACATTTATTGTTTCATTCTTGTTTCCTTTAATTCATTATTTTTACAATTTTTTACTTTATAAGATTTTTTACGTTCACAATGAATAATTCTCATTTTTTATTTATATTTTATTACTAATTCGAAATTACAATCGTATTTTACCCAAACGAATTTCCATTGTTTTTTCCTACTTTATATTTGTTTACCTTTTATTTCACGTTATAATTTCCTCAGGGGATTTGAACCGGAAGAATTCTTTTTGTGGGTTTATATAGGCTAAAAAATCTTTTCAAATGAATAAAATATTTCAATTAAAAAAGGAACTTCCTGTGAAAATAGTTGACTTTTGGCATTTGATGGTTTTATGCTTTCAGAATGTTCAAACACTTTAACAGTTGATTCCTCAAGGTTTAAATTTATGATTGAATTGAAATAAAAACGGTTCAATTAAACTTCGAATTAAATTATATCTTCCCATTGTTTATAAAATGATTATAAAAATGAACTGATTTCAGTTAAAATTGAACTCTTTAAAAAAAATTTTTATAAAGGCTCAAAATTTTCAACAAATTTAGTATCCGTGTGGACAACTTGAGACTTTCTCATTTCACTCACAATGTCTGCATGATATACTGGCAAGAAAAAAGACACATCATTAAATTATGATCCTTTTTCATGTGAAGGAATAAATAAATTTCAATAAAAGAAGCAAATGAGTTTAAGGCAAATTTTACAGAGGCAAGAATGATCAAATTTGTTCCAAAAAAGACCTGAAATTTAGTTGTGTATCAATATTATTGGATAAAGAAAATAAACGGAAATTTATTTCATATATCACAAAAGTGGAAACACTGAACCTTTTCTAAAAGCACTAAAACCAACAAATGTATCCTTAAATGAAATTGTGTTGCTCAAAATGTATGTTAGAGCTGTTATTAGGACTAAATTGAATGAATATATTTATTTGAATTGCTTTTTAAAATGTATTTATATTTGCAAATGGAATTCTACATGCTCTGTTGAAGAGGAATAGTGATTGTTGATTATGTCAGTACATAAATAAATTTATGTTTATTGAACTGAAGACGTTTTATTTATCGAAAATTTACAACATTCAAGTTTATTCTCTAAATAACCTAATGGATGTTAAATTTTATATTTGGTACTTTTTATTAAAGTTTTATTTTTTCATTTCTTAGTCGAGGATGTACTTTAAGGAAGCAAGACTGATGTTTGAGTGTAAGATGATAAAATTATTTTTGACAATACCGAATATCACAAGGAGATTAAAAATCCAGCACCAAGACGGCATGGCTCTAACATTCCTCTGGGCCTGAAATATTGATCTATTGGTCGATTCATTCTATTCGGGAATGTTGATACATGAGTAGATTTCTTAATCCAATTTGCAATTTTGATGTTCAGCCATTTGTCCAATGAAATCCTAACAAAATGAATCATAGGTGTCATGTTAAAGTTTTACATTATCACACCAACATTTTTTGTCGGACATTAATGCTTAATAAGAAATATTATCATGAAAATCCTTTGTTAATGCTTATTTATATATACGACATTTGTTTCTTAATACACACGACAATATGTGCTTTTAATCCACAAATTTTTACGATGAAAAGATCTCTTTGTGAATAAATTGAGAAAAAAAATCTGGCAGATAATTTTCATATTTCTTCATGATCTCCAGCTGTTACTTAATTCGATAGTGCTAAAAACATCAGTTCAGGTTCACAAAAGTACAACAGATGATATAAAATCTCTGTGCGTTACATAATCCATAGGAATGGGATGTCTGTATATATTTGATTGTCTTGGGAGCTGTTAAATATTTGCTTTGTCATTAATTTTGGTTTCCAATTTTTCTAGGTATGTATCATCATGATTTTTTTTTTTCAATTAAGTATTTTTATGCTCTGCTGATTTTCTGCTTAGAAGGATGAGTTTTTTTTTTTAAAAAATAATTAAATAGTTAATCTTAATGCGGTTTTTATATTACAGACACTATTTAGAGAGTAAAGGAAACGAAATTTTTAAAATAGTATATAGCCTAGAATTTGGCACAAATCCTAACAGACCATGACCATACTCATCTAAATAAGTGTGCTCATGAGGATGCAACCTTTCTGTTGGAGATTTATTCAAGAGTTTTTAAGAAGAATAGGTTTCTATAAAATATTGTTTCTGTTTAAATTCAACTTTCTATGGGTACCTTCTTCAAACAAAAAAAAACTAATTTTCTACTCGATTAACCATTTCAGTCTAAACAGTGTCTACAACCCAAAAATATCATTCAAAGGTATTTCCTTTACAAAATGTAATCAACAATTTTTTATCAGGAAAGGAAAAAAGAGAACATTCACGTTTTTTACAATTAAACGCTGCATTGCAGTCAGTAAGTAATTTCCTTCCTTCCTCATTTTTCGACTATGTTTTATGTATGAGCTAAAATTTTTTTACATTCACGGCTATATACGAGGATTATTCATTTTTACATACAGATAATTTTTTATTGTTTCACTTTATACTTATTTATTTACCCAATTTTCTTGGGTATTCATTAACAATCAGACTTTTTCAACATGTTTTTATTCATTTTTTTCTCGCTTTATTTAAAACATATGCAAATATTTCTTTATATTTCTTCTTTAATATTTCTCAATGAAGAATATGCAAAGTCTCTTGTGTTCTTGTTGCGAGAAGGGAAATAAAAAGCGTTTAAAAACTCTTGTATGCGAATTATGTGAATAATATAAAAGCATAAGTAAGGAAATTATGGAATTTTCAAGTACAGCTCACATGAAAGGCTGTATATCACTTAAGTTAAATAAAACAGAACACAAATTTTTGTGTATAATCGAATTTTTTTTTTGTTTAAATCAGGTGTGATCAACATGTGTGCCGCGATACATTAATGGACCGCCACAATAATTTGAAAATGCCATAAACCAATTGCCGCGTGCGGTTCTGTTCGAATCTTACCACTTAGGTATACCGTGAAACATAAAAGGTTGTTCACCACTGCTTTAATTCTCATTTGTATACTTCTTTTTTTTGTTTCTGCAAAGGAAACAAACTCTTTTCGTTCTAAATTCTGAAATTTTTCTAATACCTACGTTGAGAATTTTCTTTGAAAATAATTTAATATTTCTCAAGAAGTGTGATGCATTGATTTTTTAGTTGAAAAGTTATGAGAGTGTACAAGTAGCTGTAGATTATCAACTTCATCGCATGATATTGCGACCTTGTGATTTGGCTTCTTTGAAAAATGTCAGCATGCTTGATTGCACGCTGGCATAGATATATTTTACACAATTGACCTAACTGAGTGGAATGCTATAAAATTAAATCTTTTCTTAACGATAGAAGAAAAAAAGACCAGATGAATTTCATTTTTTTAAATTTTCTAAAGGAAGCCTTAAAAAAATAAGAAATTTTTCTCATTTCCTCAATCAAACAAATTTTAAATTACTGTATAGTCCTTTAACATCCCATATACTCTAGGGAAAATTAAATTTCCTGTATTGAGGAACCCTTTTACATATTCATATGTTTGATCTGAATACTGTCTTACAAATTAAGTTTTCCACTCCAAGCTCGCTAATTTACGTGTTTCAAAATACATTTTTAGAGCAGTTGGGGCTCTTTTATTTTCGCCTGGCACACTTTGATGGTAAGCCACGACCGAAACCGCACATGACATACTGTTCATGACATTTTCAAAAAATATTAGCAACACAGTAGTGTGCTGCGGCATACAGTTTGTTCAGATTGCTATTAAATTATACAAAATTAAAAAATTTCTTGATATAAGCGGCAAGAAAACATTTGGTGGGTCTTTTTCCTTTAAATTAAATGAGTATCACGAGTCATTGACGATACCACAATAATCTCTAACAAGCTTCATTGGTATGATATGTTAATTTCGTCTCTTTAACTCTTGAAAAAGAAGATGCAAAAATGAAAAAAGAGCTTCTGGCAATATGCTCCTTAAATGATGAAAAATGAAAAGCATGAAAAGAATGAAAGATGCTTCATCATAAAAATATTCATCTTTCATCAACAGAAAAGTTAATATACAGTCTACGTACATACAATGCGTAGTGTGAAATGGAATGTTCTACTAGTATGATGGAATTTTCATTTGGAACGTAGAAATCGTCTATCAATTTTGGTATCATAAGCTCATCATTCATGGAGAAATGTTCTTAAATGTTTATAAGTAGATGGATGATAAGAGCAATAATAATGAAGGTCTTTATAGAAAAAAAAATTCACATGTTATCTTATACTTATTATACGAATATCATCTCTTATCGATAATATTATTAAGATGTTAAATTATTATGGTCCACATTAATCTTGAAATCTTGTCTGTTGTCTTGGTGTACTGGCACTACGTTCTGTGCGCTCAAACGCTGTTTGTTGCCGTCTTAATCGTGTTGCTGCCGTTGCTATTGGATTTGATACATTATTTGTACAGTTACAAATTGTGTCTATAAGACTACGGGCGAGACTTCGTGCGCGTGTAACTACTCTCTTATTCTTATCCTTCAAACCTGACATGAATGCGTTTAAATTCTTTTCTCTAGCTTCTTCACTCTGATTACATATTTTATTATGGGTATTGTTGTCATGATTACGTTTTGTATATATGTGTGTGCACATAAGTCAAAAATTTCGTCGGTAAAGAGAATGAAAAATATAAAGAGATTAGAAATGAATAAAAACTAACTTTGAGATTCCTGTTATAGGCTTTTGATCATTTAATTTCAATTTTAACATTTTGTCAAAGGAATTGTACTCAAATGTTCAAAAGTATGAAAAATCATCATCATTTTCTATTTACCGCTTTCCTATCAAGTCGCTCCTGGACTGTTTTTTCCGCTTCACATAGCACCTCTAGAATACACTTTCTAAGCTCATCTACATCGTCTGGATTGTGATATTTAAAATCTTCGATTCGCTGATTCAGATCATCATCTCCTTCATCCATGCTGTCAAGTGGTAATGAAAAGTTTAGTTTATGTGGCTTCTCCGGCTCTTTAAATCCTACAGATGTCATTTTTTAATTCTGCTAAATTGCTTATTTTCACAAAACTTTCGCTTTTGTACCACTTAGCTGTGAATAAAGAGAGAAAAAAATATTTGAGATGAAATAAAATTTAATTTTCTCAATACCTACTAGATTGTCTCTAATTTTTAAATTCTACAATTATTGAGAAAAATAATAACTTGAATCAGCTTAGGAAACGAATTTTGATTGAAATCACTAAAATCAATAAACAACGGAAGATGTGAAGAGAAATTTTATTTTATAAAGAATCACAAAAAATCTTTTGAGAAGATATAAAAATTCAATCAAAATGTTCAATGACTTGAAATTGACCCTGAATTAGACCATGTCAATTATTGAGCTCCTATTACATTTATGATAAAAAATTTCATCTATGAATTCTTCGGATAAGGAACATTACCTAGTAAGCTTTGTTATTCTAACTGTCTAAAAATTATTCGGCAGAATATTTGTTTTCAAGACTTTCTACCCTCGTGAAATCCCCTTACTTTACCCTTGTGAACATATTAATGTAAAACTATAAGCTATTCTGAGTTGGCAAATGATAGTCGAGTAAACAAAGCGAAATAGTGAAAAGTTTCATAGATAAAATAGATTCTCATGTTACATCATGTGCTAAACAAGCTGTTGGGTTTAATCTTGTTGTATTTAAAACACCAAACGAAGTATAAAATAAATTTGCACGCTTTTAAACAAATATTTGCTAATAATCGATCCATTTATTGATAGGATTTACGCTTCGTTTCTACGCTCAACGAAATGAAACGTTTTTCTTCTTTTTCTCTCGTATACATATTTATTGTGCATCGAGAAAAGTTTATTGATAGAAAACTTCCGTTTGCTTACTTGTTGTTTCTGGAATCACTACATATTTTTACCATTCTTTTTGCTAACTTATTTAGAAATGGCAGCTTAATAATATATGTGTATCGTTATAACGTTCATTTGAATAATTATTTATTGAACATGGTTGAAAACTCCTTTGTATAAAATGCTGTCTGGTTTGGGACTCGTATAAATAAACACATTATTCATTTAATCTGTAAATTGCTCAATAAATGTTACTATTTCATATAATTAGTTTTACAGAAATTGGCGAATAGGCTTTTACTAAACAAATAAAAAATGTGCTGGAGTCCCTCGATTAAACATTAATAATATTGTTTTTTCCTTACTTATTGAAAGGTTGTGATATGATGTAGTTTTATCATAGCAGATGTGACAAACATTTCAATCCTGTTATGAGAGACACATAATAGGAAATGCTCGAAAAATTTTATGATGTACAAAGTATTGTCGCAGAGCTACATTTTTACCTTATAAAACTTTTTATTTATAGCAAAGATAAATAAAAATAACAGTCCCTAAAAATTTGTTACTATCAGTGCGTCAAGCACATAATTCCATTTCTTTTTGTCATTTTCTTGCTACATAAATGATCCTGCTCAATTTTCAGAATGAAATAATAATAGATGAACACGCATAAGAAGAAAGGTATATGAGATGAAAAAATCCAATTACGGTATGAAATGAGGAATGAGGCAGACATAAAGATAACGCGAAATGTAATAAGAGAGCTTCGAGCGAAATAATCGCAATAGATTCTTAAATTTGATGATTTATTCAAGCATTCATGCGGTTATCAGCAACACATCAGAACATGACTATTAAGTTGATCGTATCAGGTTTTATAACGATAATTATTGCCGAATTATGGTTTTTTAGCTTATTGCAAAGGAAACTTTTGCTTTAGCTAAAAATTTTGTAGAAAAATTTAATTCCGTTCCTGTTATGAAATTATTGCCATTTGATATACACATGGAGAAGAATTCAATTTGATGTTAATGACAAAATTTTAGAAGAGCTTAAAAAGCTCCTAGGCAAATCCTTCTTAATTTTTTTCGCTCGTGAATAAGTATAAAATATTAGTCTGTTCAAAAGTAGATAAGTTACAACTTGAGCATCAAAATATAAAAAAAAACGTGAGTGACAACAATGAATTTACGAATGTGACTTTGATTGTCATACACCGTGACCACTAAATGATATTGCGTGTAGAAAGGATGGTCGAACGTAGAGGTAAATCAGAGAAAACCAGTAAAAAAGGAGAAGTAATGCGATTATGGAAGGTTCAAAAATTTCCTTCGTTCAGTTATGGTTAAATTTATGTCTTTCTCGTACAATTTATTTACAAAGGGTAATAAAATATATAACTTAATATAACTTTTTCATGGAATAGCTTATTTTACTCGTTTCGGCAACACCCATCAAGAATTATACTTATATCAATTGTCGGGGAAATTATATTTAATAATTTAAAATCTTTACTATCTTATTCTGACATTTATTTAATGGACGATATAAAATTTATAGCATTTACAGGGGCTAAGCCAAGGAAGGATGTGCTTTGCTACACAAAATTATAGAGTAGATTTTCGAATGTTTATTTCGCTTGAATCTGTGAGTCGAAATGATTTCATGGCGGAATTTTTAGTACTTGGATACCTAATTATTGCATATCTTCAATACCCGCCAAAAAAATACACATTTTCTTTTTCGAATTATATGTAGAGTAAACGCGACTTATATGTAGGCTACAGACAATAATGTCATCAATGAACTGATTCAGTTATAATGCCACTATGAACTGCAGGTCTATTTAGTATAGTTAACAATTAAAAGTTAAACAATAATTAGCACCGAATCGCCCTAGCACAGCTCTGAATCTTAATGAAATTAATAGCTAAGGGTTATTTTAATGCAAGATACCGAGAAAGGAAAGGTTGGAATGTACGAATGTTTTATCGATATTCTATTTTGCTAATGTTTAAAAAGTTATTTTTTTCTTCTTTACTTTCTTACTTCTTTTACTTTCCTACAAAGGATATAAAATTATATCTACATCAGTAATACATATTATGTTATATTTAACAAATGTCTAAGAAATGACGCAACATTTTGAAATTTGTAATTAGTTGAAATGCCAAGCCTGCAAGGGAACATATTTTCTGTATTTTTTATATTTTATGTGATATCTGTTGACATGTTTAACAGAATATTTTTCGTCCAATTTTATCTTTCAGCCTTAGTATTTTGAAGATGAGCCGTTCACTTATTACGTTCTGAAGAGAGTAAAAGAGGTTTTGCTTTTAAAACTCCTTTGCGGAGCTTTTTTCATTTGTGTTGCTCGGTTGAATACCTAAATAAATATGTACAAGAAACCCAAAATATCTTAAACTTAAATACCTGCCACAGAATATTTTATAAAGAAAAATTCTTCTCGAAGGATTTTATTTTATGTTCATTCCAGTTCATTCAATTCTTAAAAATATCCAGAAATATCTTTCAAATACCTTATGATGTGGAAAATTTTAGGAACCATTGAAAGAATTTCGTAAAACTCCATCTATTAGCATTTTACCAACAAAAGCACAATGAAATGAAACTTTATCACGAAAAAATTTCTCTTTTGTAATTGAATCTCTTTTGCCGCTAGCAATTACTTCTTAGAAAATAATTTGATGAATATTTTATTCGCAAAATCCTATAAATATTTTCTTATTTTAACTCTATTCCCATTACACATTGCGTTATTTCTTTTTTCCTTTTAGGTTTATATTGTTCCCTCTTTGTATAGTCTATGCTTTAGGTAGTTAAAAATTCATTACAACTTCCTTTCTTGATTTTTGTAGCTCTAGTAGGTTTACTTAACGAAAACGTAAGTATTGATAGAAGAAAGTTTTGCTTTAAACAGAGTTGTAATTTAAATTCTCGTTTAAATATCTTACAATTTTGACTCAAGGGGTTGATTCAAAGATTCGATTGTAAACGTCTTCTCATTTTCGCGCAGCAAAAATATATATGTCAAACACATTGTTATTGTTTTTCATGACTTTTGTCTAAAATGTAGATATATTCATGATCTAAACTCGTTTTTCTTTAATGAAGCAAGTTCACAAACTTTTGATTCGCCTAATGTCGCGTTGGAATTTGCAATAAAATTTTTATTGATTTGCTATTTTTATACATCCATATTTAATTAAAAATAATGTTTGAAGTTGTTATGGGAAATAATGCGAAATGTCTTTGCTATAAACAGTCTTTTTATTAAATTTTCTGTTTATATTACAAAAGAAGATGATATTATTAGAAAACATGTATAGGTATGTCAAAAGGATTCGAAAGAATTTCTTCATGTGTTTTATAAAAAGTGAGTGTTTTGTAAAAATATAAAAAATTCATATCGATCGAGTCACGCGACTTTTTATTAAATTTTCTGTTTATATTACAAAAGAAGATGATATTATTAGAAAATATGTATAGGTATGTCAAAAGGATTCGAAAGAATTTCTTCATGTGTTTTATAAAAAGTGAGTGTTTTATAAAAATATAAAAAATTCAATTATTAAACACATCACATACAAACTTGTGTTGATGACGTGCTATTGATACAGAAGAAAAACAAATCCAAAATTAATTTGATTGGAAGTTTTCGAGAAGTTAAAAAATTAATTGATCTAATGAATTTATAAATAACACTGAAGTTCCATTCTCTATCCGCACAATATTTCTCATTTTGTATGTTTTTGTTGGACTTAAAACGATTTTATCTGCATAGTTATAAATCTTTTGAATTTTTTGGAGTGTAAATCAACAATGCTTATTCATTAATAAGCTTAATTAAAGACTCCTCACGGATTTAATTTAATAAAAACGATGTTTATTCTTCAATGATCAGAAACATACAAAATATTTATATGAAGGTAACTGACAACTATAAAAGGGAAAACACAAATTATTGTAGTTGCATACACTTCAAATATAAAATAACCGTTGGTATATTCACAACATAATAAAATACTGCGGCAATCTAATGCTTAAGGATGAATTTACATAAAGCACTTAAGAAAATGAAAGTTGAAATTCATAAAAAGAACGAACGAAATGTGAACAATGCTTAGTCATTTTTGCTAAAACATATGTTCTTATGGGTCAAAGAAAATGACCGTAAGCAGGTTCCAACTTGTAAGTCATCAATCACTTTTGAGCAAAAGAGATTTTTTTTAAATATTCATGTATAATCTATTTGAATTTTTATTTAAATTTTATAAAAAATCCTCTTCTCATAAATATCTTGTAATAAAATTTTTTTTAGGTACAATGAATTTCAAGACACCATTAGGAGATTTTCAATATTATCTCTCCGTCTTAATATTTATTATAATTTTTCCAATAATATCATATTCTGTCGTTTCATTGAATTATATTTTGTAAAAGTCAAACATTTTCAATCTCAAGCAAATATACGACGACTTTTCCCAAGCATGATGTAATGGAGGTAAAATCTAAAGCGAGGCATGATAATATAAAATTTTCTCAATTGACATAAAAGCGAGCAGTAGACCAATCCTTAACTCAATTTTTCACATCATGTTGAGCGTTCACAAAAGAAAAATTTATATGCTCAGACATCATTATGATTATGAACATTCTCTATCTATTTCTGTACTTTATATCCTCTTTTCACTTTCCGTACACTTAAAACCATATGTAATGGAAAAATATTTTCTTTAAAGATGTGTGCCTTTTGGCAATAACAATGATTCCTTAAGTAATCAACACTACATCTATAATAAATGTTTCATTTACTTTACCTTTCTATCCTTTCCAGTTTAGTGGACTGTTTGATTTTTAATATCCAATAAATCCAACAAGGACACGAATATAATATATGCACGATATCCAGTACACTGATTTTTTTTATTTTTTAAATCAATATTTACGTAAATGTAAAAATATTCTATTTGATTGTGGTGATTGAGATATTACTTTTTATTATTTACCACTATCTTTAAATCAGTTCAGTTATTCTTTTGAGATCTCATTTTATTCTTTTTGCATGAAATTAAATAAATTAACTATCACTCACTTAACACATAGAATTGTATATTTAGAATCAAAAAAGGAATTTTTATAATTATTTTCACTAGGAGCTCTGACCTCGTTTATAGCTGCTCGAACACAAAATGTTCAACTGTTATCGTTTTCCAATCATATCCTGTGAGTTTTGGTTGAAAACATTTCAGTTACTGAAATTGGAATGATTTCCTACAAATTGTGAAAATAAGAAGGAACTGGAATGTTTTTGAAAGGAGGTATAATACTTTGGTGAAAATAATAATTGCATATGATTTCTATGAACAAACTTTGCAGAAGTCATTATCTAAAAATGAGTTGATCAATACTTCTTGAATTCGACCGATGCAGACCAATGTTAAAATCATAGATTAAAACCCATAAAATCCATTTAATTTACAAAATTTTATATTTTTCATTTGAAGTGATAGTCCCCGATGTGCAATAATGTTCCAGCTTTTTCTACACCACTGACATTCCACGAGCACATGGAATGTCAAAGGATTCTTTTTAAAACTTTTGTTGCTTTTTCCATCGCATGCGCAGCAATGAAAATGTGACATATCACTCAAAAGCTTTAATATAAATAATTTAAAATTAACTGAATGACGAACTTCATTTGTTGACTTAATTAAATTTCTTATTAATTTTGTACATAGTCTTTTATATCATCTAATGAGTTTCTCTTCCCATGAATGAATGCTCGTATGAACTAAATACAAAAAAAAAGTATTTTTATTTTTATTTTGACACACTTAGAAATTTACTACTAATTGGATCATAATAATTATGTTGCGCAATATATTTTTGATTTATTACTTCGAGTAAAACAACAACAATGTCTTATCGCTGCGTGATGACAAAAAATGTAATTGATTAATTGTGGTGTCTGTGGTGACGGTAAATTATAAAATCGCTTCCACAGTCAACCATTCATTTTAGTTTACAAACAAGAACGTTAAAAGAATGAAGTTAAAGAGTTTAATCATTTTTTTCTTAACCAATTTGGTTATGGTTCGTATCTTACATTGAACGGATTATTAAAAATATCTCTGGTGTCTAAAGCATTTCTAACAGAATACATATTATGCATAGTTTGAAAATGTTTTCTTTTATTGTGTGACACAATTCCTCTGAAGGAATTTTGAAAACCAACGCGTGTGGTGTAAATTTTAGACACTCATGAGTCAACAATTTGCGGTCTAATTAGAAAGTTTTCGGATACACACATAAGTTTAAATATTGCTGAAAAGTTTTAATATACAAATTCCTTGCTTTATTTTCACAAATTTTGTAATATTTGGCTTTGCCTAAGAAAATTTAATCATAGCTCGAAGTCGACATTTTTTTAAACCAACTTCACTCGAATGAAGTCGATTTCGAGTCAACTCGGAATATTTTGAGTTGACTCCGAGTCGGTTGAAGTCGACTAAGTTTTTTCTTATCAACTCAAGTCTACCTATCTGGTTTTAAATTTCGACAATTTTTTTTAATTTGTGTCTTAGAACTCACACGCAATGATAAATTCAGAAGTATCTGAGCATCATCCATACTATGCTTATGTTGAGTTTGCAAACGCACAGGGAAGTGGATATGGAGGGGGAGTATTGATAAGTTTTCAACACGTACTTACATGTGCAGCTAATATTCAAGGGTAATTTTTCGGGATTCAATATCTTGTTTATTTGTAATTTTTAACCAAGATTCTTATATAAAGCTTTCAGAATTGGAGAATTGGTCTTGGCTCAAATTCAAGAAGACTTCATAGACTTTTCGTTGCTGCACGTGCAATTGCTCATCCAAATTATCAAATGCAAAACAATTTGAGAATATTCGACATTGGAATCATATTCATGAATGCACCCGTTGAAATGGCTTCAAACATTGCTCCAATTTTTATTTCCTCATTTCCTATGCACAACTCAACAAACACACAAGGATTGATGATGGGATATGCTGGTGAGACATCAAGTGGAAGTCAAGGTCTTGATAATTTACAAGCAGCACACGTTCGCATTCTTTCCGATCTGGAATGTGCTCAAGCATATCCAAATAGCAACAATCTGGAACTCTTTTGCGGCGGTGATAGAACAAGAAGAAGTAATTTCTGTCTTGGGGATCAGGTAATAATAATAAGCTCATTTCCAGTTGTCATTGCCCTAATTTCCTTCATCCCGCTTTTCTTAATTACAATTAATTAGGGTGGTCCTTTCACCGTTTCGTCTAGAGGGACTGAGTATTTGGTAAGGAATTGTCATAAATTTTAATTACATTCATAATGTTTATTTTTTCTCTTTACATTTGTTTATTTTTTAAAAAGGTTGGCATTGCTTCTTTGCCGGGTTGCAGTAATTTTGCCAGTACTTATATGCCGGTTATAAGCTTTAGAGAGTGGATAAGATCAGAAACGGGTGTTTAAATAATTCATATAATAAATTCTAAGTAGATTATATTGTTTTATAAACTGTTGAATATCTTCATCTGAAATGACATATTATACTTAACATTGTAAGCCCACACATACTTGATTGCGTGTATAAATATGCTAAATAAAGATACACAAAAAAATTATATTTTAAAAATTGATTTCATCTCTCATATTACAAATAATAAGAAAATATTTACTTTGAAGCTCATGCCCACATACATGTTAGAAAGATTTCTCATATTCAAATGAGTAAACTTCTGTCTTGTATGAAAGTTTTGCAAAAATTATTTTGGAAGAGTGTTGTATCATGCCATTAGTACTGTATTGTTTTAAAAATAGTTCATTGAATCGAGTATACAACTCATTGAATTCATATTGACATTTATAGGTGTTTCATTTCCTTTCATTAAACTCCTCCTTATAGTTCCAGATTCAAATTATTATGCAAATTTGGTTTTGGTTTTAAATATTGTGAAAACTTATATACAAGCTTCATATTTTGAGTTGTTCTTCAAATAAAGTTATAGTACCTATTTAATTGCATTAATTTACCAATCTACAGAATTATATATCATTTCCAAAAATTTTAAAATAAAATTCAAGAATTAGCATGAAAGAATCAAGAAAACTAAATTAAATAAATGTAAAATTAGAAAGTATGTGTCCATATAGTAATAAAGTTTTTTGCAAATTTTACTAATTCAAAAGAGCAAGTGCAGATTATTAAGGGAAATAAAATATGTTTATGTTGAGAATATGTTAACTAACATTTGATATTCAAGTTATATTTGGAACATTCAGTTGATTTCCACTTTTGGATGAATCTTTAATTAAACTTATTAATACATAAGCATTGTTGATGGCACTGTTGATGAATGTAAATTCAAATTTACAAATGCTCTTAAAGTAGTGGTTTGTAGCAAAATACTAAGTTCAAATCCCTTTCCTATTTTTTCTTCCTTACATCCTACAAAAACAACAACACCTTTACATTAAGTTTTTTCATCTAACACATTACAGTACATTACACAAATGTGGATAAAAAAGGCAGGAAAAAGGAAAAAAATTAGATTTGCTGTAAAAATTATGGTTTATTCACAAACACCTACATTTTTTTATCTCCTATGTAATTTTTGTATTGTATGACATGAGTTAATGTGGCGCCTCATGATAAATTACATTTAAAAAATTCTTTAAGCACTTAAAGCTTTTGTTCCGTTACTAACTCTTAAGAATGTAATTTTGACTACAAGAAAATTAAATTTTAGTTAATAAAATACAATTTTTTATGTTCCAGACATGAGTTTTGTTAAGATTAGATTTCTAAACCTTTTCAGATTCCTTTTGGTGCTAAATTTTATTTTTGACATGTAATAACATTTTTATACATTCCGAAAAATTCGTTGTTGGTCTATGTAAAATGTCACTTTAATTAGTCATAAACATAAAATTATTGTTGTATTTATATGTTCAGCAAGAATTCTTCTTCATTAAATGATCATTTTTATGTGTCTTATCATATTATGTCAACTGTCGTTTTGCGATCGATATTACCAATATTGATTAAATTTCGCGTAGCAAAAAATCACTGATAAGAAATTAGACAATTTTAATGAATTATAAGAGGCATAGTAGCACAAAAATTTTCCTCAATTCATTACCAGTTGAACTACGGAGTGAAGGTACCGACATGAAAATATACAGCACAATTGTTTTATTGACCTCATTGATTGCCGTAAGTCTTTTTCTTTAAAATTCATTACGATTTAACTTATTAAAAAATTTTCACGTCATTCAGATTACAAACGCAATTTTTGCCGGTCAATCCTTTGAAAATATTCCAGTTCCATATTTTGTGAGAATAAATGTTGCAACAGAAGGAATTCCAGCATTATTTGTGTCAGGTGGCTCACTAATCAGCTATCAACATGTTTTGTGTGCTGGTTCAACACTCCAACCAAACAATCGTGTGATCAATGTTCATGTTGGTGGAAATACGAGAACATCTCAAAGAGTATTTTCAATTCAACGAGTCATTCAGCATCCACAATATGTACACAACCCAAGAACAAATGACATTGGAATTGTTGTATTAGCACAAACTATTAGATTCGATAACATAATATGGCCAATAGCTCTTCCAACTGAAGATAAATTATATTACTTAGCTAATAGCATTCAGGGATTAGTTTTAGGCTTTGGCGGAAATGCAATGTCAAATCAACAAGTTGGTTCAGGTAAAAAGTACTGAACTTTTTCCTTCATTTAAATATTTATTTTGTCACGTTCCCACAGAAACACTAGAAGGTGCATTTGTTCGAGTAAACAACGCAACCTATTGCTCTTCTATTTATCCAAATGCTTCTACAAATTCAACATTTTGCGCTGAAGATTTTTCACGTCGTTCCGACTTTTGTCAACAAGATATTGGTGGAGGATTTACAGTGCTTCAACGTGGTATAGAATTTCTCGTAGGAGTCGCATCAGTACCGAGATGTTTTCAGTCAACAACTATTCCTAGTTTACCATCTCTTTACACACGTGTTTTGCCTTATGTTTCATGGATACGGGAAGAGACAGGAATCTGAGGATGTTTAATTATTGAAATGTTTATTGTTAATAATAAATAAAAATACAAAATCAAAATATTTCAATGTTGGATGTTTACTAATGTTTATATTGGACGTATATTGGTTTAAGGTCAACCCCATTCATTTTTTTTGAAATAATTCTTCAATTCGCTAGATTTTTTTTAAATATATTTTATTTCTGTATTTCATGAATTACAATAACAAAGAGACCTGGTTAGATTACGGTTTTTATTCCAATGGACGTTTTCTTTCATGGTGAAAAATATTTCAAACCTTTCAGTGAAGCATAACAAAATCTTAACACCCTTAATAAATGATCGGTTCCAAACTAGATTCCCAATTACAGTTAGAAATGTCAGCAAGACTTTTGAACCATACTAAATTTTTGTGAATCATTAAAAATAAAAAAATTGATGAAACATTAAATTACATGATAATTAATTTCTATTTCCAGTTAAAAACTGGGAAAAACCATTAATTTGTTTCAGCACTAGTGAGACTTAATTTTTGTGTTTCCTCCTCAAATTTTTTAGTTTTTAGTAAATATCTATTATAAATTACAGAAAAATGTAATTTAATCTAATTAACGGGAAGCATTAAAAACTACTTTTCTAGCCTTACCAATCATAATTAATTTTCTAATCAACAAATAAATCAAAAGCATTTTCACAACATAAACAACAGAATTGTTTAGAACGTGTCATGAATTTTACAACTCACTTCTTTTTCATGGAAATTTATATCAGCTTTTATCAGACACAAACTCATCAATTATTGATAAAATCAATTATTCAAGACAGCTCATACCATTATATATATAACCCGATGTTCAGGCAGGAATTTTAACTCATTTTTAATTTGCAGTGATAGTAATAAGTTGAAGTCATGAAGCTTCTAATTTTATTTTTTTTCTGTGGAATTTTAGCTGTTCAGTCAAAAAAGCCGCAAATTACACCGTACATAATAAATGGAATAAGATCACCTGTTGCACCTTATTTTGCTTATATTAGATTCTTCTCAGGAAGAAATTCTGCATGGGGTGGTGGAGCGTTAGTCAGTAATCAGCACATTATCACAACGGCAACAGTTGTTGCACCGTAAGTTTTACAAATTTTTGAGATAGCTCTGTACAAACGATTGATGTGAACCTAACAGACATAGAAAATGCTCATGAGTGTGCTCACAAAATTTGTCTGTTTGAGGTAATAAAATGAAACATTATTCAGAATTATTCAGTATTCTCTATCAAAAAATAATATATCTTCCAATGTACAGCAAATAAATAATTTATTATACACTGAAATAAGCATAAGAAAATTCGAAGAAAAAACAGATGCCCATTCATGAGCAAATATTCTCCTTAATTTATAAGTCGTTAAAAGTTTCTCATTTTCATAATATTATACCAGTGGTGGACAACCTGTGTACTGTGACACTAAAGTGTGCTTCCAAATTTTTTTGGAAATACGATGAATCATCTGTCGTGTGTGGATTCAGTCGGGGCTTACGATAAAGGTGTGCCGCGAAATATATTAGATTGTCCACCACTGTATTATATCTTCAAAATGTTTTCCATATACAAACTTAATTCGATTAAGGTAAACAGAATCAATAAATTGTTTTTCAACTATTTTAGATGGGATCCAGTAGAAGTGTACTTGGGTGGAAATAATCGTGAAATGATGAGACGACATGATGTTGCGGCTATCATGGCACATCCTAATTTTGATAGAAACACACGTGCATTTGACATTGCCATCGTGCGTCTTACAAATCCAATTATTCCGTCTGCAGAGGTTCATCCAATTGCTTTGCCTCCATTATTTCAACCATCAAACTTTGACTTACCATATGAACATGAAGAGTTGTACATTGATGGATTGGGAATGTCAACTCCCAATTCACAGATTCCATCAAATTTTATCTACAGAAGCTATCAAAGAGTTGTGGCAGCTGATAGGTGTACAAGATTTTTCATTGCAGAAACTGACCAAGCATTCTGTGCTGAAGATCGTGAAGAACGATCAAATGTTTGTTTCGGTGATCTTGGAAGTCCAGCTATTGGAATGTATAGACGCCAACCATACATTGCTGGTCTCGTAAGAATTCACCCAGGAAATTGTGGAGCAAATCAACCTGCAGCATTTACAAGAGTATCTTTCTTCATAAATTGGGTTCAGTCCCAAATTCTTTAAACAATTTGTTTTTTAAATTGAGTGAAATATTGCTATTGGTTTTGATAAAGGCAGTCAAGTTTTTTGTGATTTTTGACTACATTTTGTATATTTTGTGGATCCTAATCATCTTTATCAGTTTCTCTACTTCCAATTCATCATCAAATTGCGTTAACACTAATTCAACTCTTCAATGCAATGTGTCACTCAAAAAAATTTATTTGGTCAAATTTAGGTAAGCGTCATGAACTTAATAGGATTTTTTTATTTCTTTTTAAGAGAGTCGTCATGACAAATGTATGCAAATGCTTATTGTTATGGAAATATGTTCATGTCTGCAAGCTTTTTTTTTATATTCGAACACATCTGAATAGATTTTTGTTCATTTTTTGTCACAATAAACTCGATTAAAATCTCATCAATTTACTTTTTTTTCCTTTTTTATGTGCGGTGCTTTATTGCAGAAAAAGTATCAACTAGATCACATAATTCACATGCGACACATTTGTTGCATCAAGAGTAGTTAAGCATTCCTCTCAGAATAGCAAAATGTTTGAGTTGTGTGCAATTTTGATTTCAGTTTGTGTTTTGAGCTCGTTGCGTTCGGATCTATCAGCATAAAATATTAATACAGTATGAATAGCGCCACCGACTATTAAGTTTAAATATTCAATAAATCTATTAGTTGTCAATTGAAATTAGTGGAATGTTGCGAAAATTATTGATTACTTGTTAATTGAAATTACAAATTAATGTTGTGTGTAAAAGGAAATGCATTTAAAATAGACACAAACGAGTATGCCAAATGTGGAATAGTGAAACAAAAAAAAAGTTGCATTAATTAAAATGCGACTACAACATGTGTGTGTGCTAAAAATAAACTGTTGCATGCTCATTGAAATGAATTTTTATATTTTCATGCGAAAATTAAAGCAGAAGTTCATAAATCAATGAGAAGTCACTGTTTTTACATCAATTGAATCAGAAAATTAATTTTCTTCTTCTTATGCGCGATGAATTGTACATTGTGAAAGTAAATCATTCATCGAGTCTCATTGTCAACGACATATTCAGACTTGATGATTAAAATCAACAAGTAAATTGATTGGAAGGAAAATTGAAATGTTTGGTCTTGTGTACAGAATACAATATGATGAATAGTGCTATTTTTTCTTTGTTGTGGACCGTTGTGGATAAACACGCGACTTGAGATTGTTTTTACTACACTTCCAATGCAAATATTTACATTTGTTCATCGTTCTTCTTATTCTTTTGCAGCTTGACGTGGAAAACAATTAAAATTAAATTTTGATGTGTTTTGTACCACTCATTCATTTGGATATTGCTGTGCTAATGTAAAGCTATCTAAATGTAAAGTACATAAAAAAATATTTTGAGAGATTACTGTCCATAAGCGTAGTGAAAAAATATTTGTGTTGGCCATGAGTTAAGTAAGTGGCTGGTGTTTATTTTGGTGTAATGTATCAAAAAAGTGAAAATAACTAAGGATTAATGACAACATTTATTAACACTGATAAATCTCAGATTAACTAAATCCCAGTAATAACTCCAATAATTCTCGCATAAAATTATTAATGGAATTTTATAGCATGAAGCTTCTTGATCTTGAAATATAAAATACTTGAATGTTTCAAATAGGCAATTAAAATGAACATGTCTGAATATAGAAACTGATTTGTTAATGCAATATTGATCTGTCAGTAGGAAATCCTGTCAATTAAATAATACGATGCAATATCACAAAAAAATATTTATATCTTTCAAGGGGTTGATTTCAATTTTGCATTTGTATTTTTTTAAAATTATCAAGAGTTCAGTTTTATAATTGTGGTAAGTGAAGTTTAGTTAAAACTATTTCCTCATGGATTTATAAATAAATGAGATCATTTTATATGAAGAGGGTTTTGAAATAAATACAATAAAAATTATTTAAATTTTAAATACACTCAATTCTGTGAATAAATATAGTACATTTAAGATTTCACGAGTTGCCTATTTAAAACTCAATTTGAGATTAACACATGTAATAGTTTTGTATAAAAATGTAAATGCTTGATTTCACTTACTCTTTTAAAGGAAAAATAATTTACATAAAACTTTTCAGATGAAATATTAAAAAATTCCATTTTTTTTTTGAAAACAAAATCTAAAGTAAAAAAAACAATTTAAACTGAAATCTTAACTTGACATTTGGTTTACTGATGAAAATTCTTTTTCAAGTTATTTTTCTTCTGAGGGTAAAAAAGAGAAAAAAAAATCCGAGCAACACAAATTAAAAACATCTTTTATTAGCATTTATTAGAATGTTCCAAAGAAATTGTCATAAATCGATCGTAGATCTAGCTAATAACCAGTAATCCAATCGGGCGCGTAGTGGAGCTTTCTTCAAAGGTGTCTCTCGGGAGTAATGTCTCACAAGTTGATTTTCAATTTCTCTTTTACTTGATAATGATTTTTGTTGGAAAATTTTTACCCGCAAAATTCAAGAACAAACAGTATTATAACAAATCTAGGAAGCATCTAAAAAAGTTCACAATTTAATGTGATAAAAATCCAAAAGGAGAACTTTTTCATTATCATTCTACATAGCGAGTAATTGTCTAAGAAGTTTATCCACAACTTCTATTTTGTTTTATAGTACCAAAGTCAATCACTTATAAGACACAGTATAATAAAAGCAAGAAGTGAACTTCAATTTTGTCTATAATGATTAACATAAATTTGTTTAAAGAAAAATGGATGAATTTGCGGTGTCTAGAAAAAATAAATAAAAATTTTCTTTTTGCATAAATTTTTTATTGATGTTGATATTGAATCTGTCTTAAAGTTCTTGTAAACAAAAATTTTATATGTTATTAGTGATTTTAGCGGATTTTTGTCCGGAAATCTATATACAGATTAATATAAAAACTTTTTAATTAGAAAGATTCAACCACATAAAAAACCAAGCGAAAAATTAGGCTCCAAGTCGAAGCATGGTTCTAGTAAGTAAACCAAACTATCCATGATAACTAGTTGTAGATATCTTACGCTCCAGCCGACTAAAGCGGAATCACAAATGTATTTTTTTCCCTTTAAAATCCATTGTCGTCATTGTTTATATCCCTGTTGGACTGTTCAAATTTTTAAAAATAAATGTTCACAAAAATGCATAAAATGCATTCTCTCAGCAATAAAATCCAACTCCAATGTAATTGCATAAACTTGTCACACAATACATGAAGTTTCTGTTTAAAAGATAAATAAAAAAACAATTTGATACAAATGGTAACAATAATGTTCCATTTTGTTATAAAATTAATTTATGTTTTTAATTTACAAAAATCATAAAAATTCTGCTGTCTGTTTATTTATTTAAAAAAAATAATTTATTTTATTGCCTCAAGCGATTCAAAAAGGGCCCAAAAATAAGAAACCGTAATTGTAGATATTGAAATCTTTCAAGGATGATTTTCTTGTTCATTTCAATTCTTAGAATCAATTTAAAAAAAGCAAGTTCTTACATTTTCTTACACCACCATCTCAAATACTAGATCAAAATATTTTCTGTTACTGTCAAAAAAGCTTATAAAATCCCCTGAATTTCCATCTTTCCTAGTTTAACGAACTCATCACAATAGACACAATCTTGAAAAGGCTTTATATTTTTATTTATTTTTCTTGGCGATAAAAGCCTCTCAAAATCAATCCTACTTATACAAGAAAAACATATTCTCAGAGGCGCAACCAGAATATTTTTTGGGATAACATTCATCATATCATCCAAAAATGGGAAAGTTAGGGGGAGAGGGAGCTAGACCTCCAATCCATTCAAGCGTATTCCTTAATTTTTACTAATATATCTTTAAAACTGTCAAATGATTTCAATCAAATTTTTCTGCCTGGAGTGCTGCCAAAAAAAAATTTTTTTTTTTGATATTTTCTTCGTATTTTAGAAAATGTTTATTCATAAGCAAAGAGCTAATATTAATCATTTACTGGCTTTTTATCACTGATTTTATTATTTTCTTCCTTCGAAATAAAAAACATTCGCATATAATTAAATTTTCATCTTAAGTATGTCAACCTTCAAGTCATTTAGCTAATAAAAAAATGTTTTATTTGATTACAAATAGAAGCATTTATATAAAATGCAATAAGATCGCAAAAGTATTACTTTATATTGCCTCTCAGAGACAAATGATGAAAATGTTTCTGCAACTGAGTATTTACGTTTACTCAATGAACGAGCAGCATGTGAGAGAAAATGTTTGAAGGAAAAATTTTCGTCAGAGATTTTATTTTTGCAAAACGTCCATCGAAAATACATAAAATAAAGAAAAAAATCAGTTTACATTTTGAAAGCGAAGCGATCAGTTGGATTCTAAAAAGTATAAAGAAAAATTTATTAAAGCAAAACTGTTGAGTTGTTTATCGCATTTTGTAGGTGTAAAATTGGATACTTATTTCGATACTAATATTTTTCATAGAAGGTGAAGACGGGTGAAGACATTTAAGAGAAGGAAGTTCAATTTGTATGTCAAGAAACTCGAGTGTAAATAAAATCAAAAAAACGAATGTGGCAGTTTACAGAATGTGTAAATGCATTTCAGACTATGGAAATCTGAGCGTCGAAATCCTTTTAAACTAAGTGTCGACACAGAAACGTCAGAATTTCAAATTTATTTGGATGTTTAAAAAACCGATGTGAAAATTTATAAATATTTTTCTTCGCGAATTCAAATTTAAACTGCTATTTATTTTTTTCAAAAATAAAAATACCGCTCAATTTCGACATTTTCACAATCTGATGCATTTAAAAGCCAAGGAAAAAAGTAGCTAAAAAATGTGCTAAAATTTATGAGACACAATAAAGTTCTTACTTATTCCTAATTACAATGAGAAAATAATAAAGAACATAGTCGACTTTAAAACAACTTATCTGGTGTGACCTAATTATTGCATTCAAACAGTTGGAAACCTCGCTCTGAGTCATGTGAGTATCATTTTAATGCAAATATTCATTCACATTTAATTTTACACGCTCTTAAAAAATATTAATTTATTGTTGATTGACATTTGAAACACTTTGCATGTATAGATTAACGTAATTTAATTATCGTTTGATATGTAATTAATAACTCAATTTTCAACATGTTTACGAAATTATTAAGCCATAATTTATGCGATGATTAACAATTGACTTTTTAATTATCTTTCAACCTTTTTCCATCGTATCATAATTTATAATTTGATACTAGATTGATTACGCGTTCTGTAAAGTGAATACAAAAGAGTTCTGCCAATAACCGCGGGTCTGCATCTCATAAGTTTTAGATGCATCTCATACGGAAAGCTGCAGTTTTGTCAGCAGATCTGCATTTTTGGTCGAGCCCTAGAAAATTGGAATAAAAAGAAATTTTTTCACTGCACTTATTTGTGCAAATTTTGTAGAATTTGGCTATTGACAGTTTTCGACAAATTAAAATTACACCCATGTTTATACTTTTCTCTTGAGAACCCATATGTCATTTAAATTTACTGTGCACTGATTTTCATGGATTGAAATAATCTCAAAACAGCATATGAATTCCGTTTGTCATACTAAATTTGAATTCAGTTTTGTAATCACATCAAGAACTTGAATAAATGTTTATATACGGATTAAGGCTGTCTCATTTAATAAATTGTCTATTAATCATACAAATCAGTTCATTTCGCTAAATTCAGAAGCATATGAATTATTATTTGTTACCAGTTGGTTACCAGCTTTCATCATTAATCCAAAAAAATCTTAACAATAGACATAAACTTAATCAATAAAGTTAAAAGCTTGTCAGAACCGACAAAAACAGCATTAATAAAAAGTACATTAAAGCATAATCAAGATAACCAAATTGATTTATTTTAGTTTATTGGTAGTTCATTTCATGTGAGGCCAAAAAGTTGTACAAAAGTTTATCAAAATTGAATAATCAGCAACAAGAGTAAAAATAAATAAACAAATCCAAAAAAACTGTTTTTACTTTTATCTCGTTGCTAATTTATTAATACATTTCATTCAACTCGGCGAACGTTTACTGTGTATGCGAGCAGAATTTATAGTTTTTTCTCTATCAACTAATGATACGCGTTAAGATTCAATGTTAAAATATGTCCCATAAATGGTCCGACGTGAGTTAACTTACTGTGCAATTGTATGGCCGAGAGATGTAGACTTTGATGATTACATGATACAATCTGACAATGGCCAGTAGAGTGTTTGACCATATGCAGTAACCAAACGTAATGATATGGTAAAAACTAGGGCTCGACAATTGGATGCAAGTGTGCGCATTACACAAGTATGCAAGAATGCGAATACTGTTTGCAAGTATTGCATGTAGATGATTTAATTTATATTGTCGGTCCCTAAATTCAACCCTAACCGAGGAAAAACTGCAATTTTTTCTCAAATATTTAGTACATCAACCCCATATACTCAGGAAGTGATGACGTAAACAAACTCACAAAATCCCCACAAAAATACCTTACACACATATGCAAATTCAAACTTCAGAATCTGACAGCAAATGTTAAATTGAAAAGAACATTCTTCCCTCCTCTAACATTAGAAATTAAAATTTTGTCGACATGATTTAAGCCTTCAGCTGACAGTCTGTTGAACTCTTTTAGTTCTCTATTCATCAGGGCATGATATGTACTAACAAAATACTTCATATCAATTTTAAGCTTTTTGTAAGCTAGATGAAAATAAACATTGATTTATTAATGTCTTCTTCCTGTTATAAATTTATGTGGATTGGAGGAAATAGAAAAAAATTCTGCATGTGATTGATTAATGCTTACCAATTCAAAAATATCACAATGACTTCCAGTCTTATTTCACTTGGTTGCTAAAAATATTTAATTTCAACTTAATTATTAGATTTATCATTTTTAAAATCTATAACTCAAAATGACCAAAAAATGTGTGAATATGAAATCCATGGGATTTTCTCAAAAAGTTTATATTTTTTTATTGCATAGTTTTAAATGATACTCGTTTTTGTGAAGCATTTTTGTGCCACGGCAAACCTTAATAGCCACCGAAATCGTACATGGCATGCGGTTCTTAGCATTTAAATGTAAATTCGTCTCTTCACATTTTGGTCAACACTGCGATAAATAGATTCAATTAAAGATATTGTCCACCAACTAATAGTTTGACAGGCATTACTCTTTACACTTGATATTAAATAATGTACATCATTTAATGTCAGAAATAATGTGGGTTGTTAACAATTTTTAATAAATATTTACTTTAATTTGAATATTATTTATTTTATAAATCGAGCAAGAACCGGAGTATGAATTGTATGTTATTTATTCCCTTTTGTTTTACAAATTTGTAATTGCATCTAGAACAATATAAAATGCAGTCCTGCAGTTTTTTGGCAAAATCTAAAGTGTTCCAAATCCAATTGTGCTGAATATACCTAAAACGTAGATAAATCAAGCAATATTTATATTAAAGATAACAAAAGTATTGTGAGTCTATTAATTACACTTAGTAGTAAGTAAATGTCAATCTTATCACTCGAACACCATAAATCTTCAAATATTACGAAACGTTAAATGAATCACGACATTCAACTTTTAATGACGTTTATAGTTTTGAAATACGATATTCTTATCAACAATTGGATGATTCTGAAAAAATGTTCAAATCGGTTTGGCTTTGCATCGAGAAAACTAAAGAAATGTTTTCCTTGATTTGGTATTTTGAGTTTGGAACTTTAAGTTTCAATTTTAATCTCACGTTTCAACTTCAACTTCAAGTGCTAGTTTGCAATTTTATTAATTATTTTATTTTACTTGCATTCAATTAAAATTCTTTAAAGCAAACGGAGAACAGTCTACGTTTCCTGTGAAGAGAGCAAAGTGCTTGAATAAGCAGATTGTTATTATTGAGTTTATTAACCTAATTAAGTAAGTTATGCAATTCGTTAATGCACAACTTGTACAGGTTATGCAAATGTGCAACTTTTTCTCTGTTTATGTGTTTTAAAGACATTTTTCAGCTGTTACAATGGAGTTTTTATTTGTTTTTAAACATTATTATATATTTTTTTAATACTCTAGTTAAAGGTGTAAAGTTGAACATAAATTTAAAACTTTATCAAATTTGCAAAATTTCTATTTTTTTGTTAAAATTTAGTTCTTTTCAAACCCTATGACTTAGGCTTTCAATCAAAATATTAAATTGAATATTTATAACTAACATCCGGTACAGCCGAAAAGATACAACAAATTATATACAAATTTTGACAAAACATAAATAGAAACTTTCTCATGAAAAATATCCTGTACACATCAAAAATCTCAAAATAATTTAATTCAAAGAGAAATTGCTTCAAAGGGAAATTCGTTTCCTTTCATCTTTCAAACGGCATAAAGATGCTTAAAATCTCAACATGATAATGTGTTTCGCATATGCTTTGATTGATGTGACGCTCCTTATCTCATTGTGCTTTATGTGCCTACATGTGATTATCTTCATAAAGTTTAGCTGTAATCACATCATTTCAGAATGACGGCATCGTATTTCTCACACAGTCATTTTTCATTCTTAAATCGAAATTTCATAAGCTAGATAATGTTGTTAAGAATATTAATTATGCCTTGTTTAGGATGATTAATTAATGATCTGTAACATTTGCATAATTCTATGTTCCATGATTAAGAAAATAATGATAATTCATTATATGTGTCATTTACTGATGTTAATTTATGGTGTTAATCTATGTTTTATTAAGTTATTGACGCTTCACATAGTCTTAAATCTTGTATTCATTCCTAAATTCGATAAAAATTAATTTTTATTTCATTCATATTATTTTTTTTTAAAGATGCCTGGAGTTGGCAGTGGATGATACATTTTATTCTTATTATATTTATTAATCAATTTCTCATGAATTCACTCGATAGAAATGAGCATTTTTATTCAGTTACTTTTTAATGCTGTTAACTTTTTGAAAATGTGAGTTCACAATAATTTTGTATTGCTTTTAAGCTTGTAAATTTTCTATTAAATATTCAGTCCATTTATTTTTGCTTTGTTTTACTGACACAAATTGTTTCTACCCTTCAATATAGCACATTTTCTTTAATTGAAATCCGCCTTACACAAGATCTGAATTAAAAAATACCAGTCGATTTCACTAAAATGGATTATCCTTTTCGTTTTTCCAAGTATATATTAGATTTTTGAGCCAGCCTCGACTTCTGCCTTTTTTTAAAAATTTCATGAAAAGCTCAAACAATTTGAGAAATGATAAAACTCATTTAATTTGAATTTGATACCTATTTAAAGAATTGACGCCATTCAAGGAATGACATTCATTCTTACTTACAAGTTTATGTAGAATTTTAGTTGGCAAAAAGCAATTCGAGACAACTCCACTTAGTGCTATTTATAGTTGCCTGAGTAGCTTCCGAAAAATATTACCATAATTTTTGTCATTCGGAAAATGTTGTAATACTTTTTGGTTGTCAGATAAGTGTTTTATGCGATATGGCAAAACTACGAAATGATAATTAATTCATAGATGTTTATGCTGTATAATATGTATATTTAAAATGATAGACTCAATAAATTGACATAAATATAGATTTTTATTGATATTTACTTTGTTGAATAATTGTTTTTTTCTTTTGTCATGATAAAAGACGAAAAGACTTAACCATACGATTCTTCGCAATATGTAATACCTCAAAATTTATATAATATGTAGTAAGAGTGCATTGGAGACACTTTTAAATTGTTCCGAATAAATTACAAAGTGATTTATTTCTTTCGATAACATTTTCGTGATTTTGAATTGAAATAAATCTATTCGAAGCACATTTCTCTGATCGATGTGACCTGATATTGTATGTAAATTTCAAATAAGATGGATATCTTTAGACATAATTGATGATGTATATTGATTCGATAATTATATTTTAACAATTTACCGGTCTCATTAAATTTGCGGGAATGTGACAAAATTTTAAAATTATGCATTTACTGAAATACCAAACGATACTTATACGTAATTTGCGGAGGGAATACGCCTGTATTTGTAACTAAATCTTAACCCCCATTCTCCTAAAAGCGTAACGTAATTAGCAATCGGCTCTTGCTTGAAATAAAATATTTCAAAAATGTTCATCATGCTGAGAAAATAGCAAAACATATTGTCCCATATTGCTTCTTGTTTTCCTTGACAATATGTAATAAAAATAGAAGTTTATAGAAATATTGTAATTAAAACTCAGTTTAATAAAGTGTCATTAAATTATCAAGTCGTAATATTAATATCGATTGAAAAACCAGTTATTGTACTATAATAATGCTGATGACAAAATCATCATCATTATCGTCACCTAATGAGCATTAGAACATAATATTTCAACACGTCTATTATGATTGCTGAAACATGAATAACTTATTCAATTGAAATGTTTTCAATTTTATCACGTTTAAAAGCTTTTGATATTTTTAATGAAATAAATAAGACATTTTGAAGCAAAATTTAAACAATTTGTTGAAAATAAAAATACTTGTTGCTTCATATTTCTGAACTAAAGAAGAAAAGTCAATGACCGACCAACATTGAACTGTTGTATGTTTTGGAGTTTATCATAAGGTTTAGTCCAGGGTTAAGTACGGTGGTGGACAAAATATGTGCTGCAATAATCTTTTTATCGTGTGCGGTTTTGGTCGAGGCTAACCACCAAAGTGTGTCTCGAAAAATAAATGGTTGAAAACCACTGGATTAGAAAAAAGCTTGTCATACAGCTTGAAGGTTTAATAAAGTGATATAAATTACATTTATAATATTAATATAAACCTCTCTAGAATTTTGTTCTGACAGTGAAATCCTGTTCCAAAATATTTTATTACTAAAATGATCGTTGATTCATTATCTAGCACAAATTTAGTTTCTTAATTTCTCTTTACAGTTTAAAAAATTGCTAAAAATAAATTTAGTTCTTGGGAGAATTCACTTTCGCCAAAAAATCAATACCCCATTTATGACCCAATTGTTTAAGGCGTAACAAACTCTAAACTCTCTATCCTAAGAGCGTTACAAAACAAGTGAACAACCCCCCATCATATATGTTGATTCAAGGTGTTTGATTTTCAATTTTTACATTACTATTTTTAATAGTGAGCGAATAAAGATTAGCATTTCAAATGTCATGAAAATTTATTCCAGCATTAGTTTCTTCACGCTTTTATATCTGTAATGTAACATTTGAAAATACTAATTAAATTACCAATGGAAAAATATGTCTTTTCAATTTACAATTTTGATAAAGCATTGAAATTAAATAGGAAGACAATTGTGGAAGCAAAGTAATAATAAAAAATTTCAAGCATTAAAACATTGAATTTTTAATGAACCTGTACCAAAAAGGAAAAGCGTGCTCCGCTCCACATTACATTCAATTATTCAAGAGAGCTTAAGGCTAGATGACTATAATCTTCTTATTTTTGGGGACATTTTATCGTTGACTCCTGCTGATTTTTTATGTTAATTTATAATTGAGAAGACAAAGATTTCGAATTTATAATTTCTTTCACAAAGGCATAGTGTTTAAAATTGAGACCTCAGTCACACTGTCTCAAAAACGACCGTTATTTTTTTGCGTTGAAGTTTTTTTGCCAGTTGCTTTTATTTTTTTTTTTTGTAGCGTAAATTTTTTTCCAAAAGAAGTCAAAGTTCGAACTGAAAAAAAAATCGAAAATCTAAGGACGAAAAATTCGAATTTGAGACGGTCACACTCTGATTGAGACATTAAATTTTTATAGCCCAAATTAAATTGCCTACAAAGCTATGTAAAGATTTTTAATGACTTTGTGACATCAAAAATGTACGACAGTATGCTTGAAAATTGTTTCACATCAGCGTCGTGAGCTGAATATTCTAGCAAATTAATTCTTCATTTTACTTTCATCGAAACATATCGGATTTCTATCCTTAAATGACCAAAACATCACATCCTTAAGCTTATTCACAACTCAATAAACATACTGTTCACATTTAATCTTCGTATATAGATTTTCTCAATTATTAACATAAAAGAAATCAAATGCCACACTAATGTCATTTTCATGTTTTTTATGACCCCAATTGCACTTCCCGTTCTCTTTCTCATCCCCATTTCATCTCTACATAGCAATTCAATGATGATTATACGACTCTTAGTGCGATATAATGGATTGTAATGATGAGATTTATTATCATGAGAGTGCATGTTATGTGAGGACTAACTACGTCATGAGATGAGCATTACGCTTTGAGTCATATCCAGGAGTGTATTCATGGAGAAGAAAGGTTTTGTGGTCAAGCTCTCTCCTCTCCTTTTTGAAAAACATTCTCTAATTTGCTAAAGTTATTCATACAAAAAAACAAAGCAATCCCCCAATCCTACCCTCCCGAACAAATATTTGGCTACGCCCCTGGTCATATCGTTTTTGTTTCAATCGCTTATAAACTGAATGAATTTTATGATGAATCAATGTGGTGATATTTTTTGCATTAAATCTCGATTGTGTATGTTTAAAGAGATTTAATACTGATGACAATTGAATTTTTCGAATTTTATTGCTTTAAAATATGTAACACAATATTTCACAATTTCTGCAATTTTTACAGCAATGTCTGATCCTTGTGCACAGCTGTTTCTCTTGTTTGTTTTTCAGTTAAACTTTCTAAACTCAGAAATCACACGGCGTAACCCCAGACCGACTTGATTATAGCCTCAGGTTGGATTTCATCGAATCCTACCAATTTATATGATCGCATGCTCCTTGTCTGTTCGTTTAATTCTTGTCTCGTTTAAATATTATCAGTCCAATTAAGGTTAGTAACCTCATAATACAGAAAATTTTTCGGATTATAAATATTATTAATAGGTAATCATTTCTGATTTTATTAACTATATTTGCATGTAAAAAAGCTTTCAAAACATTTTTTTATCGTCTTTTCTGTGCTGAATGCTTTTGATTGTTTCTCCTAGACTACATTACGTGGTGAAGGATAATTTATGTGTGCTAATAAAAATTGTATGCCACACAAAATATTTAAAATCATTTTCTGGTATTCATTTTCCAAGCATCATATTGCGACCAACCAAATTTTGCCGTAAAAATGAATCAAAATCAGTCGTCTCGGTGCTGTCAGTTAAACTCAGTGTTGATATGGATTGCCTTTGAAAAAGGCATTGCCTTTGCCGTTGCAAAGATTTTGCCTTTTTCAAAGGCAGAAAAAAGGCAAAGGCAATTTTTTCTGCCTTTGCAAGGCAAAGGCAAATCTTTGCAAAGGCAGACAATTTTTTAAAAAACGGATTTTTTTGTGCCTTAACTATTGGAAACATTGCCTTTGCCTTTTTTCTGCCTTTGAAAGATTCCTTTTTGAGAAACTTTGCCTTTTCATTGCCTTTGGAAAGTTTGCCTTTTTAAAGTCAAAGGCAAGATATCAACACTGGTTAAACTTTGCGTCTTACTATTAATGCGGCGACGTAGCGGTATTTCAACGAACACATTGTGCTGTTCGGGTCTTAAGCTGAATTTAGAAAAGCCTTCACAAATCATTCGATGTCTCTTCCGTTTTTATGATTCATGTTAATCAAATTAGGTATTTAAATTTCGACAAAAACGTTGTTTTACTTACAATGAAAATATATTCTACAGACACTTGTCTGTTACCAATTATTTACAGCTCAAGATCACATTTCTTTTGAATAAATTATAAATAGATAATTTTTTATTCATTGACACTTTAAAAGTGTTTGAATTGTAAATGTAAAATAATAAAGTAGAGCAAAATATAATTAATGACCCTTATAATTCACATCATTTTCTCATTTAAACTGCCAAATTATGCAGAATAAACAAAAAAAAAAAAAACAATTATGAAAAGAAGAAAGCCAAAATTTTTATTTTTGGTAATGCACATACAAAGCTGTATATTGTCTAGCGAGTACCTTGACACATAAGTAGAATTTATTTATAAATAAAAGCAGAATGAGTGAAATAAAACACATGGCTGTGTTACATTCGCATAGCGAATGTGATTGAGTCACAGTTATATGAGAGTAAGAAATTGTGCTCAGCTGAGTTGAATTTCATTCATAAAATACTATAGAATTGTTTTGTTTTGCCGGCAAAACATGAACTTGGCTATATGTGTATGTGTGAATATAAGAGAGTAGAAAAGAATCACTGAGAGCTTTTACGTACGCTGAGTATTTTTATTGAGAGCAAGCTTTTTATCCTAAGTGCTGTTTAAGAAATAATTTTTTTTATTCAACTTTCAGTTTCTAGTTGAATTTCAACCTGATTGCACGGATACATATCTTATTAATTGATAAAATAAAGTGAAGTGTTTATGAAAAAATAAGAGTTAGATGAAAATATTTAAAAGGTGATTTTTCATTACACAGATTCAGGCTACGAAAATTCTTGATTTATTGCTTCCAAGTGACGAAAAATCTTTTAAATCAAATGAAATTAATTTTATTTGCTAACGGTGTGAGTCAAAGTCATTGAAAATGTTATTTCTTTTGCGGTGTCAAGGCTGTCTATATTACAGTCTATACAATATTGTTTTCGCACATTCGCTTGCTTTAACCTCTTTAAACCTCAATTTTTTTTTGTAAGTTATTTACTCAAGAAAGTTAAAATATTATTTTTATAGTGCGAAATGATGAAAATAACTTTTTAAATAATTTTTTATTTATTGACATTCTTTTGTCTGTTACGCTCCTTAATATTACTTTCTGTTACTCATCATTATTATTTTCGTGTGATTTATGTGAATTGTTACGAAAATTATATTCCTTATAAGTCAATAAAAAGATTTTCTTAATAATATTTAATTTATTAAATAAATATACTAAATGATAATTTATGACTCAAAAAGTTATGCAAAATGTTTGTAAATTTATAAATTACAAATGATTGAAGATTTTTATCATCCTGATGTGTTTATGACCATTCAATGATCATTTTTATCTTTTTGTTTAATGAAAATGTCATAAATCTTCAACTCTTATTGGAGATGACGTATTAATGATCGAAATTTTGTTTAGTACTCATGAGTATTTGAGGACTTAATAAAATGTTTGAAATTTTTAAAAAAATTCTGAAAACTTTATCGATGAAAAATCTTAATAAATTAATAACTTACGAATCAATAATAAAACGTTCAGTAGTTTTCCACGATTTCCTGGAATTAATAGATCAATTTTTCCCCAATTTTTCTTACTAAGTCTTAAAATGCATCTTAAAATGCCCATCTTTATATAAAATGTTCAGTCTGTTTCTGAGTTCAAATAAATGAATGTCTCATTTATTACTAAATCCGTAAGGAAGTCGTTTTAATTAAACTATATTTACTACAATTATAAAACTAAGGTAGCTCATACTAGTATGAAAAAGAACTACGAGAATGTACAATTATTACTTTAATATAATAGAGTTCAAAATCAAAAGACATGTACTAACTTTTCATATATTTTATCATAAACCTTTCTCAAAAGAAATTGTTAAAACTATTCGTTTAATCTACCCATTACGTCAAATTTTTGCCATTCAATTACAAATTCAGCTCATAATTATTTTCCGTCATGTTGACTTTTTTTTTTGACCCAAATTTTATTCCATGATAAAAGCTTATAATAAGGGTAACAATCACTTTAACTACTTAATAAAAAGAGCATTGTTTATATAACCTAGAATGCAAAAACACATAGTTCAAATTGATAGAATTCCGACAAGCAAAACATCGTATTCCTTTTCCAAATAACACACATTGATGAAATTTATTTACGCATAGAAGATGATTGTTAATCCAACATTATATATCCATAAGAATCCCACAAAAATAAGAATATTCATAATATGGATCAAATTAATGTAATATACTCTGTTTTGTTAATCATGCATACATTTTGTTCAATAATTTTTATGATGAATGCTATTTCTCTATAGATATTTTGATTTGAAAGTTTATTCGGAGTTGAGAGTAGGGATCGGCAATTGCATTCAAGTATGCGCATACTAATTGAAAGTATTTCATACAAAGACTTGCAAGCACTTATACGCAATACTTGAAAACAGGATGCACTCAATTGTCGAACCCTAGTTACAAGTATTACGATAAGAAGGAAGTAAAATGACAATTTTTATCAGATTCGAGAAGGATAACTCTTTTCAGTAAATCTATTTTTAAAGTCTTAAGGCAGAGGTCGATAATATGTTTTTAGGCTAACACCACTTTTTTGTATTTTTGGGTTGGATAATATCATCTAATAACCATTTTAGTTATATTAGCTATGTCCCTTCAAAAATGATGTGATAAAAATAATGAAACTTATAATCACCACTAAATTAAAGCAGAACAATAACAAAAATTGTCAATTTATAAAGAAGTTCCATTGTAAACAAGTACATCTTTAATATCGTTGTTGCCACAACTGTTTGCTCATGTACGTCAGTTCCCACAACATGTCACATTTCTATTTTAACAAGTGCAATCTTATGTTTACCATGAATCCCATTGTGCATTGATACAATAATTTCTTTGCCTAGATTTTTCTCTTGCTCTGTTTTTTGTGTTCGATAATAAAGCGACAACATAAACTTCAACAATCATCTATTCACGTGTGCAATAATGGAAAAAAGGAAAAACATTACATCCTGTTGTGAGAAAGACTTTTCATATGCCTGTTAAGCTCCTAAACCACTCAACAATGTACAACATTCTATTTTATGCTGTGCAATAGAGTAAAACATTCTTGCATAAAATTTATGTCACGAAAAAAAATTATTTCTGTATCATTAGTTATCGATCACGTAGATGGAGGAATTTCTGTAGCTACACAATTTGAAATTGAGAGTTTTTGTTGGAATGAATATGGAAGAATGCTTCTTCGATCTGTAAATATTCTCAGACATTCATTTATGATACATGATATCCTTATTTTATCTTTTATGAATATACTAAATAGAAAGTTTTCTTTTCCGGACATTCTATGCGGAGAATCTGCATTTACGATAAAGATTGTTACGAAATGTAAAGAAATAAAAAGCATATCGAGTATCTGGGTCAAGCATTTGTTGAATCCTTTAACTAAACACGATTCAATTGAAATTCAAAAAAATTGATTTGTACAACTGAATGCAAATTTATCATACAGATGCTAAATTAATGGAAAAATTTAAAAAATTTTCTCAACGATACTTTAATGAAAATTTGATTGATTGATAGTCTATCTTTCTCAAATATTTTGATTGTGCGTGGGAAGTATTTATCATTTTTCTCTTATAAAATTCCATCAAATATGATGGGAAGATATTAATTTATCAATTATTCCGGCTTCTAGTGGGTTCTATTGGCTTTTAGGGTTCTAAATAAAACTTAGCTTATTTTCATTTAATCACAAAAAAATTATTCTCTCTCATTACAGAATCCATCAATTCATTTCTAAAGAAAATTGCATAATTGAAGCAGACAGTCAAGGACTTGTGTGAAAGTGAAAAATGAAAATTGACATGAACCCATTATTTCCGACATTTAGATGAGTTCAAAGTGACAAATTGTTTTTTGGAAGGAAAAATCTTCCTAGAGACTAATGCACCGAATACATTTCAAACAACTTTGTAAATTGGAAAAAAGTTTAAAAGCTATATCTAAGAGCTAAAAAGGAAGAAAATATACTTAAACATAAAAAAAAAAAACAATTAAGTTGGGTAGTTCCAAATGTGTAATGAAGTGGAATTTTCTCACAATCAATCAAAAGTTTGTGTTGTTGTTCTTGTTTAAATGTTTTATCTTCAGTTACATTTCATTTATCAATTGTGATGTCTATAAACTTGGATATATAACCGGATCACACCGTCGTCCCGGTGATTTGGAATATGAACGTCCTGGTATGTGTATTTATTATGGTTCGACAATTGCATGCAAGTATGTTTGCACATACTAATTATTGAATTACATGTAAATTCTAGCACATGTATGCAATACTTGAAAATACGTGCAAGTAAATATCGAGCCCTAATATTTTTTAATAATAGTACTTAAAATTTATTTCAATAAAAATTTCCATATTATTGTCTAGGTTTAACGATATCAGGAGCGCTCACGCTTGCCATCGAGGAAGTGAATAAAGAGAAGCTTGCCAAATTAAATCATTCAATTGAATTTATTGTCGCTGAGACGTATGGTGAAGAAATATCGAGCATTAGGGAAACAGCATCATTGTGGAAACAGGGAATTTTCGGTTACATTGGCCCACAAGAGACATGTATTCACGAGGGTCGTATGGCAGCAGCATTCAATTTACCAATGATCTCGTATTTTTGTACAAGTTATGAGACATCAAATAAGAAAGACTTTGCCACGTTTGCACGAACGAGGCCACCCGATACACAAATTGCCAAATCAGTTGTATCGCTATTACTTGCATACAACTGGACACAGGTAACATTTTTGCATGTGGATCATGAGTTGAGTGCAATCGCACCAATTGCAAAAACTGTGATAAATACGTTAAATATAGCAGGAATAAAGATTAATGCGATTAGAACATGGAATGAGGACTATTATCATGGGTATCGGATAAATCCATTCGATGATCTAGTGCAAGATACTTACAGGGATACTAGAAGTAAGTTATTTTACATAATGTTGCTAATTTTCAATTTTACCTAATTTTGTATTCAATTCAAGTTTATTTAATACTGGGGCAATTTCATGAACATATTGGGCTAATGTTGAGTCTTTATAATCGGGGTCTACTGAATAATGGTAATTTCCATACAAAATTTCGTTTTAAGAATTTCATTAAGTACTCCTTTTTATGCAGGCGAATATTTTGTCATTGGAATGGACATTGAACAATATGATACTTCTGATCCGGAAAAGTATTTAAAAGGGATCTTACACAGCGAACAAGAACCGTGGGTTGGGGAAGCATATCTATCATATTTTGCTGTCTTTCCATCACCAACAATAGGTTTTGATAAATTTTCTGTAAAAGTAAGTAACAATTTTCATCAAAAATTTAACTTTTAATGTGCTGGTATGCAATCATGGAATATTCAACTTAATTTGCATTTAAAAATAACAAAAATAATAATTTTATTTTTCATGTGTATACAATAGGTGAATAAATTTTTGGAGCTGCCACCTTTCGAGCATCCAAATCCACTAAAGCCATTTAATAAAGCAAAACAGGTAAGTTGAACTTTTTTAATTCATACATGACATTAGGCTTGTTAATATCCTTGAACTTAGTTGTTTAATTTTTGAAAAATATATATATTGACTCAACGTCAACATGTTTACATGCTCGATGCAAAACATGTTTTGCATGCTTGACCATTTTACATTCAGAAAAAAATGGGTAATTTTTGGAGTTGTAGAAATGATTTTAAATGTAATTAATAAACTTTTGTATGGAAGCAATGTACAAATAATATATTATTTCAATGAAACCATTTTTTATTTCCTGCTTCAGGCTAATCGAATTACCCAATTGTGCTGAAAAACGATTTATGTTAATAAACAAATCAGTTCTTGCGATTACTCGTTTCAAACTTGAAATTAAAGCTTCAAGTTTTTGTGCATCTGATTGGTAAAAAAAAATTTTCCGACTTTATAAGCCTCAAAAACTGCACATGTTACCTACCACTGCCGTTAGTAGTAATAGAAAAAGCCATAAAATTAAATTATTAATCCATTAAAAAAGCTGAAATTTTTAAATCAGTTATATTTACGCAAAAATATTACATCATCATGAGATTTTATTTTTTAGAATTGCAAATTAGTCTAGACGATAGATGTACCTATATCAAAGTCATTCATGTTGCTATTTTTTCTAATTAATCAAAATTTTATCAAAAATTCATCTGGCCTTTTTACAACATTCATCAATATCCATAATCTAAAAAATTCCTCAAATTTATTATCAAAATTCTCAAGTCTGACATTTATTGAATTATTGGAGTTCTTTATATCCAAAACATGTCAAATATTTTTTTCTTCACAATAATGATTCTATTTTTGGCAGAGGAACAAGAAAAATTTGAACTTGTTGCGCTTTTTCAATCCTACTTTTTCCAAACGTTTAGTATTAGGGGCGAGCTGGAAGGAATAGGGTCGTTTGGGTGTCCTAGAAACCAGTTCTAAGCAAATGTTTAATACAAAAAGAAACTGCCAAACAATATTTCAATAAAACAGCACTAAGATTTTTGAATCATAAATCGTGTTTATTGTCTGATGCCTATTACAAAATTTTTGGAAACATTTTTTATAAATAAAACATTTATTTTATTTTTATGACATTATCATTGACATCGCTCTTGATTTAAGGCAGTGGTGAGCAACCTTTTTTTTGCGAAACACTTTGAAGGTAACCCTAGACCGAAAAAGCGCACGGCATACGGTTCATAGCAATTTTGTTTAACACAGGTTGCTAACCACTGATACTTGGAATAATAAGAATAAACAAGTCCAAAATTGACATTAATTTTTTTTTTGATAACGGTAGCTTAACTTTTGCCAAGTTTTGATTTCCATAGAAAATTTAATTAAATTTGACCTCGTACCTTTCATATCATAAAATAAAATACAGATCAAAACAAAAAGCATGAACGACACAATTTACTTTTTTATGCTTTCCATTATTTTCATACACAACAGAAACCGCCCGTTAGTAATACAGTGAGTCGGAAGGAAGAAAAAGGTTATCGACAATCTAAACCTTCTGGATGGTGAAAATTTTGCATGCTTTATAGCAAAATCGTTACATTTGTGACATAACAAATCGTTTACGTTCGTGCTTTCATTCAATTTTCTCTTGCCTTTTCAATGTCGTTTAAAGCGGGGGAGAAATTTAATATTTATTATTAGAAAATTTTCTTTCTTTACTATCAAACATAAATATTTTATTTTTATGATAACGACAAGAAAGTTCACTGAACTACATTAACATTTTTTTCTGTGGCTAATGAAGGTCAATGAGGCTGATAGTAATACAAACTTTAACATTTCTATTTCATTAGATTCGTGCGGAAGCTGCCTATTTATATGATGCGGTACATCTGTATGCGGATGCTCTGGTCAATTGTCTGGAAAGCAACAGGGATCCAAAAAACGGTACTGATATAATAAACGCCATCAAGGGACGAAGTTATCAGAGTGCTATGGGGTGTGTATAATCGAAGTAGAGTGGCTTCGACAGAACACTTGTGATTAATGAAACTTTCTTTTTTATCCATGCTTAGCTTCCTCGTACACATTGATGAGAACGGTGATGCTGGTGGAAATTATACGATCTTAGGTATGAAGAAAGTAAATAATGGCAAGACAAATCACAGCTCATATGGTTTATATCCCATCGGAACTTTCATCACAAGAACAAATCAGAGTGACAGCTTTGGGAAAAGCAGCTATCCGGTATGTGACATTTTGTGTAATCGCATTAAAACGTTAATCCACCCTAAAATTGGCTAAACACATGAATGGGAAACATTACATTTGTATTGTCTTTGAGGCAGAACTTCAATTTATTCTTAATATTTGCTTTTGCAAATTTAAATTAGTTACTCGAGTGAGCGAAATGGAACGGTAGTGGAATGGTTTGGTATTTTGGTTATAAAACAAACTTCAAAAATTCTCATTCGATGTATTAAGAAAGGTAGTGGCAAATGACTTGCCGAAAAAGTTATTAAGATTTTACTATTAAAAGCTATTCAATTCGAACCCATGCCAGAGTCCAGCTAGTCTGGCGTTGGCTTTTGGATCAATTAACCGACTTGTGTTATCCGGGGTTTTGTTTAGGTAGTTAACCTGAATATGATTTTGCGTCTTCCTTATTAATCTTGTCTAACAATTTATTAAAGCTTTTGCAAAGTTTTTATACGAGAGCGTGTAGTAATGAACGTCATAAACCCTCAAAATATCAAACCAACATAACTCAATTAGCAACAATTTTTCTTTGTACCTATTTAGCAACTACCTTAATTTTATTTATATACATATTTTATTTTATATGTTAAATTTCTCCAATGATTTTCCTTAATAATCAGAATTGAATGAAAGAAAGTTCATTGTTTTCTTCCTTTTATTTCATTTTCTATCTACGCCGCACCGCGTGTCTTGAATTTTATTTCTTGTTCTTATCTCTTTATTTCCATATTTCATTATTACGAATATGAATATGAAAATATCTAGTTTCGAGTTCAGGTGAGCTTAATGTTTTCTTCATGAGAATTTAGTGAGTTTTGTTTTGTTTTTTGTTAATCCTTCCGACTTTTGTCAATACATTGCGTTTATTTTGAATGTTTTATCTCGTTTTGTAGTTAGCAATAGATGTTTTTTATTAAAAATTGTTTCAAACGTTTTTCTTTGAAAGTGCTAAATAAATTTTCATATATCTTTAAAGGATTTACAGTTATTCGGACCAATACCATGGGTAGGGGGTAAACCACCAGTTGATGAGCCCGCATGCGGATACCGAGGAGAAAAATGCATCAGTTATGCTAAAGAGATAACAGCTGCTATCGCTGGCATTATACTTCTTATTCTAACAATTGTCTCACTTGTATTATATCGTAATTGGCGCTACGAGCAGGAACTTGACAGTCTTTTATGGAAAATTGACTTTAGAGAAATTCAGATGCATGAAAATGACACAAGTGGAACGACTAAACAAACAAGAGCAACACACCCTTTGATAAGAACGAGTCAAGTAAGTTTAAGTTCAAATCCTGATGCAGACTTTCGATACTCGACAATTTTCACTCCGATTGGATTATATAAAGGACAATTATATGCCATAAAGAAGATAAGAAAAAAATCTGTGGACATAACGAGAGAAATGAAAATGGAATTGAAAATAGTAAGGAAAATGTTCAGCATGAAACGACCAAATAAAATTAATGATTTCATTACAGCTTCGTGACATCCGGCATGATAATTTAAATGCATTTATTGGAGCTTGTACAGAACCACCAAACATTTGTATCATAACTGAATATTGCTCACGAGGAAGTCTCAAAGATGTACTCGAGAATGATGATGTCAAATTGGATAATATGTTCATTGCATCATTAGTTTTTGACTTAATAAGGGTATAAAATCTATTTTAATCTCAGTTATGTATATTAACAAACATATTTTTTTTTTCAGGGCATGACCTACCTTCATGATTCACCATTAAAAGTTCATGGTAATCTCTGCACATCAAATTGTCTAATCGATTCACGTTGGGTGGTAAAGTTGAGCGATTTTGGTCTTTATGCATTTAAAAAAGGTAGCAACAGTGGTAATCACCATAATCATCATAACTATGATGGAGGAAACAATAACTTAAATGACAATAATGAACTTTACGATGAGGATATGATGATTCCTGTTAGACGTGGTAGCACTGATTCGAGGAAATTTATCGTCAAATATGAAAGTGAGTTTTAATTTATTTTTATGGAAATTAAATGTGCTTAACTGACTGTGAACACCTGAATGTTTTTATGATAAGCCCGAGTGGACAACTTGACATAATGTCTAGATAAAAATTAGACCTACGGTCACGGACTAATGACATTTTTCTGGAACGATCCATAAAATTTGTCATTAGTAACTATACATGATGTCAAATTCTTTACTCAGGCAGCATTTTAATTGGACAGAAATAGCACAATCATTTTAATCAAATTTTCTTTAAGAATTGCTGTACAAAGCTCCAGAGCTGTTGAGGGAAATTACAAACTACAACGATATTCTTATTTTGGGCTCACAAAAGGGCGATATATATTCATTTGCTATAATCCTTTATGAAATTCATACTAGGTAAGAATGAAACTTTGTTCGCTCCAATCAATTCTTTGACTTTTGCATTATTTACTTTTTCATGTAAACATGAAATTCTCATAGGAACGGACCTTTCGGAGAAATCGATTGTACTTACTTTGATTGCCTGAAACGCTTGACTGTACCTGTAGATATAACAAATCCGTTTAGACCATCATTACAGCCACTTGAAACATCATTTGATTGTGTTCGAGAATGCATTCGTGAATGTTGGGCAGAAAATGCAGAATCAAGACCAGATTTTAAGACTATAAGGACAAAGTTACGAGCCTTGAGAAAAGGAATGCGCCCGAATATTTTCGACAATATGATGGCAATGATGGAAAAATATGCAAATAATTTAGAACAGCTTGTTGACGAACGCACGGATCAACTGCAAGAGGAGAAAAAGAAAACGGAAGCGTTATTATTAGAAATGCTTCCACGACCTGTTGCTGAGCAATTGAAGCGTGGAAATAAGGTTGAAGCTGAAAGTTATGACATGGTGACAATTTACTTTTCCGATATTGTCGGTTTTACAACAATGAGCGCTGAATCGACTCCACTACAAGTCGTTGACTTCTTAAATGATCTATATACATGTTTTGATTCTATTATTGGAAATTATGATGTATATAAAGTTGAGACTATTGGTGATGCATATATGGTGTGTTCTGGTTTACCTATACGGTAAGTTGTTTACTTCTTTTAACTAACTCTAAATAATAAAAACAAATTTTGCCTATTTAGAAATGGAGATATTCATGCTGGTGAAATTGCAAGCATGTCATTACATCTACTTGAAGCAATTCGAGAATTCAAAATTCGCCATCGTCCAGATGATAATTTGATGCTGAGAATTGGAATACATAGTGGGCCTGTTTGCGCTGGTAAGAATTTATTCCAGTATATACTTCTTTGTTATAAATAAAGTTACAGTCGAGCTAAAGTGAAACATTAATTGATGATTAAATACTTTCTTTATTTGTTAAACTCAGGTGTCGTTGGACTTAAAATGCCTAGATATTGTTTATTTGGAGATACTGTAAATACTTCATCACGAATGGAATCAACAGGTGAAGCTTTAAAAATTCATTGCAGTGGAGAATGCAAAAAACTTTTAGACACACTTGGTGGCTATTTATTTGAAGACCGTGGTAAAATTCCAGTAAAAGGCAAAGGAGAAATGAACACTTATTGGTTAACAGGGGAAGTAGAAGAGTATAAAGTAAAACGCTATCAAGCTAGAACTGATCGGCGAGCTTCCAAAAATAGTGCAAAACAAATTTCGAAATTTCTTCAAGCTCAAAAAGAACTGCAAAAGAGCTCTCTTAAAAGTGCTAAAAGTTTGGTGCCAAGTCCAAATCGTCTTGCACCATTCAACAATAATCTAATGAGATCCACAAGCTTTGATTCACCAAAGAAGCTACGATTTGCTACGGATATACTTCTTGAGAATCACCAATACTGTAGCAACAAATATTTACGATATAGCAATGATGCATTAAGGGAAGTTATCAGTGATCAAATGACAGCTACTCCATTGCCTCAGACATCAAATGATTCACTTATCTTTGCTGTCGTTGACGCAAATGACAAGCCGAAAAGTCTCGATGACGATGATGTAACTGCATCGTGTCCGTGCATAAACAAAGAAATCACCGAGTTTATTTGTAATGGTGAAGACTTTTTCGACGAAATTCATATCGATGATGATGAGACAGCTGAACTGAATGATTTAATATTAATGAGAAATTTAGAAAATGCGCCATCTATAAAAATTACAAGCATCACACCGTTATTGTCGCAGAACTAATAATTCGGAAACTCCAACATTTTATCAAAAAAATTTAACAAGTTGCATTCACATGATAACCGAAACAATTGGATGTTTTTACCACACAGTTATCAATATCTAGTCACTTTTATATTTAATGTACCTATTTTATTTATGTACGTGCGTAGATTCTTTCGAGAAACATTAAAATTTAATATTTATTTTTTTCTGTTGAAATGATGATAATAAAAAAAGTTGTAGAATGAGAATGAAAGTAAGTGGCTTCTATGAACTGTGAAAAATGTTGAATTTGATACAATGAATTATAAGAATTACGTATGACGTTGAGATTTTGCTCCGACTTTTCAGATTAAAAAGTCACTAGTTTTTTTGCATTTTTTCCATTGGAGATTCTTCGCATTACGTAATAAGTGCACGAACCCCATGAGATATCGTTAATGCTATTTTAAATATTTAATTAGTTCTCTTGAGTGAAGCATTGACAAAATTGATTTTAACAAAATATTAGCTATCATTCATATTGATTAGCATGCTGAAATATTTTCAGTATTGCTCATACTTGACTCACTCAAACTTGACAATATCTGCTTATACATAGGCACGACTATTCATTGGCAACAGAAGTTGCATTGGCATTGGCATAGGCATAGACTACTTGTGCAGTACCTAGACAAAGACATAACTATGTAAATGCAATGCCATGCATTTTCGTCTTTGATGGCAAATCGATAGGTGACAATTCTGCTCATAAGTAACTACTCACACCTCAAAAAATCGAGCATGTTCAATTATATTGACTTAGATATTTGTATAATAACCACATTTTTAAGAGAAAAAAACTAGTAAATTACATAATTGTAGCATCGTGCCGTTCAAGATTCTGTCATATCAAAATATCATGAATAACTAAGCATTTTTTAAACACCCGAAATGATGCTCATTAAATATGATTAAATATTTAAAAGCTATTTTATCAAAGGATTGGTTCGAATTGTATAAACTAAAAAGAAGTAAAAAGAAACACCAATTTGGTTCTCATTGCGTTAAAACATAATTTTTTTGTTAAAAGAATTAATAAATAAATTTAAACTTATTCGAGACAAGAAGAAATAAAAGCATCATATTTATTGTTTCAAAACAACTTTTGACGTTTCATTTTGTTATCACATTTGTAAAGCACATATTGTACATTTCTTTTTGAGACATTCGTTTCAGTGAACAAATTTTTTTAATCACGAATTCTTATTCCTGTTTTACTTGAAATCCATTTGAGGTATTTTGAGACACGAGTGTATCCAGATGGATCTCCTGAAATGGATAATTTTAAAAGGTAATATTAGGTATGATATGGCATTAAATTATAAAATTAAATAATACTAAAAGAACTTAACAATATTTAGTTCATGATTCCATGAAATATATATGTGCATTCAACACATGAAGTTCTTTCAATAAATTTAGCTTGGCCAGAATTTTTTTTAAATAAACCGGAATATTTGTGTTACTTGAGTAAAATATTTAAAAAGTACCCGTTATTATCGAGTGATTTTAGTCGGAAATTAAAATCATTAATTTTTGAATTCAGGAATGATTACAAGATTTTAAACTATATGATGCATCAATTACTCAATAAAACTAATCTAAGAAAATTTATTTGGGCCCTTTTCAATGTCTGGTTATTAATTATTTACCCTTGAGCCAAAATGAAAAGATTTTCGCCAGACTTTTTTTTCCGTCCGATTTTGCCAGATTTTCGCAAGATATTGGAAGATTTTTTTTCGCACGAAAAACTCCGTCCGATTTTGAAAGATTTTTGGACGATATTGCCAGAAAATAAATCTTGCATTTTCTGGCAAAAATCTGACGAATCTTAGACGTCCGATTTTTGCCAGAATTTGCCAGACAAATTTTCTTTGAAAACCTACGAAAAATCTTGCAGTTTTCGGTCCGATTGTGCAAGATAAATCTTGCAAAAATCGGATGAAAGAGTCTTTCTTATATCGGACAGAAATTGAAAGATTCTTGAACGATTTTGCCAGATATTTGTTGATTTTTTTTCGGAATTTTCAGAAAGTTTCCCAAGTTATATATTTTTGATTTGAACCAGATTATGCCGGACACATTTTTTCCTAGATTGACTAGAAGTCAAGACTTCGCTTTCTTTCTTGATTATAGATTCAAAATGACTTGATTAGGAGATCACTATAATGCATATAGGGAATTTTGCAATATCCTCGCAATCTCTCTACTAATCTCAATTCTGCATGTAAATGATGATATAGAATTAAAAAACAAACTTATTAAAACTAACTGTAATTTACCATTCGTTAAAAAATTAACTTCCGAATCTAAAAAAATTCATTAAATTCACATGTGAAAAAGATGTGAATAAAATACACTTTAACTAAATATTTTGAAAAATTAAAGTTTTTTTTTCAAATAAGTACAATATAAATTTAATTCAAAAAGTTTTATCCAAAATATAATTATATTTCTTGTTTGAAATTCATTAGTAACTTATATATGTCTTTTGCCATACATAAAGTTATATAATTTCAGATAGCGGTAGCTCAGCGGTTAAGTGTAGGACATCAAACAATTTTCAAATCAAGCGATCCACGGTTCGAATCCCAAGACAAATCTGGCATAATCTGGCAAAAATCGGACGAGTATAAAAGGTTTTAAAAAGATTCAAACGCTTGTGAAGTATATAAAGAGAAAAAAAAGATAGAAAAAATATAATTTTTAAAATTTTTTAATAAAAAATCTTGCAATATCTTTCAAAATCTGGCAAAAATCGTCCATAACTTGTATGCAAGTTAATCAAGTTATGGAAGATTTGTCTGGCAAAATCTTGCAAAAATCGGACCGATAAAAAAAATCGGTCCGATTTATAGCTGTTTTCTTGCATTGTCGTGCAGTTAAGGATTTTCATTGTATGGAAAATCTTGCAAAGTCTGGCAAAAATCGTTCTCGGGCAAAAATCTTGCATTCGAATTCTGGCAATATCGTCCAAAAATCTTTCCATTTTGGCGCTAGGGTATCGGTAACCAACGATTGACTGGATAAAGTGTTTTATTAAACTGCCTATTTTTTCAAAAAAGCGCTTTAAACTGCTACACAAAAAAAATGTTTATAAATTTCGATAAAGCCTAAGAAACCGAGACTGTTCTGGTAAAAACAAACAAATGGGCATAATAAATAAAATTTAAATTATTATATCAGTCTTTTTACCTTCAGCACATCCTCTGGAACTAACAAATGACACAATTCCAATTTGGACAGGTATTCCTCCATCTTTTGCTACCAGAGGTCCTCCAGAGTCTTTAAATTAATTCAAAAAATGAATTTTGTAAATTTCAGCTTCTTCGATCAGTCATAAAATCTTCTTACCTCCTAGACATGCATTGAACATCTTATCAATTCCCTTAGCACAGAGAACATTATCAGTTACGATTCTTTTTCCATATAAATCAAAACATTCCTTATTTGGTATAACTTTTAATGTTACATATTCCATAAATGGAGAAACATTGTTGGAAGTGTCTGAAGTTCTACCAAATCCAGAAACTGTTGCTTGTGCTCCAACGAATGTCTTGTCAGCTTGAGAGTACCTTGGAAGTAAAACTAATGTGGCTGGTATGTTACTTGGTATAATTGGGACTTTAATTAAAGCAATATCCTGCAAAGTTTCAAGTGGAATTATTTATGTCGATAATTTTTTTAAAGAAAATTAAGTTTTTTACATTATTCAGGTTACTTGGATTAAATTCTGGATGTTCAATAGCTCCACTATACGTAAAAATTTTTGTCACTGGTGTATTTAAAACAATGGAACCAAGTCCAATCTCAAAATCATGAAATCCACGAGTACAATGTGCTGCTGTTAATATATATGTACTTGATATCATAGAGCCACCACAAAACGATGTTGAACTTCCATTATAAGCACGAATCGACACTGTATAGGGAAATTGATTTGGACCTGATCGCGTTCCACCAACAATGCGTCCTTGGACTTTTCTTTGAAATAATGGCAAATCACTCTGTGAAACTTGTACAACCTGTTGTAATTAAAGATCATGTTTTGATTCACGATAAACATGAAAATTTTCCCCACTGTTATCACTTACTTCTGTGTCAACAACACTACAATAAAATATTATTCCAAAAATGAATGTGTGAATTATTTTATTCATTTTAAGAGTCAATTAACAATATATCACCGTAAAAAATGACTAAAAGTTTTCTTCCCATTTTTTGCTCTTTTATACTTTTCCTTGTAAACAAAACCTTAATTGTTTTATCTTATCAATAGCAATAACAGTGTACAATTTGCTGATTAGATTTCTTGTGAATCAATGACTTTATTTGTATTAAGAATGTGTTTGGTTGAGTGAAAGAAATGGACAAAAAAAAAGTTTATCTATTTGTGTGATGATACTAATGCATTGATAAGATTATTTAAAATTTTAACCTTAATTCTTGAATCGCAAGTGGATAAAAAAACGTTAGTACTTGTAAAGAATATACTAACGGTCATTTTATATTTGAACAGTTCAAATTGAACTGTATGCAACAACAATTAAGTTCAGTTATTACGTTCGCTTTTAAGGGGAGGGGGGTCTAGAAATTCGTTTTTTTGCGTAATGTAATAAGTGAACGGCCCCTTAGTTGTTTTTCCACTTTTACAGATCTCTTCATATTATTATTTGGACTGTTTCTGATTGTTGAATAATAAAGGGAGTCTTTAATTAAACTTATTAATAAATAAACTAAAGCTATTAATGGCTTAATTTTTCCAAAAAAAATTATATTATATCTCAAAAAAAAAAAAAATGCGTAAACATTCGAAAGCTCATAATACATGCGAAATATATATGCGGTATATTAGTTAAACATGTGTGTGTGAGAGAGTATATCTTAATATTTTGAGCGAGCATTTATAGTTTGTACTTTTAGAAAAAAGCATTCAGTATGCTTTTGACTTTTGACGTGTACTCATAATTTTCAACTTTTTTTTCTCAAAGAAATTAATCTTTCTTATTTAAATAATTTAATGGGGTTTATTAAGCCGAAATCTTAAATTGTTTTTGTTCCACATTTTACAAAAATTCTCTATTTTGCGAGCATTGTTTGAGTCAGAAACAGAGTGGCACAAATTGATTATAAACAATCAATACTCTCTACAATCTCTAATTCTTTATTTATTTATTTATTTTTTGCATAAGATGCAGATTGTTGATTAGCGATAGAATTTTTTTTTAGAAAATTTGTCTCATTTTGTCGCAAAATGCAAAAACAGGTTTTAACCCAATTTTTCATTCTGATAAAAAATGAATCTTTACATGAATTTGGTTTGATTTTGAAAATCTGAGCAATTTTTGTTTTCAGGACCTTTGTTTTCATGAACCGAATGCCGTTTGTATTATCAGTTGTAGCTTATTACCAAGGTATGCCGTTGCACTAAAAAGGTTACCTACAACTGGCCTAAATGAATTTCTTTGAATTGATTAAACTTGACGGTTAAATAGTAAAATATTAAATGCCAACATTTAACAATTTAATAACAAGTGTGCAATTGTCGCTGTAAATGTTATTTTGTTGTTTTCGAGAATTTAAATTGAAATCAGATTATTTTGAAAGATAATTCTTTAAAATATAGTACTATACATAGCTTAGAAATAATTACATGATGGATAACATTTAATCCTTAAATTAGTTCGTAAGCACCGTAAAACTTTGCTATAAATGGAATAAAAAATTAAGGAACGGCACATTCTTTATATGTAATCCTCTGTATATATTAATAATTTATTTTAAAAATTTTAATACTCATAGGAAATAAAATTTGCTTGAACTCAGGTTTAACTATTTCAAATGATATTCCTTTTTCAGTTTGTTTGAGGAAAATTTAAATTTATTTAGTTTTCTTTTAAAAAATGCGGAAAACAATTAAAATTCGATTTCGGTTAAACCCAAATCTGCAGTAAGATTCAATCGAATTTTTTAACTTTATATTCCTCTTGATCAATTTTTCAATTTTTTTTCTAAATCTTCAATTTAGAATTTGATTTTTAATTGACCTAATTCGGTCGAGAAATTCCCTAACAAAATTCAATATGCTCATTTTGTGATTATTTAATTGAGTATGATAAAAATTATACGAAATTTCTCTCTTTTGAGTAAATAGCATGATGACCTTGAGATCGAATAAAAAAGCTATCAAATTTCAATCTCTACATTCCAACATTCCCATTTCATTTTTATGACAATACTAAATTTACCTGTCTCCTCATAAAAAAAAGAAAATGCTGAATTTTTGTTCAAAATATTTCAAAAATGATCTAAATAAATTAGATGTAATAACAAAGAACACCTACATATGAGAAATTTTTAAAAAGGCTGGGGAAAAACTTTGTGAATTTAATTTTATTTTGATTATTTCCATAATTTTGCAGTCGCCGAAAATTAATATGACAATGACCTTATCTTTCGTTTCGTTGAACAGGCTGAACAAGTTATTTCAAGGGATGAGAAAATGAGTAACTTTTGTTTCAACAATTTAAAGACTTTTTCACCTTTTCCATGGTCCATTTTGATATATAAAACACTTTCACTAACAATACACAAAAAAGCTCTTATGAGTAATGAACATAATCACCATGCGCCGTTATTCTTCAAAATTCAACTTAATCTTTCAAAATGAATAAAATAATGAAAGCATAAAATGACATTTTAAAAGCATTTAACTTTATCAACTATATCAAAATTGCACTACATCTTTATCCAAAATAAAATCTCCATCCCCTGAAAAATTCGGTTGAACAAAAGCGAAATAACGAAAGATCATTGTACCTTTGAAAGCACCTTTTTTTATTGATAATGATCTCAAAATCTGGAGAAGTTTTACTTTCTTGAAGGTATGTTGATTGAAATATTAAATCCATTTACAAATTTATGAATGTATTCGAGTCTTCTCATCATCTAAAAATCATTTTTTTGACAATCTCAAGCACATTTTATCTTTTGCTCATTCTCTTTCATTTTTTTCATACACAATGGTCAAGACTAATCTCAAACATATGTGTTTCTAGCTGATTTTTTAAAAATGTGGATCAGTTTGACTGACGAGTACTTAAAGAATTTAATGATGTTCATCATTGCGGTTTTCATGCAGAACTTGAAAATAATATAAAACATTTCAAAAAGTTACATTTTAATTGAAAAATTTTGAACAGGAGTTTTTAACCATGTGCAATAAATATTATTCAAATCTCAAATAAACGTTATGTTATATCATTCTAAAAATACTCGGTTATACTTATAATCTGAAAATTCAGTTTACCATATGTATCAGAAATTTATTGGTTTTATCTATTTGCACTACGTTATTAAGATAAAATGCGTTAACATTTTCGTTCATAACTACTTTACAAAAAGAGTCACTAATAAAATTTGTATTGTTTTTAGTCCTACAGGTATGTATGCTATCTGTTTTTGAAATTAGAACAAGATTTGAATAATTTTTAACTTCTTTCTCATTTTTTTTTTTTTCTTTCTCTTTTTTCTTTCAGTTGACGCGTGTTGATGAGCTAAAGAGAATGTTGTCATATTTGATACATATTGTTGAGTAAATAAAGCGAGAATATTTCTGTACATTTTGCTCTTCGATGTGCTGATTGTTAAGTGTTTTATGGAAATTTTATTGAAATTGTTTAACAGTATTTAAATGCAATAATTTTTTTTCTGCATTTGCAGAACTTATAAAAGTCCAATGAACTTTGATTTCCGTAAAGCAAAAAATTCTTTTCTGAATATTTTTAAAATAATATAAAAATCATATTTTAGATCGCAAAAAGTTCCAACACAAATATACACAAGAATGTCTCTTTCACATTTCTACACACATGATTAACGTGGCGCATCTTCGTCATGTACATAAAGGAATATATTTCTTTATTTTCTCTCCTCAAGAGATACTCAAAAAAATTTAAAAAAAAAATTATTTCTACACTTGCCTCTTTAGCTTATTTTGAGAAGAATTTCTGTTATTCGTAAGAAGGGAATCACAGAAAGCAGACATCAGTGGAAGCTTAGTTTTTGATATTTTTATATTCGTAACACATAAATAAAAGTCAAAGAAACGAGTTATCCCAAATAAAGTATAAAGAAACACAGAACAGAAGTTGTAAAAACAAAAAAATTGAATGGACATTGGCAATTCTATTGTTGCATTATCGAGTGGTCTGCTTAAAACAAAAGAAATAAAAATTGCATTTCAAATGAAGTTCTTGTGATTAGATAAAAGAATAATTTTAAAAGCAAAACCAATAAATTTTTTAGCGGCGAAACAGGAAATAGTATGGCAAAAATTAATGTCAACTGTTACATAGTTATATTGTTAGTTCTAAGTGTAAGTTATGACTGTCTTTTTAATTGATGTTTGGAAACTTATATTTGAGAAAAATTTTGGAGTTTGTGATTTTTTGGATAAAAGTGAATGTTGTGATTTGATTCTGTTGACACCCACTGTGAAAAATGAAACTTTTATAAATTATTAAATTTTAGTCAATGAAAAATGTGCGAGAAGAGTGTTGATTTTTTTTTTATAAAAAACTAAAAAAATTAGATTAAAAATAATTTTTAAATTGAAATTTTTAATCGAAAATTTAAAACATTTAAGTGAAAAACAAGCTTAAATATCATATTAATCACACCTTACACAGTTTCGGTTGTAAAAATAAAATTGTCTAGACTTTTGAATTCCTTTCTGATGACAAAAACTGCATGTTAATAAGTATGAATCTTTTTGGGTCTACAAAAAAACTCAAATTACAAAAAACTGCAGTGGCGTAGTGATTAGAGCGTCGGCCATCCGACCCTGACGATTTCCCAACAGGTTCGATCAAAAAATCTAGTTCGATTCGGGAGCTTTTTTGCTGTATTTAGTCACAAAAAAAATTATTTTGTTTAGGCTGTTAAAAAATCGTTGACCTCCCTCAAAAAATCGTTGACCTCCCTTAAAAAGCGAACGTAATAAGTGAACTGCCCCTGTAATAATTTCAATAATTTCTCTTAAAACTTCAAGAACATATTTTTTTATTGTATAATAACTTCCGAAGTCTGAACGAGTCTGATCATAAATCGTCCATTGACATGAGTTGATTTGCATACGCACAGCTATTACACCACTTAACTTAATACAAATTAACTATGCAAGTTAAGCTACAATTTATGGACATTATCGTTAATAACAGTGATGCTCCTCATTCGCGACAAAACAAAGTAATTTCACCATCTTATCTAGAATTTTTATGTGAAAGGAAAGTTTCACTGGCTTAAGATATAACTTTATTTTTAAAGAATTTTCAATCTGACAGAAAAGTGCTCATGAAATCGTAAATTAAATTTAATCTCTGTGATACTTTTGTGTGTCCAAAAATTCAGCACTAAAACTGAAAACGTGTTGAAAATGGAAATTTTTGGTGATTGATACAATTTGGTGCATAATGTAAAAATACATATGTGGGTGATAAGCTTTTATAAATTAGTTGCATTTTGCAGTTAAATGTGAATTTCGAATTTATTATTCTGAGTGCCTTTGGTTGTTCCAGACAAAATTTATTGCTTCATCGTTTTCCAAAAAATTTGCATTAGTTTTGATTCCATTTAAAATTCTTTTTTCTGTGTCTGGCTTGGTAAGTGTTAATTCATTTATTCAATGAGAAGAAATGATTGGTAAAAATATGCAGCAATAAAAATTTAAAGAATCAACAAGAATGTATAGAGTCGATCGAGTTCTTCTGGTAGAAAAATGTAATCAAGAAAATTTATTTTAATACCTTAAATTTACTTCTTTAAGTGTTAATAAATTAGATACATCGATGTGAATAAAATGAAGCATTTTGTGAGTTTTTTCTTCCTCTTTTTTTCTTAATTAATTTTGTCGACGAGCTTTCCTACAAGTTCTTAAGAAGAATAATCAAGAAGTAGCAAAAGATTCAAAATAATTAATTCAAGAAATATTAAAAACTTAAAAAAGTTTCAAAAAATTACGCGCCTCTAATATTAGTGAAAAAAATATTGTTTATTTTACTAATGTTGGACATAAAAGTTTTCATATCATAATTATTATTCTATTTCGTTAGCTATAATTTTTTTTTGTTACTGTGGTAAATGTATTTTAATTAAAACACTGTATGAACTTCTTGAATTTAAGATTTTTTCTCATCCCTTGAATTTATTTGATCATTCCATAAAGTCATCTAAAAATATCACGAAGTCATTGAAAAGTTTTGTTGAACAATAAAATAATCAACTCTCAATATTCGATATCAAACCATTTGTTCCTCCGATTCCATTTAAGAAATTTCCTGTTTTAATATAAAAACAGATCTTTGTGTTCTGTAAAATAAAAATAAATAATCGCTCAGGTATGTCCGATATAATATAACTAGTATTGTCCCCAGTACAACTATATGAATTAATATGTATATAGAAGAGCAGTGGTAATCCACTCCCGAAAACTCTATTTATAATCTTTTGTTCAGAATGTCAAAAGGTTCAGGAGCATCTAGTTCCATGAATTCAATTTTGGTTACGAAATTTCTGTGATGTTTAAAGAAAGTTACTTTAAGTATAAACTGGTCATTCACACAAACAACGTTTCAAATGCCAGAGAGTAATATATAAATGAAAAATGTAAAGAGCAGATTCTGTTTAACACAACTGGTAATCTTAAGAGACTGTTGATTTTTTCAACAAAATTATGCAGATTAATTTAAAATCAAAATCGTCCTAATTCTGTACATTGATATTCTTCAAAAAAGGTCAATGTTCTTATTGTGGATGGTTTTCGTTAGCAAAAATCTAACTGATAGCAGCTGTAAAATAACGTTACTAATGTGATAGGATTAATATTTTTATTTGAATGATTTAAATATTTATGAATATATGTGTTGTTTAATATTCAAATTCTATTTGCAACTACAATTAGTTGATTCCGCCAATAAATTAGTTGTTAGTTCCTTCAATAAATATTTAGTCTGTTTCTGATCACTGAAGAACAAACCTTGTTATTAATTTAAATCCGTAAGGAATCTTTTATTAAACTTATTAATGAAAAAAATTTGCTGATTTACACTCCAATAATATAAAACAATGACTGCCACCACAGGAATAAAATAATTATTTATAATTTGTGTATAGGTTTTTCTTTATTGATTGATTGATTGATTTACCAAGAAATTTATCAAGAAAAATCTGAATAAAATGTCGTGGTATGAAAACATCTCAGACTAAAACAAAATAAAACTTTTCGTTTTAAGAAGTTCGCTAAAATTATATGTCTGATAAGTAAGAATGCTCAGACACTTGTTGATAAATTAAATGCCTTTTTGAAAAAGCTTTATTTACATGCATTTTTTACCTCGGGTTTTACCTAAAATTTGATATATTTTACGCCATATAATTTATGATTCATTGGGTACTTAAAAAATGAGATATGCAATTATTCATTATGTCAACAATATAAAGAAATTCTGCGCAGAATTTGATCGAATGACAGATGAAATTCACTACTAAGCAAAATATTGATCGCTGATTAAACTCGATTTTAATATTTTGTTTGGTTTATTTATCATTTTTCCACACTCGTTTGTGGTTTACATACATATTATATCAAAATCTCAAACATTTTTGCATAAAATTTCAGTATGTTAACTAAACTATTTATGACCTAGATATTCCTAGTGCAAATATTTCTAATCCATTATATCATAAACGTGTCCAAGATTCAATTTTTATATCATGCATAGTTGTATTTGTAATCACTATCAAATGATTAATCGCGACTGTTTAAATTCGTCAATGTCATCATTTCTCATTTACAGTGGAGATCACTTGACTCAAAAAAGACAAATTTACATATTAATAATGAAGAAGTCACAACTTTTCGTTCTTAAATAAATAATTTATCATGCTTTTAAACAAAACTCACAACAGTCAAGATTCTTTACTGCATTAAATCAATTTGTCATATTATTTTAATAGCATCAAGCATGCACACAATTTCAACCACGTCAAATGCCAACACCCGATATTTCTGCACTAAAAGATGATATTGAGGTGGAACTTAAGGACTCTGATGAGTATTTACCGGCTGTGATGATGGCGTTACATTATTATACAGAAATGATGCAGTATGAAATTGTGCAGAATGTTCAGACAACACGACCAACACAAAGAACGACTGCAGTCCCATCTACAACAACTAAAAAACCTAACACTACCCAAAAACCTATAAGAACAACCACTGAAAAACTAACGACAACTACAACGACAAGGCCTTTAACAACAACGACAAGACCAATAACAACAACGACAAGGACTACAACAACGACGACAAGAACTACACCAACAACACGAGCTTCCACGACAACTACAACTAAGGCCCAAACATCCAAACCAGTAATTCAGTGTAATTTTCTTTAAAATAATTTTTAACTTTTTCGTTTTTATAATTTTTTTGAAATTTTGTTTGAAGACCAAACACATCGACCCCATAAGCCAGGCGTTCACGCACCTGAGAGACCACCATATTATATTTACTTCAATCTTCCAATCAAGCCAGAACAGAGTTATCATAGACCTGGAATTCAACAACAAGTCCATACAGGAATCACAACAATCAATCAGCCTGATTGGCAGAATCCAGAATTCTTTTCGTGGTTCTTTCAGAAGAAACCTAAAGATGACGATGAAGTTGATGGTATGGTATTCAAAAGTTATAAAATATTAAAAAGTCAAATTTAACTTTTTCTTTATTCCAGAAAATGAGCTTAAATATTTGGATGTGTTGCCAAAAAAACTTTTACTTGATATTCAACGTGACACGAAGCGTCGACCAGCTATTTTAGATTACGACAATGTGGTCGAGTTTAGAAAAATTTACGATGACTCATATAACTTTCCATACAAAGTTCGAGAACCAAATAGTGAACAAATGAAGATGAATATCAAAATTCAAATGCATCAACAGAAACAAATGCTAACGGGAAAGAAGAAACCACCGCCAACAAGACCTTACGTATTGATGCTTATGTTGTATGTTACAAATCAGATATCGTTAATGTTTGTTGTGTTTTGAATCTCTAATTTGTTCATTCAAAGGTATGACGTCTTGAAACGTGAAGCAAAAGCAAAAAAACTTCATCATTTTAAGGTAGGAATCAACTGCACATAAAAAATCAAGTTAACGAAAAATTTTCAAATATTCAGTTAAGCTTTGAAAGCTCTTTCTCTATAAAAGCATTAAAACTTTTAAGATTTCCTATTTAGCAATAGCTAATTCATTTCCATAAACTTTCCAGGGATTCTCCGATGAGTTTCTTAGGAAACTTGACAAAATATCTCATTCAACAGGAGTTTATCAATTGAAATATTTACTAGAAAAAATGCTTGAAAACAAAGAAGTTACAACACCCGATGTTGTTGCCAGATCCAATGTAATTATAGAAGGTAAATTTGAATTCATATACATTTGATTTTTCACATGACATTTTTTGGCACAATCAGTGATCACTAATTAGTGGCCGCAAACAAATCTCAGGTGTATCGTGACACAAAAAAGGTTCTTCATCACTGACATAGACATAATATCCTTCTAATAAAATGGTAAACAAACTTTTTTGTTCCACGGTACACCTTGGTGGTAATGCAGTTCATGAAATTTCCAAAAAATTTAACGACACACTAGTGTGCCTCAAAAACCGAGCTTATATCAACTCATCTATTTATAGTTCTATTTTGTTTTGTATTTTTTCCCACATTTAGATCTGAAGAAAGAGAAAAGCGATACTTACAAAACGCTTCTCATTATTCCTCCTCTTCCATTTAATCCTTAGAAAGGAACGGTTAGTGTAATTTCGATCTGAAGAAGATTAACAAAATTTAAAAAAAAAGTTTCATTTCGGATTTTATATAAAGATCTTGAGATTGTTTATTTCGTCCAAGAGAAAAGCGATACTTACAAAACGCTTCTCATTATTCCTCCTCTTCCATTTAATCCTTAGAAAGGAACGGTTAGTGTAATTTCTTCAATAATCTAATGATATATATTAGAAATTATTCATGTCAAGATAAAAAATACTTAAATTTTTGCACAATCTTACAGTCTCGGCATTAAAAAAAATATAATCATTTACCAGGACAGCATGATCTAAGTTTGAAGATTAACAAAATTTAAAAAAAAAAGTTTCATTTCGGATTTTATATAAAGATCTTGAGATTGTTTATTTCGTCCAATATTAAAAGCAGGCTGAAAAAAGCAACTCTTGATGCATGAAAAATAACAAATTCTCCCGAACTACTTTAAATTTAATTTCCTTTAAATTTTCAGTTAAAATAATAAAATAATAGTCATTAGATTATTGGAGTGATAGATAGAATGAATCTTTCAAGAAAGATTTCCTGATAAAGTGAATTTTACAGAATTAAGTTGAATCAACCTAAGTTAAACAAATAAAAAATTAGAACTAGAGGATAAAGAGTTTTCGTTTATTTTTAAATTTTATTGATTTTCAGAAGAAAAAGTGACTCCATCGAAATATTTAGATCAATTTCTATTTATTTTAAAATTAATATTCACTAAAATTATCATGAGTATTTGAAAGAATTATAAGAATATTAATAATAAGGTTTAAAAATTCTAAAACGATCGTTAATCCTTAAAAACTATTATAATAAGTATAAATGTAAGGATTTCTTAAACTCGGACACTTAAAAGTTTTGAAAAGATGATCAAATCCGTAACTTTTTTTTCCAACTGGTTCCATCATATTGTTCCAAATTCCATTAGCAGAAACAGCATGTCCCTTTTGACTCAAATGAACACAATCAATTGCCATTAATGTTAAATCAGGTTGACTATCATTTCTATAGAAAACACTCGCATCTTTGAAAAATGGCTGATAAACCACAGTAAAATCGTCAGTATGGAACTCTGGTAAATTACTGACGTGTTCCATAATTCGTGTGAATTTTCTCTCAAGTTTACGGAATAATTCACGGTTTTCCGAAAACTTTTGACCAAAAATGCAGCTGCATTCAATTGGACGAGCAAGGTAGCAAGTTAATGGAGTATTTACTCTATCCATGGAAAACATGAGGGATATCAAAGGCGATGGTACTAAATTTACTAAGGTTCTGGATAACAATGTTTAGAAAAATAAGAAAAAAATTGATTTTACATTTAAATTAGATCGGCACAATTCTTTCATTATAGCGACATGATGACTCCATGACATCCAAGAGGAAATTTTTATGATAACATGAAATTTGCAAACTGGATGCAATGTGGCAGCCACTTGACTGTCATGAATAATTTGTGCCGATCGGAGAAATTGAATCTACCTTGGTGATGTATCTCGCAAATATCGTAAAGTTTCTATCATTGATTTTTCTTGAACGTCATTCAACCAAAGCGTGGCATTCGATTGATAACATATATCAGAACAGAAATCATTTCCTATAATTTTCGAATTGAATTAAGTTTTTTAAAAAAATAGATTTTGCTTCCTTACCTCCAATCATAAAAGTAAGTAACTTCCAATGCCTTTTCATATCAACTCTACATTAGATAAAGGAACGAGTCAGTAAAAATATTTTTCATTAAATAAATTTATCACCTTGGATCTTGCTTCATTCTATTCATTAATGCACGTGCATTATAAGGCATGTCTGAAGTCGTTGCAATATTTTCAGCAATATTAAATTGCGCAGTTTTATGGACGTTGTAAGAATCTGATAAGGAGTAGCCAAATAAATTTGGATTGAAGACTTTGAGAATATTTGGCAAGGTTAAGTGACTTTTCCAATTTCCCTGTCCACCAATGCACCAACTTAGTCCTCGATTTTCAACAAGTACCTCCCATAAACCAACTGAATTGGCAGCTGTAGCTGATGTAAGAGAATCGCCCATTGCGGCAATCACATCGATATCTAAATATAAAGACATTGATGCAAGTTCATTGATTTACATCAGCAAAACAAAATAAAAGAATGAAAAAGTAAAGGCTGCAGCAATTTACCTCCAGGTCTGAGCTGATGAACACTTTTGGGAACCTTTTGACTTCTAAATCCACGAATATCACATGGAAAAGGTACATTGTGTGGTACTCGTTTTTGAAACCTTTCACTATCATGACGATCACCAGTTCCAGACACTAATCTATTGTAAAATTCTCTGAATCCACGATAAAACATTCGAATCATCTGTGAATTATCCAAACTACTTGTCACGATATGATTCTCAAACTCCTGATTTCCTGTGATATTTCTGAGAATATTTCCTTTTATTCGACTAATTTTTAGCTGGACATTATGCTGTGCTTTGGATGTATAAATAATGATTAAAATAAGCGTACAAAAAGATACAGCGTTGAGATGCATTTTGAGGAGATTATCAAATCTATGCTTAAATTTATCTTATTACAATTCACTAATCTTTATCATTAATTAAATTTAACTCCAGTAAGCACAGAAAACAATTAAGTGACCAGAAACAATGATGTTTTACAACTAAAAACAAATAATAATAACAGACTATTCGATGTCCACAAACATTAATCGATTACTGAGTTCCCCACTTGATATTGCATAATTTTTCATTAAAATGCAAAGAGAATAATTCAATAATCAGTTTGGATATTCCTATCATGACACTTTATATAAACATATTTGTGACGAAATAAAATTTCTATAACACCTAATATGACTCAAATGAAAAGGAAAGTGATATAAATAATGAATTTTCATGACATCACAATTGCCATATTTGAAGGTCGGTAAGTCTTGTTGATGTGCAAAATTTGATTTAATAATTTCTATATTCACATCGTATTCACGTGAGAAAATGGTTGTGATTGGAATTTAACATCATAATGAAGAAACATTGCCAATTTCACAACTCATCCATGCTGCTTTATAGAAGAGTTGATTAAATTTTAGACATGAAAGGAAAAGCCGTCGAATCAACATTATTTGTAAATAATGATATTTTTTTGTGGATTTGAATTACAAAATTGATAATGATAAAAGAATAATAAGATTAAAAGTTATCTGACTTATTTATCCGATTTATAGTTCTCATAACAAAAAAATTATTTTTAACAATTTATCAATTTGATAAGTGCATTTAATACTTTTTTAAGTTTCGGCAATTTTCTTTATCAAATGATAATAATTACAAAGAGGGTAACCAGATGTTTCGATGTAAGGTTTTTCTAATGAATCTTCTCAAAAAATCACGGCCAAGTGAAACATTTATAGTTATTTTGAATGTAATTCTTTATTAAGTATACAAACAACCCCCTAACTAAGCAACTTATAAAAGCTTTTATAAACAAAAAGCTGAACAAAATTTAAAGTATGTAATTTACAACATTTCCAATTAGTCAGTCTGTTCCAAATTCAATACCAACTTTCGTAGCCCGCACCATGTCAACTGAACTTTCAAGGCACTGAATAATATGATTGTACTGTTGTTTTAAAAACGTTTCAGTACTCTGCTAGAAAGGTCTCGTTGAAAAAAATTGGGGACAGACACACAAAGCTCATGCTAACGTTGCATCAAAGACGGAAAATAATGTATTAATTATACTCATCAGTATATTAGAACTGATAAAGCCGATGGCAACATTCATAAATCCTTTGTTCGATAAAAATACGTTTATCATTAATCTCTAAAGTTCAATGATATGAGCTTTACACATACTTAATGTATAATCTTTTGCAAGTGAATACCTAGGCGTCTTTATCACATGTACATTCAAAGGAAATATATCACAACTTAAACTCGAAATATTAGGGGTTTTAGTGAATTGTTCATTTCAACTTAATTGTTTTTGACATGGTATTCGTGATAAAAATTACATCTTTTTTGAAATATTTGCACATTCGCAATGTATCCTTATTAACAATGACTTATTGAACTTCTTGAAATTTAATGTCCTAAAGTATTTGCAACAAACGCGAATCATCTTCCATCTTCCACCGGTTGTCTCAATCCGTCAATAAGAAGTCGGCCATTTATGGAAGAGCCGCCTGAGGAAGTCGTGATTCGGCGAGTTTTTGCCGATTATTTCTACCCGGATACCAAATCTTAAGCGAGCAACAACCTCATAAATTGTTGATGAGCTTATTATTAATTTACCTGAATTTTAGATACTCTAATACTAACAAACATATAGAAAGATTTTTATTATTTCAGCATGTTTACAAAAAATAAATGTATATATTTATTATTCACTCGTCAGTTCTAATCGAGAACTGAAAGTGAAAATACATGACGAAAAAACATTAAAAAGATGTCAAATATTAAATTAGATAATTTCGCAAAGTTGCATGCGTTTGAGTTTCTTAATGAAAATGAAGAAGATGTAAAAATTGGAACATTAGAAATTAGAGAATATATTGAGAATCAAACGGAAATAGATGAGCAGCTAATAAGTGATCAAAGCATACTCTATTTTTTAAGAGCAAGTAAATTTCAAATTAATAAAGCTAAGAAGAAAATAAAAAGGTTAGTGACATAATTGGATTAAGTATTATTAAGTAAAACATGTCTTCTCCTTATCGAAGGCATATAATTTTTATAGCAATCAGCTGTGTTTTATAGCTAAAGATTTGTTTTTATTTAATGCATACAAATGAATGAAAATCTTTTCGCTGTCTCTACACAAAATACTCAAACATTGTAATTTGCACTTTGTTCTTTTGTTTACTAGTCCATAACTACTAAAAAATTAATTAAGAGACAAAAGAAGATTTAATCGTATCAATTGTTGTTATTAATAATCTCAGAGTGAACAACTTGATATATTCTTTTAGTAGTTACTAGACTTGCAGTCAGCTAATGACATTTTCTCCGGAACATTCCATATAATGTTAAGATTTGATTAATTTTTTGAAAATGTCGAGAATATTTTATATTTTTTGGGATGTATTAATTTAGAGTGGTTTAGAGATTTATTAAATAAATGAAATCCGTTTATCTGAATTCAAAAACAGTTTAAACATTTTGTATAAAAAGGGGTTTTAAACTATAAACAATAAATATTAATCAAACCTTAAACTAGCGTTAACAAATTTAGAATACATTTTTCACAAAATGAAGAACAAAGAAATACGTTATTTAGTTCATTTAACATTATCATACTATTTCATTAGCAGTTTATGTGTGTCTAATGTAGTTAGTGTAAAACTCAGTTAGTTTATTACTTATCAAAAAGTTTTTAAAAATTTAAATTAATCTTTTAGCTACTACACACAGCGTTCAGATGTGACAGAATGGTATACTTTTCGAGATCCTTTCCTCACAGAATTAAGTGAGCTTTTAGACATTGGAGTCTTTCTACCAATTCTTCAGAAGGATGAACAGCATCGTCAAATTGTGATATTAAGAATAGCCGCTCATGATCCATCAAAACATTTACAGAATAATGTGATGAAAATTAGTATGATGTTATTGGATTATCTTACAATGCATGACCCAAACCTTTCTGTTTATGGCATTCGTGCAATATTTGATATGAATGGTGTCAAACTCGCTCATGCACTACAAATGACACCAAAAATAATTAAAAATGCTGTGAATACAATGGAATGCTATCCACTTAGAATTCAAAAATTGGAATTTGTTAATGCAAATCGAGGCATTAACGTGATTCTTGACATATTTCGTTCATTTATGACACAAAAATTACGTGATAGAATTACAGTTACAAGAGATATTCCTAAATTCAACGCACACGATCATTTGCCCGTTGAATTGGGTGGATCAACTGGGAGCTATCGAGACCTTGCAAAGCACTGGAAAAAAATTCTTCAAAATAATCATCAATGGTTTAACAGTAACAGATGAGGACAATTATTATGACAAAAAGGAAAGGATTTCTTTTATTGTACTCAAGTATTTTTTTTTCAATTATGAAATGATTAAAAATAATATTTACATGCAGACATAATAATCATAATTCGTAATATTTATTATAAAATGAAAAAAGGATAAAAATCTAATCGTTTTTTGTATCGCTGCTTAAAAGCACAACTTAAAAATCATATTCAGTTTTAATGAATATTCACATAGATCATATGGTTATTTCATATTATATATTTAAAATGCAATTGCCGTGTAAAAATATGTTTTTATTCTTAATTTCTTCATAATTTCTTTTTACGAGTGCTTTATTTTCATTTAAAAGCTTTTTAGACTATTGTCTAATCTTTCTGAGAGTTCACTACAATTCTTGATTTTTCTGATAATAATTAAAGAGAAATAGTAGAATAAAGATTTTTATGATGATGAATATTTACAATGAAACATATTTCTTCTGCTTCTTTCTTTTACATTCAAATTCCTCAAATAAATTAAATCAATGGAAATTTAAATTTTTAAACAAAAATACTTTATAATATTAGTTTGAAAATGCCGTTTATGTGAAGTTTTCATAAGATAAATTTTGTTAGTTTAATATCAATTATTATGATTGCGGCGACATACTCTTATGTTTAGTCATCATATACAGCAATAAAATCAAATTTGTTTCGACATTTTAATTTACTCTCTGATCAAATTAGAATAAGCTCGTTTTTGAAAAATAAACTTCCAATCAAAATACTTTTCCATCTCTCTAATTTGTTAACGTATATTTTTGACTTTTCGTCAATCTTAGTAATTATTGTTTGTTTCTCATACATTTTTAAAATTCTCTGTTTAGAGAATTATTTTCAAGTCTTTAAAATCCCTAGTTTCGTACAAAAATTTTCAACATTCATGCAAAAAGCATGATTTCTATGTTTTTAAAAAGCTATTTGATCACAATTGTTTATGATGGTGAAATTAAATTATTAGGTTGTAATGTTTAAAGTCTATCATGAATATTTTAGATAAAACTCTCTTCCACCTTAAACAACTGTGTCTCTTACTAAAAAGAATAATTTGAAATATTCGTTTAATATTTAAAATTCAAGAAAAATTTCGAAAGAATAAATATCAAATTATTTTAGTCCTTATTCATATGGGACTTTAATACGTTCATTTTTGTGTTATATTTATCTGTTGATAAATCATTAAGTTTGAAAATAAATCCTTATCACAATTTTAAATTTCATGAACTTAATAGACCCCAACTTTTAAAACTTGATGATTTATGAATTAATTATTCGTTCAATTGCAGATTACATATAAGTTAAAAACTCATACGATAGGAATAATGGTTCTAGATACTACATATAGGAGTCAAAAAGTACGAGTTCATTTTAAAATCGTTTTAATTTAATAAAAATATCATCAAGCTTTTACATCTGAGGTAAGCTGGATCAAACTAGAATTTCAAGTCAAATTCATTTCCATACACTTTCATAAGAAATAAAATTAACGAATGAGGAAAATAAAGAAAATGAAACTAAAAGGATCAAGCGTAAAACTAAAAAGGTAATTAGTAATTTCTAAATGTTACCTAATGTATTAACAATAGTTATGTCCTAGCCTTTTGCTGTCAATTTGTCAATCAATTCCTGCAAAGGTGCCAACTCACGACGATCAATAAGTTGAAACTCTTGTACAAAAAATATAAAATGTTTAAATGAAGTATTAAGATGTGCTTCCTCGCCTAATCGTACAACTTCTGGAAAATGCTGATGATAAATGTGTGCGTAGACACGAAATAGCCGTTTTAAAATCGTTTTTGCAATAGTTTGGAAATTTTTCGGGAATGGAACACCAATTTTTGATGGAAATAGAGTTTCATCGTCTAATTGATCTTGTACCCAAGTCATTAAATAATCAATATACTTTGGTGCACTACATTTGATTGGTTTCTTGACTGTTTGACCATCAGCCCAATGATATTCGTATTTTGGACCAGCCGACATGATACTACACGTGTCTTCTGTACAAAATTCCGTTATCGTGCCATAAAGCATATTAATTTGATTAAAGAAGTCTACAGCTAAAATAAATAAGAATTGAATGCAAATTTATAGAATAAATAAACTGTCTATTGTTGTCGTTACAGAGTTGGAAAGTTGCAGTGCCAATTCTAATGGAACTTGTAAATTCCAACAATTAATTAAATGTCAAATAACTTACTGTTTACAGCAATCCACTCGTTCACATCCTCGCCTTCAGGCAACTGCACAGCATTCCTTAAATTTCCCGAGCCTAAGGTTGCTGCAGCATGTTTCATCAAATCATATTGATGAGTTCCTTCTGGGATATTTTTTTTAGGCTTAAATGTCTTATTCGAACGATTACTAAACAAACAGAACATGGGAGAGAATAATGATGAAATGTTAAATATAATTAGTACTTTTTTAATGTGTCGATAGGTAGTTTTTTCATTACGACAGCTGTTCAATTTGTGTGTAACTGTTTTCTACACAAAAAATACCTTACTCTCTTTTCGTGCATTTACTGAATGGAGATATTCAGACACACGAAATATAATGAAAGAGAAGAAAAATTGCGGAAATAATTGAAACAGTTCTTGTACGAATTAACACTTTAATGATGATTAGATATTCATTAAAGTGAAATAATTTAAATAAAAATCATGTTGAGAGAACTATTGAACCACAACACAACTGCAAAGTAGTCGGAAAATTTTCCGGAAATTAATTTTCAATTCAAGGTTTCTTCTTTTCTTTTGACTTAATTTACTCTCACTGGATTTGCAAATAATGTTTAACGTTTACATTTAGAACCAATTTCTGATATCGAAAATGTTTATAAAAAAGCTATTGATGTATACACAATCTCATAAAACCACTGTGAATTTTATATTAAATTAAGATTACACAAAGAATCGAAAATTTCACTTACAAAAGAAATGACATGTTTTTCACACTCAATTTCTCCCACTAATATCAGAGATATCTGAATAAATTCAATATTTCCCTGCCTTTCGTGGTATTACAACGAATTTATTTATACTAAAATAAAGCTTTTCACGATTATTTCAATTGTTTAGACAAGAAAATAAAATTATTATTATTTTTTATATTTTTTTTTAAAAAAACTTTTTATATCAGGGGTGTGAATGTTGTTTACAAAAAAAGGAGAAAGAAAATTTTGAATTTTAACTGTCCGTTAATTTCACTGTCATAGATTTATTATTAAATTCTTTTTTTTTCACTGTTTACTTGATGTGTTTTAATATTTTTCTTTTATTTATAATTAATGAACTTCATTAAACGAAGAAACAAGCTTCATAAAAATAAAATTAAAATAAAAAAAACATAGAAAAATAAAACATAGAAAAACATCGCTCCGTAAAAATATTATTTTCATTTTTTTTCGATCGATTTTAGGCTATTAAATTAAATATTTAGGTAAGTAACATAATATCACATCTCATAAAAATACCGTGAATCATAATAAATTGAAGACAGCAAGTGTTATTCATCATTTCAAAGGCAATTATCTAATACCTGTTCTTTTAACCTTTTTTTCAATATTTTTTGCAGGAATTAACATGTTAAGACATTTAAATAGATTAACAGCTATTGCAAGTGCAAGAAATTATGCAATAACAAAAAATCTGTTTGCATCAGCAAGTGTATTAGCAGAAAATAAAGATCCAGGAAATGTTATCGAAAAATCTCAAGATTTGAAGAAACACCGAAAAAGTTAGTCGAAAATAGTCAAATTAAGGTCATATTCTCATTCATACAATACATTTATTTTAGATCCAACAGTTGCTGCTGTATTCGCATCTTTATCAGACACTGAGCAGCCTCAAACAGTATCAAAAGATGGGAAAATTGATATTGATGAAATAATTTTGAACGCAAAAACAGTAAATGGATTGCTGAACATTGCTGACCAAAATAAGGATCTAACAAGGAAGCATGCCTTAAAGGTATTCATTCAAATTAATATATACTTGATCCGCAAATTCACTAAGAAATAATCCAATTTTGCAGATTGTTTCAATACTGGCTGAATGGACGTCGATTGATCGCGCAAAACTGCCCGAGTTCGAGAATGATGCAAGATTTACAAAATTGTGCCGGATGTTAGGACGTGCTGTCAAAAACAACAATAATAGTTCGGGTAACATTAATAAGAGATTGGAAAACTTCCGAAATGCTGACCTCGACACAGTTCTTGGCGTTACTGGAGACGATGAGGCAGCAAAGTTAGTTGCTAGCATCACAGTTGAACAAATGGTTAAGGTCATGAAGAATTTAAGCGCAAAAAAGAGACGAAGCACACCGCTATTACGTTCACTAGCTTTTAATATGAGCGGAAAAGAGGAACATCTCAACATCAAACAATGTTCAGACGTATTATATTCAATTGCTAGTCTTAATTTTCCCGAACCAGTTTTAATATCAAAACTATGTGAAGATATTCAACTGGACATTAAAAAAAGTGAAATTAAAAAGTCTTCAACAATTGGATCGATGCTAACAAGTTTAGCATTCTTAAAATATCGTGAACCAGTTGTGCTTGATTGTTTGTCTGAATGGATTGTCAAGAATCAAAGTATTTGTAGAACACAAGATATTGCCGCTTTGTGCATGACATTAGCAACACTTAATTATATGCCTGTTGATTTTAAAGACAGTATCATAACAAAATTGACACCATCACTTACTCCATTAGACTTTAAAAACTCTTCTGATTATCTTAGCTATGTGTGGAGTTTGATGTCATTAAATATTCCCGACGTCGCAGCTTTTAACAATGTTCTAAACGACGATTTTATTGAGAAACTATCATCTGATTTTAAAAATGAAATTCCTATTCCTGCAAAAATAAAATTACTCAATATTAATGGTGGTGTAAAATTGTTTATGCCTTCATATAAAGGTGCTATGCTGACGAGAGACAAACATCAAAACATATATAGTGTACCGTTACTTCTCAATCATGATAAGCAGCTTCTCATAAAGGCAATGACAGATGCCTTGAAGAACATTATTCCTGAAGCATGCTTGAAAATTCATCAGGACACAAATATGGGATTTTCAGTTGGTAAATTGACATTTTCTTATTAAATTTGATATTATCGCTAATATACACTTTTTCCGGCATAGATGCGGAATTTCACATTGATACAAATGCGAATCCAATTCCGAAAGAAACTAATGATAGTAAAAGGTAATTAATAATCATTTAAATCCAATTTACATTAAATCATTTATCTTCATAATAAATATAGAATTGCATTAATGGTGCACGACTATCATGACTTCTGTCAAGGACCTCATCAACATTTATCAGGAATTGCAGCACTTAATAGTCGACTACTATCAAAAGCTGGTTACGAAGTACTTAGTGTACCCCATAATGAGTTCTCCGTGAATGATTTATTACTAAAGAGAGTTCAGTATCTACAGAAAATTATTAAAAATGCGAGCAAGAATTAGTTAAGTGATGAAAAATAACTAAAATATAAATGTGTATAAAAATTATGATTTCACCAGAAAAAAAAAAAATAAAATAAAATTAGTGATTTTTAAAGTTCGCTAGATGCATAGTTTGAGATGCCTTTGAGACTTTTTTTAATAAAAACTAGCTTAACTATCATTTAAGTATCAAGTGTTCCTGTACTATACTATTAAAAAATGTCTGAATATATGCGGAATAAAAGCATCCACCGTAAAATACCAAATTGAAAAGAAAAATGTATGAAAATTATGATCAACAGTCATTTCCGACAGCCATGGATCAGAAAAGAAACAGTTAATCTACTGTGCTAAGTTGAATGAATCTTTCCTTTAAAAGCACCCAGTTAAAATTCGTGTGACCAAAATTTCGCAAAAAAATGAATATTCAGATACTAAGAAAATCCTTATGAATCTTGCAATGGAGACACATTTTGAGCCAAAGATCTCCTCGAAACTGCTTCCAAACACACAAACTGAGCTTTGTAACTATAACCGTGAAATGGAAAAGAGCTTCGAAAAATAGACATGTTCTAGGATTGAACCCAGAATGTTTGGTACGTGAGGCCAACGCTCTGCCATTCAGACTACTGATTTCATTCCACAGCTATTCAATATTACTCTTCATAAGTCACAAGGAAACTTAACTTGCTGATAAATTGATGAATTGCTTCATATCATTTCAACAACATAAACTTGCTACCCATTTTATTGTCTGAAAATTTCAATTAGGTATTTGCAAAACTCACATGTTTTATCGTTTCTTTAATAGCCATTTAAGGCATTACTTAAAATATAATGATTTCTTCATTAAATGATAGCATGTGAAATTATGCCATATTGGGGTTGAGGTCTTCTCATCACATGTCAAAGCTTTATATGTACAACTTATGTGAAGAATGTGAAACATAAAAGTAAAACAAATATTTAAAGAATTTGTAGCAAAAAAATTACAAAAGTCCTCGTGTTATTGATCGAGGGACTTAAGCGCATTTTTGTCCCAGCGATCAGTAATTGATTAATAAGTCACTTCCAGACCTCAAAAACAAGATCCAGTAGGATCCAGGTCACTTCCAGAAGTAAAACACAAGATCCAGTAAGATCAAGTTCACTTCCAGAACTAAAACACAAGATCCAGTAAAATCCAGGTCACTTCCAGACCTAAACACCAAGATCCAGTAAGATCCAGGTCACTTCCAGGCCTAAAACCAATATCCAGTAAGATCCAAGTCACTTCCAGATCTTAAGAACAAGATTTATATAAAACTTCCAAAAATTTAAGAACTTCATCATTTAACGGATTTTCATAATTTAAACCTCATAACGGTCAAAAAAAATTCAAACATTGTTCAGTAAACACTGTAAAAACATCGACAAACATTGAAAAACACTGTAAAACAATGAAAAAACGTGTTGTTGTTTTTGTTGTTGTTGTATATGAAAATGAAAAACTGTTAATTATAGTATTTATGCGTTGATTTGAAACTTCTAAATGACCGATAACCCAATAACTTGATAGAACGAAGCTGTTAAAACAAACCAGAGCTCTCTACGATGTCTAGTTTTCGAGATCTCGCGTTCCAGCCGACCGAACGACCGAACAAAGTGTCTTATTAAGCTACCTTTTTGAAAAAAATTTCAAAAATGCGCTAAAAAGTGAAGTGTAGTTAAAATCAGGTAGAAGATATCAAAAACCGTTAAAATTTAATTAAACTTCAAGATGTGATGATGGACACGCATATGTTACGCCCCAAAATTATTAGAAGATTTATCGAGACGGTTTCACTTCTAACATAAGCATAGTTTTATATACGATGTGAATTCATATTTTCTTTAACCAAAACCTAATGGCTACGGACTATACACGAGAATTCTAAGCTCAACTAATCCGCGTGATTTTCCATAGTACGATGTGAATTTGCCCATTCTTGCTTTCTTGTCGTTTATTAGTACAAAATATTTTGCACTGAAGCTTTAGACATGATTAATTATTGATAGTAGACGATTGCTTCATTTAATTATGCTGACTATGTCTACATTCTCGTTCTTTTGAGTTTAAGAATCAAAATACTTTACTGAAATATAATAATTAGGAGTTTGAGTAGAAATTAGTATCAAATTTCAGTATTGTTTGAATTCTTGACCTACATAACCACAGGAGTAAGATCGTAAGGTCAGGGATTGACTTCTTCCCCATAAAAATTTGAATACATTTGTGATTTGGTTATAAATCAAAAATAAAGAGAATAATGGTATTTTCCAGAAATTACAAAAGATAGAACATCGAGTCCTTTTATCCAAAAAAAAAAAAACGAACCAAAGTACTAAATTTTATTAGTATATGTACAAAATTAATGACCATGCTCAATTATTAAATTCTCTTTCATTAGTGTCACGTTCCGTGTTCGAAAAATTAAAAAATAAGGTAAAAAAGCATGAACAGATAAGAGCATAAGAAAGAAAAGTAAAAGACGCACATATGTTGCTTATGAATAGAAGAATAATTCTATCACGAGATAAATGGTTCTTTCTTGCCTCTCATTCTCGTTTTCGCTTTCTTTTCTGCTATATTATACATTTATCCCCAATATCAGCAAACTGAAAAAGCTTTTTTTATGTTTACTGACAAATTACTTTTAAATTACTGCCAATAAATTACAACTTGTCTCTCCTTGTGATTTTTTTTTTCACGACGAATTGATATGCTAAGACCTCCATATACGAAATTTTTATATATTTTTATTGCAATATTTTCATCTAAGATTTAAAAAACAAATTAGCAAATTTAATGCGTTATTAAATTAATTCAATTTTCTCCTTTTGTTTTGTATTTTTTTTGCAATAAATGGAAAATTATTGTAATTATTTTTACAGATAAAATCAACACATTTGTACAAGTGATTATTACATCGGTGGTACAAATTAATTTTCACATGAACAAAGAATTTTTGCAAATAAATTTCTTATGTTAACATTGTAATTATGCATTAGAATATAATCTTTAACGCTCTGTTTGCTTTAGACCCGAGAAATATACAACTGAATAAGCTTAGACACCTTCTAATTTATTTCAATCATTAAATTAAAGAAAATTTACTTTTCCAAAAATTAACATAGAACAATGGAATTTTTGTAAAAAATTTGCTGTCATAACGTTCATTTGAGATTTGAGTAGTATTTAATGTATAAAAAGGTTCCAGTCTGTATTTTAACTCCGCTAAAAATATATCATTTATTTATAAATCTCCAAGGAAGTCGTTTTAATTAAACTACATTAACTACAATTGCAAAAATTGTCGCTCGATTTAAGAGCGGAAAGATGAATAAATAGAATATTTTATTAAAATGTTGCTACGGACTAAGTTACTAAATTTTTTGCATACAGATTTCAAAGCTTATTTCAAGCCCTTTTTTCATTTGATACATTTATTATTTAACAATATTATTTATTTGAATTTGCAGATCTATTGATTCTTTTGAATGATTTGACTACCACTGAGAATGTAATTTCTGACGAATCTGGGATACCGAGACATACATAAACGAATCTGCCATCGTGAGAATAATGCAGAACCTAGTGATGTGACCAACCGACTGAATATCGGATCAATCTTATGTGAGTACAAGGGTTCGATTTTCGCCATAGATCGTTCTCTCAATCATTGTAAACAGAAGTTTTAGACAGCCTTTGTTTCGTCAAAAAAAATTGGAATGCCATGAACCACATGCCGTTTCAGTCGAGAATTACCATTCTAAAAACTTGAAATATCTTGTAGTACAAAATGCGTTTTATGTAATGTTCTCGTATATACATAAAATTTAAGAAAAAAAAAGGTTTGAGAAGCACTGTAAAATAAAAAATAATTGAAGAAGAAAATATATTTGAATTTTGAAACTAAGAAAAGTTTACATAATTTATTTTCACTCCTTTTCTCTATATTGCCACTCATTGTCTCATCCAATAATCCTTAAAATGATCAACATTGTGTGAATTCTTTTCACAATGATTTCTATACATGGTATGAAGGTATCGGTCGGTACTTCATATTCTGACTGATTGTGTTTTACGTAGTATTTAAATATTCTTGTTTATGCTCATCGCTAATGACTATGTGAGTCTTTTTATTTTTAGTTTTATGTGCTTTTTTAATTTCATTTTTAGCGCATTTTTGAAACTTGTTTTCAAAAAGGTAGCTTAATAATGCACTTTGTTCGTTCGTTCGTTTGTTCGTTCGTTCGTTCGTTCGTTCGTTCGTTCGGCTGGAACGCGAGATCTCGAAAACTAGACATCGTAGAGAGCTCTGGTTTGTTTTAATAGCTTCGTTCTATCAAGTTATTGGGTTATCGGTCATTTAGAAGTCTCAAATCAACGCATAAATACTATAATTAACAGTTTTTCATTTTCATATACAACAACAACAAAAACAACAACACGTTTTTTCATTGTTTTACAGTGTTTTTCAATGTTTGTCGATGTTTTAACAGTGTTTACTGAACAATGTTTAAATTTTTTTGACCGTTATGAGGTTTGAATTATGAAAATCCGTTAAATGATGAAGTTCTTAAATTTGTGGAAGTTTTATATGGATCTTGTTTTTAAGATCTGGAAGTGAACTGGATCTTACTGGATCTTGTGTTTTAGTTCTGAAAGTGACCTGGATCTTACTGGATCTTGGTTTTTAGGTCTAGAAGTGACCTGGATCTTACTGGATCTTGATTTTTAGGACTAGAAGTGACCTGGATCTTACTGGATCTTGTGTTTTAGTTCTGGAAGTGAAGTGGATCTTACTGGATCTTGTGTTTTAGTTCTGGAAGTGACTTATTAATCAATTACTGATCGCTGGGACAAAAATGCGCTTAAGTCCCTCGATCAATAACACGAGGACTTTTGTAATTTTTTTAAAATTCATTGCTGATGAGAATAATGAAACAAGAGAGAAAAAATTAGCATCTGTACCGTTAAATAAGGGAATCTATCCATATAAAAATACGGGAATATTTTAAATATCTCTTTATAATTCTTATTATTAACAACAGCAATTTGAGCTTATCTTTTCAATGTAATTCATTAGAAGAACAATAAGTTAGAATCTTATATGCTAGAATTATTATTATTCGGATAGAACTTCTTGTTGTTAATTTGTACCTCTTTCTTTGCATTCTTAAACATTTTTATTAGTCTCTTCTATTGTACTGTTTCAATTACGCTACTTTAATTCAGAGTTTCATAAATTAAAATCTGATGCTATAAATTATTGATTACATCTTTCTTTTATAATGTTGCTTGATAATTAAAATCGAGCACAGATCACTTAAAAATGAGCAATAAAAATTTAAAACCAAAGGGCTTTAACCAAAATATCATAAACTGCATCAATCGACATTAATCATTCAATTGTGTTACGCACATATTTCCTAAGCTAACAAGTGAAATCATGTCCAAATATTCTCTGACTTTCAAACAAGAAACTCTGACCACTCCTACATTATTTTTTCAGTATTTTCTACGGGTCTCATTAGTAGCATTGAAGTTCAAGTACTTAATCACAGTTCAAATGAGGCGTTTCAGATCATCAGTCACTATACTCAAGATTTTAATATATTACAAGCTATCAGTTATGAGTGTGTCAATAGAAAAAAAGCACATGTTATGATACAGAAGCGATCATGAAAAAGATTATTTAACTTTTTGCTATAAGCCGTATATTTTTAAAGCTACAACTAGTTGTAACGTACATTTGAGATTTAAATAATATTTACTGTATTTAGTTTAAAACTTTTTCCAAATATTCAATTCTCAGTCTGTTTTTGAACTTGAATAATTTGTTGACGGACATTGACCTCAATTACCGATAAATCATCTGTACACACTTAATGATTGAGATTTTATTTTCACAAGCTCTAACTTTTTCAAAATAAAAAAAAATGTTCTTACAAATCCGAAAGAAGTTACGTGCACTCTTACTTACTGTATTTCATTATAAATTAATAGAAAATAGAAGTAGAATTTTATTGTTGCTGAAGAGAATAGCACGAGTTGCTTATTACTAATCACCTTAAACAGATGAAAAGTGAAATTTCTCTCTCATTGCGAACAATTAAAAGATGAAAAAGAAGAAGTGACTGAATTCAATGTTAAGAGAAGGAAGCAAAGCGTTCTTTTCACGAGACTATGGAAATTGATTAATAAAATCCACTTTATCCACAGCTTCAATGAGTTTTTTGTACGGAATATATTTTGTTGTATTCAAGTGCACATTTTGTTTCGCAAATTATTGAGATTCTATTGACCTTTCATATTCAATACATCCTATTCATCCATAAATTATTTTTCTTTAAAACATGAAATGCATCATCAAATCATATCATCACATGCCTTTTACAGCTTACAATTTCCATTTATTAAATGTCAATTTCATTGCGTACTGACTGTTACACATCCATATCCCTATAATGTAATGAATTCTCTCGCTCGGCATTCTTTTCATCAGAATCTTGTCGGATTCTTGACATTTTTTTATTCAAATTGAAAATTTTATTGGCAGTTCAAAGCGAAATAAATATTTTAATGAGGTTTGTGTGGTTGAAGCTATAACATACTTGAGTTCGGCCAAGAGCAGCTGCATGCATTTTAGAAGTCCTAGCCTACAGTTTTCAAATGTACCTTAAAGTTCATCCAAAACTACAAGCAAGATTTTTTTGCTGGCCAGCGTTATTTGTTGCAGTACTGTACAAACCAACTAAAATATCTTATATTTTCATATTCAGATTCAAAAAAATTATTTATATACTTTTCTCAATATATCCAGCAAAAATGTCCAACTTCCTCTAATGTAAATATTGAAAATTTGTCACAATTTCACAAAATGCGCTCAGTAAAAAATTTCTTTGGGTTTTCTCATTTCATCAGCAATAAAAGGAAAAAAATCTCTAGAATTAACAGCATCCCACCGCAAGGTCGTTCATTGACTTTTTCACAATTGAATTTCTTCTTCTTCTGTTAATGATTTTTTTGCAGCACACGCAAAAAATTGACGAATATTTTATTTTGGATTTTGACACGCGAACCATTAGTACAACAATAACGACTCCTGATCTAATTTGCCTCAAGCAAATTATTCTTCTAGTTTGTATTGAATAATAGAATAAAGTAAGTAGAAAGAAGAAATTTTTTGAAAGTATATTAAAATCTTTATCGTAGAGTAATGTTCTTTTGTTTACCATATATGACGAGTGTATTATGTTAAAAAAATACTTTTAAATTATTTCTCATTAATCAACTTCCGTGGAGATGACACTGATGATCTGAATAGTTTCTGTGACTTCGTAATTTGAATAATTTTAGCAACATTATGAAGATTTGGAAATGAAGATTGAACAATTTGAGGTCATTTTGACCGTGGATATAATTTTTTATTGATAAACATTTGTAAAATTTTATGAACGTGAACATTATGTTTAATGTGCCTTTTTGAGGTAAAAATTAAGAAAATAAATTTAATTAGAAAATTTTACAAAATTATATTTTTTTAGACCTTAAAATCATGGATATTAAATAATCAACGCAATAATTTTGCAAATATTTACCAATCCTTTCTTCTATATAGGAACAATAAAATTTTCAGTGAAAATTACGAATTTCATCTTAATCAAATTATTCAAATTTTCATCTTCAAAGTTTCAATGATCAACCATAAAGTTTTACTCAACCAGCCCTGACCGAAAAAAAAACTTTTCCAGCAATTAAAACTATAGCGTGAAATCAAATAATCTTGCAACTTTGTGAACATTTCTTATACCTAATATTCATGAATGTGCACTATTTCTTTTTGTATCTTCCCAAAGTACAATAAAAGAAACACAAATGTTAGCGGCATTTCGAAACGTATGAGTAAGTCAGTTTTTATTATCGGTTGCTCCTCTTTTTTCTCATGCACAATTGCATTCAAAATATTGTGGTAAACTTTTTTTTATCTATCCAGAAGTATTTCACTAGGCATATGCATTTCTGCATAATGTGTACAATGTCACAAGGAATTTAAATGTATATTGAAAAAATAAGATTTATATGCTGTGCGATGAACGAAAAATAAAATATGTACTATGAGAATTATAGGCAGGATTCTTGCTGAATGATAAGAAGGGTAACCATGAGATTTACATTTAAAAAGATATTCTTATCAAATTACACAAATCGGGTAATCGATCGAAAATTCGACTCTAGATTCACGTTCCCTAACAAACGATGAGCATACTCACCTAAATTAGTGTAATTAATCAATATGATTTTTCATATTCAATTCTGTGATCACGATTACTGTCTGTTCGTGGTGACTACGAGTCACCTAAACCTGGTGCCAGATTTTGAATCGATAAGCCATTTTGTGCTATTGGGGTTAGAATAACAAAAAGAATATACTTGTTTACTTGATATTTGGTCAAACATAAAGTCGGATCGATTGCCTCAAAAACTACCTTTATTAATTTTATATTCTCATAGAATTGTACAATTCTAAGTGAATTTTACTGCTTGAATTTTTCTATAAAAAACACCTAGTTAACGTTGCCGATTTCATATGCAATCAAGACAATCCTAAATAATTTCCATAGACACTCTAATGATAGCGAAAAAAAAATTAAATTGCAATGAAAAAAAAAATTGGTTTCATACATAGCATTTCGCATTTTATAGTCACTTTCTTACACAACATACACTCAAACTTTTCTCCTCTCTTCTTCCACTTACTCGGTTGGATCTTTTTTATTATTTCTATTTTTCTTCTGTTTTAATCGAATATACTTGGTGCTGAGAAATATTTTAAGTCATTCATTGTGCTTCGTACGCTAGACGTGATCAGACGCAAAAAACAAGGAGCTTGTTGGAATATTATAAATAGTAGATAAAATATATATAAAAGAACAAATAAATCTATCAAGAAGGAAAACAAATAAAAAAAATAATAGGAAAAAAATTTACACAATTAGTGATTGTTTTTTGGTGCTAAAGTCTGTGATAATAGAGGAACTAAAGATAAAGATTTATGTTAATAGGAGAAGCTAAGTGAGTTATTTTTTATATTTTTTTAGCCTCAAGTACTTCCACATTTTTTGATAAAGGTTAAGTGTATGGTGCTTGTCATTTAGCCACGCATTGAAGTCTTTTTCATCAATTTCATCTTCACCGTAAATACAATTTAATCTTCGATGCGGTTTTATTAAATGACTATAATTGCTATATCGGAATCAATTCTTAAAAATGCGTGTAGATATAGAGGCAATGCATACATTATGTTACTGTACTTCGATCCACTGTGTGTTAAGCAAGAATTCAGCCGATGATGATGATTGTCTCATGTAATCGTTAAGTTTCGCTAATAAATGCTGTAATACCAACAGCTAGTATCGTTATGGGCATGAAACATGAGGTTTAACATAATGCAGAACAAGTAGTCAATAGCAAATATATAATCGGGAGATATGCAATAAAAAAATAATTTTGTCCATATGAGGAACGCAATTGAAGGGAAGAGAATGTAAAAAAATAGGCAGTTTATATGTCGAAAGAGAAAAAAAAAAGAATTATTGAAAGTGAAATCGCATTCTGATGATGAGCAGAAGCAGTTGAATGTGACAAGCTACTAAATCAAATGCAAACAATAAAATACCATAACGAAATGGGTTAAAAAGAATCTTGTGAAATAAAGGAGGAATAATAAAAAAGGCTCGACGCTTAAGAAATAGGCTGAACGCATTTTCTACAAAGCAAAAAAAAAACTCTAACCTGGGGCCTAATTTTGTTAAATCCAACTCGAAGCCGAAGTAAAGTCAGCCTAAAAACATTATGTTGTGAATTTTTCACGAATTGGGGCTTTCAGAATTGATCCTTGAATTAAATTTAAATGATATTGCTACCCCGAATAGCAATGGTTCATTAATAGATCTAAAATATAACACCTGCCGTGGTTCTGTCATCGTGCCAGATTTAAACCGAATTCAACACCAACTAAGAGTCACGCTGGCCTGTTGCCGGATTTTTGATCAATGAACCGTTTGTGCTTTTCGGGTCCTAACTTATTGAATTTGGCGTTATTATTATTTGAGATTTACCTGATTTTAAATTATATTTGGAAATAATAAGGAGTAGAAAGGTCCGAAAATCTGGCCACATACCAACTAAACTCATGTCTGAGACTGGATTTCCGGGCCGAATTTTCAATAATTTCTACTCTTTGTTCCTTCCGGGAAAATATTTGTTTAAATGGCTTAAGCAGACAAAATGCATTCCAAAATAACTCCTATATATCATCACAAAAATCTCACGCATCAAAAAGCAAAACAGAAAGAAAATTCTTGTCACATTCGACTCTTTGTCCTATACCTACTGAAAATTTAGTTTAATTGAAGTAAATTGTAGGATTCTACAAGAATATCAATTTATCAACGCGAGACATCGTTATACAAAGTAAATAAGCCAATTAAGCTTCAATGATTCCAATGGTGACATTTTTTACCTTATTTTGCCTTGCTTCTGTTTCTTCTTACCTTTATCAAGGTGATGAGAGGTGATCGATCATTATTGAGATGTTTCGCTTTCATTGAATTTCTTTTTCATTCTACTGCTGTTTTTTGCTATCTTCCACATTTTATTCCATATTTAAAGAGAACATTAAATTAAATGATATGAGAATATTGAGTATTTGTACTCGATTTCCTAGCCATACGTACTGGAATGATACAAATGAATAAAATTTTACGATCGGCAAGATTGTCTGATTATGATTATCCGGTAAAGATGGAAAAAATAATTTAAACGTTCATAACAGATCTTTGGTCCCAATTGCACAATTTCGGCCGCCACACTATACATAGACATGATGAAATAATGAAGAGCCAAAGAAATTTGAATAATACGCAAAGAAATGTGAGGAAAAAAATACATAATAACAATCAGTACATGATCAAAGTATGTACAAAGTGTCGAATAGAATTTTATATCTCTCTCTTAAATTTTTTGGTGTATAAGAGAAAATTTTCTTTCGTTTTGTGGTAAAAATTTTATTGATACATGTTTGTGTATTCAGGTTACTAATGCCAAAAAATCTACTTTGCATTCATAAAGATTTTTATTTTTTGGCAAATATTCGAATTATTTCGTTGTGTTTTAAAAATTAACTTGTGTGTAAATATAAGCAAGTGAGTGGAATTAAATGATAAAATTAAGTACAGACCAGCTGTTGTGGGGTTTTAAACGCATATTTAGTGAAAGAAAAGTATTAAAATTCAAATTAAAGTCTTAGTGACCCTTACTTACTTAATGCAACCATGTTCCTACATGGAGCTAAGATTACAACAAAAGATTTTTCATCTGTTGCTTGCTCTGTCACCTAGTTTATATAAATTGTCGGAAACATTAAGTTAACTTTTGAAACTCTTGGTCGCTGATTCCCTTGTGGATTCCAGACAAGGGCGGTGTAGCAAACGTCTGCTCGTTGCTAGTCAACCCTGTTCAACTTAAGTTGCTTTATTTGTAACTTATGCCGATACATATCCCGGTCTCAAGCGGTGAATTTAGCGATATCAGATTTTGTCGCTTTTTAAATCAAAAATTTCAAATTCCTATAAACCTAATTACTTCAATATAAGGGAACCAATTTGAATCAAATGTTCTAATTTATGCAATTTTGAAAGTATAGCAATAATAACCAGCACCAAGCAAGCCATAGTAACCCACATCATCACCATAAAAGATTTTAAAAAGCCACAAATTAAGAGACTTTTATCTGAACATTTCTAAAGTATGAGAATATCATCCGTGATTAATACACCGAAATTGCTTTGATCAATTGGGAATTATTGGATATTTTCTACTCACTTACTCACCCAACATACCGTTTTCGGTGAGAATACTCACGTAGAAGCATTAAATTTCTTTTTCTCATTGGTGACAGCATAAAGCCACAAAATTTGTGCTACATTTTAAGCGATGAATAATTTGCGATAAAATAAATGCTGCGAATGCAAATAAAATGACAATATTTTTTTTAGCAGAGATTTCAAAAGTAATTCGATAATTTTTTATGTTTCTGGAAGATTAAAACGAAGCTTCCTGAGATGGAAATGAATACTTTTTAAAAAAATAAACGCAATTTATTTAAATTAGTTAATTGCAGCTGGATGTGGCTCAATAACCAACATACTTCAGCTTCTTTTTTTGTTAAAACTCAAATTAAGTCTTTTGTCTCTTTATAATGTACACAGTATTATGTTAATTTAATATTTTAATCGTTTCTTTCTCTCTTTTTTTGCGAAAAACCAATTACTTTCAGTCGTTAAATTTAATAATGTCAATTAATAATCTGCTCATCCTATCATACAGTAATAAATCTCGTGCTTTACAATCATGTATTATTATAGGTATAAAATATATAAGACTTTGCATGTTTCTTGACCTTGTCTTAATTATTTATTTCTCTCTCAATTTTTGCACATTTATTGTCTTATTAACTCATATTCAACGCTCGTAATAAGTCTTATTACAATCAATCAAATTAATCCAATCAGCCTATGATTACATCTCAAGCAGGTGTTAGATTCGATTTTTTATTCATGGTAATTTTCATTAATATCTGGAACTAAACCTAATGAAAGTAATACTTTTTATTACTTATTTGAAGATCCAAATTTTTTAAAATATCGATCATGTTGAAAACCAGTGTAGGTGTGTATTATTGGTTCACTTAGACAAAAACTATGTCACACGGCTTTATTTAATAAGTAAGAAATTCATTGTTTGAAATTCTAAAGAAGACTAAATAGTTATATGACTTTCGGGAAAAGATGATATTTTGAGATAAAACATTGCAATTTGTAAAGTAAACGCAGTTTGGAGCCCATTTGGAATCGATATAGATGCTACTAATACTTTGGGTAGCAAAGGCTCGATTATCTTCTTGTGAACCTAAAAAAACGGTTTAAACTTCTTGAAAAAATATTAATGCAGAAAGTCCAAATAATGCTAATAAATTTTGCAATTTTCAATGTAAAGTTTAATTTTGTATAAAGAACATGATACATGAATTTAGAAACAGTTAATTAAGTTCTCAATACTAATTTCTACTGACTGACGAAAGCTATAATCTTCTTGTTATGAGTCTTTCACTAAACTTCAGAAGAAAAAAATTGACATCGCATGCAAGAATTTGAAACTTAAAAATTGAAGACATTCAACTTAAATTTGATCTAGCTTAGTCACATATTTCATGATCACGAAAATTCTAAAATAGTGGTAAACAACCTATGTGCCGCGGCATACTTGTGTGCCACCAAAATATTTTGGAAATGACATGAATGGTACACCATGTGCAGTTTTGGTCGAGGTTTACTGCCAAGGTGTGTAACGAAAAATTAAATGTTGTCCACCACTGTTCTAAAACATACGCGATTTTGAACAGTTACTCTAGAACTTTCGCAAAGAATGAAAATTTTTCTTTTTCCTTAAAAGAATTTGATGAGGATTAAAGAACATCAGAAGAATTGGTTGGAGATTAAAGAATAAGGATTACAATACTTTATTTAAAAGAATGTAAATTACCGGCTATGCTGTGTTTAAAATGGGATGCGATTCACAGCATTTCCAAGAAATGTCGATTGAACACTAGTGTGCCGTTACACATAGTTTGGCCGCCACTGGAGAAGAGTAAGCTATTGAGAGCATGCTCTTTGGTTGAACAATCCAAAATCGAAGATAATTCATTTTAGTGAAATTTATCGATTATTTTATTCGCATAACAAACTCGCTTTGAAAATCTTTAAAAAAATACTAAATTCCATTCATATATTTTATATGCCATCATCTTCAATATAACACGGAATGCGTGTATAATTCTGTTTCATAGATTCGCTTGATAAAAATCTTAATCACAATATAAATCTCAGGTTATTTTAACGGAAGAAGAAGTCTCTTTACACTTCACGGAAATAATGAGCAAGTCAAGCTTATTGAAAGTTGGTGACATACACGCATATATTTTTTTTTACCATACATTGTTCATCATTTAAAAATCGTTTTGCGCTGTTTAGTTTTTGCACTCAACCGCAACATTTCAAGCAATCATAGATTTAAAGTGTTTTGGTATGCGCAAAAATGTCTGAAGAACTAAAAACTCATGATCATTGTTTATTATGAATAATTAGAACTATCAATTTCATTATAAAACCCACAAGTTTTTTCGAAATACACATAAATATGCGAAGAATATTAAAAAACAATTTAGACACAGTCAAAATTATTATTGTATCTTCTCATAACAGATAAACAGCAAAGAAACATAACTTATCATGAAAAAGAGATACAATAATTGTAATAAGTAAAAGATGAAATGCGTGAGAATTTTAAATAATATTTATGAGCTGTTCATTATTTTTCTGTACATTTTTGCGATATGTAAAGATACGGGACTTGATGAAATGGGTATGATTTTTGATGATATTAAGTTCTTTGTGTTTATTTATTTAGTGAGTCTTGACATAATGGTTTGGTATTTCGAAACCTAATTATTTCAATACAGAATTGAAACACCCTGTGATTATGTGCTCAAGAAATTTTCACTTGTCCTTTTTCGAATAATATATAATGAAAACGAAGCTCACAGACTTCTTTTGTATGCTACAACTGATAACATTTTGAACGTCTCATGCAGAGCTTTAAGTCTAAAGTTATTATTGGCTATTTTTGACACATTAATTAAGTTGAGAAAGATGAGAAAGTCCTTCATATATGTGTAAAAACAACACATGAAAATGAAAACTAAAGATCGGTTGAAATCGAAACAATGGCAGTAGTAGATACAAATTTACTATCAGAAACAAATCTCTATATATTTTTTGTGCGCATACACAAAATAAAGCATTAATCCGATAAAAAACCACCATTCTTTGCAATGTGTGTAAGCTCTATAAATTTGAGCCATCTTTTTATTTACAGCTGTAATAAGCTATTGAGAGAATCTTGTGTGAATGGAATTTATGTATTTTCATGATATTCAATTGAATATTCATTTTCTAATTCTTTTGATTTCTTTTCATTATGCAGTAAAATCGGTAAACGTTGAGAAATAATACTCACAAGAGGCGAGAAGAGACGTGTTTTGTCGTATTTAGAAAATTGGCAGTGGAAAAGAGAACAAAGAAATTATGGACAAATTGCTATTATCATTGTATTTCACTATACTATTAACAACATTGACAGTTAATTCAGCACCTATGCCAAGTTCAAAAATAATATCGACCATTGAACAGCAGCAGCAAATGCGACAGAAGAAATACGGTCATGTGGTAAATAGTGATAATAACAATAACAATAATAGCAATAACGACAATAATGATTCAATAAAAACTGAAAATGCCGAAAGCAATAGTCGAATGCAAAAAGCCAACAAAAATGCCGACAGAATGGCAGAATATATGGGTGATGATGTTGAAGATGTCAATGATGATGTTGATCGTAGACCTTCAAGTGTGTACGACAGACGAGATGAAATAATTGGTGAAATGAGACAGCATCGACAGAATAAAATGTTTGGATATTTTTCATTTAATCCATTCGCATATACAGTCCCACCATACACACAATCACTTTACTATCCACCTGAATTTTTTGATGATTTTGCATCATACTATGGATTTAACAGTGATGAAGAAGAAATAATGTCACGTCAAAATCCAGGCAGTCGAAGACGTCCAGGTACAGGAAACTTTAAAAACTCACCAATTTATTACATTCGATTGCCACCAACTCCATACATGTTTGTACCAGGATTAGGTTACATTTCACAACCACCAACTTACACTCCAATGCCACCACCGCCACCAACAATTAGCCCATTTTATAATCTTCCACTCGATTTTATTTCAAATGGTAAACCGACAAACATATACCAGTGGGGAAGTCCTGCAGCACAATTTACACCGCAACCACAATATGTACCACAAACACCGGCATATCAGCCAAGTTATCAAAGACCACAACGACCTTATCAGCGACCAATGAACCCATATGTTCAAGAATCAAAAGTAACAAATCTTAAAGGTGCATTTTTATTTAATGGTCGTCCCGAGGAAATTTATGTTCTGCCGCCAAGCTCATATAATTCAATTTATCCCGATCCACGATTTGTTTCTCCATATTATTAGAAAACACTGAAATGATAATAAAAAGAATCTGTAGAGAAATAAAAAAAAGAAATGAACAATATATTTGATATATTTGTGTGCACAGTATGTAATAGATAATTATAGAAATTAGTGTAATTGATATGTAAGTTTGTTTAATTAAAATTCTGGCGTGTTCATAAAAGTTGAAGTAACTAGAGAATGGGTAGATACATTTAAGCGCATTTTTGTAGTAAATGAAAATATAATGAAATTTAGTCTTGCTATTTGGACCTGGTGGTAGGCAATCTTTTATATAACACGGCACACCTTGGTGTTAAGGCTCGACAGGAACCGGACACGACGCATACGGTTCATGGCATTTTCAAAAAAATTTAGCGACAAACAGATTGTTCACAACTGAATTATCTAGAAATTGCTAGTTCTAATTTTGCTATAAAAGTGCGCTTGAAAAATTGAAATTAATGAATAGAATTAGTGAGTTTTTAATGCTTTCGATGCATTTAAATGATATGATGATAAAAAGTCCTTGAACTGATCACTACGTAGTTTTAAAAATATGTAAGGAATTTAGCAACTTTTAATCAGAGCTCGAAGTCGACTTGTATTTTGTATGGAGTCGAATCGACTTGTTTCGATTTTTCCATACAAAATCCGTCGCAAATTGACTTCGTGCTCTGCATTTGACATAAATCACTTTTATTGTATGTAACTTTTATGACTGGCAAATTTGATAAAAATTTTATGCTGCATTTATACCTTCGATTTGAAATAAATATAAATTTATCTTGAAGAAAAAAAAAATATTAAATTAATTATTGTTTAATTTTAAAACACCTTCTAGCTTCCAGATTCAATTATTTCAAAATTAAAAACGTACTGTTTCTTGCCAAGAGGCTTCAGCGCTTCAGTTTTAATGGTTTAGTATCGGTTTAAAGACACATTGAGAAATTAAAGTCTGACGACAAATTCGCGAAGAATCATATTATTTTTTAACTTAAAAATTTTAACGCTCATACTTATAAATGTTCATAATCTAAGAAGTTTCATTCATAAATAAATAATGATGATGATATTGCAAAAATTTTAACAATCGTCAAGAAGAAAATAACAATAAGAAATATTTTTCCGTGTTAATGATTTCGAAACATCAATCTCAAATCTAAATTGCTCTACAACATTATCATAGGATATACGATATCTTATGGCTTAATCGGGGTTAATTTTCATAAAGGAGTACATACTATTCTTTAATTAAATTGTAAAGCATGATGAGAAATTTATTATTCAGATATATTATTGTAGAATTTGCAGGAAGCTATGGTCTAAATTTGAAATGTGAGAAAACAGTTTGATTTGACCTTGTCCTAATACTTTTACTTGCTAACAGCAACGAACGATGAGAAATATTGGTAGATAATAATATAGAAGTCGACGCCAAACTCTGTTTGAACCTAATCATGACTATGAATTTAATCTTCAATTGCAAATACTTGAATAAAGGACCCAAATATTTACTTATGTCACTCAGGCATTTAGAAGTGGTCATATTTAAATGAGTATCAGAAACTTGACTAAAAATTCTTTATTTCGAAGGTCAATTTCACTTATTTATTAGCTCTTTAAAATATTCTACAAAAAATAAGAGAAGTCATTATTAAAAATATTCTAAAAGAGCATCAATCACACGACGAAATGTGCTTAAATTGAATCAAACCGTAAATTTCATTACCACTTTACAAAAAGTTATTCTTCTTTACTCAGGAGATATGGATTCATCAATGACATTTTAAACTTAATTTAGTGCCGTTCGCTCATTACTTTCAGGGAGATGAGGAGGTAAAATAGGATTTAAACAATATTTTTTGAAAAAATCTCGATATTCTGTAGCGTAATTAGCGAGCGGCTCCTCATTTCGTCACCAGCCATTACTAATGTACTGTAAATCAATTGCGCCAAAGGTATTCAAGAAGAACAAATTTATTATGAATTTTTTTATGACACTTACAAAATAATGATTTATGCTTATTTATTCTCATTAGAGCTTTTTTATTACGATCATTAAATACATATAAAGTAAAAATTATTTACAGCAACCGGTGGACTTATAAAGAATCAGCTGATAAGCTAGCTAATATGTTGCATTACAACGCGGTTTTCATAGGTAACAAACGGAATATTTTTTATTGCACTGATCTTGCATGCTTTAAAAGAATAAATATGATTATTAAATTCTATAATGCTAGAATAGAAGATTCTCATGGTTAGCCACTAAGTGACTTCCTAATCACCACAATTCTCGCATTAATTTTTATATTTAAGCACATTCTCTTAAAGAAGAAATGCGTTCATATGTCCACTGCGATTGGCTGGGTTATGTAGCCAGAAAAATGCAAAGAAAACAGGTAGAGACCAAATAGATCCTTTAGACCTACAGTTTATTGTGGGAACCTGAGCTCTTCACATTGCAAGAACACATTGTAAGATCTCGCAAAGAAAATAAATCAGATACTAGCATATCTAGCAGTGGAGAAATAGTATGTTCTAAAGACCTCAAAACTGCACTCAACACACGAACCGAGCTTCGGAACTTGATAAATCTGCGCTTTAACTGTATGTAAATCATTTATAACTTTTCTTATAATACTCACTACATATTTTTTATTTTTCCACATTTTATAATGAAAACTGTAAAGTTCAATGAAGAAAATCCACAAAGAATTTATCTGATAAATGCATGGCATGAAATGCAATAGATTGAAATGAGATATGAGGTATCATCACTGATGTAGTGTAGAAACATATGTACACATACATGTTAATATAAGCGGCACATTATAATTTGTTATAGCAGCATAAAAGAAAGAAAAATTTCTTCTGTAGTTTACATCGCATGTGCCTACCTGTGCTTGCCCGCATCGTTCACAGCATACAATATACATAAAAATAAATAATTGTAATGAGATCTTACACACGGCCATCAGTGACTACTTGAGTTGATTACTGGATATTCGATGACTAAAGTAATTTAAATTTATTATTCATTTATTTTTCCCTGATTTAAGATTAATGTAAAAGATCACTAATTGAATGAATTGTTGGTATTCTTTTGATAATTTTAAATGCATTTACACGTTCATTTGAACTATGAGTATGTGAAGCTAATATGTTTAATTAAGACGTTATAATTCAGAAAGCTGCAGGTAATTTTATTTATTATAGTATATAATATTTCTCCTCATTTACAATTTTTCTGAATTTTTGTTTTGAAAAATATTTTATAAAGATAAATTTGCATAAATTACACTAACCAAGAGTAAGATGTACGTAATGTTTACTCTGCTTGAGTGCACTTCATAGTTTAATAAAGGTTTTTTTTGCAACTGTTTCTTTCTATCGTATATCTACTGAGTCAACAGTTTTTAGTCAGAATTCTTATAGAGAAACTGTTTTTCTTTCTGGACGCAGATTTCAAAGACTTCTCTCAACCTTAATACTTATTATTAATATTTTTTGCAAAGTGAATGCTCATTGACCGAATCAACTAACAGGCGTATCAATTCTATCATGTACCTGCATTTTGTAAGTTATGAGGCGCTAATTAAGTTAACTTGCATGCTCAATTAACTTTCTGCTATTTTAAATCATTCACTACTCGTGCGTCTCTCTTGCTCATCGACTGTTATTTTATATCCACATTACAATTTATGTTTTTCAATATTTATTAACAACACTTGTAAAATACACTGTTGAATTGATATGGATGTTGCAAAATTATCAGTTAGGTATAGAATGATTTACATGGAAATATTACAATTGTGATCTAATCTTGATTGTATTTTTCAGATTTTCAATTCAATAAGATTCCTTCTGATGAAGGATATCAAACATCTCCACAACCAGAAATCATAAAAGCTCTGTGTCATCGTTTCATTCCGGCGACGTTAAAAGCACAAAACTATCTCTAAACACTTTACTTCATAACAAAAATAAATTTTTTTGAAGTGTTCCTCAGTAAATTGAAATTTTTAATGAACGCTAGAAAGTTTAAATTCTAAATGGCCTAAATTAACGAAATTTTAAATTTCAAATTGATTAAGAAGTGATTTAAATTTTATTGGATTATATTTTGTAGATCGGGAGTTTTGCAAGATTTAGAACTGACTGATTCGCGGGGCAAAAATGCGCTGAAATTAACTAAAAAGCTGAGTACTTTTGTAACTTTTTCTCTATCTCAGACCATTTCTCTCTTTTGATTCATTCACACAGGATATTCAAGTCGTTTCCGATAAACATTTTTATCGCACCAGCAATAATATTAACAACCATGTTGAAAAGAGTATCATAATATGATAACAATCTCACAATTGAGTGAATAATGAATTACCTTTATAAATCAATTGCCGTTCCGTACTCGTTAAGACTATAAATTGCTCTATCTTGCTATATCTGCCAATCGAAATGAGAGAATTCTTGAAATAACTAAATTTACATTTTTTACATGATAATATGGACGTTTAAATGTTGTATGTGATCTTAATCTTATGTAGTAAAGCATTGTAAACATTTCTTTTAACTTTTTCCTTCTTTGCGGTAGCTTTGAACCGATACTGTTCAAAGTCTAAGGAAATATACAAGTCAATATTCTTTTGGAATTCTGTATAAACAAGCATGCTTAAATTAGTTTTAAGAGTAGATTGCATTAGATATGACAATTTCAATATAGTTGGGATGACTATATGTTTGTTGCACAAGGACTGCACACGAAATTTGGCCTCAAGATGACTTGATTCAGACTTAAGGTTGAATTTATTGAATCTGGCCTGAAGTCAGAATCACGATGGCTTGTGGCGGATCTTAAGCCATTTCTACACCATATGCCTTTCGTTTAAGCTTCTGAAATGTATCGAAATCGAAACATATTGATAATTATGAGAAAATTTTTATCGGATATAAAGATGAGAAAAACGAAATTGGAAATCAATTTGCAAAAAATGTAATTTTGTGCAAATTGTAGAACTGGAACACGAGTCCGTAGCAATGATTTTTATTCAGTATTTTAGCGGATCTTAAAGTGTAGTAATAAAATATTTTATTATAATTGAAGGCAATTCTGGGTGATTTTATTATTATTGCTGCATCTACTTATAATTGCGATCATCAAAGATTGAAAAAAAAAATCGCATAAGAGATATTCAAAAATAAGTTCAAGTTTTTGGAGATGGATAAGAAAGTTTTAGCAATTATTTCCATGTCAAAAAAACAAAATTATGAATTGAATTTTTCTATTTGTAATATAAACAACAGCCAAAATTAATAATTTTAGGTTTGCATGTTCTTTAAAATGTGAGTCAATTTATTAAAACTTGATTTTAGCATTATCAGATTTGAAGGTTAGTAGGAGTAAACAGAATGTTATATTTCAGTACCGTTAAAAATTCTACAATAAAACCAGTTGTTTTCTTATCTGCTCTACATCAGGATTAAATGTCACTTAACTTCGTTTTAGAACACTTTAAAAATACACTCATGGAAAAAAAAAATAAAACTCTTTTCAATTTTAAAAAAGGGAAAAAGATTAAAAAATTTGCTCAGAACAAAACCGATGAAGCTTTAAATCACCCACAGGCCAGAACAACCACGCAAATTTTTCCATAACCACCGAAAATGAAAATCACGGGTTTCCAGAAACACCACTTGTAAATGTATGTGGTGGTTCTGGAATGTAGTGAATTTCATAAACACCACATGTATTTCCAAGTGGTGGATAAAATCACACGTGTGATTTTAAACACCACATACATTTGTACGTGGTGTTTCTGAAATCACGTGTGTTTCAAATAACCCACAAAATTTCGTTTGTGGGTGATTTGGGAATTAATGTAATTTTTCATGAAGTACAAAATTACAAATTTCAATACAAAATTTTATTGAAATTTTAAAGTTTTTCTTTAAAATAATTTTTATTTTTTGTTACAAGCCTAGATATTGAGTAAAAAATCAGAAATTAAATTTTTGATTTATTAGAGTGATTTATTGTGTTATGAGCCTTTTTACTATAAATCGAATAGCTGATATATAGCTGGCGTATATATCAATTTTGATCCATCGCCTACCTCATATGACACATAAAACTGGCTCTATCACACCGTCTGCCAATTACAAATACGAAATGCAATACTACCTATATCGACAGGTTCCTTCTAGTTCTTACACTAACTCTTTTACGATCCAGAAAATCGGATATATAGATCGTATTTATTGGAGCTTCTACAGGTCTTATAATAACATGTTCAGCCCATCAAAGTCTGATCACTTTGACACTTCTTATAATATCAGCCTGCAGTTCTGCGTTGCTCCTATATTTATACTGGCGGATCCCATTGCGCTACCTGGCGGATTCGTTTCTTATACAGGATTAATTTGGTATGTCTTGAGATTCTCGACGTCAGTAGATATCTAACTAGATAGTGTACTAGCTGGGCTGCCAATATCCTTCGCTTAACCTCCAGTGTTGTGTCAAAGTTATTGCTAATAATGATTCTCAAGTAGACAAAGTCGTTGACCACTTGGGATTTCTTATATCCAATAACTACATGCGATCCCACAAGCTACCTTGATATCTTCGTTGCAGCAACCATAAGAAACTTAGTCTTTTACTCATTAACTCGAAAACCAATCATATTGGCTTCTAACTAACTTTCAGAATGTGAGACTTTACTAACGATAGAAGAGTGATTAGCCATATGTCTATTAATCAAACTTAGAGCCTAGGTTATTACAAAAGGCCATCCATCTGACTCTATTGCTGGTCACATCACAAAGTACAGGCCACATCACTTGAACAGATTCTCTGTTTTGACATCTAATTCACATTCCCGTATTACTGTTCTACGCCAAGTTGCTTTTGCAGCACCAGGTCGTCTTTTTCCCCAGGCTGAGAACATCCATACAAATACGGCTAAATACCGCCATACCCCTACAAATACCGCGGTATTCCATATAAATACCACTGATACTGCCTAGTTTCTGAGCCTGGCTTTTTCCTTGTGCATTCCACCCAAGCGTGGTAGAACAAGTTTGTGTTTTGGTCCCACTTACAACAGCTTTCCTAGTGTTTCGCATTCGAAGAGTGTGACTTATCCAGCCAAACATTTTCACTTGAGGGCTTCATTATGAATGTCAGAATGTCTATGTATGCTTACATACTTTCGACTTATAGTAAAAAGGCTCATAACACAATAAATCACTCTAATAAATCAAAAATTTAATTTCTGATTTTTTACTCAATATCTAGGCTTGTAACAAAAAATAAAAATTATTTTAAAGAAAAACTTTAAAATTTCAATAAAATTTTGTATTGAAATTTGTAATTTTGTACTTCATGAAAAATTACATTAATTCCCAAATCACCCACAAACGAAATTTTGTGGGTTATTTAAAACACACGTGATTTCAGAAACACCACGTACAAATGTATGTGGTGTTTAAAATCACACGTGTGATTTTATCCACCACTTGGAAATACATGTGGTGTTTATGAAATTCACTACATTCCAGAACCACCACATACATTTACAAGTGGTGTTTCTGGAAACCCGTGATTTTCATTTTCGGTGGTTATGGAAAAATTTGCGTGGGTGTTCTGGCCTGTGGTTGATTTAAAGCTTCATCAACAAAACCTCATGTTTATTTGACAAGTATTTTATATTTAATACCTATTTTAAATTTTTTTATGAGTGTACAAATAGATATTATTTTAACCAGAGTCATAATTTATCTACATAGTATTTAATTAGTCTTCATTAAAAAATTTTATCTAAATTAAAAAAAACCTACATTTAATTAATTTATATATTTTTTAAATTCAAGAATTATACTAATTTTCAAGTTTACTTTCCTAGAATAAATAGGCGTTATGCAAGTAAAAACGACGTGCACAAAAAGTGTGGAAATATTCATCGTTGAATTTAAAAGTATTGCTATTAAGCCAGATTGATCTTATTAAAATTGAAAGCGTCTTTAGCTCATCGAGAACATTTCATTTAATTATCGTGTCTTTATTGCGCAATTACAGAGTTAGTTGTGAAAAAAAATTCCTGTACGTTCTTCAGAATGAAAAAAGTAATTTACCTAAAGTACACAATAACAATTTTATACAAAAATATTATTGATATTATCGATGGATCAAGACATATCATTGTCTACGAGTCTTTTGTAAAGCGACATGTTAATTCCAAGTGCAGAGGAAGCTATATATCAGACACTTTGAACATACTTTTATCTCTCTTTCTCTAATTATGATGTCTTTAACAGTATTTCATGTATATAATTAAGAATTTCACGATCATGTAGGTCGTTTCATATGAAGAACATGACGACGAGTGTGATTTCTGCTCAATTTGATTTATCATTTACGAGTGGATTAATCCTTAATGTCTGAGAGGAAAGACTTTCTGCTTCGACTTCGATTTTTTTCCACAATTGAGAGTTGACTGTAAAATGCTGTTAATCCACATATTGAATAATATTTTTAACGGTTATTTGAAATTCAATTTTTGAGAATTTTTTAATTTGTCACCAACTTCAGGATTGTTTACAAATGAAATTAAAATCATTAGTTATCGAATCTAAGAATAATTACAAGACTTTAGACTATGTTTTTCGATAATAACTCAATGAAACTGATCTAACAAAATCGAAAATCCAATCGAAGTTCCAAAGTGAAAAATAATCCACTTTAGTGAAATTGACTGAATAATTAAATTCCAGAAGTCTCAAAAAATGTTGCGCAATATTCATTGTAAAATTCCTGTAAAAGCGATCAGTTACTTAGCAGTTGTCAATTACAATTTCAACCGTTTGAACGACCTTCATTTTCTTCCAAAATAACTTTGCATTGTTTTTAGTATTAGCATGTGATTGTTGCATAAAAAATGAAAACAAAAGCTAACGGTCATTAAAGATCATCTTGTCGGCATTCTTTTGACAAAAGAAATGTCATGAAACGGTTTGTTTATAGTAACAATTAAAAGAATATAAAAAATAGAAAAATTATAAATTTTAAATTATCTGACTGAATGGTGTTGATTTAAAGTTATTGACTTACAAAAATTCACGCCTTTTAGAATTTTTTTCACCTTCTTAAATTCCTTTTAATTTCAGTAATTTTATGTCTTTATAAATCCCACTTCGTCTCGTTCAATAAAGTGTGAAATCAATTCTTGACAGCGATTTGAAAACCAACAGGAGTCATTATTAAATATTTTCAGAAAATATTCGACCTTGCCATAAAAAGTGTGCAAATGTTTATAGCGACAACAATACCTTTAGGAATTTTTTTGTGATTAATAATGAAAGTTTGGGCAAATTTGAATAACTATAACAGTGGTGGACGACCTGTGAACTGCGACACACTTTTAATTCAGCTTTTTTATCACAAAAGCCTCAACATTGTTGATAAAAAAACAAACATACCATAATGACATCAATAATTATGTTTGTTCCTTTGAAAAAATGTTATTTGTTATAGCAATTTTCTCGTTGTTCTCTCATTCCATAATTGATTTTAAGTTAAGACAAATTACTTAAATTATAACCATGTTATTAAATGATATTTACTCACGATTCTTTAACAAAATTGATTTTCCATAAGAACGTCTACTAATTGAAAGCATTTTGCTATTTTATTCTATAGTAAAACAACTTGACTATTTTATTCGGTGCTTTATATGTATCAAGCAAGTATCTAGTGATTACTAGAATAAAATCCCAACAAACATGATGACGGGATTTCAATCAAACGATTCATACATCAGTATGTGGCCGTCTCGAAAAAATGTTAAATAAAATGAACTTTTTTGAACAAATTTTCCTTGAGAAATCCACTTACTGTCGCTTTTATGTGTATAAATAGGGATGAACTTTTCATTTCAGAAACAATTCAGGGAGAACTACAAGAAATCGATTGGCAAGTGGAATATATATGATTACGATTTTAAATATAAGGAGAAATACATTCAATACAAACGATTACGAATGAAAGCAAGGTTAAACATCACTGAATTCCACTTAGTACGGTCAATTTCTTTATTTCTATTCAGTCACGCGAAAATTTAATGTGATTCTTAATGAAGAAGAGACCTTAAAGTAATGAAAAAATAAAGCCAATTATTAAATGTAATATTAAAAAGCATAAATTACCTTTTAAAGGTTTTTAATCACTTGATACATGGTACAAGGTAGCTATAATTATGATATTGTAATTATTCTGACAATGCATAATGTTCATACAATAACATTTTGTCCCAGCATGTTCATCAAACACATGACTAGCAATTTAAACTGGAATGAAATTGTCGATTAATGATGATAGTCTCCGTATTTTTATTTATTATAAAAGACTACTGTAGAAGTGACATGACATGAGAAATGCTTAAATTTTTTCATGTAATCATCACTAACTTGATACGTGGGATCAATACTGAGAAGAACGGTCTGGGTAGAGTGTGAGGACAAGAATGCGAAATGAATGAAACGCAGTTTAAAAAAGGTTATTTAAGAAAAAGTTTACGCAATCTTTTCCGAAGTACTAAACTATTCCACTACTGAGCCACTTTGACTCATATATTTACATGGCAAATCTGAGTAATTGAATCAATCGGTAGGTTCAAATATTTTTCATTCAGCTAATCATTAATTTGTAAATCTGAAAAATTCATATAAATGATCCATGACAATATGCAAGAAGTCTGATCTCTCCGCTCTTGAAAAAGATTCATTTTTTTTAAATATCATGTCTTACCAATAATTACATTTCACGGAAACGCCAATTAATAACACATCAAGAGAATCAAGATTTTGTTGTTGTTAAGAATCTTACTCGATTCTTGATGTTACTGTTGTTTTATAAATGTGAAGATTAAAATCCAGACGCACAAGTGTGATACCTTCATTACGGAGCACACATTAGCCATAATTAAATTATTATTTTTTTTATATAAAAAACTCCTTGTAATCATGAATATGATGCTATAAATGAATAATTCGCAGAATTAAGAAATACAAGTGTTGTGGATCTTTTATTTACATTTTTATTATTTTGATGAATATGTATTTTAATTTATCCTTTCGTGTTTCTTTTTCAATAAATATGTGATGAATAAAATTGCCGAGACTTTGTTTATGTGGACTTTAGTGAGCAATCATCGCCTCACCTCTGGGCATTACTATATGTACAGTAACTATATAATTGAGTATTTTGATTTCGGGTAACAAAAATTATATGAAATGAAATGATGACTATTCTCTTTTTTATTACATTATTACAGATAGATAAAAATTAAGAAATTTTATACAAGCTAGTGATCATGATCTAGCTGAAGTTAAAAAGCATAAGATATATTTTTAGCCTTAAATTATTAATGATTTGTATTTGTAAAAAATGCAATTTGTTATAACGCTCATTTGAGATTCGAATAATATTTATTGTACATAGTTGCAATCCCTTTCCATATAAAATGTTCAGTCTATTTTTTAACTCGAATAAATAAACATCTTATCTACTCATAAATATGTGAGGGAGTCGTTTTAATTAAACTACATTGACCACAATTACAAAAAAATTGGTTTGAGATCAACTATAAATATACTTTAGATGATCATCAGACAAAAATAAAACAAATTTTACATTTATTTATAGCTAGTTCTTAAACTCACAAGTAATTTTTTTGAACATTTTTTTGACAAATTGAATACCCTCGAGTAACAACTACTCACTTTCATAACAAATGGAGACGTTGTCATGAAATCGACATGATCGTAATAAATCTGTTACTTTTAAATTAAAAGTCTCATTTTATGGTATTTTAGTTACATTTTATGACATTAAGTTAATTGTAATTCCAACTATATTACTTCTTATCTATTCTTTAGTATCTACACCTCGTCGTATACTTATTTATTTATGTGTAAATGCAATGTGGCAAGATTGTATTCTTCTTGTCATTTTTTACTCTCACATAGGATAAACAAAAAATATAAGAAAGGTTAATTAGAGAAAAACCGCTATAAGTTTAATTGATACGTCACATTAATGTGCGATGCATTTCTTTATCTGATACGCACTAATGACTTAATTTTCCATGCTAATCAAAAAATGAATTAAATTGCTGATTAAGATATTAATCTATAGTATGGTGCATTTATAGTCTTTCTTTCACATAAAGACTTAAAATTTTTAATTATGATTACTTTTAATTAAGGGAATCATAAAATCATCTATAGTTGCATGTATGTAATATCAATTAACTAGTGTAATATATGCAACAATAGGTTTGAGTTTACATAATTTTAAAATAGAATTTTAGTTGTTAAATGATGATGCCTAATTTTGGTTGACTGAACTAGAAATTTAATAAGGCGTCTTCCTCATTCAATTCTCTGAAGTTTCATTACTAGTGTTATTCATATTCTAATCTCTTCTTTGTTTCAAACTTTTACATACTGTATAAATTCATAATAAAATCGATATAATATTAAGTTTTATCAGATCTGACTACAGAAGTTAACAATAAAGGAATATGGAAACTTAATGAAGAAATGCAATTCATTATGAAAAAGACAATGAAAAGAAAACTTACCTAAAAAAAGCGTGAAATATTTTGAATTTATCACTATTGTTATCAAAAAATGGAAACACAAGCAGCAATATAAATTGTGTGAAAAATAAAAACTTATTGAAAACTAAAACATAAAGATTCATCTAAATAAGAATACTTATAATATCCGTTCAAATAATTGTAAAAATATTATGAGCTATTTAGCTATAAACTAATTAATTTGGTATCATAGGAATATGTATATGCTTAAATAGATATTTCAATAAAGGCATTTTCGTGGATTTTAGATGGAAAGTTTGTAGCATGAAAACATTTCACGGTACAATTTTAAGAAGAATAATTTACTTCTCCTTTCAATTCATTTGTCGTTATTGAGTTCCTTTATTATATTGTGTGAGTATCTTTCATGAAAGAAGTTAATTCAAATAATACTAACTTAACTTAATTATGAATGAATTACGGAGATTATTAGTGTGCAAAAAGGACATAAGTTCTTAAAATGTTTGAGTTGAATATATCAAATTCAATAAATATATTGTTTAGAAAAGTTCGATTTTAATCATTAGGAAAGCAATGGATGATGAAAATTGTTTAAAATAATCTTATTTAAATGTTTAAATACCTTTCTTCTTTTTGGTGTGTAAAGCATGACGGCAATAACGTGTTTATATACATGATCATTTAATATGTTTAATTTATCAATTTTTCTGATTAATAGCTTCAGAGTTCATGTAAATTTATGATTTTATTTTATTTGACTATACATCTATATTTTTGCTTATTAACTCAAAATCAATATTTTTACTTTCAATGACAACATTTTCGCAATTAGTGTGTAGATTTAATTAAAAATTTTATTGCCAGCCGTACGACCGAATACAGTGCTTTATGTGCAAAAGAAGTTTCAAAAAAATTCTAAAAAGAAGTGAATCCTCAGATGATCATGAAGTGTTAGATGAAGAATGTCAATGCTCATAATGACGCAAGAATGAGTGAATATCCGCTACAAAGCAAATATATACAAGAAGAAGACGAGCGGAGAAAGAAAAGTAAAAGAGTTTAATTGACAGTTTGAATGAATGAAAGAAAAGTAATGTCTGAAATTTATCGCCTGTGTTGATATAATGATACGCGGAAGAATGTGATGTGATGAAATGATAGAAAATAATATCAACTTACAATAAGGTGAATGAAAATTGCGAGTAATTTGCGAAAAGAACAGAGATGTTACATCTTCTAAAGCAACTGTATAAAAACTGAAAGTCATTACCGCCAATATCAAGGTAAGATGCCTCTTTTCATAACTGTAACAAGTGTCGCGTATTACTAATTATTAATCTTCACACTCTGATGTATGAAACTCTACAAATTCAATTGTGCCTTTTAGCTAATTTACAATGAAAAAGAAATGTTCATATCCTCACTTTGAGAATGAATTGCCTGAAATTGTTTTTTCATTCCATTTAATTAACAGAACCACATTTTCCACTCACAATTTATATTATTTACTTACTTACTTCGCTGTTCGTACAGATCACATGTAATCCATGGTCTTCCTCAGATGTCTCTATCGCTGGCTACCGCTAGTCGATTTTCAATAGCAAATGCAATATTTTTTCTCTCAATAGCTTCTTTTCATGAATTTTTTCCTCGTCCTCATGATCTTCTGCCATCTACAAAGTCAGACTTGAAGACCTAATCTAAAGGTGCTTCTTAAAGCCTTCTTAAAACATGTTCAGTCCATCGAATGCTGTTCTCTTTAATTCGTTTTGCATTGTCCGCCTTTCTATATAACTAATAAATCGCAGCATTGTTCCTTTATTTTTAAAGGAACCCCTTTATTCCCATTCATAGGATCTTCCTCTCAAAAACATTAGTCATATTCTAGTTTTGTATATGACTAAATTGGTTGGTCTCGAGATTCTCTTTGACACAATTAATATTAATGTAAGAAAATTTCAACAAGTTCACAATTCATTCATCATATCTAAGCTTCTATAGATGTACAATAAACGTTTTGTCTAATAAATCATTTCGAAGCTATAAAATAGACTTTATGGTTAAAGCTCTTTATTTAACATAATCATCATGTAAAATTAGAATTCATCTGTGAAAGAAATAGTTTTTGTACCTACTGCCCCGATTTCAGTTTTTGCGTCTTTTTTGCAACTTTTTCCTTTACTCACTCTTTATTTGAGAGCTAAATATAAATCAGCTTAGGAATTAGTGCTAAATATGTGAATACATTCTTTTCATTTTTACTTTCATTAAAAATCAGCAAACATGCATAGTTAAGATCATTTCTCTTTCTAGACTGCTTTAAGCCTCTCTTCCGATACAAAAGACTTGAATACTTCCATAATATCCATAATTTATATAAACACTTTTCAATGAATTACACATACCGTAATCGAGCAAATTCTAAAGCATATAAATTGAGAAAAAATTTCCTTTCATTCTTTCTTTTCTTTCACCAAGCACATTCGCAATTGATTCCAATTAGAAATGACATAAACGACTTTAATGCTTCCTTCTATATAAAAATGGTATATCCGTTTAATGCCTTCAAATAAGAAGAAGAAGAACTTTCATTAATAAATTGATTGGAAAGTTTGAGAATCTGTGCTGTAAAATTGAATGAATAGTTTGATCAATTTATATGGAATTTATAAGATAACATTTTTGAGTATTTATGAAGCATCACTAAAATATTTTGATGCGGAATCGTTGATAATTTTGGGTAGGCACATCTTTGGCAAAGGTCAACAATATTTGAATATTATTGTGAAAATAATAATAATAATTGTGAAATTATTTTTTAAAAATAAGGAAGGAAACAAGCAATTCAGCTTGCAAAAATAGTTAATTTTTGAATAAATGCAGCTTTATAAAACACTTTGTCCAGTCAGTTTGCTGACTTTGAAAACTCGTTAATCAAACCCAAAGATAACTCAAATAAGTTTTGTTAGATCAGTTTATTGAATTATTGACGCATTAGTCGAATAACCGATACAAATATTATTTTTGAAAATTTACTAATTACTCATCGCGGGGACAATAATGCGCTGAGGCACTCGGTAGGAATGAGTATTTTTTTAATTTTTTAAATCATTCGCTTAAGGAATTTGTGAATTTTTAAATTGTGGACGAATGTCATTGAATAACTTTTGAATATTCAAGCTCTTATTTTGATGCATTATGATGTAGATATAATTTACCTTGTTTAACCAATAGCGAAGCATCGACTGATGTTTATACCAAATTAAATCGATATAATTTACTATTTATGTTTACATGTAGACATGCAGTTATGCAGTTTTTGCTTCTGTTATTTATCTACACTTATGAATTTCTCATAGATTATTTATGGATAATTCATGTATTTGATAGTAAGTGGCAAACGCGGGCTAAAGTAAAGCGAGAAAAAAAATGTAAGCACAATGTATAAATCATATTTTAAATTTTCAAGCTATAAATGTAAATAAAAAATTCTGAAACGGTTTTATTGCGAAGTGTAGAAACTGCTGATTTTTTTATTACATCTACACAAGGTGCTTAATTCCGTTCACTTTTTCGACGTTTCTGAGATAAACATTATGGAAGATTAATTTATTAAATTCTGTGGATTGTTATGTGCAACTTGCGAGACTAAATTACCAACAATCACTAGAGCATTCAATTCATGCAAAAAATAAAAATGCTGCATATGTAATTTGAATTTCTTCCGTAATTCCATCTCTTAGTTCTAATAATAAGTATTCATGAATAATGTTTGCTAATTTTTATTTGCTGTATTTTCTTAAATAGTAAATATTTGACTAGAAAATTAATATGATCCCGAACATTACAGATTCTACGCTTGAACATCATTACGTTGCCGTATTAAAATTAAAACGCGTTGTTCTAACGGGCATTTTTGATGCCTTTTTACGACAAAAAATGCTGTTTGTAGCATTATGCCGCTCGGGTAGTATGATTAAAATTTGTAAATGAGTACATATATTGCTACTTTAAGTGTATGCATAAATTCTACTAAGTAAAGATAAGCCTGTCACATTGTATGTAATTTTGTATCACAGATGCTGAATCAAGAAAGAATGGATGGTTTACCCACTTCACAACTAACGATTTAATTCCTAATATGGAAATAAAAGTTAATTAATATGCCAAAATTCTATCATATTAGCGAATAGAGCTTAATTAAATGTCATTAATATGTCACTATACTAACGATAATTATTGTAAAATTAATCAATACTTAACGCCATTCTCATTAACTTCTTGATTTCTTCTCCTTGTAGATTTATTATTATTATTATCTTCGAAATTCATGTCTATTAAGAGTATTACTAATAACATAAATGATTGTGTGAAGCATCGTTGAGAATAAAAATTTCATTCAAACTTTCGTAAAGCTTTGTGGGATTTTTTTCTGGTGACCAACTGGTGACAATGTTTACAAAATTAAAAAGACCAAAACGCATTTTTATACTGCATTAATATAATAATTTCTTACCCGGAATCAAGTGGTGAACGTGCGGACATAAAATTCGTACAAACTAAATCACAGAGCCTACAACATGACTATGTTGCAATGGAAAGCCTTTAATTGTAATCTCAGCTCCGCATAGGAACATGACTTCAGTAAGAAAATATAATAAAATTAGAATTTAAAAATTGTAAGTCAGTCATTCCCTTTTGACTCCTAGAAAATGAAAAAGTTCGTAAATTTATGACAGTATAATCATAAAACATCTGATCAGAGTTCCTCATGAAAGAATAAAAGAGTAAAGTAAATGTGTTAACAGCTGTAAAAGCATGTTTAATCCGATATCATGAATGAAAATCACATGTTAGGAATTGTTGGTATTAATTTTTCATTTATACGCATTGTGATCATGTCTCGAATAAGTGAAACTACGTGAGTATCTAAAGCAGTGTTGAGCAACCTCTGTGCTGCATCAAAAAAAAAAAGGTGGTCAGCAACGACCGAAACCGCACACGTAATACGGTTATTAACATTTCTAAAAAATCTAGCCGCACACTATTGTGCCGCGGCTCAATGGTTACCCATAACTTATTTAAAGAGTATAAGCCGATTGCATGATTGCATGAAAAATATCAATTTATCATTAAATCCATTTGTGCAAAATAAAGAAGTCAATAAAATTAATTTTACAGTCACTAATTGCATGTTTTTGATTGTATTTCATCCTGAAAACAAGCAAAACATGGCAAAAATGACACAAATTTTTCATTCTCATATTTTTCATTCAAAAAAAAATGTTTTGGCGTCTGAATGAATTTTTTAGCATCAGATTATTTTTTACCTCTTTTTGTTTTCTTTATATACTCGTGTGGGCATACAAAACACGTTCTACTTACAATAATGCGAATGTATATTTTATTAATTTTGTGCTAAAGAAATAAAAATTCTTTTTTTGTCTTCTTCACGAATTATTCATTCGTTTATATTATTATTGTTTGTTGTATCCACATTGTCATTAACGGTTGCCACAATTTACTTACTTATGCTAAGTGAACTAACTGATTATCTTAATGTAGTCTACAAATTGAGATGATTTTTAAACATGGTGAAAAATGCTCAACACTTTACACAGTAAATAATGCAAATTGTTATTTTTGGGTAAAGATACGTCTGTTAGTTCTTAAAATTTGCGCATAATTATAGCATTCTAAATTAATTTTTCTACTATAAAATGTTTTTGCTCTTTAATGAATATAATCATAAACGATGAAACGGAGATGAGTGTAATTTTAAAGCAGGCAATTTGTAAAACCATTGAAATTTCTGAAATCTTACGTAAATTTCAATATAAGAAACAAATATTTATTACATATTTAAAGCTTAAAAATTTTATTTCTATGCAAATGGATTTGAATATAGAATTAAAATTTTTACAAGTCATTGTCAATGGCTGCTCCAACCATCTTTAAAATCTTATCAGTTTTTTCTTGAAGCAACTCGAATTGAATGAAAAAGTTCAAAAACTCAAAGGGCCGCTAAATAATTTTCACTTTCACTTCCTCCGCTCCCTTATTTAAAAAAAATTTTATTTTATTTAAGCTTTTGCAAAATCTTAAGCATCAACTCCCCACTAAAAATAAATTTAATAAGAGAACGACACCTACTATACCTCGATTTTAGAGTTATTGTGTTCGGTTTGATTGTTAAAACCAAATATGAGTAATAAGTAGCTTCAAAATAAAAAGAATGGGATGAACACACCTATATATATGTTTATATGAAACGTGGTATAACCTTTGAATTTTGAATTTATCGACAGGTTTTTCCCTTTCCTTTACTAGACAGTAAAAAAATAAGAAAAATTCGAAGAATACAAAACTTCTTTTTAAACTTGCCACAAAATGAATTAAAAAATGTGTGGACTCAGTATTTGACTACAACTTAGATAGAAAGCTAAAACGAATAAACACAAAATAAACCACAGGAAAACTCATTATATGTATGAAGATTTTGATTTTAGCAAATTGATCATACTCAAAAATAGTGTACAATTTTCGGATGATAAAAGGACTCATCCTTTACTCTTACTATCAATACTAGTTCTTATGTTTTTATCATTTTTGCAAATTTTCAACAGAAAAACCAAAATTTTGCTTTGAGAATTATCAATCTGTAATAAAACAATATTTTTCATATACTTATTAAATTAAATAGATAGTTTAACTTTTAGGATAATTTATTAATCACAAGTATCAAGTATCATTAATTGGTATCAATAACATTAACTTTAAAATTGCACGTTTAGTCTTCTATTCATATGAGTCATGAAGAAGAAATAATAATAAAGAATTCATTTAATAACTTACAATAGAACGATAAATTATAGCCCCAAGTTGCATTTATTCTTAAATTGATTAAGTGCAGAAAGTAATTTAATAATAGGAAACTTTATTGATATATTCAATTACAATGGTTGCCAAGAAACAAACATTTAGTGCACGATCCTTACTTGTTCGTATTATTGCTTTAACAGAACAATTATGGGAAGTAAATAAATCAGAAATATGTTAATTGATTTCAGTGCAATTATTCATCTTTAGGTTGAAAGAAGCTTTCAGCATCAGCGATAAATTTAAAATTCAAATGCAATTATTAATCAAATATTTATACAATTTTATCTTTCATTCCACACTCATGCCAATTACCTGACTCAACAAATGTGCTATCTATTTTCTTCAAATGCTTATACGTTGACTTGGCTAGAGAATGTCGAGAACGACACTCTGCCATGATTTTCTCGCCATAAATGGACTCAAGATTACAACACTTAACGTGTATTCGAGCTTCAGTATCGGTGAGACAAATACAATTCCATGGAGACCATTCTTCATTAATATTCCATCGACAGAGTCGTAAATCGGAAGTTACATTACATTGACTTAATAAAGATATTCCATGCCAAATATTCTCAATTATGTGTCTCACATCTGTCTCTTGAATGATGAATGCAAACGATGCGAATGCACCGCGTTTACGTTCATCTCGTTGAATACCTCTAAGAATGGCTCTATAAACACTTAAATCAGTTTTTGAGGACTTCAAACTTGCGCATTTTTGACACAGATCATAATATTTTTGCTTTGAATGCATAGCAAAATTTCTTAATGGCAATACTGCTTTACATTTCTCGCAAATATGAGTAATTGATTTCTTTGATTTATTATGCTCATCATCCTTAATGACATCCAGAAAAACGACAAGCTGACGTTCTCTCAAAATCTTTAAAGTATCATCACTGACTTTACATCTCAATAGTTCCCGTTCACGTTCGAATAAATTTTCTAATTCAATTATTCGACTCGTATTTTCATTACAAAGTGCTTCACTTATGTCATTTAATAACCGTAAGCGATCATCGAGATTCTTCATTGGTTGTCGAAGTAATGTAAATAATTCTGTCAATGTTCTTGCTCGCTGTGTTCTTATTGTGTCCATTTCAATTAGCGTATCTATTATAGAATTACAATTAATTTGAATATTTATTAATTTAAAATAAAACGTCAAACTAGATTCAACCAGCAAGCCAGCCGAACCAAGTGTATAATAAGCGCTCCTTTTCAAAACTATTAAAAAAGTAAAATTTTACTTACTTCGATATCCAATCCATTTAATAGGCTCACCACACTGCTTCAAAATTCGATCTTGTCTTGCTGCTTGAATTTCTCCCTGTATCTCAAGCCTTCTTTTTTCAATACCATTCAGCAATTGGATCTCTTTCTCTAATAATGCCTGTATCTCAATAACTCTTGTTGGCCCCGTAAATTCTTTAGAAATTCTTTTCGTTTCTGTTTCCTTCCATGTTGCGATTTGAGCAAACAGAACGTCAAAATCTTTTTTAGTACGTGGAAAATTATCTGATTTTCGATTTGCATTTATGTAATCCTGTTTGATTTTTTCCTCCTGTTTCTTTTTTATGGCCGAAATTCTACGAAACTCAGATGCACACTCCCTAATACATTTTTTCAAACGACACAAACGAAAGTTTCTTTGAATTAGTCTAACTTTTTCTATGGTGTTTATGCGTATCTGTAATTCTTCAAATGTTTCAAAATCTTTGTTAGGTATTAATTCAGTATCAGTGTTTGTCGGTACAAAAAGTGCTTCGTTAGCATCTCCGAAGTATTGAGTGGATTCGTCTTTGCTGGTATCCTGAAATTTGGAAGAACATATTTTTCATTATATGTAAGGGCCAAATAGTAAACCTGTGGTTCGGTATAGTGTTATAATTTGACACTTTGTCATACCAGATGTACCACTGCTCTATACCAATGGTGTAATTATACAGGAAATTAAGTTCTATGTATGTATATGGAATCCGAAATTTATTTTCTATATTTTGTCTTCATAATGACATGTCCATTTTGCCTTCACTTTAATCTATACAATCTCCAAAAATCTATAAGTGAACGATCCTGAATTTAACAACTTACCATAGAAATTTGTCTCAACTCTATAGTTTGAGTATCTCGAGAGCATTTTTCCTCTTTGACTTTTTGTATTTGATCCATCGTAGGTCCCGTTTGTGTGAATGCATGATGATATTCAATTTCTGAGAACAATATTAAACAGCTTGTCAAAAAAAAAAAATTATAAAACATGTTGATCCTTACTTGTTTTTTTGTGTACAAATCCTCCCAAGAATGGTTTCTTTATAGTTTTGTTCTCAATTTCAACGACTAAATCCTTTGTGATTTTTAATCCATTTTCGTCCTCGGTTGGAACATGAACAGTAATAATGTCTGGCAATGTAAAGCTACTGTAATATACACTTGTATCTAATTTTACACCTTCTTCAATAGCAGCATCGTTTAATTTTAATAAGATTTCAATGATTCCAAAATCATTTAATTTTAGTTCCGCCAAGAAATATTCATTCCGAATTTCTTCATCGTTTTGAAATACTGAGAGATTTTCAGGCTTGATCAAAAACTTTTTTGAAATGTCTTCTTTTAAATTTTCAACATTAAAACTATCTGGAAAATTTAGTGCTATGACATTTTCTGTATCATCTGCTATTTGAATCTTGACAGTAATTGTTTTCTTAAATTCTGCAGCTACTGATGACATGGCTAGTAAATGAAACAATAATATTACTGAAAAAATAGTTGTTGTCAAAACAATTTTATCGATCGGGTTGCTATGATTTAGATTTTGTTTTGAAATTATTGATTGCATCATCCAACGAGTTAAGTGATAAATATGATCGATGTGTTGAAATTTTACAATGCTGAATACAATATATTAACAACCTTATATTTTTCGCGGTACACCTTGGTGGTAATCGCATACCGCATACGCTTCATGGCATTTCCAAATTTTTTGGCAGTACTCTAGAGTGTCGCGTCAAACAGATTGTTCATTGCTGTTTTAGAGTTTAATGTGGGGTTTCTTCAAATTCTTACACCTTTTCCTGACATTGACATTTTTTCCCTGAAAACACCCCCCAGCAACTTTTTCGTGAAATATGAACGTCAATTTCTCACCAACTATTAATGTTATATTTGGGGTTTGATTAATATTTATTACATAGATGAAAACCCCTTTTTATAAAAAATAATCAGTCTATCTCGGATATATAAACATCGCATTTAATTATAAATCCGTAAGCAAATTAAACTACAGTCACCACAATTATTAAAACTGAAGTGTTAGTAATTCCTAAACTTAATATTTCTTAACTAATTATTATTGATTTTTGGTAGCTCTTTTAGCCACATGAATTTCGTATCAAAAAGAATGAATGAAGATGGCAATAAATATTAATGAAACAAACCTTTGCTTATAAACCTTAAGAGTAAATCACGTGAATTTGCGTTTTTTCCACTTACATAATTTGAAAATACCTAAATATTGAAGTTATTTTCACATGATTCTAAACTAGAAATCATTTAAGATTTTCAAATTCAAATCTACATATATGTCATTTTTGCTTCAGCTCGCAATTGTAGTTTAAAAAAGATAGACGTCAAGACAAGTTCATATTAATAATTTCTTAAAAAATTGAGTTAATTTACAATCATTAGCAATGAAAAGCTTAACGGACGATCAAAAAAGTAAAAATAGGAAAAGTCAAGAATTTCCTATAAATGTGAAAAACGTTTTTCCAAAGCACCGGCAGCAAGTTTTAAATGAAAATGGATGGGGCTTTCGTGATTGCTATTTTACATTTGATAAAGATTATTTAGTTTTTAAAGGGGAAAGGTAGCTATCAATTTTTTACGGGTATATGAGATGTACTTTCATGACAATGGTTTTTAAAAATTTTACTAATAGATATGAAATGTGCAACAAGCCTCTGAAAAATGCAAGCACTTCGCTCTTAGAGCTTTTAAATGTAGACATCTCAAATTATAAACCAGTTCAGAATCCAAAACATAAAGAGACGGATTATCATCCTAAAGTTGAAAATAAAGAGTTTTGTGAGGAGCTGAAAGTATCTAAAATTGAATATTCTTTAAATTTTGATGATCGATTCCTTCGATGTAGAGGACAGGCTCTTAAAGATTTTTATATTTTGAGACATGGTAGATTCAACAGTATTCCTGATATTGTCGTATTTCCAAAGTCTCATGAAGATGTTTTAATTGTTGTCGAATTGGCTAATAAATACTGTGCAGTCGTAGGTAAGTTGTATTATGCTTTGTTCACAGTGTAATTTGATTCAATTTTCTACAATAGTTCCTTACGGCGGAGGTACCAATACAACAATGAGTTTAAATTATCTTAAAGATGATTATAGTAGATTTTTCATTTCACTTGATACAACACAAATGAACCGAATTTTATGGTTTAATAAAACTAGTATGTTGGCATGTTTGGAAGCTGGTATATCGGGAAAAGATTTAGAAGATACTCTTCAGAAACATGGACTAACACTTGGACATGATCCAGATTCTATTGAATTATCTACGTTAGGTAAGAATTGAAGCAGTAAATTGTGTAAAAAAAATCATAAATTTCTTAAACCAGGTGGATGGGTTGCAACAAGATCGGCTGGAATGAAGCAACGAAAATATGGAAATATTGAAGACATGGTGAAGAAGATAACGCTTGTAACCAGCATTGGAGTGTTAGAGAAAAATTTTTTGGTTCCACGTGCTAGTATCGGACCAGATTTTGATTTTATTGCTTTGGGCTCTGAAGGAACTCTTGGTGTTATTACAAAAGTTGTAGTTAAAGTTCATCCTAAACCTGTTTGTAAAAGATACGGCAGCATGGTATTTCCGAATTTTGAAATGGGAGTAAACTGTATGTACGAAGTAAGCAAACTACCCGAGAAACCAGTAGAGGACAGTCCATTTTAATGTAATGTCTCAAGTTCCTACTTTAGAAAATGACCTTTAATACAGCAACCAATTTGTGACGCATAATATGACCGTTTATGATTACTTCTAATGCGTCACAAAGAATACTTTCAGGTTTGACTTCTTACGATACTTTGGGGTAAAGTTGGGGTAACATTGAGCATTTCAAGTAAATCTCGACAAAAAGACAATTTAGGACATTTTTGCAATTTTCAATTTTTGTAGTTGTTTGTTAACAGAAAAATGTGTTTAGTGAATGTGATACAAAATTATTAAAAAATAGTGCTTTAAGTGTTTTAATAGCTTTCAAGTGAAGTGTATAAGTATTTTATAAGTCCAATTAAAATGAAATTCATAAAATGGGTAAGTTAAATTAATTAAAAATACTTAAACTTTCCAAATTTCTAATGTAATCAAATTAATTTATAATTTTGTCATTTTTATAGATATTTCTCTTTTGTTTTTCATTTCTTTAGGTTTTTTGATATTGTTTTACAGTGTCTAATTACCAGTTTATTTTTCAGGAGTATGTTTAAGTAATGGGCTTAGCCGCAAATAACGTTCCATTTTTTTTCAAAATTTCAACGGAAAAAAATAATTTTTTTCAAAAACAGAATACTAATTATGTTAATTAAACTACTTTAAAGCATGATTTGCTTCCTTAGAGTAATCTAATCTTAAAAAGGAACATAAAATCCTTATGCTCCCACAATTTAAATCATAATAAACACATAAATTTAGCGATTTTTATTAATTTTTCTGAAAAATTTTAAAAAATGGAACAAAAATTCACACTCAGTAATTAAGATATTTTTTGAATTTTTGCATTAATTAAAGCACTAATCATAGCAAATTATATGCCAAAATGTTGGTTTTATGAATTTCTACAATTATAACTATCAAAAGTGATCCTAAAAAGTCCAACTAAGGAGAAAAATGCCTTTAACTTCAAATTACTGAGTGTGAATTTCTAAACGGCCATGCCCTAATATAATTATTTTATTTTTAATGATCCAGGATTAATTTTTCAAATGTATAATTGTAATTTGTATATGAATTTATAGCTAATAAAGCTCAAATTGGTAATTTTATAGTTTATTAATAAAGTATCAAGTGTTTTTTAATTCATCATTTTATGGAAATATGCTGGAATAGGAAAGCAATGAGTCATGCCTGCAATATTACTTTATGTTGACTTCAAGTTAACTTGCAAGTCAGGTTGAAGTGATCATTATAAACAAGCTTGAAGTTGACTTAGTGTTACCTTGAAGTTACCTCAAGGTTACATCATAAGTAATTCCTATGACATACTATAGGATAATGCATTGAAGATTAGCTTGCGCGCGGACAAAGTATGACTTGAGTCAGTACATCAGACTGCCTATTGTCATTTACTTCTTGACTTTTAAACTTTACTTGAAGTGTGACTTTTAGCTTACTTGTGTTTCTCGGGCTAACTGTAAAACCAACCTCACTTAGACTTGTTGACAATACTCACTTCCGTCTTGGATTTGCCTTTCAACATAATCGAAATGTTATTAAAGTAAAAATGTTGGCCAATGATAAAAGCAATCGAAAAAGTTTGGATGAATGAAATGAACAAGCGAAAACTATTAAATGCACTTGCATTCCGACTATCGCAAGTATACGACAATGGAGCATGTGTCTACTTCTATTACGTAGACTAGTATTTGATGAACTAACAGACATATTACGAGTTACAATATTAAAACACGGCGGCTGCTTGTCACATCATCACGGGATTGGGAAAAAAAGTTTAAAATATTATCCACAAGCTGTCTCAAGTGTAGGAATCAATGTTTTTAAATCAATAAAGAAAGAGCTTGATCCACAGAATATTTTTGATGTTGGGAATTTCGCAACTGATCATAACAAGTCCAAAATTTAAAAGAATATAAAAACTAATAAATTATTTTCAAAATAAATAGTGTATACGATAGAAGAAAATAAGCTCATTATCTATAAAAATGAACAAAGCATTCGGTGCTTTATAAATTTTTCATTAACCTAGGTCATGGATACAGTATTAAAGAGAATCAAAAATTTAAATTTTAATTTTATTCATATCTAAGATTATTAGGAACATTGAAATTCATTTTATTTGGTTTTTGAAATCTAACAATATTTACGAAATTGAAGCAGAAGATGCAAAAATAAATACAAAATCCAATTAAAATAAATTATAATATTTAAAAATCTTGATAATTTCCCTAAATAAAATTTTAATATTACACTGGTATCAATATCACTTATAAGATTCATTTATTTCTAAAACTAAAAAAACTTTTGTCAAAATATAGAATTTCATAAGAAATTTTTTAACGTTCAAATAAATTTCAAAATCTCGCATCTGTTTAGTTTTTCTTTAAAATCTGTTCAGAAAATTATTACTTCTTCAAACATTTATTAGTAAAAACAAATAATTAAGTAAAATCAGCTATGACAGTTCATTTACAAAGCAGCTTATGGAAATTAAGAACTTCCAGTAAGTCTTTGTACAAATCAGTATACAGAAGTAAGTATTAATTAAAGAATAATTAATTTTGTGCAAATTTAACCCATTTTTGTCAATACATATTTTCAGGATGTTTTTCGACGCAAGAAGTAATTGAGCACAGAAATAGATTATTTAACAATGAACAGAAGCGACAAAGAGAAAATGTCGGCAGAATAGAAAAGATTGAAGTTCGTTATCTTGGATTGCCAAGCAATGAAACATTGTTTATGAATAAGAATCTTTCAACTCCATTTAATTGCGCACAACGTAAGTCAAGAATCAGTTTAAATGTATTGCAATAGCTCCAAAATTTGTTTCAATAGATTTTAGCGAAGCAGTTTGTGAGAATGCCGTTTTAGCATTAATCAATGGAAAGAAATTATGGGATATTCATCGGCCTCTTGAAGAATCGTGCACTCTCCAGTTACTACATTTTAAGAGTCAAGATCCTAGTTTTGTGAATCAGGCATTTTGGCGAACTTGTTCCTTCTTATTAGGTGGTGTACTTCAGAGAATTTTAAAAGAAGAAACTGGACTTCATCTTCACAGCTTTCCATGGCCTAGTTTAAAATCTGGAAGCTTTGTTCATGATATTGCATTAAACGTTGATAGCTGGAATCCATCGGCGCAAGATCTTAAGTCAATTGCGATTGAAATGATGAAATTTGCTACAGAAAATCACAATATTGAGAGACTCGAAGTCAGTCATGAAATTGCATTAGAAATGTTCAAGGATAATCCATTCAAGCGAGAACAGCTTCCAAATATTTCAAATAAAAATAAGGGAATCATAACTTTGTATCGTGCTGGTGAGCATATCGATATTAGTAAAGGACCTATGATTTCATCCACAAAATACATCAATAAAGTCAAAATACCGTCAGTACATAAAATATCAAAAGAAGACAGTAACTTGTATAGGGTTCAAGGAATCGCACTTCCATCTGGCTTTACATTAAGTGCTTATGCGTTCGACATACTCGGGCAAAGAGCAAAGAAACTGGTAAGAAATTAATATAGAACTAAACTTAATAATCTTGACTTTCGTGTTTTTAGAATACCATGAATTTACTTATGGAGTCAGTCGATCCAATTCACTCAGATGAAGCACCAAGTATGCAGCAGCGAATCTAACATTTATTAGTGAACTAGAGATTTAGTATTTAAAGCTGAAATTATATTATTAAAGAGATAAATTTCAAAAATACAGTTTTTAATGGAAAAATATTGTTTTATTCAATAAACTGGGCCATCATCTAGAGCATCATCTTCGTCCGCAAAGTAGTTTTCTCCATTATCGAAATAGTTGTTATGATAGTCAGTTTCATCATCCAGCTCTGGATCTTCAACATCTCCCTCCTATAAATATTAAATTTAATATTATTCATTTAAACAAAATTCTTAATGTATACTCACAATTTCGCCCTCCTCATCACTTCCTTCTGCAGCCTTTTCACTTCCTTCATCGTCGTCATGAAGTTTTTCCTTTTTCTCAAGAATTTCCAGCTCTTTTGTGACATCTTCCATTTTAAGAATCTTTCTCTTCTTATTCGGTATCACAGGCTTTGTATTTTTAGTACGTTTCTTGAGATTTTGAATGTTTAACTCTGCTGGCATTTGACTGTATGCGAATTTGAGTTGTAGCTTCTGTTTATGCTCTTTTTCTAATGCACTCTGGATGTTTAAATAAATCAAAAATGAAATTTAAATACAATATGAGTAAAGCTTAACTTACCGCAATCTTAAAGCTGTAACTGTCCGAGTTTTGATCTGTTGGATTACTGTGCATTTCAAACAACCTACTACGAAAATCTTCTTTCCAAACCATTTTATAGTCAAGTCCAACACTTTTCTCAATTTCCGATGGTTTTGATGCTAATACAGGAAAAAGAGGTCGTGTAAATTGAGTTACATTTGAATCTTTTGAAGTTACTCCTAAGTTATTGAGCTGTTCTTTAGTTAAACTAGAATTTCTAAAGGAATACATGTTGCTTTGTTTATTCAGTATAAATATTATAACAAAATTTTACTATTTTTTCTGAACTAATCTTCCTTATTAAACCGAAGTTTTCTGAACAAACTCATATAGTTTCTTACAAATGTTTACAAACAAACTTCTCTATCGGAATTCAAAAAATTTACTGTTAATTAAGTAAATTTAATTGATTTAAAGATGATACACGATGTAATTCTATCATTAATATCTGAAAAAGAATCTCATGTCATCAAGGAATTGCTAGTAAGTTATGAAAGTTTAAATTTCTGAACATTTGTTGAATTTTTTTTTTATATTTTATTAGACCCTTGAAATATCATCAAACTTCATTCATCCAGCAGAAATGAAATCCTTGAATGATATTATGAAGATAACAAGCCAATATAGAGAAATTAAGAAATTCATCATATCATATAGCATATATTCAAATGAATTACATCAACTGGATCTCGAAAATGAACATCACACTCAAAATGGATTTTATATACGACAATTTGCGGACGGAATTGAAAAAGTTCTCGAAAAGTATCACAAGTCAGTCGTTGAACTAGAAAAAAAGTTCCTACGCAAACCATCAACAAGTTTAATGTTTATTTTCCATGAAGTTGAAAAGTTTCGTCCTTTATTTGAATTTCTGATGAGATTAATCAATGGTGTGAGATCACAAAAGCTCCATGGATGTCAAATATTAGAATATCTTGAAGATAATTCAATGCATGGCAATGAAATCATCAAAGAAGCACTTCAGATAATTCAAAAATCAGTTTATTCAATTTTCGTTCAGCAACTCTGTCAATGGCTTAATGGAAAGTTTTTAGACGTTTATGGAGAATTTTTTATAATGCACGTTGATCCATCAGATATGCTAGAGAAACGTCCAACCTTCTCGACGCAAACATCCATCAGTACATTCCAATCTTCAGAACAGAGCATAAATACAGAATTGTGGCGATATGAGATCAATTTTGACATGCTGCCGCATTATTTTCCCAAATCGTGGGCTGAAAAAGTTTTGTTTATTGGACAAACCGTAATTATGCTATCATCCAATGATTCTGATCAGAATATTTACGATGGAAAGGAATATCAGTTTTTCCAGAAATTTCACAAGTTTCAGGAAGCAAATAAATTGACGGTGATTAATTTTGAACGAACTATTGACGAGATTAAGATGTGTGTTACTGAACATCTGAGTGAAATTGCTATTAAAGATGCTGATCTTGTTAAGCAACTTAAGCTCATTAAAGATTTTTACTTACTTGGTCGTGGAGAATTGTTTTATGAGTTCATTAAAGGATTAGACTCAATTTATGGAAATGTTGTGACCGAAAATACAGTAAGAGATATAAACAGAATATTTCAAGTATCAGCAGCAAGTGTCAATGTTCAAGACGATGCCGATTTATTTCAATTTGAAATGCTGAAAGCTGACATGGATAGCATTAGTTATGAAAACAAAGGATTATTTCAGTTCCTTACACTTCGTTACAAGATAAAATGGCCTTTGCATCTAATGTTTCCACCAAAAGTACTCGATAAATACAATGAGCTGTTTCAATTCCTCATTCGAATAAGAAAAATTCAGTTTTCACTTCAGAGCCTTTGGTGTTATCATCGAGAAAAGAAAATTGAGAAGAGCAGCGAAATTTTGAATTTTAGGAACAAGCTGATGTTCCTTATTGATAATCTCCAATATTATTTACAAGTTGATGTTCTTGAAAGTCAATTCAGTATCATGATGGACAAAATTAAAGAAACAAGAGATTTTGAACAGATATTAAGAGCACATAACTGCTTTCAAGCTAATATTTTGAGTTTATGCTTCCTTCTTGAAAATGTAAGTTTTTTTTTTACTTTTTTTACTAATCATGAAGACTTCATAAATTATTTCCTTTTCAGTCCGATCCATTATCAAAAAGCATCAATAGTAGCATGATGGAGAATCCGGTTCTCACTATATTGAACAAGATTTTAAATTTAATTGAACAATTCACAGCATTTGCATACATTGCGTCAAGTCCAATGACAAATGAGGACAAAATCACATTGGATAATTTTGAAGAACTCTTCTCATCGTTTGTTGACTCGTTACTAAAAATGCTCTCTGGTCTATGTTCTGCTCCACTTGCACAATTTTTGTTAAGATTAGACTTCAATTATTGGTTTAGTACTAAAAATTTGATTCAAAATTGATTTTTCAAAGTATGTTCATTTATGTATACTTCCACTTATGCTTTCAAATGGTTAAACTGTAAACAACAGTATGACCTTAAAAGTAAATTCTCTGAATTTCGTTTAAAATATTTTATTGTATAAATTTTAATCTCAAAATTGCAGATTGTCTACAACTATTTAATGGAATGTGTTAATACTTATCCTAAAGTGAATACTTCGTAATCATTAATCATAAAATTATAATCTCCAAAAAGTGATGTATATGATGCACTTGGTCCATCATAGGAATGCGGCAAGTTTGAGTATGAATCAGTATTTACGTTACAATTATTGGCAATTAATAAATCAGCTCCTGTAAAATATTTGCTTATTATATTGTAATAATTTCAATGGCGCATTGATTCAAATTCTTACCAGCTCCAAAAATTGGTCCGCATTCCTTATAATAGCATATTGAATACGGTTTCTTGACAATATCATATTTTGCAACTTGGAAATTTGCTTGTGGCGAACTTAAGGCGAATAAAAAACAACGTTCACCATGTAAATATCCTCCTTTACGGTTAGTCTTTGTAAATGCTACGTCTGTAAAACCTCCACTTATTTCACCTCGATAGCCCTTTAAAGTTTAATGAATTTTCAAAATTTATTTACTTATTATCTGTGATTTTAATTTAAAAGCTTACGAGAACAATGACCATAAGTGGTGCAATTCCGTCACACAGGCGATGAAAAGCAGCAGCAGTATATCCATGAGTTGATGCTCTATAAACTAAACGCCATGTCTGCTTTGGATTCCCATACCAATTATTTAGTGTTGTTTGTAAATGCATCTTGTCATTTCTCAGAATATTTGATCCTGGAAACAAATTTAATGATAAACGAGGCTGCAGACGCTTGTCAAATTCTGTAGAAACACTTTGGATTGGTGGCATTCCTGGAAGTTTGTTTGATTGTAGAGCTGCGAACCGATATCTTTCAAGAACTAATTCCATTGGAATAGCTCCTGTCGGTTCGATTTCTTCAGCAAAAACTTGGCTATCAATTAATAACAGTCGAACGTGATGAATGATTGGCGAGAGATATTTACAAACTCTTTGACGTTCTTCTTCGTTCCAATGTGGAAGTGGCTGCGTGAAAAATAAATCTTAAAATAAGTAGTAGATAATTGAACATTTAATATGGATTTTTACTTGAGTGACACCGGCTTGGCTTTTACTCCATTCTAGTACGGCACGAAATACATTTTCTTCTTCAAGGCACAGCTATGTATGATGAAACCATAAAAACATTAGTTCCCAATGATATTCCTAGCTACGCATGTGTATTCTGCTAAATTAATATATCAAGAATACACACGTATATACATAAAAACTTACAAAATCCGATGAGATAATCTTAACAATCGCATCTTTAGAGAGCTTTAAGAATCCATTTGTTTTTGTACACTCGTTAGCATTTTCACCGATGAATGCAATGCAACGATCCACAAACGAATCTGTACATTTACCGCCGACCTTTTCTTGTATTTCCAATGCATTTGTTAAAAAACAACATGCATTATCGACAGACATTGTTGCAATAACGTGATCCTCACATGCCGTCTTTAAATCATTTAGTCCAAGATCATTTGCAATGATCATAATTTGAAAGACTTTTGAGTCATGCAATATGATTTTTGCTGTGTAAACGTAAGTAATAAATTGTCGAAAATCTTCAGCACGGATATGGGGTAATCGAATTAATGTTGGTGTGCCAGGAGATGACGGTGGCAAGACTGTTGATCCAGGTATTCTGCAAATGTCTCCTCTTGCTTTGTTACCTATTTTACAAGTCAATAATAAGAGGAAATAAAAAAAAAAATATGGAAATAATAGCTTACTTGATGCAGTTACTTGAAAGCTTTTACATCGAGCCATAAGGATTAATCGATGTGCATAAATTCTTTCCTCTTCGCGGCCCAAAAGGAAAACCACATCCGCTATTTCAGATGAAAAAAGAAGTAAATTTAACTGCTTGAAGCATGAACATTTATTGTTATTCAAATCTCTCATTACCAGTCTCCTGATCATCAATCATTTTATGAAAATCATCGAGTAATTGCGGAACGCCGGCAAGAACTTTATCGCATACGGCTGGTGCATGAATTTTTTGCATTGTTCCCATTCTTGAATAAAAATATTACTTCCCTTTTATGCACACAATTCGTACATTATAAATTCAATGAACTTTATTATTGTAAAAAAGTTAATATTATCGTCAATTTTGCTGCACCACAAAAAATACTATATGTATGAGGAATTCATATAAATGTGGAAGAGCTGTTGCAATCATTAATTAAAATCCATCAACATTTCTCTTCTTCCTCTTTGTTGCATTTCGTCATATTCTGTTTTGTATTATACTTATTGCTTCTTTTATTCCTTTTTTCAGTGTAATAAAAGAAATATCGAAAGAAGATGTGGAAGGAGAACAAGAGAATTATAAAAATTAATTATGGAAACAATTGTTGAGCGTCAGATATTAATTATAATCTTTATTTATTGTAACTAATTTCTTTCTTTTTATTTATCTTGATTTATTCGCTCAATTTCCACTGATTTATTAATTTATTTCAATTTTTCTACTGCACAATCCACACTATTCTTAATAACTTAAAACGCGGCCTGAATTTTTTACGTCTAAACCACAAGATGCTTTGTACAAGAATGTCAGAAAATTCTTTACAGCAGCATAACACATCTTAAGATATGTGTCTTTTCATCTACCACACAAATACACCTGAGAAATGTGTTGTCTCATTCACATGAAAATTAAATCACATTAGATGAATCGTATGAGGCAACATCAACGTGTACACTAATACGCTTATGACCAATGGAAAGAGATGGAGAGCAAACAAAAATGATCTAAAACAGGTTCTTCCACTTTCCTTCCTTATGATTTAAGCAGGTATATTTTGTGTACAGAGCGACTTTTCTCAAATTGTAAATTCGCGCCGTCTTTGACGTAGTCATTTTGATTGGCATTAAAGTTTGATTTATTAACGACTTTTTAAGATGTGAAGAATGGATTAATGAATTACTTAAAATGCTTAAAAACAACTAAAGAATATAACGATTAATTTCCTTCTTGTATCTAAGTTTTATAACGTACATTTTGAATTTGAATAATATATTGTATTTAGTTGAAAATCCATTTTTATACAAAAGTGCAGTCTGCTTTTGAACTCGGATAAATAAACATCATTAGGAAGAAGTTTTAATTAAACTACATTTACAACAATTACAAAACTTAGGTCGTGTTACTATTTATGATTTATGTCGCTTCGCATAAGTAGTCAAAAGTCAATTTAAGCTTAAAGAACACTTGATTTATTAAGGTAAATTCTGTTGCAATGATTAGATTAAGTAATCCTGTAATAAATGGAAATATGTGGCAAAGTCTTGAATCATGTAGGAAACATATGTAGGATTTAACTAAAAGCAACTTAATTATTTAACTTTGCTTAATAGCTTTGTTGCTTCTTCTTTACATTTTCTATCATCTTCATTAAGAGCTGTAATAGCACTGGCTTTCGTAAAGTATTCACGTGCCTTTTCATTGTCTTTTAGTGCCATGTAGCATTTTCCAATCATTAACTTGTTCATGGAATAAAAATCAGCTTTTAAATCTTCTGCCTTAAGAAAATGTTCTAGAGCTTCTTCATAAGTTGCTGAAGGTCTAAAAATATATTTTTATCGATAAATTGGTATGCCCACAAAAATATTAATTTACTTACGGTGTTGCGAAAATAGTTGAGACAATTTTTCTTTGATACCAAGGCAAATCAGCTAGCCCAAAAGCAAATTCACCAAGAATATATCTCGAAGTTGGATCTTCTGGATTCAACTCAATTGCCCTTACCATGTGTTTCTTAACATTTTCTAATTCTTGAACTCGAGCCTTCATTCCATCTAAATTTGCATTCGCATCAAGCAATATTGCATACCACTTGTGGATGGCAAAATTGTTGTCATCTTTTTGTAAAGCTTCATGAATGCTTTTGTAAGCATCACGAATTAGTTCATTTTTCTTTGAACTATTTCCATCCATTCCTGAACACTTGAAGAGAGCACGTCCTAATCTCCATTGAACATCAGCACTGGACTGATCTAATGTCTTTAAAAAATCTACAGCCTCTTGGAATTTGTTATCATCAAACAGCTGATCAGCTTTTTCTAAACTTGATTGATCGACCATTATAAATTCAATGCTTTTGACTTCTTCTTCTTCTTTCTTTGCAAAAGAAAATCCAAGGAATGCTAGGTATATGTGAGGTTTATATAATCGTGATGCAACAGCTGGTTTCTATAATGAAGTAAAACAGGAAAATCAAAGTTATTTTAAATGTACGCAATCTTTTGAGTTTTAAATTTCTATACCTTGAATCTATGGAACTGATAAAGTAATGAACGATTTTCAACCAATAATCGTCGAACAACCAAAGCAAAATGATATAATCGAACCATTCTAATACTTTTTAACTAAATTGTTTCAATTTTTTTTTTTGAACTTTTACCTTGTATTTAATCGGACTTTGATCTCTACTTACAAAATCCAATGATGACTCAATTAATAAAGTTGGCTGTATGGCACGCAATTAATGTTTATCAACTATTTTATTTTTTTTGAGATGCTAAGTCAATAAATAATATTTAGTTAAAATTTCTTCGTCAACTTCATCCAAAACTTCTCAAGAAAATGAAAATCAAAACAAAGAACTGAGTAAACATTAGAATAGCGACACCTAGATGTCAATTCCCTAAGTTACAATAGCTTAAGCTTCAAAAATATTGTATGTCCAAACTCCATTGTATGAATTATCTCTGAAATGCAAAGGCTAAGATAAGAAATTGATTCAAAGTCTTGTTAAGAAAATTTTTAAGCAAGCAAACTTTTTTTGATTTAGAAAAATGATCTTAATTTGTTTAAACTAGCCCGATCGTCACAAATTATTCATGATAGCCAATTGGTTGCCATATGGCTATAGCCGATACCTAATCAATTTTTAATTATTTAGAATTAAAAAAGATAGCATTCTGTTATATTGCGTCTAGGTAAATGCAAATTTAATAGCTCTGCTGTAATACAACACTGCGAAATAACTTTGGTTAGATCGTGTCAAAAATTAGACTGTGCGTTGTTAATTCTACACTTTATTATTACAGAAAATAAGTAATGCAATTATAAATCTGATTGAAGTTCCTTTCATTAAGCTTATTAATTTATTTTTTTTTTAAAATTCAAAAAATGTATATAGCATCAACAGCTATTCAATCAAGGTTAAATCATATTTAATTAGAGATTGATTTCTTTGATTTTGCGTAACGTAATAATTAAACGGCCCCGAGTAAACAAAAAGAGACCTCATAGGTCATTCAACTATGAATCATTAAGAGATATGTCATTCTTGGGTAAGTACTTATTTGCTTCATTGATCGTAGAAATCAATTCTGATCTATGGCCTATTTAAGTAGCGAATGAAACTCGCTATCACTTACCAATTATCAATACTAAGTGCAGTTAAGGCTTTCTGGTCAACTTTGGAAAAGTTAGTCAGGAGTATGTTGATCTTAATTTCCTCAATCAGTTGTTTTTACATCTCAAGCTAGAACTAAAGAAATTTCACGATCAAGAAAAGTTCATGCAAATCTTTTCATGCGAACGAGAAACGTGATGAAAAGCAAAACCAGCAGTTTTGAAAACAATGCATTTGTTATTTAATAACAAAGAAAAACAAATAAACGGAAATGATCCAATAATCATCATTTTTACACGTCGATATACTTAGTAAGGTTATCATTTACGGTAGTCATGATTAAGATTGTCAAAAGATGGAAATTTTTTAATATAAATTGTCGTAAAATCAAGGTCGACTTGTTATTATGCTCGATGAAGCTTTTATTAAGCGTTAAAATTGTACTATACAAGTAAATTTTGATATGAATGAACTACAAAAAAAAAGAATAATTCTCATAAATATTGTCATTATTATGCCTACTATGACGTATGTACAATTCAATTATTTTCACAAAACACAACTTAAGTGAATCGAAAAGTTATCATTTTATGATTCAAATCGATGGATTTATTTAAGCTTCGCGAGCAGCTTTGTGCCTTCTTCTTTGCATTTTTTATCATCTTGGCTTACAACGTCAACCTGTGATGCTTTTATTAAATATTCTTTGGCCTTTTCGTTTTGTTTCATGGCTATGTAACATTTTCCTATCATGAGGTAATTTAAGTTATAAAAGCCGGCTTTTAATTCTTCAGCCTTCAAAAAATGCCCTAATGCTTCATCATAAGTACACTCCGGTCTGAGAAGAAAATATTTAGCATATAAATTAAATAAATTTTAATATAAGTATTTGTATTTAATAAATCTTACGGATTAGTAAGCATTGATGATAAAACCTTTTTCTCGATCCATGACAAATCAGCAATTTGGAAAGCAAATTCTCCTAAAATATAGTGTGATATTGAATCTTGGGGATTTAATTCAACAGCCTTTTCCATGTGTTTTTTAATTTCCTCAAGAACATGGATACGCGCTCTAAGCCCATCTAAATGGGCTTTAGCATCAAGCATGATTGCGTACCATTGATTAACTGCGTAATGATTCTCATATTTTTCAATTGAATTCTTAATTATATCAAATGCCTCTCGTACTAAATCGGGTTTATTCGCGCTATTAGCACTTAATTTAGAGCACTCATAAATTGCCCTTGTTAATCTCCACTGTACTTCAACATCCGTTTGATCCAGTTTTTTTAAAAATGCAGCTAGTTCCTCAAATTTTGCATTCTCATATAGAGTATCTGCTTCACTTATTTCCACTTTGTCAGCCATGGGAATTTTTTTTTTTTTTTATTTTTTTGTTCTTAAATACTTAATTATTGCTTAACAGATAGATTTTATCTGACTATGATAAGGTTTAGCTGTGAACTTTGTACTTGATACCTTTAAAAAAAATGAAAACAACAACTTTATACAAAATCACAGTCAGCACTAAACAAAAAGCTTCTAACAATTCTCTTTTTATTTAAAAAAAATATTTTTTATTGATTGATATGAACCGAATCTCACAAGCGAAGAATTTAATATGAAACTGTTTTCGAAAAGTCAAGAGCAGTGTACATGCTTTAGTCAAGCTACGCCATCTTTTAATCAAAAATTGAATCAGTAGTATTATAATTTTATACATTATTCATGTAAATTACAGAATTTCCTTCAAATCAAGGGTATTCTCAAGATTTGTATCAAATGCTCTGTTTCCATTGTGCTTAAACTTTTTCAGGAAGTCGATATAGTCATTGGGCAAATTGGACTCTAATGCTCCATTTAAAATTACTGTCAAATAAGTCTTTGATGGTTGCCTTTCATGCGGTCTATTTTCCGGATCAATAGGTATTTTGGGATTGCAAACTAATTGATAGGAACGACACATTACTTCACTTTGAAGCTCATGAACGTAAATTTTCAATTCTAATGGCTTGTATATATTCGATTCAACACCTTCCTGTCTATCAAGTTCTTCTAAATCACAGTTGTTAATTTTCCACACAGCTCCATAAACATAGCTTCCATCATTTTCAATTATGGTCGCTGGAGATCCATTCCATGTAGGTGAAAAGTATCTTTTTTCAAGTGAAGAATCAGCAAAATCAAGTCTGAAGTTTTCAAGTTTTCCAACACCTACTCGCTCAGCAGTTTTATTTTGCACTCTGATTCGTTTTGTTAGAAGGTTACTTCCATATCCAAAGTAATAAAAGAAGTTCATCTTTTCAAAATGTTAATACTTAGAATTACTATCAACAAAAATCAGCTGATCGATCAGCTGAAAAGTGTATCCAAGTTGAAGATAGTTGTAAACGAGTTTTCTTAAAAGCGAATACGTTGCGATAACTAAATTTGAACTATTTATAGTATCTGCGTTGAACTTACAAAGTGATAGCTATTTATGTTAGTTTAATAAAAACCACAAATAAATTTTGTCAGCTCATTCGTGAGAACTAAATGTTTTGAAATAATGCGCTAAGCTAGAATAGTTTCTGAACAATTAGGTACAGAAAATTGATGAATTTTTTGAAGCTAATCGTCATTTAATTTTAGATTTTTTTTTTATTTCATAATTTCACAAAAATGTTCATGTTAATTATTTAACTCAACAATTTTAAAAATTGCAAAATATTTTGTTGATATTTTTTTTTTAATTTTTAGACCATTTTTTGGTCAGTTCCAAGTGGGAAATAATTTAATAATGTTTTTATTTTTTTTTTAAATACTTACTTACTTATTTCGATGCCCGTACCTGACAATTATAATCCATGGTCTTCCTCATGGTCCTTTTGCTAGCTAACGTTTGCTAATTTATTTCATTTTTTTAAAAATGTATTTTTCATAGGAATAAATTCATGATTTACACGAGTTCGACAATTTTTCTTCGATTCATCAAAAAAAAAATATTTTTTGTCAATTTGAACTCTAGATCTTAATTATAAACGATTAAAATATGTGCAACTAGTATATTTACCACTATAACTGAAACTAATGATATTATATATCGAGAAAATCTATTCCAAAAGTGCAAAATAATGTGATAATTAAAGTTGAATAAAAAGGAAAAGAAATTAGAAAGTTTATTACTGATGATGGACGCAAAATTTAAAAAAGGTTCATCAGCATTGAAATCGCTGAGCGAAAAACATCACTTATTACCTAGATTTGCTGATTACTTTGCGATATGTGGATTAGACGTTGATCTTGGACTTGAAGCTGAGCTTTATACAGGTAAATCATAAAAATATTTCCATTTTCGTAACTGGATCTGTAAAAAAAATATTGATAAATTTTTAGATGGTGTGACGACGTCGCCACCACTCGATAGATCTTATAAAGGAAAATCACTAATTAATTATCCAGCAAATGTTTCTTGGAATCCTTTTGATTCATACGGAATTTGTATGCTGTCACTCCCACAAGGCTTAAAATTTCGTACACAAAAACATGACTTGACACCAAGATTTCATTCATTTATAAGTACAAGAGATGATGGAAAGAGATGTTATGGTTTTTCATTAATATTTTATGAAGAAGTTAAAAATGAGAATATTTGTACAGCAATGCAAACGCTTCAGTCAATGTACATCACAGAGTTATCGAGTAGTCAGGGCTCACTAAGAAGATCTGACCCAGTGAGTAGATCATTACCAAGGCATTTTCGGCTAGCTGAAGATGACAAAAGTTCAAATAGTGCTGCGAGCTTTTATGATATTCAAAAAGATACGCTTTTCGTAACCAAATCAATAACGCTTGTTTGTCAGTTTGCATATTCTCATATTGCTGAAATATTCCTTACCAACCTGTACAAGTGTCTTCCTCGTACTCCAGGAGCTCGCTTAAGTCTCGAAAGTTACGTTTATAACATTTTATATGACGTTAAAGTACCGGATTTCGGAAAATCAATTCGTATTTATTTACCACCAGAACAACCGAATTTAACGCCAATAAACATTATTATTCAACGCCCAAAAACTAGTGAACTTCCATTACTCGATTTCCCGTTACGACTATTGTTCGAATTTTTGGGTGTTAAATATGTAATTGATCTATTTACTAGTGTGTTGCTTGAAAATCAAGTGTTATTAATATCAGAAGATTTTCAAAAACTAACAATCGTTGCCGAATGCATAACAGCATTATTATTTCCTTTTGAATGGCCTCACGTCTATGCACCAATTTTGCCTACAGCGCTACATCACTTTTTAGATGCACCAGTTCCTTTTGTGATGGGTCTTCATGACGAAAATGTTGATGCTAATTCTCAAAAAGTTGGTCTGTGTTATGTAGATATTGATAACAGAAATCTTCAGATACATGAAGATTTGCCTTCATTTCCTCATCAACAAGACTTCATTGATGAGATTTATGAGGTATTAGCTAAATACAATTTAGTTGATGATAAAAGTTATGATACAGTGGACAAAAATGAATCTGACACAATTTTAAATCCAAAAAGTCTTCTTATGAACAATAATTTTTATTTTCAACCATCTGGATCAGATAAATATAGTAATGTGCAGTATCAAAGACTGTCAACATCAACATCACCAGCAACGACATTAACACTTACAAAATCACGAAGAAAAAAGCATTCATTGCATGACTTCATCGAATTTGACAATTTGGGCTCAAATTCAAGAAACTATAATGAGCACAATCAAGGTTCGTCAAGAAGTTCTTCAACCACAAGAAAAACTGAAAATATTTTGAGATCTAATGAGCAATACTACAACGATCTTCATTTTAATGTTGAAATTCGGGAGATATTCCTGAATCGATTCTGCCAAATATTTTTAGACTATGAGCAATTTGTCATATTGCCAAATCAAAATAAAACAGAATGGTTAAAAAATCGCGAATCACTTCATAATTTTGATAAGGCGTCATTTTTATCAGATCAACCAGCACATTATCGCTCATTCTTCTCCCAATTTCTCGAATCTCAAATGTTTGCGACATTGATTGATAATAAGATTATGACATCGTTTGATGAGAAGACAAATAGCAGCATTGATGCAAAGACATCAAAAAATAATGATATGGATGTGAATAAAAATCTACAGTTGTTCGATAATCGGATTAAAATACTGAAGTGAGTATTTTTTTTGGCTTCGATTGCATTCAAATGGATTTTAAATTTAATTTTAATAATTTTTTTATTTCATCATCCAGAAAGCATTTTGGCAGTGCAGAGGAGATAAATGTTCGATCAAAAAATCTTGAAAATATACCTCATATGAACAGTTCAAAAATGTTATTAGACAAGCGGCTGAAAAATTTTGATCTAGAAGTATCACCACCGGTAGAGTTACTCAGAAACAGTCCGGCGTACTACCGGTCATTTCCACTCCTTGAGGCATCTGTATTGAATCAAGCATCTAGTGAAAGGTAAATGGGGATTTTTTGTTACTTAACGTGTGATTTTTTCATTAGATTTTGACTCTGTTAATACACAAAGTAATTCATAAGTTTAGCATTAAGAAAAACAAAATTTAAGCTTAAATTTAATTGGCAAGACTTTAATTTTCAACGCTTTTTTGAGAACGGCTGTGCTAAAATAATATTACTTTGTAAATTTATATTGCTTCATTGACACAATACTAATTTAAACACTAATTGGATAGTAACAACAACAAACATTTCAATTTAGTTCCGATGAAATATGGTGTTTTTTAGTTTCTAAATAATTTTACTTTTAATCTTTATCGATGGATAAAATGTCTAAAAAGGAGTCTTTATTATAGTAAAAAATCTTTACTGTCAAATTGCTTTATTGTGGCTATTATAAATAAATGAGATGTTTATTTATCCGAGTCCAAAAACAGACTGAACTTTTTACATAAAAAGGGGGTTTCAACTATGTACAATAAATATTATTCAAATTTCAAATGAACGCTATAACATCCAAAAATATCCAATGAATTGAAAACAAATGATAACGTTGAAGGTACAACCATCACATGCCCAAAAAGTGTTGTATAAAAAGTCTAAAGTTGCCATAATTTTATTACATTTTTTTATTTCTGTAAATTTTATTTCTATGTGAATTTTTCTTTTTTTTCTTTTTTAATCTTGCAGATGAAATATTTCATTTTTCTAAACGAAAAAATTTCAATATCTATGCTTTAATTAATTCGTTAGACTATTCGAAATTATTTCATCATATTTAATTTTTAATTACTTTTATATTATTTTTTTAAAAAACGAATGCAATAAATTTTAACTTTTATGATTATTGACAATTTAAGTTTGAAATAAGTTTAGTTTTCTTCATCATCTCTCATAATTGAACTGTTGTTAATTCGATTAATTTTATGAGCTTTAGATGTCCATTTGTTACTTCATCCTCAACTAACAACAAATAGTCTCACTAATTAAGATTAATTTTATGTGTGTTGCACGCATTACTAACAAAATAAAAATTCGAATTTGTGGTGTTATCATTCAATCGATGTGTAGGGTTTTCTTCAGCTGTTCTGTAAATAGGCTTGTCTAGTGTAGCTGTTTCCATTAAAATACTCAAATGGATGACTAAAACGCATTTTCACTGAAAATATAGTTTTGCGATTATGGACAAAAAAATAACTGACATTCATCGTTAAAAGTTAAAAAAACAAATTTTATAAATTTAACATAAGTCATTTGTCCTTCTGTCGTTCTGTTTGTCTAAGTTCATATCTTTGTCTTAAATACCAAATTTTATAAGAAAACCAAATTGTTAAATTTTGGAGGTTTATGAATATAAACCTGTAAAATTTTTGTTCAGTTGTTTTTATTTTAGTTTTGATTTACAGTTAATATATAAATTCCCATTGAGGTCCGAATAATCGTTAAATAAATATCTCCCTAATATCACCTAATATCATAATTATTTTTAGTTTCGGAATTCTTCCTTTATGTACCAATTTTGCATGTCAAAAAAATTTTTTTTGTTGTTTTAAAAATACCTTAATTCAATTCAAATCTCAGCTGATATAATTTTAACAAAAACCAGTCCATTAGTCAAATATGTATAGTATCAATTCGGGAAACTTCAAAAGTGAAAATGCAAAAACAAGTGTGATTGTGACTCACATATGGTGGAAGTTTAAACTTAAATTTTTTTTATATTTTCTCTCTTTCTTTTTTATTATCCTCGCTTCACCTCCGAAATAACTCAAATAAAAAAAACACAATATGCAACACTTGTGTTGTCAATAAAACCAATAAAATGTATAACGCTACTAACCACATACATAAATAAATAAACCAAAATCAAAATATAAAACCGAATAAAAAAAACCAGACCGAATAGTTTAAGGCGCGTAAAGAAAAAGCTGGACTTAGATGAGAGGAAGTTGCACGAGAAGAAAAATAGCTCAACAAAATTTTATCTTAGAGAGATAGACATTGATAAAAATTTAAGTGGCAGTGCTGAAAGTCTAAGTATATCAAGTAGTGTGGGAGGTACAATATCATCAAGTATTGCTGATGATAAAAACTCTAAAGTGGAAGAATTTACGGCATCATTTGTGGCACAGACTAATTGGTCATTTGTTGAAAAACTTTTAAAGGTAAAAAAGAACTCATCACTGTACATTTCCATTTATCATTTTTCTAAAAATATGTATATTTTTTTCCTAATCGTAAATCCACATGTTCACAGGAATGTAAAACAAAAACTAAACGGATGTTGATGGAGAAAATTGACATGGAAGTGGGTAGTGGTAGTGCAGATGTTGAAGAGAATTCATTAATTACCTCACTGTGTGATTTACTCGAAAAAATTTGGTCACATGGCCTCATACAACCGCATTCGAAATCAGCTCACACCAAAAATCATTATCACAATAATAATCAAATCAAGTCACCCTTCTGGTCGCATCTGTTGCGCTATTTTGAGAAGATGGAAAAAATGAATGCGCTTGAAAATGGTGAAAATATGAAGGGGAGTCGAAAATTAGAATCCGGGGCGCAGTTGCTTACCACACCAGGTAATTAATTAATAAACTCTGTTGAATCTTAATAAATTTATTTCCGGAGTTCAGAGATGAAAATTGTGAATTCAAATTTAATAAAGAGACAAGGAAAAAGAATATTCTTTAAAATTAGGGTAGATTTCCGTTAAACACTTGTTAACCAGATATCGTATAGAGCCCAAATGAGTTTTATTAAGTTTTTGGCGCATTAGGTAGTTTCAAGTCTGGTTATCATTCCTAAATTCGATAATTAATGATTTTAATTTCATTCATATTTAAATTGTAAAGATACCTAAAGTTAGCCGAGAAAAATTTTACTCAGAAATTTGAATTTAGAATAACCACTACAAATAAGATTGAGTTTTGGAACAAATTGCATTGCGCACATTTTAGCTAATTGCAAAAATAGATAAAAAATATATCATACCATCAACAAATATACCAACCCTGTGTCTCAACAATTTTTCTCTGTAGCCTCCTCAACATTATCTTAACTCCTTTCAGAATAGCAATAACTAATATCCAATGGCGATTTCTTTATCTAAATCAATTTATTTTATTAATTTTACTTACAAGCTCTCGCCTGGTCTGTTATGAGAAAGAGAATGGATTGTAGGTTTTTACATATTAAATGTCTTTTTCTCCTTTATTAACTAATTTTATAAATTTTATTGGCATGAATCAATTAATTTATTGTTTAGTCAATTAAGCTTTCAATTGTTCATTTTTTGTTTATTCTAATTACAAATTATATTTCCAAAAACTGTATAGATTTATCATCATTGAAAGTAGAACCACAAGACATGTCGTCGTCATTTATAGCAACATCAAGTACTCCATCACCAACAGCTTCACTTCAGCGTCGTGCACAGCAACAGAAATCTCGTCGTTCAAAATCATGCGAAAAGCGTACATTATTAAGCAATGATAATATGGAATTAGTTTTGCCAAAATTGCCCGATGCACTCGAGTACGATATTCGAAATATTCTGTCAATGCATGAGATTAAAACTGATATAGGATATGCTCGAGCATTTGTTCGATTGACATTAGAGAAAAAAGTGCTTTCGCGTCATTTAAAAACATTATTGTCGGACGTATCGATCCTTCGGTCAATGTATAAGCGAACAGCCTTTTTAACATATGAGGAAGAGAAGGAACAATTTTTGTATCATTTATTGACGTTAAATGCCGTTGATTATTTCTGTTTTACATCCGTTTATGGAATGACTATAATACCATATAGAATTTTAATTGTACCAGTGTCCGGGACGGGAACGCTAACACGAAAATCAACATTGCCAAAACTGTGGTTAACGATTTTTGGTTCAATTGGAGAGACAGAAAAAATTGCATTAAATAAAATAGAGCTTTTGATGGAGAATAAAAATTTAGGAGTTTTGAGAACGATGAGAATTGGCATTGATGGTACTCAAAGTACATCAACGTTATCGACATCTGCTAAATTTCATTTGGATTGTATATGGATCAGGAATGAGGTCACTGGACATGCATATAAATTTCCATGTAATCGATGGCTTGGAAGGGGCATTGATGATGGTTCAATGGAACGACTTTTAATTGCACAGCTAATTCGACCGACTGCAGATCCAATGGATGATCAATTTAGTACAACGTTGATGGAAAAGCCACCGTTAAATATAGTAAATAAATTACCATCATCATCGCCATCTTCAATGACCGAGAGTTTTACAAATACGTCGGTTTGTAATGATGAGAAAGAAAAAAAAGATCCAAATGAAATTCAAAATAATTTGAGTGATTCTGTCAATAAAATTGTAAAATGGTTCTATCGACATCAACGAAGATTAATGAATAATGTTGACTGCAGTCACGATATGTCGGTGCTAACAAATCTGTTATGTGGCGACGGAGGCTTTGTTGAATCTCTCATGGCTTCTTTTATGCTGGGTTTTCGTTCTCAACGGTTGTTTGGTAGAAATTTTTGTCTCTGGGACTTTTTTGGTGAGCTTTATTTTCATATTTAGTGCACTAAACTTCACTTAAGCTCTTTATCACTATAGTAATCATATTCTATCCTTGAAAAAAAAATCATTTTTATTTATTATTTCACATAGTACGATGTAAGGATGAGTTTGAACAAAATTTAACAGCAGATACGATAGCATCAATGCAAGGAATAAATGAACAAAATCATGCTGATGAAAGGTTGATAGAAGTCTGGAATGGATACTGTCAATTAGTTGATGAAATTTCTAAAAACTCTACTATTGGATCAGATGAGAAATTTCAGCTTTTCATATGCCTTTGCCTTCGGTAAGCCAAATTTCTTCTTATTTGTCATGCATATATGTCAGTAATTTTTTGCTTAAATTATTTATATAGATTATCATATTTTCTTAGCAAAAAGTATGAAACTTGGAAGGCACACGGCATAGAAATGGCCTAAACTCTAGCTCCAAATCAGCATGACTCTAGCCCCAGGGCAGATTTAATGAAATCCGGTTTGAGGCCTGAGTCAAATCAGTCTGCGGTTCAATTTTTGACCATTTCTACGCCGTGTGCTTTCCGGGATATTAGGTCTCAAGGTTCGTTTATTACTCTGCTTTGTTATAAGGGATGTTTTACTTATTGCATTACAGAATAACAAATATTTTTCAAAAATTAATGTTCTCGAACATCATAAGTGAAATTAACTTTTTTGGAAAAATTTTTAAAGAAGAGAAAGTAAGAAAAGAAGAAAATGCGTTGAAAATTCATACAAGTTTTACATATTTTATTTTTTGAACTAATACTGTAATTGATACTAACTAACTCAAAACCACTCATACCAAAAAAATTTAATCCTTTTAAAATATAGTGAACATCTGCTACACCGAATGTTGCCAGCACTTTCAACGTCACGTACCGCAAGTGAAATGTATGATGATAGCAGCTTCTTACGGCATCAAAGTTTAAATAGATTTCTTTATCAAATATTGCAATCACTTGGTGATTTTCCATTTGACCTTGATAATTCCATAACATCAAGTCTCGCATCTAACTGCTGAATAATGTTTAAATTCTTCAAAATTTCTATAAATATTGATAAACTATCAATATAATACATCACATGTATGTAATATAATTTAAGGAATGATTCGTCTTTACACCATTAACCAGAGCTTGACGATAAAAACACCTGAAAGTAGATAACACCTCTGACTATATGAAACATGACAAAATAAATGAATGGTGAAATTACTAATTAATTGATGATGATTATTAAGTGTGCAATTCTAGTGGTTAAGTTAATGCTAATAAGAAATAATAATGAAAATATATCGATAAATAGAGTGTGTTAAGACAGAGAGAATTAAAGCCAAATTATCTTCGTTTTGAGAGTTAATATGAAAATTAAAAGTATCTATACTCGTAATCTTAATATGGAAATTAATTAATTAATGATAATTATTTTTTTGAAATGCAAGGGAGGCGATTTTTCTTTTGTTTATGGTGATAAAGTAAAAAAAAGAACTAAAAGATGAGGCGCATTTTTGTCTTTAAATACATAGTTGGAAAGTTCAGTAATTAAACGTTTAATGGAAAATATGATATTTGATATTTTAAAGAAATTCTTAGAAAAAATTTCCAGTTTATTTAAATAATTGATTTAAATAAGACTGCAATCGTGCAGCATGCCCGAGTGTTACATGCTGTGATTAGTCGACCTTAAGTCTTGTAGCAAGTTCGGCAATACCAGAATGTCAAGTTTTTAATAGACGCAAGGTTGATTAATCGCAGCCGGTTCACCCGGGATACATCTGGTTGTCGAATTTTATATTCGATTAGATCTTTTAGGCAGTCACCTAAACTACTGACTTTCTGCGAGGCAAAATAGCATCGATAAAAATTCCCATAATCTATCTAAATTGGAAACAAAATAATACCAAAGAAAGCTGTCTAATTAGTTTTATGTAATTTGAAAGGAATAACATTACTTTTCTATTTTGTGTAAGAATGTCAATAACTCATGCTATTTTATGTTCGTTTCTTGCCCATAATACAAAAATAGCAACAAAAATATCTGAATTGTATTCATTAATTATTCGATAATTTTTTTGTTGTATCCTTTCTTGCCTTTTGTTCCTTAGTTAACATTTTGTTTTTAAATATACTTTTTTTTTTGTGCCAAAATGATGAAAATGAAAAAGTGATTTTATGATTTTTTGTTTTATATTTACTTATGTTTAGAAAAAAAAGAAAAAATTTACCCAGAGATTATTCATTGCTTTTTCTACATATTTTGTGCTTCCAATAGAATTTTATGTATTCAATTTTTTTTTGTGTCTCTCTCAAATTAAAGTTGAGGTAAAAAATTTTTGTGACATTTTATATTTTTTTATTGTAATTTTTTAAATATTTAAGTTTAAATTGAATTGAGAAACACCATTTGGCAGCTTACCAGTTTTGTAACCTTCCTAGAAATTTATTACTCGAATGACTTCTACCCTCAATAATCAGATGGACATTTTAAATTACTTTAGTTTTGGGTGGTTAGGATATTGAAGGATTTTTATCGGAAGTTGAATCAAAATAAAATTGACCTGAATTGACATGATTTTTGAGGCATATATTGATAAATATTTTTGACTGATATCCAGTTGTCAATGGAAAGGAAAATTTCAAATAAACTGAAGACATATAAAGATGAAATAAATGTTGGAGTCTAAATCAACAATGCTTTTTAAAGACTAATCAATTTAATTTAACAATAACGATGTTTATTCTTCAATTATCAGAAATAGATCATATTTATGTAAAGGTGACTAACAACTATACAATATATGAATTGATTACATCTAAACACAAATAATGTACAGAGTTGTTAAGCACATAAATAAGTTTAAAATTATAAGTTTTTCTTGAAAATTGAAGTCAATTTTCCTAAGCTATCATTTGATTATAATATTGAATTAGGTAAAACTTGTACTTATTAAGTGACTTTGGTTGTATATGAAACGTAAGAAACACCCAAGTTCAAAATTGGAATCTGAAATTTATTCACACATAAGATTGACATTAAAATGTCCATTTTACTATTGAACTGAAGAATTGTCAATCAACTACCTTTCCGAGAGGAGCAGATTGCGATTAGTCGACCGTATATCCCTTGAACCGTATATCGTAAGTGATTTTGGTCGGGGCTTATCACCAATATATGGATAATAAAAGTTGGCCAACACTGGTATATCTAGTTATTATAACTTTAACATTTCATGAGAAGTATCACAAATGTCAAGTTAATAAGAAGGCATACGATCGACTAATCGTAGCCTGTTCCACTCGGTTTTTAATCTGAAAAATTAAAGCACACTCCACTTTCAATCCACTCAACTCACAAATGAAATTCCAGATTCATTCATTTCTATTTAAAATTTAATGTCATGCAAAAAAAATTTCACTCTTAATTTATCAAGGAAAAAAAAATAAAACAAAGTTTCTGTGAGAATGGTTAATTTACATTTCAACAACAAAATTGAATTTTTTTACTCTTAATATTTTACATTAAACATTTTTTTCATATGATATGATGTAGCATTGTATCAAAAATCATCCGAAAAGCACTGGGGGATAAAAAATATTTATTCATTATAGAAAATTGTTCAGAATTTTCCCTTTAAAAAAACACATTCAAATCGGATTCAACAATTTTTTTTTTTATTTTGCTTCTTTGTTCAATTTTTTTTTTTATTTTGCTCGTTCTCGACGATTTGCAGAAGCTCTTTTCAGTGGAAATCTCTTTCATCAGCAGGTACGAAATAAAAAAATATAAAAAAAATTTCAACTATTCCGTTGAATTGCAATACTAATGCCAACAAAGGTAAATAAAATTGCTGACGAGGAATTTTTCAATGACGCGGATGAAAATTCGTTACTACAGTGATTCGATCCTTTATAGTACTCTTCACAATAATTTCGCATCAACGTATCAGACATTCGATGTATGAAATCGCGTATGAACAGTCCCGTTTCCATTCCGCATGTTCTTCGCGTTACAAATTCTGAACAGTCTAAGTATTTGCGAAATGAACTGTGGAATATTGAGAGGTGGAATAAAAATGTGTGTAAAGGATTAAAAGAGCATTTTCTCATGAACAGTTGCAATTTAACAAAAAAGCTATATTTTGTTGCAGATAGCACAAGTTTTAATACAGATTTAAAGTTAAGCATTTATCATTTACGAAATTTCAATCTTTAAATGCATGACTTAATGCTATCTGCACATCACACAAATTTTAATCAAATCTACAATCACAATCGTTGAAAAACTCACCAGCATACAATTTTAACGAATTCCTCATCACTCTCATCATCATTGTTTGAATTTTGTTGCTGATGTTGATTGTGTGCGGTGCGATTTGCTGATACTTTAAATATTGATGACATTTCCTCTCGATACCTGACAGCACAATTGTCATGTTGTGGTCGAACGGTTTGCAGGCACGCTGAATGCTTCAAAAATTCTTTTTGAAAATCACCAGGTTGACATAAATCCTTAATTAACTCAGTTGTTCCCTGATAAATTTTGTTAAATTGGTTACGTTGGATTTGTGTCATGCAGCGTCTCGTATAGCTTTGAATGCACCGCAAGCCAGAATTCAAATCGGGACACAATTTATCAAGCTCTTCACGTTCAAATGTTATATTTGTTGTGGTCTGAAGTACCTGTAATGGCTTTGCACACCTGGACAATTCTTCCTGTTCACAATCCTCTCTTATCATCCGTAAGCAAACTGCTTGTTGGCAGAACCAAAAAGAAAATGGAAAGATAAAGGAAATTGAATTTTATTTAAATTTTCTTTGCTCCTTTTCTTCACCTTTCAATAAATTTTTTAAAAGTTTGTTTATAGTCAAATAGAGCATACACAAGATTTTCACTTGGTATGTTTTCATTCTTTTCATTCACCAATAAAAAAGTGATTTTCAATTTGAAGTTGAGCAATTTTCTTAGCTTATGGTAATTTTCTCGTTTACTGTACATACATATATGAAGCAAAAAACGAAGAAAAGTTTCCTGCACTTTTCATATTTTGGAGTTGGGCAATGTTTTTTATGAGAGCAAATTGGTTTAAATTTACACTTTAAATTATTTTATAGGTAAGTGAAAAAAAAAAAATCGACAAAATCATTATCAAGCAATTTAAACTTTTTAATATTAACGTGGCTATCGTGTTTCTGTTTCTGTTTCTGTTTCTTGCTGTTTATAAGCTAACTTTTTAAATATTTTTTACTTATGGGTGAATCGAAATGGCTCGGTGACATAGTGGTTTCGTTCTCCGGGACTTAATGGATCCTACTTTAAGTTGTAGTTCTAGATTTGAGTGCAGTGGCTTCGCAAAGCCTTCGTTTTTAGATCTTTATACCTAAAATTGTTTGTTTCGGTCTTTTGCTACGAAGTTTGGAAATAAAATAACTAAAATTTATGATTGAATATTTTTAAATTAGTTTTTCTAAAGTAACTTTTCATAATCATCTTTTGTTACTGTAAATCAATCATAAATTTTCATTCACGCCCAACCTTGGCATGAATGAAAAATATTCAAATTCCTTGCATCACTTTTTCCCTTCACACAATTCTGAATTTGATTACGATGTGCATTACATGTATTTCTAACAGGTCGGTAACAATGACGTTGACTGTGCAAAAAGTTGTCGAGCATGTAAAAAATATGAAAATATAAAATTTCACGATAGAAAAAGTTTTAGTATGTAATTTTGTTGACTACACAGAAAAAAAATTGCAATTTCTCGTCATCGGCATGCATGCATAAATCTACCATATATTTTTATTGATTAATGATGAATTCGAATTTACTGTTGATGTGTGAAAAAAGTATAATGAGAGATTTTCTATAGCTTTCTGCACCAAAGGATAAATTATTATTTTATATTCATTGCTGTTGCTTGCATAATGAACTACATCCGCTGTACATAGTTTAAAAATTTGAAGAAAATCCAACTTCTCCATATTTTTCTTATTCAAAAAATCAAGAATACAATTCAAATAATTTTTTTTTCTACTCAATTAGACTATAAAAATGAAACGTTTACCGGCATAATCTGATGATCAATTTTAAATCTTTATTTATTCTATGAAGCTTATGACAAATTGGAAAATTTAGTTTTGATCAAAAGAGTTTTTTTGTTTTATCGAAAAACTGTCAATTCTATTTGACAATTTGACATATTTAACTTACAAAACAAGAGACAACTCTAAAATATTCATTTGATCATTTCTCTTATTTTGTTATTATATAAAGGCTTCTAAAAATGTTTTTAATGATTTAATGACAATTTTAGTACCCTCTAACATTGTTGGAGTAAACAATTCTTGTTTATTAATAAGTTTAATTAAAAATTCCTCAAGGAATTAATTTAATAACAACGATTTTTATTCTTCAGTATATGAGTTGTATTCAGTTTGAATATAAAATAGCCGTTGGTATATTCCCAGCAGACATGATTTGTTAAACTAAAGAATTACAACAATTATGTAAATTGATTATATTTGAAACTGCACTTATTCCACTTACAACTCACCACAATATAACTTTTTTCGCTGTTTATTTTGTCTTCATTGCTTGCATTTGTATTTTATCTCTCATAATCAAATCAAAAAAGTGTCCTTGGAGGGGATTTAAATTTTTTTATTGTGCACTTAATATAAAAGCAAACAAAAATGAATCTATTCATCCTGAAAATGTCACAAAATAAATTTTTATTTATGCAAACATTTTTCTTCTTTTTTTTTCTCAACCCGTCTGAATAGTTTTATTATGCAGAGGTTTATGATGTTCAATTTGCTTACTAAAAGTACGATGTCTGTATTTGATAAGTAAAAAATATTTCAATATTTTATATCCACAATTTTCGTGGTTTCAGAGTGTCGGACCAGATATGTACAAAGATTATTCATCTTAGATAAGTTCTAAAAAAAAATCTTGCTTTAGAAAATCCAGTAGAAATGGAAACTGAAATTTTTTCATCTCGTGAACATGTCAAACAGTGCTGTTATCTGACTTTTTGAGTGATTTTAATTAGCTCCTACATTCATGAAACACCGCGAGAAGATTCAGACATTGTAACTGAGTTTATATATCCTGGTAAGCACATTGCGAAAAAATAGTCGAAACCATAAGAACTACCAGATTCTGGCTTAAGGTCAGATTTCGTTGAATCTATTCTGGGGTCAGAGTGCTTTCCGGGTACACATATTATCGATTTAAGAATTATTGTTAACGATACGATTGTTCTTGACACAATGTCGCTCGATTTATGAAAAAGGATAAATGAAAAATTAATATTTAAGTGTCCTTAAAAAACTGCGATTAAGATTTACGTATGGGTAATATAGTTTTTTGGTGGTCTCAGTGGTTGACACATTGGTGTGCCAGCATGACATGGTGTGGCGCCAAAAGTAATCTATTCCCATAGCAGAGGAATGCAGTAGTTCAAAAACTAGATTTACATAACAATTGCTTTAAAAAGTGACGAAAATTTAATTTCACGAATTTTAAATTATTGTTATCAGGTTGGTATCAAATGTGCTTTTGATTGATAGACGGCTATTCATAGGCTTATGTTTTACCTTAATCATTTAAATCATTTAATTCATTTTTTGTTTTATCATTTATTTCATTATCATATTTTTATATGATTTATCTGATGCCCTTTATGAATTTGATTTACTCGTTCATGTATCCTAACCCAAGCATAACATAATATGTGTTACAGTTTATCTACATATTTCATTTTCAATACTTTAATATTTTGATACGTATTAAAATATTCATTATTAGATTCGGTCGTGATGACTTTAATAAATTCAATAAATTGACATTAACATTACTTTCAAATTTTTAAAAAGTTTCGTTACGAAATGCTACAAATTTTACTCGAAATGTTCCACAAAAAAAAATTTTATGTATTTTCGATGATTTCTTTCATTTTCGTTTTCTCTCTCCCTAACACGATATTTTTGTTTTGATACAACGAGATTAGCTTTTGAAAGTGATGAAAAAAATTCAAAAGTTAAATTGGACTTTCGCAACATTAAGCCTAGGGAGGATTGAGAGTTTTATTTGTTGAAAATGGAAAGCATTAATGAAATCCAATGGGCATCGGATGGCAAAAAAATTTCATTCATTAATTCCGCTGCACGTAATTCATTCATTTCTCCCAGCTCTCATATAATTTCTCCAACAAGGGAATAGATGTGATGAGTTGAGGAGGATTATACCAAAATGAAAAACATTGATTTAAGGGAATTTACTTTTCAATTGATTCCTTCAGGAGGATTTTGTATTAAAAATCAATTTTTTGTGCTGACAAATTTTGTTTTGGAGTTTTCGTCGAGAATCTTTACGACACAGAAATGCCTCGATCTAGGGTTGAAAAACTCTTTAAAAATGAACATATTTAAAATTCTTAAAAAAATCTATTGTTTAATTGTCTTACGTAATAAGTGAACCTTTAAATTTTCTAAAGCGTTTTCTATGAACTTCATTTACAGTAATAAATTGACACTCAATACTTTCTGAAAGTGTAATAGGGTATGATAATCATAATCATGAAAAATACCATAAACAAAGAAATTCATATAATTAAAATTGGTTAAAGGATTTCAACAACCCTTTTAGAGATCTTTTTTTGCCAAAAAAAATCTTTTTCATTTATTCATCCTAACATTTTGAATGAATGAATGAATGTGTAAAATTACCACAAGAAAATATGAAACCGAAATTACAAAAAACTACAATATAATGAAAATAAAATAAAATTTCAAGATGAATATCTCGCATCTCAAATTAAATTCCATTCTGAATTACATAAATGAAATTTATTGATGATTTTTTTTAAGCCTTAATGAATTAAAATGAAAGTTTCCATGCTTTTTTTTTGTTAAATTTCAATATTAAGGGGGTACATAACTTTATAAGAAAATGAATAAAAATTGGTTAATTTTCAATTGAATTAAGGCTTCCTGATGCTGATACCTAGATTGTCTTCTCTGTTTCAGTATAGGTCTGAGTATCCAAAAATGTCGCCATATGTCAAAGCAACTCAAATATTTTCTTTCTTTACCTACAATAATTAGCATGAGGAAAATGTAGAGAACAAAAATTGTTTACCGAAATTAAAAAGTTACAGAAAAACTTTTGCTTTAACTACAGAATGCTTTTTTTTTGTCAACGCTCTCGAGTCCATTAAATATTTCCTATAACATGCAAAAACATTTCAGATATAAATAAACTGAAACAGTAGAAACGAAAAATTTTGTTCATTCATTGAGTAAAGCTGGCATTTTTTTGTTCTGTTTCTGTCTAAATTTTTACTTGATGAGTATTCTCAATTGGATTGAAAATGGTTGGAATTGAATTTTTCATTGCTAATGAAATATTCACAAAAGCGAACTGATGTAGCGGAATATTTTTTTAGCAATTAGAACAAATTATTGAAAAATTTTGAAACAATTTCAGCTACTATATTTAACTAGTATAATTCCCCGTCAAACTTAAGCATTTTCAAATGTTTGTTCAAGCTACAATCTGGATACAGTTGAGCATGCTCAATTTTGTAAGGATGCTCAGAGCATGCTGATTGTCTGCTTCGAAGGGATCCAGTATACAGCAAAGGGATTGATACTCGGTCAATTTTACGGTCCTGAAGTATTGGATCTCACTAAAGCATTGGTAGGCAACCGTTTACACAAATGTTGCCCATCACTGCACTGAGTGAATAATTCAAAACTATTGGTTTTAAGGCAATATAAATTATTTAAGAAATTTCTTTACATAACAAATTATTAAAAATCTAATTTGAAAAAGGACTCATTTTCCTCTACTTTAATACAATAGAAAAACCAAAATTATATGAAAAATTTTCAACAATACACAAAAGGATTTCATAAACATAAAATACCTTCATCTACTAGGCACATTTTTGTCTATGACACATGAAAATGCGACGTAGAAAAGGTTCAAATTTTGTGAGAATATTTTTTTTAATTTAATCTAAACAACCACGATTAGAATTACAAATTCCCCAAACCACAATTCCTCTAAATCCTCCTAATTGTCAAAAATAATCAAAAATTTAAAACCCCTTTTATTTATTGTTATCAACATCATTATCAAAAATCCACACATGTGATTATAAATTGAGCATCACGTTAATGATAAAGGTTTTCTTATAATGGAAATAACTAGTAAAACTCAGTTTACGATATGTTTGTCGTTCTTTTTTTACTGTTTAAGCCACACGCTTTACTATGATGATGAAGATAAGGTTTTTGGGTCTTAAAATATGTCTGTTTATTTTTTACTATCTATCTTGTGATATTTCGCACGGGAAGTAGATTTTTTTATAAATTTAAAATTCCTAATCCCGAGCGACACAATCCACATGGCTGAAATTGTTCGGCTTCCTTGTGACTTCCATTCCAAAGCTTTACCGTAGTGGAGTATTTTTCTTTTGTGTCGCTCGGAAATCAAAGCTATGAATGGTACTGATGTAAAGTTTTCTTTATGCCTTTTCGGCTTTTGTGGTATTTGTTCTTGTTATTTAATTTTGCACTTCCTTGTTTAAAGTCTTAAGGCGTAAAATAACTCATTAAAAATTTTCAATCCCTTTGAGCCAAAAAATTGTTTTTTTTGGTTTAATTTTTTTTTCATTCTTGACTTTTCTGCTTCGTTATTGGTGTTTTAGGATTTTTTTATTCCTATATAATTAATGTGTTTGAGCTTTAATTAAATGGATTTTCTTCGCTTTCTTTTCATGAAAATTACGTGTATTATGCCTTTTATTTTTTGACAATATACTTTAATCATATGTAAAAGATCAATAAAAACAATTTTGTAATGAGAAGAAAATTAAAGAAAATGTGTAATTTGAACCTTTAATAATGTTGAGGTTAACAGGTGTGTTGTTAAATAATGGTTTAGTGTTTCAAAAACGATTTTTAATTAATTTTTTTCTTAGAATAAAAATGAAATAAATTTTAAATTTTCATAGACGTTAGGAAGTTTGTGTTTTGCTGGTAAAATTGACTTGGATCCAACTATAAAATACTTTTAATCAAACTCAAATAAAATGCGACAAAGATATGTTCGATAAGAACGAGGGAATTTTTCATAAAGTATTTATGAAAACGTTTTTAAACCCTATGAAGACCAATTTTGTACATTATTTAAAATCCACATGGAATCCTCTCTTGAAATGGGTATAAAAAGAATGAATTTTAAATAAAATATCAGAGAAAATTTCAAAGAATATTTTAAAAGGTTAATTTTGATGAAATTTAAATGTTTTCTCGTGTGTTAAGTCCCAATAAAAAAGATTTTTTTATATTAAAAAACTTTTCTACGAAAACGTAATTGTTCACAAATTGGTCCTAAAAATTTCCTTTAAATGATTTACGAAATACCTTATATCAATAAAACTTACTGTTCGCTATTATTCACATCGATAAACCTAAAAATTATTCAACAGCTAATCATTTCAATTTTAATAGATTTTTTGGTCCCACAATCCCGGGACTATGGTAGCATCAATCTCGGGATTACGGGATTGAGAGACATGTTGATACAAAGGTAAGAAGTTTTAGAAATTAAGAATCATACGTTCCAGAATCATGTAGTGTGTTACTGCATAACTGATCTTATAATTTCAGCACAATTTTCGAACAATTTTTGTGGTTCAACATTTACATTTTCACAGTATCAAATAAAAAAAAATAAAATTGATTGAAATGTTCTTTAAAAATTGTTAATTTTATGAAAGATCAGAAAACAAGTATATTTGCAAGTTATTTCTTAAAATTCTGTTAAAGCTTGGTCAAATCTTATTCAAAAATTAAGCAAACTCATTTTAACGAAGTACAATAACTTTAAAATTTTAGTATTGTATGCGATCACAGTATTGATATTTTGAAATTCAAACCTTTGAGGAGGTGATTCGAAGTGTTTTATGAACAAACTGAAAAATTCGCTAGTAATTCGATAAAACGGAGGTAATACCCAGACGATCAAAAAGAAATTATTAGTGTAATTGTTTCAAAAATGTTCCAAAAATAGTTAGTAATTCGTTTTAATCAACCACCCGATAAAACACAATGACCAATCATGGCATTAAAGTATTTAAGTACATTCAAAGTAATACGAATAAGTAACAATTTTAATTGTTTAAGTATATCCATTAAGATGTAATCTGGTGTGAATCATTTGTAAACTAGCAAAAAATATATGTTTTTTATTATTCTCATTCCCGTGACACCGATAATGTTTACTTCTTAATACAATAACTTATCACATGTTAACAGCGATTGAAATTTGCGATTTAAATCTTATTGTGTAAGCATTTATGTAAAAGTCAATGTGAAAAAATAATTGTAGAGCAGGAAATGGAAAAATCATTTGCGACAAGAAAATAAAAAGTCATTAAAGTCTACTTTATAAAGACGGCAACAGTGAAAAGAAATCTTGATAGAACTTTTTCACAAGAAAAAAAGGAGAAAAAAACACTTGAAGGGATGAAAATTGGAAATAATGTGTAAAATCAGCAAAATCTAGAAATCAACTGTACTCACTTCACTGATGTTGATGGACACATCGAAGTGAAATGGAAAAATAATGAAAGGAAGTTAAATTTGCGACAAAAATAGTAAGGAAGTCCATCGAAGGTATTTGACTTAAGGGTAGAAGTGGAATCACAATTATTGTGCTTCAAGATTCATTCCGTTTCTTTGAAAAGTTTGAAACAAATGATTTCGTTTTTCAGTAGAATTCAAATAATAATAATATGTATTTAACCGTATGAAGGTCAAAGTCCAATACTCATGAAAACAATTTGAAAGGGTTTTTGAATTTTTTAAAAACAAAATTTTTAAACTTTCAAAACCCGTTGCAAAAATAAAAGAGTTTCTGAAAAATTACTCGAAATCCAATCAATGTCCTCTGGATGATTTCCCTGTAACTCTTTCCTCTATTACAATAAATGTTGAATTTATTACAGTAAATGTGCTAAAAACTCGCAATTTTAGATTTTTTAACATAGCATTGTTGTTTAAAATTAATGATCATTTTAAAAATAGGTACTTTTTTAAATTGATTTTGAAATACAGTTTTTAAATTTTTTTCATGATTTTCTATTACAATAAATGTTGAATTTATTACAGTAAATGTGCTAAAAACTCGCAATTTTAGATTTTTTAACATAGCATTTAGGAGAAAAATTAAGGAGTAAATCGTAAAATTAATGATCAAATCTCACCTGTTTGATGAAACATCATTAATAATGTAAAGTGAAATAGTTGCATGACTTTTAAAAATTTCAATCTCCTTTGAATGAATAAAGTTCTTCTCTAATAAGATTTATGTATAACAGGTATTGGTATTTTTTTATCTGTGCTTGAAGAATTAACAGTCAATTGACGTGATCAATTTTAATGCAGATGAAAAATATTAGCATAAATTTTCATATTTTGGTTTTTATTATTCAAACTAAGTAACTTTTAGTTTCACATCCATATAAATAAGATTCACTAAAATATTTAAAAATATCCAACTCGATCTTAAAAAAATGTCATTCAATAATTTTCCTTTTTCTTTGTTTTTTACTTGTCACTCTTCCACGCTCTAGAACCAACTGATATCCTTTCATATCTTGTTTTGTTGAGAACAATTCTCAAGAATTTGTTTTGTAGTACTTGTAGTTTTTGTAGATGTGTTTTTGCCATCCGTTCCAATGCTGGACAGCCGTATGTGAAGATGGGTCTCACGGCTAGCTTGTAGATGAGAAGTTTGTTTCGAACGTCGAGATGTGAGTTCCTGCTGATGAGGGGATAAAATTGTTGTGGCTTTACCTTTATTTTATGTTACCTAAGATTTTAGGTAACAAGACTGACTAGTCACTTCGATATACAACCGACTTGCACAACAGAACAAAAAAATTTCACTTTTTTGTAAGCTTGCCTTTTTGGGGGGTAAATGAAATTTTCTCTTACTCTCACATTTCCACCGAAACAAAGGATTTTCACTGTTTACTGCTCTGTTAACTTTTCTATTCATACTGCACATTTGATAATTTTTGAGAAAGAGAGAGAGACTCTGTCAAATGCTTTCTCCACATCTAGGAAGATGTTGATTTCTTCCTGCTTATGTTTTCCTTTGCTGTTTTGATTACTGATGAGTTGGTGAGATGTTGATCGTCCTGTGCGAAAGCCACACTGTTGAGTCGGAATGATGTTGTTATCCTCCAGATGCTCGTTTATTCTATTCAGAATACTCTCTCCAATATTTTGCTTAGGGAACTAAGCAAGCTTATTGGCCTATAGCTGCTCACTTCGTTTGCTGGTTTGCCAGGTTTTGGGATCGGGATTAAGCTTTTTTCCAAACTGGAAAATAGTTAAGTTTGAGACACGTGTTGATGATGAACTTCAAATATTCGAAGCCTTTTGGTGGAAGATTTTTGAGGAGTATGTTGTTGACATCGTCTAATCCTGGTGCTTTAGGATTTTTCAGATTTCTTACAATGTATGAGATTTCCTCTACATTTGTAAGTTCTGTGCAGTCACTATTTTCTCCTTCCAATGTTTCCTTCACTGCGTTGTCTACTTCCTGGGTATGTGCTGGGTTGTTGTCATCAAGTGGATTTTCGTGAGCTTTACGAAAATAGTCACTGAGAACGCTGGCTTTTTCCTTATTAGTGATGAATGTTCTATCTGCATCAATCAGCGGTGGCATCGATTTTGAACCTGATTTGTATTAAGGAAAAGCTTTAATTTGTCTATACAAATTTATTGTTGTGGCTTTAAATTCATCGATTTATTTTATGTTACCTAAGATTTTAGGTAACAAGACTGACTAGTCACTTCGATATACAACCGTGATGTAAGAGAATCCATTATCGCGCGAAGAGAACGTCTGAAGCCGGCTCTATCCTTTGAGAGCTTCTGTCCTTTTGGAATGTTAAAGGTTTATTATTCTTTTCTACAAATCTAATCCAGATATATTACGTAACAATAAGGATACTATTAGAAATTAATAACCTCGAATTTGTTGAAAAAAATATCGTTTTCTTTTTAAGTATGATTGCGAATTTTAAGCATTAATCACATATGCGTGTGTCACTGAAAAACAAATCTATAATTTGTAGAACCATAAAATTCGTCACTTTACCCAAATGGAAGAAACTGTAAAGAAAAAAACTTCTCGATTATTTGTTTCCTGATGTTGCATTCTTGATTGGGACCTTGTTGGTTTCAAATGCTTTCGTAATTTACAACGTGTAACAAAAGTGATTAGGTAGTATTATAAAAGTTAAATACCTTTCCCCATGGATAAATTAACTTCCTTCTAAGTCTCATAAACTTTTTTATACATATAATTTTTTTTTACTTTTGTTCTATAAGGAACAAAAACGGTTACACGGAAAATACGAGAAAGAGTAAATTTTTATTTTCATCATTTTTCTGATGATAATTTAAATTTTTTGTTCCCTTGTAATACAATTTTAAGCTATTTTTTGCTTCTTAAAAGAATTTTTCATTTGCCATCATTGATAATGCCTGTAATAAATGTTCACTAATTTCTGAGAAAGTACTCTGTGCAAGTTTATAAGCATTGCTTTACTAGATGTTGAATACATCAGTATTTATTCGAGTGTATTTTATAACTTCACTTAGTCAAAACTATGCCGCACAGCTTTATTTAATAATAAAGTAATTTATTATTTGAAGGTAATAGAAATTCAAATTCAGACAAAGTAAAATTTTCGTTTTTTGAAAAAAATTAATTGCAACAAAACACCAAGCCAAAAGTTCTTATCAGATCATTTCTAATTGTTTGAAATTACTTCAAGGGTATCATCATGATAAACATAAACTCTTTTGCATACTCTTACCTATAAAGATATCTATCAAACTTAAAGCCATCTAAAAAATCCTTTTTTTCTCTTCTAGAAAAAAGGCAGTAGGAGTTATTTCAATAGAGTATATAATTTTTTTTTTATTCTTAATGAGATTGAATTACTGATTTACATTTAGTTTGAAATAATCGCATATACGTAGACACAAGTAGAGTAAAATGAGATATATTCATGAGTGTCAATGTTATGACACAATAAAGCGCATTTTACTTATTTATACGAGCACAACTCTTTTACATGATTATTTTTATTGAAAATTGATTAAAATCTTAGAAAAAATTCCTAAAAATTCAAGAGCAGGTTTCTTAACGTAACCTGGTTATCCTTGCTAATCCTAGGATGATGTACCTACCTTATCCTATCTTTCAAGAGCTTCCAGCTTCTAGATTTTATTTAATAAATAATTAAATATTGTTGAAATTTACTCAGTATAAAGTGACATTCTTGCAATTTTGCTTAAAAATTTCTCATAAAATAAAGACCTAAATTTCCTTTTATCCACATCCGCACACTTTGAGGAATTAAGAGATTTAAAAGTGGTGATGAAAAAACTTTTTACACTCCTTTTTTAAGCAACATTAAAAAAAAGTTGAATGTAGATGAGCTTTTTTGTTTGCATGTCTTTTTACATTTCATTATATTTCTCAGATCCTTCAAATACAAACACACGTACATACAATACCATGAACAAACAACCGTCGTTTTTTATGCTTTAATCTTTTAATTAATCTTTTTACGGTTTCATTAAATTTGGAACAAAACTGAATTTCCACTCACTTAACTGTGACCGCAAAGTGACACATTCTTTTCTCGTTCCATTTTTTTTGTGTACTTTTGTCGTTGGTTCATTTTTTTTTGTCAAACAAAATCCTTTTCTATGCCTTAATCCTATCTTTTCTGTTGCTTATAGAACTATTTTGGTATAACTAATCTCTTTTTTATATTTTTGTCTGCGCGTCCTAGTAATAATTTTGTATTTATGAATATTTTTATATTAATTTAAATTTTTTTTACTTAATGATCTAAGAAGTAGACTTAATTTTCATCCTCCAATGATCTGTACATGCTATTAAAAGATCTTCAGAAACCACGTTGAATAATGTCTTCAAATCCAACTTTTTAGTTGGTAAAAGAGCTCGTGGAAGACCAAAAAACTCTTTGATGGAAGCTGTTAGAGACAGTATTGCACTTGGAAATTCGGAGACGGAAGCTATAGACTTCGGTCATAGACTCTAATAATACATATCTGGATTGGAAAGAATATTAGTTTGATCCGTGGACATAATAGTATTCCTCAGTTGTACAAATTCTTATGCAATTTTATTCGTGATTACTCTAGTAACCGAATCAATAGTTCAATCTATCTAACAAAAAAAAAAATTAGATTTTTTGTATAATTTTCATCGTAAAAATTAAAATTTTATTCCTCTACTCAGCATAGAAGTCTTCATATCTCAAAGTTCTTCAACCATTATTAAAATTAGAAAAGGTTCTGATGTTTAGACGGCAAAACAGTCTCTTCTTTATATTATTTAAGTCAAAAAAGTGATTGTAATGAGAATCTCTTCTTTCAAACGATTCCCACCTTTTTTTGTTTGCTTTATGTTTGTCTAGTTCTATGACTAAAGATAATGATGAAAATATAAAAAAAAAATCCTGTACCTATAAAAAAATTAATTAAACGTTGTGAAGCGTTTATCAGACTAAAATAAGTTATAACGGTTCTCAGCTTAAATTTTAAAATTAGTGAGAAATTGAGACAAAAATGACATTCTAATTGTTAAGATTTTTTTACACACTTCGAATAAATTTTCCACTTTTCACTTAATATTGAAATAAAAATCTTGCTTCTTTGTTTCCTTATATCTAAGCATAAATTTTAATCAAGTCCATAATTCTCTCTTCAATTTCTTATCCTTAGTTCCTTGCAAATCATAAAATTAGAATCAATAACTTTATCACATCATTCAAAATTCGATAAAGTTACTCTTTGCCTTATCACTCAGATCTTTGGTGCCTTAGTCTTCATTTTCATTCCCTTTCAATTTTAAATTAAATTTTTTCGATCAGCTTGAAGTTGACTCTAAGGTTTCAATCAAATAATTTTCAAATATTCAATGACCGCTATAATACACTCACGCTTCATTTTAATCTTTAAGCTTTAGTTAAACATTTGAAATTCTAATGAATGAATTATGAAGATATTAAAATGTGATTTTTATCATGATTTTATAACATACAACAAGTCAAATAAAATTCTGTCCACTCGGATCAGGTTGCACAAAAGATAAAATATGAATGTCTCAGTTCAAATAAGCACATACAATTTTTTGTTTTCATATAAAATTTATTCAAGTGACATAGTAGTTATACGCTGCAAATTGGAATACAAGTAAATTCCGGCAAAGTAATCAATAGACTTTTCATTAAATATATTCTCTGTTATGGTCATGTTGCGGTTAGCCTTTTAATGAATCTGAGTTCCACCATTAAACCTATATTTTGAGAATTTATGATCAAATATTTTTTTCTCATCAGGAAGAAAACGAAAAAATAAAACTTTTCCTTTTATGCTTGATATTTTTTCCCTGTGCTATGGTACAATATATACATTCAATTTGGATTATGAAACAATAAAGAAAAAGCTTCTCTGGAAATGCTAAGGATACAGAAGGATTTAATTTTATTTATTGCACCAGAAAAATTTTCTCTCTCTTGCTTATAGCACATCCTAAAAGCTATTCAATAGAGATAGAAAAGAAAGAAAAAAAATCTTTTTTTGGCTAATTGAATCTGTCGTATTGGAAATTTATTGACTATGTTTTGTCTTTTCAATATAATCCTTTTTGAAGAAGATCCACTTCCTCCTATTTACTACGTATTAGGTATATCCTGTTGCATGAAGCCAAAATTTCTCTTTTTCTCTTCACTCTCATTCTTTTATTGCATGACTCAATCCTTGTCAATTACTTTACATGTAATCACAATGGTATTGGCAATAATGCTAATCAGTGTCATAAAAATACTAAGCTTTTCGTTTTACTATTGCTACATTATTGATTTTAAATAAATATAGATAATAACCATCAAATTTTGTCTAAAATGATTTGGAATTATCCCATATTCCATAAGTTTGAAATATAAAATATATTAGAAAACTATTAGTTCCTATCGAGTAATTTCAACAAATTTTTGTCTCAGCGACCAGAAATTGATTAATTTCTACAATTGCAATTCAAATGTTCTGACGGTTTTGAAAAAGCTTATTTGGACACTCTAGTCAAGTCAAAAGATAATCATTTTTTAATATTATTTATTTCACTTCCTTATTTTTCTGAAACATTGTTGACTACACAAATTTGAGTATAGTAAAGCAGAGCAATGGAAACGCTTTGTTGCTAAGTTACTTGAAATAAAACTGTTATTGAAAAATTACTTCACAAACTTACACGCATTTTTTATTTAAAAATCACATTTATTGAAAATAAAAATGTCTAAAAACACGTGCATACAGGATAATCTTATGTGGAATAAATTGATAAAAAATATGCTTTAAATTCATTGACCCACGCAACACAACACAAACACACAAACACACAGTGCTCAAAAAATTCTTTAAAAATATTTTTCAACAGCAAAATTTACAGCATTTATGTGGCTTGATATCAGCTTCTTGCAATAGCTTCATATTTTTCGTTGGAGACATTGGTTTCCATGGAACGCGTTCTTCTGGAATGACTTTATTTGTTCTACGAAATTTTCCGCTACAAATTGCACACTTGCTTTTTCGCGATATCGTTGGTGAATCCGTTGAATTATCGTCATCAATTTCTCCATGGTCGGATGATGCAGTTGATTTGAAATTTAAATGTGGTATTATCTCACGATTTAGGAAGCTAGGACGTGGCTTGTCCCAAAAATTTTTCAATCTCTTCGTCGTCATTATTGAGCCGAGTCTCTGAAGTAAGCGGATATTATCCTTATTGACTTTTTCTTGTCTTTCTGATTCCTTTTGCAGTTTTTTCAATTTCATTGTGATGTGGGGAAATTCTGTCGGTGGATAAAAGTCTATAGCCGGTCCCGCACTTTTCACATTCTTACGATGCTGATAATAACGCTTTATTTGATATGGATAAATTAGTAACTTTTCCTTCTTCGTCAACATCTCTCTAAGGACTGACTAAAACGATTTGACTTTTTCATTGATCAAACCCCTTTTCACTTTTGAAATTTTTTGTAGCTATGTGTGCATGTTAACCATGGAAACTTTACTTCTTTTATTTTCAATTTCATTGTCATGGGCTTTGTTGATTCAAGGAATCTTGAAAAGGTATGTTTATATTTTGGAATAATTTTGAAATAGTTTTGCACATTATTCAGGCTAATCGACTGACTGGGTGGGTGAGGTTGGAGATTTCAACAACCAGACATCTTTGATAACTCGAATTTCGCTGGGCCAAAATGCGGTTAAATAACTCAAAAGTAAATTCAGAAAGTATGAGAAGATTTTGAATAACTTAAAAAGAATACACTGATAGCCATCTACATGCATTATAAATGCCTGACATCTTTTATGAATTTAATACTCTCCTTCATTTTCATCCTCAATTTCCAAAAGTAACAATATACATATTGCAATCATTTTTTTTTTGTATTCTTCTTTCTTACTCACATTTATCTCAGAAATCATGTTTAAATTTCCAATTTAATACACTGTTAGGTGACCCCATGCAGTTATTTAAGAATAAAAACGAATCATAATCAAAACCAGTTATGATCCGGCTGAAAAAATATTTTAAATTATGTCAGGATTGTATAAATTTTATCCACGCTAAGAGATTTTTAACAGCAAATATTTAAGAAACGACCTAAAATTCAGCATTAAACTCCAAATTCCAATAGAAATCATACAATTTTAACCAATTTTTATATTTGACAAAGCTGAAATAAGAAAATTAATACATATATTTTTCAGAATTCACTGCTTAATAATCGTCAAGCTGTTAATTATTGAATGAGCTCAGTTGCTCAGCGGTTTGCAAATTTAAATATACGATGCTGTTTCAACATTTATGTTTTCGAAAATCAGGAATGCATTTAAAAATTAATGTTTTCCGAATGCTTTCCTAACGACAGAAATTATTCATTGCAGCCAAGGGGCTGTTATGTAACGTCCAAGTGACCAAGATTATGCTAACTCTCGTAAAATTGGCCATTTGGATGCCATATAGCCAAAACATGACCGCCATGCAATACTTGTGCTGGTCGGGTTTTGAGTATTTTTAATTATAGCCACCTAAAAAATCCAAAAGCTGCTCTGAAAACCAAGAAAAAAGTTGAAACAAAATTTAATTATATGTTAATTTTATTATTTTTCTATAATCATCTTATGCATCTAATTTTTTTAATATCACAGATCTTCAGTATACAAAACAATATTACAATTATTTTCTATTCAATTATGTATTTAATTATTGGATGGAATTCTTGTATTTTGTGTAAGAATTTAATTTTTTTAGGAAAATTATACATTCTTTGTGGATTCGATTATGAGATGAAAATTTAATTGAAGATAAGGAAATGATTATGAATTCAAGAAAATTGAATTCCATTTCATCACAAAGCATTAATGTATATTCAACTATTTTACATACAAAAGCTTTAGAAAAAGTTTTAACAATCGTGCTTTAACAAAATTTTAAGCAATATTCGAAAACATTTCAAGTTAAATTTTAATTTTAATTAATTTATTAATTAATTTATAATTGGCATTTATCAGATTTGAAATTCATTAAAAGAGCATTCGATATTATCAAATTTAAAAGGCTTTAACGCAATGATTTTCACTTTTAACAATGTAATCAATTCTTAAATCACTCCAGAAACCAACAATCTGAAGTGAAAATCATCAAATATTATTGAATTTTTTACAGAGAATTATAACTCGGTGGAACAGTTCTTAATAAAAAATGAGCTCACTACAATGGCTGGTTAAAAGTTCTTACCATCAGTTGAGCAAAACAAAGCTCAACTCAAAACAGAGACTAATTAAGCTCTTTTGTAATTACAAATTTACATAAATGCGATCATAATTTGATGTATCCTTCTTATGTTATCTCACATTTCATCCATATTAAGAATGATTCAGATAATTTTCTTACTAATTTGTTTAATACATTGGAATATACTAAATATTTTAATTACATTAAACATTCTACTTTCTTAAATAAATTATATTATTAGATATAATTAATTCTTTACTATATTTAAAAAATTCCTAATTTTCTTTACTGCTAACGACTAATACTTTTTATTATGCACTGTATTCGAGAATTAGAAATTTCTTTTATGATTCCAACAATTAATCAACTTACATTATTAGAATTGTCCGAAAAGATCATTACTAATATTATAGGAAATCATAAATAGTAATTGACATATTAAAATCGCATTATTTCTCGAACTAAGCACTAGGATAATTTTATTTTATAGTTATTTCATTAATTTTAACTAATAAGTAATAATAAGTATAAAACCTTAAAATTGCTTGAAATGAAAATTGGCAAGACCTCAAAGAAAGCAAATTAATATCATCAAATTCTGATCGCATTTTTGTCCCAGCGATCAGAAATTGATTAATTAACGATTATTAGAATTCTAAAATAACTATAAAAACTCAACTGAGATTCCTTTCAATGTTGATCCAAATTATCCAATTTTTAAACTATGAATCCTTTAATTGATTCATTAGCTATCAATATCTAAGATTCAAACTTTATTTAAAAGTTAGATAACTATAAGTAAGCAAATTTGTCATGAATAGGAAGGAATTGATTAAATAAACAGAAAGCTCTTCGATTCAAATGTCTAAGTAACATGCAAACCAAACAAATCTTTTGCTAAATAGGTGATAAATTTCAACTAATTGAGTAACACACGCAATGTATTGATAGTGACATTGAATCAATCTTTTTTTTTGGCATATATTTCGTAATTCAATGCAAAACTCAAAACAATTATCTAAGTTTATACGTAAAATTTCAGATAAATAACAAGATTGTATTTAATATCAGCATGTGAACGGAAAAATAGAAATAGAAATATTGCCATGGATTTAACAAAATTTAAAATACTATTCATTCATTTTTCCTAAGGTATGTGTTTATATATAAAACAGAAATATGATAATGGAGAGATTGATAGTTAAAAATTTGTGGATTTTACTACATATACCTTCGCTTTATCTCATATTGACAAAAACAATGAGTAGAGGTAATAGAAGAGCCTTTACCACATTTGATATGCTCACTATGGATACGGCCGATGAGAATATATTTGGACATTGATTGACTCCTTCTTTATAGTATTCCTCACAGTAATCCTTTTCCAAAGTATTTGACATTTTCTTCAAAAAGCCTCGAATAAATGTTCCGGTTTCATGACCACATGTACGACGTGTTACATGCTCTGAACAGTCTAAATACTCTCTAAATGAACTGTAATAATAAATTATTCAATAGGTTAGATCTTTAGTAAATTTTGAATTTGTTAAATTTGAGTCTTTAGGAATTTGTTTGGCGTTCTTGAATTGAAAATATCTCCGGTGGTAGTACGGTACGGTACGGTACGGTATGTAAATATAGGTTTGATGCAGTGATACACATATGTCACTTTACCATACCAGGTATGCTGATTCACCATGTCAGTGAAGTACCTATACCGTACGTTACGATGCCATATCAACACCGGAGAATTCGGTCCTTGTGATTTACTATGAAAAGTTCGAAATCACAAATACTATAAAATATCATTTAAATTCATTTTAATCTTTAGAAAAAAATGCGTTTAAAGAATTAATACTTCAATCACAAGTCGTCCAATCTTCTGATCCCTAAATAAATTCAACAGTATCTAACTTACCAACAAACTTTTTTAACATCATCATTTGTATTGTGTTGGTGATGCTCATGATGCATATGCGTATGATTTGCTTTTGGCATATTAACTGATGCCATTGTCTCCTGATACTTGACTGCACATTTCTCATGTTGTGAACGAACGGTTTGCAAACATGGTGAGTGCTTTAAAAATTCATTTTGAAATTCACCCTCAATACATAAATCGCGGATGATCTGTTCTGTTCCTTTATACAATTTCATAAATTGTTGCCTTTTCTGCAATGACATACACCGTCTCGTATAGCTTCGAATGCACCTTAACCCATTCTCTAAATCAGGACAGAGTTCAGCTAATTCCTCTCGTTTCGGTGCAAAGTTCAATTCTGCTGCGCGGTTAACTTGCAATGAACATTTATTTAGTTCCTCATGACCACATTCTTCTGTTTGTGCTCTTGCTATTGATACTATAAAGAGAAATAGACGTAGAGATAAAAATTTGAATATTTGATGCAATTTCTGTGCATGTTCAATGGATTTTGAGTTCACATATGAATATTCTACCATTCTCAATTGACATTTTACATTTAATAACGTGGTAATAGATGCTTCCATTTTCTTAATCCAGAAAAGCAAATTTCCAATAGTAGAACTTGTAATGCAATCAAATGTACATAACTAGAATTGCTTTTGGGACTTTTTTGACCGAATGGATTTTAATTAAAATTGAATAACTATTTCAGATGAAAAAATCGTGTTTAAGCTTATGGAAAAATTCTCAAATGAATTTGATTTTATTTTCTGTTCAATTGCCAAATGTTTTCCACTTTTTTAATCTATTTTAAAGTTTAGTTTATTTAAAGCTATTTTATTTGATGCCTGGAGCGACACAAATGAAGTAGGCCCTGCCACGGAATTTTAAAGGCTTCGTTAAACCGCTTTTATTAACACCAAATGGAAGCCGTCCAAATGGCTGTAGCAATTTCAAAGAAAAAAGTTCCTTTGAGGAAATGCGTTAAAAATCCTTGGCTATCAAAATTTCAATGAAAATTTTACTTTCACTAATAACTTATAGAAATCAAATAATCTCTAGACTAATCGTTTTCTAAATGATCCATTTGGATTACGTCCAAGTCTCATCTTAAATAAAGTAAAATTCTTTCTTTTTTATTGTAACAATTGTGTTGATTAATGGCTTAAATGTGCATCTAGTTGATTCAACTGTACTCGAGTACTATAATTTTTAATATTACTAACGTTTTGTTCTTTTCTCAACCGTATTATAAAAGTTAATTACTTGATAAGGGGCCATTCACTTACTCGGAAAGCAAACGAAGCAGAAATGGCTGAAAATCTGGGACTCTGAACCTGAAGCCAATTTCATCGAATCTGGATTGAGATCAAATTTTCGTCCATTTCTATGCCGTTTTCCTTCCGGATTAATACGTAACGCTCTCGGGGATAGGAGGATGAATGTTGCTTAAAAGTCCTTATCATTTGAATTACAATCTAAATTTAGATAGTCTTTTGAATAATTGTTTAATACTTTTGAAAAGCGCATAAGCCATCGATCGCCCACGAAAATATTTTTCTGTTGTTTTAAAAAAGTTTGTCCTAGAAAAAACTGTCGCTTTACCCTGCGCTTTACTTTAAATTATTCTCTAAGGAAATATACTAGTAGTAGTAATTTAGTAGTGCACTGTTTAGTTCAACAAAAGGAAGAAATATCATGAAATATTTCTCAGGTAGACAAAAAAAACTTTTTATATAAAATTTCCCGCTCTCATCTTGACCATTCATTCAGCTTTTTAAAATATTCATAATTTTTTTTTGCGCAAACTATAAAAAGAGCACATAATATGATGTTGAATAAAAGATAAATTTCTCGCAAGGGAAATCTTTTGAGAAGCAACAAAAAAAAATATTAATTTTAGTAGAGAGGAAGTGAGAAAATTTTCACAGACATAAAAAAATAAGGTTTTTGTCAAACGTGTTAAATTAATTTTCATTTTTTACCAGGTGATGTCATGTGAAAATGTACAATTATGCATATATGCATGTTTTCTTAACCACATAGAATGAGTAAATTTTAGAAGTAACATCGAAAGAGATAGATGATATTTATGTTGGAGGTTTTTGATAAGAGAGTTTTTCTGCATCGAACTCTTGGAAGCTGTCGAAAACGACAGCATTGCACTTGGTATAGGAAATTGGTAAACGAAAGCCAAAGATAGTTCAGCCATAGGGCTAACATATGACAAAACGACTAACATATGGCAGTATACAATTTTCATTTAGTGTTTATAGAAGTGGTTTTCTGAAGCGTTTTTCAATTTTATCGCTCGGGCTAAACGCTAAATGCTAAATATCATAATTCAAAGTCAATAAATGAAATCATCAACGGACATATGTAACACATCAAAATCCAGCGAAAACTGCTTCATTTCTTACTAATAGTTTTGTTAAAAAATTAAATCATTCATATGAATAATTTACATATCTATAAACCATGATCATATCTGCTAGTTCTCTAAAATACTTTATCAGTTATTCAAACTCGTGGTATGTGCTAATATTCAAAACATTTATTTATTTTCGCACGTCATGAAGGATAAAGATCAAAAAAGTTTTAGTCAGTCACATAGTTACAATTAACACATTCAGTGCTAACCGTCACTTCTTATTATGTTAAACATAGCGTTTGAGTATGTAAGAGAGTATTTTAAAAAAATAGGGTCAAAAAGCAAAGATATTTTGATTCCTTTCTTGTCCCTTTCTTTATCGCAAACAATAGTAAAATTTCTAAGAGAGAGCAAGTTTGATCTCAATTTTTAGTTAAAAATGCAATTGCTTGTGTGAGTGAGACGAGCCCACGTTTCTCATTGGATCAGACATTTGATCATACGATATTTATTTTAACTCAAAAGAAACAAGTTTTTTTTTCTTTTTAGGTTTTTCATTTACGTCAATTAAACAATAATGTGTGTGTGTGAATCTTCATTCGGAGATTTATAAAACCAACAATATGTATTCTTAATATTCATGATGAGTTGCGATTTTGATAATAGTTCTGTGCGAGTTAAAATTTTGATTTGCAGGTTAAAGGCCTAGATTTGAATTATGTCTTACGATTTCAATTATAAATTTAATTGAAGAAGTAATAAAGTATTAGATTTTGTACTGCTAATTAACTGACGATTGAATAAGATTTCAATAAATAAATTCAATAAATATTAAAATATTGTCAAAAAATACACTTAGTTCACTTTACATTCGCTTTTTAGGGGGAGGAGTGGTGGGTTTTTGATTTCTATAAACAGATTACGGCTTAAAAGAATTAATTTTGATGCTATTAAAATTGAACAGAAATGAAAAATTGAAGAATCCAAATTTGGATCTTGAATTCAACCATATAACAGTACAGTAACTGAATTATAGATTATGCAATTCAATAAATCTATATTAAGTTTCATTATCGTGCTATAAGTATTTGGCAGATATTTGATAAAAAAAAATTATTGTGAAATTGTCCAATATCGTTAATAGTGGCGATAGCACAATAATTATAAATTTCAATGACTCGAAAATCATACGATACGATGATATTGTGGTGGCGTGACATTTTGACGAAAAATTCCAAGAGCGATAGACATTTTCGCAATGATTCATTCAAAATCACACTATACTCTCGGTGACATCATAGACACATGTTTAAAAAATTTCATTGATAGTTGTGTACTCGCTTATTTTTTCGTTATGAATAGATACATATTCACTCTTTTACTATTTAATATCCTCTCATTCACAACTACCTGTTTAACATTTTTATTTACTTTTTGCTGTGCATTTTGCAATATCGCGCGATATAACTTTTTTCTCTCATTTTTTTATTTTTGAGGTTTCTCATTTTTCGTGTGTGCAAAAATATCTACTTTCGCAAAATAGAATAAAAAAATATACCTATTGAAAAAAATAACATATTTTTAGAATCAGCATCAGGAAATAAAATGATGAATTGGCAATGACATATGTGAATTGAGGCTTTTCTTGGCAAAAAATTGTATAAATCAATTGATATCGAAATATATGTGACAATTTCGTTGGCAGACTGGATAGATTATGATTTGTGTGCTCAATATTTAAAATTTTTGTGGATTTAAGTTGGACACTATTTTTGCAAATTGCTATTATTTATTTTCAAAGTCAGATCTTTCTTTAAAATTTTTTTAATTGGGAATTTCTAAAAATAACATATTTTTTGTCAATCTATTTTAGAAGAAAATGATGAGAAACACTCGAAATATTCTCTTTTTACTCATATTATCTTTAAAATTACTCATACTGCTTTTACAAATATTGAATTGAATGTCACTTGTTTTTTTTGAGAATCATTTTCAAGATAATTAAATACACATCACTATGTCTGGTGAATAATATGATTCAATATATTTAAATTATCTTTTAAACTTGTTGCGTCGCCGGACATTTAAAAGTTTCAAATAAACGCATAAATAGTTACTATAATTAATAAATTTTTCATTTTTGTAAACAAAAACAACAGATTTTGTTTTTTAAGGTCGGAGAAGTGACTCGATAAAAACTAGTAGATTTGTAATTTTTCTAGGTATTAATTATCATTTTCTTGGGACATCAACCAGATAGATTTCTTCCACCTACTTATTGCTTCGAAGAATTTTTTATTTCCAGATGTTCATATCAGACGGTTCTTGAGTAAGGAGTAAAAAAAACTCAAAATGATTGATGATAATTATCAGTGACATTTTTTTTAGATTTTAGTCCTTAATCTTTGTGAGAAAAATAATTGAATAAAGTCCTAAATTTTTTTTCACAGCTTGCTTCTAACGCTGATTGTTATGAATCAATAATGAAAATTGAAAAGCATAGTAATGTAAAATTTAATGGTAATTGAAAAATGTTGTATAGAAGCATAAACATATATGAGCTTAACTAAGAAGTATTACGGTTTTGTATGAACTGAATTTATGTAGATTGTCTATTACGATTTGACATTCATCATCATTCCTACTAAGTAATATCATTGTAATCTTAATCTACTTTTATTAACTATTTTCTATTTATAAAATATGTGAATGCTGCAATTAACGATATTAAATACATAATTTAGCTGTCGAAGGCAGTTTATTTACTCTGATTCAACATGGATGAACTGAATTAATATTTAATTAGTTCTATATGCAAATTTCAGTTTATTTATAAATATTCAATATTTGCTCTTTATTTTCTTGCCAGATTCTCAACTTTTATGCTTGTAATAACCTCCTTTATCAGTCAAAAATGTAGGATAAATCACATCACCATTAGTCTTTCATTAGAATTTAAGAGACTATTTTCCATGAAACTATTGGGACAAAATTAAACAATTTCTTTACAAATTGATGAATATAAACTTCATGAAAAGGGTTATTCCTTGAGGTACACAAGAGCTCAGCTCTTAAAAAATTTATCCCAGGATTCCTGACATTAAAGCTCATTTATAAAGTAATTTTTCCTAAAATAAACAAATTCTATTTTTTCCACATACATATGACTGCCTAATTTAGGCGGTTTCCATTTTTGTTAATAGAAGAATACAATAAATATTATGCAAATCTCATATCAGAATATCTATTGTGTCAATTGTCAATCATAATTTCAAGGTTGATTTGATTTCAGTTATGATTTAAGGGTCAATTGGTTTATTATTTAGATAGAAAAAAAATCAATTTTTAATAAAATAAAAATCAATATTAATCATCCCCAAATGAATTTATTTTCATTCGGATTGAATTAATTTAATTATTCTTCATGAAATCTGAAATCCACACATCGTTGTCATTAAATCGATTTTATCGAATAATGTTGTCAATATAATTTATCTTTGAATTAATTATAGAATTATTTAGTTCAATATTATGTATAATTAAATTAAAATAATTTTATTTAAATACAAAATCAAAGACTGAAGATGTCTTAGCTGCAAGCAAATCAATTAATTTTTGATGTTTAATTAATTAAAGAAGCAAGCAAGTACAAGATGAGTCAAAAGTTTTGAGCAAAACAAGAAAACCTTTCCGCTGTCATTTAACAAGAGAATTTTCCTTTATTGTGTCATCAGCAAAAGGAAAAATTTTTAAGTTTGTCGAAGAAAATGATGAAAATTAAGGCAAGAAAACTTTTCCATTCCTCATGCTCGCTTTTAACCTCAAGTGACAGATGAAAAAGTTTTTCAGTTTCATTCACATATGAACAATCCTTATTTTTTGTATAGGAAAATAGATGTTGATCTTCAAACTCTATCTATCTCATTTCTGGCAAGAGCATATGTATGACATGCTGTGATGAGATGATGAGTATCTAATGGAATATTTGCTCAATCATTTTAAACAGCAGTTATTTCACCTTTCCTCTACTACATACATATTTAAATTTTATTTATATTTATTGTTGAAAATATATTTACGTTTACGCGACAGATTAAAGAACAATTGAAAGAAAAAGCTTCTCGTCTCTTTACTCATTCAGAGAATGGTTATGATAAGAGATAAATGCTTTCCTAATTTGTTTACAAATCAATCATTCAACATCGTTTCCACTTGCTGAAGGTTGACTTTTTTGGAATCAATTTTTGTAAACATACAGTCTACAAAGTTTACTTTGACTTGTTGACATCAATTGAGGAGTTTCTGGTCTAATTTATTGAAAAAAATAGTTTTTTGCCTATTTGAAGTTATAAAATATACAATCAGAGATCAAAATCTAAATTAGTTAGTGTTAGGTAATATCCCTTGTCCAAATAATGCGCTTTAGCAACTTTTGATCGAAAAATGTAAATTACTTCTTGCAAGCTCCTCTTTTGACGAAATAAAAACATACGTATAATATAAAGATTTTTGATAGATCTCGCGAATACGTTGCTGCAAGGCAGAATCAAGAGTTCAAATAGACGACATATACGAAATAGACTTTAAGTATCATCAAAAAAGTTTTCATCTCTCTCTACATTTCAGAAAATTTCTTTTATATTTACTTTATCCGCAATGGCAAACGTTAGAATTTTCCCGCAAGCGACATCATGCTAAAATGTTATTCTATATATTTTTCACGGATTTTGTGATGAGGTAAAAAGATGTCAACAAGCGTTTTCTCTTCATTCTTCTTTTCTTGTGTGATTCTGTCGTGTCAATATTTCGAAGCTCAAGAAAAAAAGGGTTGCTTAGTGAAGATCTTTGTGCAAACACAATTAGCAATTGAAGTTTCTTTTTATCCTTTTTTTGCTTAGAACATTCTTTCTTTTTTTGTTGCTAAAAGTTGTTCATATTGCAATGAGGACGAAACTTTTTGTAGTATGAATTATTTAAAGTTTGCTTCCTACCTTTTCAGCAGGCTTTTGTTCTGCTTTATTGAATATTTAGACCCAATCTTTAGATGTAACTTTAAGTTGTCACAATTAACTCAGGGGAACATTCTCTTATTGAATTATAAATTTCAATCGAATTGAGAACTTTTTATATATTTAATGCGAATTGTGATGGATTGTTAAGGGTAAAGGATGAAATTGAAAACTATTGTTGTTGAAAGCTTCATTTGTATGAATTATTTTAATGATTCATAAGCCAAAATGCCTTTATCAGTGGTGGATAACCTTTTATTTTTCGAGTCACATTTTAGTGATAAGGCTTGATCGAAACCGAACATGGCATACGGTTTATGGAATTTCCGCTGCACATAGGCTGACATAGATATTTAAAATTATCACAAAAGTTTTAGTTTTATTTTTTTCGATAATAAGAAGGGGTGCTAAACTTTTTATTTCATACCCACACAAAGCTTTTACTTTTTAAAATTTTCTCATTTGATTTCTATGAAATTTATGGTCTAAAACCGCAAGCTGTAAATGTATTCTAGGAAATTTTAAGCTTATTGAGATTGTTTACATATTTTAATAGAATTCTCATGAATTTTTCTAGATTGATAAATTTTTACATCAAAAATTGTCACTATCACTGATGATACTTTGACTCTTGAATAATTCTTCAGGACATTAAGTCTAATTGAAATATATTGACACGGATTTTGTATATAAAAGTTTGATCAAGGCAACTCAACTCTTTTTAAAATTCGAGTCAAACCACTATCAAAGTGAATTCTCCAGTGTGATTTGCGGGAATCCTTAAAATTGAGAAAATTATATCCTTGTTAAGATAATATGTAGAATAACTTTAATTAAAATAAGAAAGCGACAATTTTCCATATTCAATTCGTTTATATTTAAAATCTTATAAATCTCTAGTGGATCTCAATGTCTCGCATACGTTATAAAAGTAATTCGTGGACAGAATGTAAATAATTAAAAATTAATATGCTCGTTAAATGGAAGGGAAAAGTAGCAGTTGTCAACAAACGAAGCGGGTATCATGTCCTCTTTTGAAAAGGGGTTAAAGTAGGATTCTGTACATAAGTTTTTTTGCTCTTTTTTACAAAGTGGAAAATTAATGACATTTTTAATAATTTATAAGAGCCTCTTTTACATTATAAAAATTTTGTATGTATGATGTTTGTTGGTTATACGCTTATGAACAACATTCATTAAACGAACAAAACTAATTTGATTTACTAACAATATGAAGTTTTCAACCAGGACAGCTACTTCAGATAAGAAAAACGGTTGATTTTAATTTTTATTATTTTAATAGTAAAAATCTTTAATTTCTGTTATTTTTCAAAATAAATTGACCGTTATTTTATGTACAATTTTTATGTGAATTTTCTTTTTGTTTAATTCTGTTAATCAAGTCCTGATCGTTGAACAATTTTTTAAAATTTTTAGAAAAAAATTTAAAGCATTAAAGATCAAACAATAACTGTCTCGTAAATAATAACATTTTTTTTCAATTAAAAACATCACTCCATTCAGAATGGCAGAAAGTCTCGCTACCCCACAATGCACTTATTCAATTTGTATCTATGCAAATATGTAATATCATCATACCTGTAATTAAGATTGTAAGCAAGAATGAGAGCTTGTTGAACATAAGCAGTAAATTGTTTGACATGATGAACTTTCTTGTTGTATGTCTTAATGTACACAAATTTATTAAGCAGAAACTTAATTCAATTAAACTCCTTTCCTTGATATCAAATGATTTTGTCTAATTATAATTGAACACAACCTCGTTTATTGCTCTTTTAATGTTCTCAATTTTTCTTTCTTTTTGCAAATTGACAAATTGAATGAAATTCAATTAAAATTGTTCCTTGATAATTTTTTTTTCAATCAAAATGTGATAAATAAATCAGAAAACTTCTAGCTTATGTTTCACTTTCTTCTAATTCTATTTTTTTTTTGTGACACTTTATTGGCTTCTTTAAGTGCAAATGCTTTGATTTTTCTATGTCTATTTTTTTAATTGACAACTTTTTTTTCTTGAACTCGAATAATTATTTTTAAAAATGATATTTTCGGTATTCTAAAAGCGATGAAGCTTGTACGAAGTTTTCTGAACGACTAAATCGAAATCATCGTCTGACTTTGAAATTATAATGTTTTGTGCTTTTCTCAGCTGCTACTATGTATGTTGCATTAAATAATATTTTTTTAACTCTCAATTTTCTTTTGAATGTGTAAGGCAGAGCAGACGAGAGAGAACAAATTGAGAGGTAGGGTGACGTAGAAATTTTTATTTCATTTCATTCTCAACCATGTGGCTCGATAAGCACGTGTATGTGCTGTTACCTTAACATTGTGAATGTATGGATTGAGAAATGTATGACACGGTATGTACGTAAAAGTAAATAAAATATGAGCAGTTTACCGATGCTGATGTATTATTATGAGACGAAAATGACGTTAATTGTTGTTTTTATTAATTTCTAAATTTGTGAATACAAAAACTTGATTTTTTAAAAATAAATTCCGCCGCAATACATCTAGATGTAATCAAAATAGTCGTAGAACTAGATTGCAAATTAAATATAAGATTTATATAGGAAAAATTGCATTTGGGTATTCACCAAAACACATAAGTATGCAAAAAATCTTGCTAATATGTCACACATTTATTTAACCTTGATGCTTATTTTTATTTAAAAAAACGACGACTTTTAAATTATCTTTTTAACAATTTTGATAGGTGTATCTTTTAACTTATTCAAAAATTCTTTTAAATACAGGTGGTATAGCTAAAGTGCAGATTGTTCTATTTAATTCTAGATGAGAAGTTTTGGAAAATGAAGCTAGTTGGTAGATAAAAAGTCTCATCTGAGTCCCATTTCATTTAAGAATATACATCAATAATTTATTTGATATTCCTTTAAAAGTGCCTGCGCTAACTTTTTTAGACTCAGGAAAATCCAAAATTCGTCACCAACTCGAGTGGACATAACCTTGCCTTGGTTTAATGTATTTTTGTTCACTATAGCAGGCTGACGTTACTCTGCTATGTTGTCGGATTGCATCCGAATCCTCTACCTAGTCAGAACCACGCTGGCCTGGATTTTTTATTAACTAACCGATTTGTGCTATTCGGGCTCATTCTAAATAAATTCATACAACACAAATTTTAAATAAAATGTAAAGTTTATAATACTACTTCTTAGGTAATTATTAAGTTACGCAAAAATTTTCACTGAATTTAAGTTTGTTATTTTATAATACCTATTAAAAAAAGTCAATCAACAAACCCTATTTCAATGAATGAAACTTTCGATTATTAATGACTGATAATAAATTTGCATACTACTTGTTGTTGAAGGTAAAAATATTCACTTACGTTATATTTATTATAGTGATGCAAATTTATTGATGTTTGTTTTCGATTGTTTACATCACGAAAGAAGGCAAAACTACATTTGAATTAGCTAAATGATGATCTGATGAAATTTCAAACATGTTATTAATAAATATTACTCATAAAGTATTTAAACTACTTATTTAGTAGTCTTAGTACAAATCTTCCAAAAATTCAATCACGTTTTAATTTGCTGCATTTGCTATCAAAAATTTTTAGTTTCAAGACATTTTAAGTCAAACATTATGACAGATAAATTAAACTGTAGTTTCCGTGTTTTTTTCAATTGCAAATTTTACTTAGCAAAAAAATACATTCAATGACTTTTAAACATTTCATTTCATAATGAAGTTTGTTGACTGCAAGGAAACGTGTTAAATTTCGAAAATTCTAATTTATAAAAATTTTGTGCATATTCATTTAATAGGATTGTCAACTTTTTGAAAATTTGTTTTTTCCATTTAAGTTTTCTTTTTAAATTTCATTTATATATTTTTGAATCTGATCGTTTATTCAAGTGTAATTTAGTGTAATGTCAAAAATACTCAAGAACACCTACAATATAATTTAACTTTTTATTTCTATTTTCTTCTTCTTTTGAAAGTGTTAATATGGCATTTTGACCCGGATATCGTGTAATTTAAAAGAAAATTATAGAAAAAATCTGAAATCATGTCTGAAACTTAGCGATAATAAATGAAAAAATTTTAATGAGCGCTTCCTTAGTTTTCTGTAATTTGATAGTTCAAGACATGCATAAAACTGATAAAAATAATAATGGCATTAATCAAGAAGAAAAATGAAGGGCAAGTGTCAATTTTGTGCTGAATTCAATTAAGGCTAGAAAATTCTATAAAATCGTACTCAGAACCCTTAGGTTTAAAATAGTTTTACTTTCAAACTTGACTGATTCATCTTAACTTATTCAAGTCTTTATCTGTCCACCTACGTAAAAAAATCAAGAGTTTGATCAAATGATGATTTATTACTTCACAAATCAATTAGTCAACAATTTCCTAAGTCTATAAATACATCAACATGAATTTTTAATAACCAATAATATGATTATTGCCCTTTTAACTACATAAGTGAAATATTAATTGTATTTAATACACTCGTAGAGCATCAATTAACTTTAAACAATAGCTGACATCGTACGATGTTTTAAATTTGCAAGCATTTGATATGGTTGTAGTTTTCGCGATTTTTGCATGAGTTGCCGAAAAAAAGCACCAAAGCGAAAAAAATTTAAAATTTTTATTTATTTTGTTTTATGTGTTTGAAGTTTATTTCATTAAAAATAAAAGCGTGAAACAGCAAAGCAGAAGAGAAGAAAACAAGTGAGCAAAACGATCATACGATATTCACGTCCAATCGTTTTACTCGAGGGCTCGTCTTTCAATTAACTTACCAATACAAAGATAAAATGGTAAATGCGATTACTAAAGTGAAAATGATCAAGGCGCAGGTTATGTGTTACATTTGAGTGAGTTCAATCACTTCTTACTGAGAATAACTTTTAAATAAAATGTAAAATATTATAAAGGCTTTTGTTGAAGATTACTGGCAGTAATATCATCAAAGGAATGGTTCCAAATCCCGATATTATAAGCTGTAGGTTTACTGATTGTAGTGGTCTGGTGCTCCATTACTCGTTAAAACAATTGTCAACCGTACATGGCAGTTCATTGGATCTCAATGGTCTTGAATAGCAAAAAAATTTTTTGATATGTAAAGTTAAGAAAAACTAATTCTCAAAATTTTGAATGGTCAAAACCGGCGTTCTATTCAAAAATGCTATTTTTCTTACTATATCAATATGAACAAGTCACTCTAATTTTACCCTATTTTTTGCTAATAAAAATGATTTAATACATTTGAAGGTATATTTCTCTTTTCATTGACATGTATGTGTAAAATGCAACGGCATTTCTAGACTTGTATAACTTTGCATCGAGAACATTCTTACATCGATAATCAGACCCAACATTTATCAACAAAATGAACTTCTCATCATACATATCAATTTAAAATTTTATTAATAAATGAATTGGGCGACTGAAAGGCTTCACGAGTCAATTTATAAAACTTTTTATGACAACGACCTTGGGAATTGTTGACGGAATATAAATATTTTCTGATTTTTACAATTTCAAGAGAAACAAAAAAGTATGTCTTCACTTCTAACAATTGTGAAATTTTTGTAGGCAGACATTGGAATGAATCGTGTTCGCAGTTAATTAAATTAATATCAATTTTCACACATGAAATAGATTTTTCATTTAAATTGATGTCAATTTGTTTAATGTGCAACGTGGCAATCTGTTGCTTCTATGTTTAGGCTAGAGATCGTGAGATGTTTTTAAAGTAGGGATTTTTCATTCATGCAATTTATATTTTGCAAAAATTTCTTTTTCATTCTCTGAGAGCAACTTGGAAAGTGAGAGACTCTCTCCGATTTTTCATTAAATCTCAATTGCAATGGAATTGTTGCTGCATTGATGATATTATGTATCATATGCTGCTCAAGATAATGTTGAAAAAAAGTTAAACCTGTTTGGTGATTTTCAAAAAGAAGACAATAAAATCATTGCGAGATATGCAATAAAATATTATTTGTCCACAGTTATAAAGTAGGCAACTGTAATGATAAAATTGAAAAATCACAATTTCCTCAAAATCATGTTTAATGAGAAGCGGACTATAATTATAAAATATTTGAACTTGTTTTGTTGATAGCTGTGTTGAATCGACGTTGTTAATCCACTCCTGTTTGCATTCTGTTGCTGTCTCTATTCATGTTGGGTTCGAAAATGGTAAAACTTAGTGCTAATATCCTGATCTTAGGCTGCCACCCTTCAGTCAGTGTTTAGATATGTAGGTTTTTGTTCTATCTTTTCAAGTATATACCCCGGCACAGGACTCGGTCGTCGACGTTTGGTCAGCTTCGGACTGACTTTCCTAATCCTTATCATATTTAATTATCATTAAAAACGACAAAATGTATAATAATGCAATTGAATTTCAGGAAGAAAAATTGCAATGTCATTAATGAAGCTTCTCCACCATTAATACAACCATACATAGATAGTAAACAAATGTTTTTTTACAATTAATAATTTAACAAAACTCTTAATGTATTCAGGCAACAAATTACGTAAAATAGCGAGTTTAAATAGTCTTTTAAGTCATCGTGACGTCAAGATTCAGTAAGATTTTGTTTTACTATTGAACTTGAAATTAATTTTATTGTCAAGTGTAAAATATTGATGGTATTAATGAATCGGAATTTACTCGAGCACTGTTCCAGACATGAAAAAATAAAAGAAATTCGTAAAAAATTAATTTTAATCAAGGTATTGCAATTATTTTTCTGATTCCCTTAAATAAATGTTGAACAAAAAAAGGTAGGTATTAAATTTTGTAGCAGTAATAAATATTAATATCTGATTTGAATACTGTCATCTATTAAATAATATGTAGTTGTTACTATAATACCTAATATTACTTAACCTAATAAATTACTAAGGTTATTGACAATTTTGAAATTTATATTTTCAAAAGATTCACTATTTTATATCTACAAGGAATCAAAACGTGTTCCAAATACCATGAACCATGTCCAAATACTTATTTTAAGAAGCCTACCTCAGGCTGATAATGAACAATTTCCAAAACAAGCATTTTACAACTTGTTAATTACTCAAATCCATGTTTAACAGTAACTTGTCATTATTTGCATGTATTGAATAATTAATTAATCTGTTGGCTATGCTATGACGCACATATTGAATTTAATTTTCATTGTCTGTAAGAAGTTTAACCTAAAGATTTGTTTATTATTCCTTGAACATCTTTGTTGGATTATTCTATTGTAAACGACAAAAGTATGGTTAGAAATGTTTTGTAAGAAAAAAAAGAACACACACTCACTTAATACGTCCACCAATGCTTCGTCAATTAATCAGAGATACAACAAAACTTCGGGTTTATGTGAACCGCTGATATAGGTGGACCTTCAGAACCTGGTGGAGTGATGATCCATTTAATTGCCTATGAAACCAATTATTCCTAAAGTGAGCTGATCAGAAAGACATTAATCAAGAATTAAAAAAGTACATATATTACATGGAATTGCGTCGCGACACAGCCGTGTATTGCGGAGCATTTTTTAGTAACATTGTCTAAAATATTTATTTAAACTTTTAAGAACAATTTAAAGCCATAATAAAGAATTTTTGACTTGCAGCAGACATTTAAAAAATTGCATTTTTATAGGACACACAAAAATTCCAAAGCTTTTCCATAAATTGTGACTCTCCATTTGCCAGCAATAACAACATTTTGAAATTTTCTGTATGATATCGCGTTTTCTTATTCATTGTCCCCACGAGTCATCGCATGAGGAAAAGATATATATTTTAGAGCCGACAGAAAACCGCGAATAAATGCCGAAAAACATAAAATAAATTACAAAAGTTTTGGTGTCTGATCGAATGACTTCAGCGCATGTATGACATAGTGATTAAAATTTGAAACACCTAAATCAGTATTGGACAATCTGGTGAAAATTATATAACCTGTGCCAAGTTTGGTTTCGGTTGATGAAAAATCGAACAAAGTACAAGTAAACAAGCTTACATATGAACAATGGGATTTCGTATTTTCCAAAACCTCCAACTTTTTGAATTTTTTTTCAATTTTCTAGAGTTATTCGTGGAAAACAATTCAAAACCTCTTTGAATTTTGGTGATCCATACAAAAAAAGATCCCATCTCTTCAAAAAAAATTCTGGCTAAGACTCTAGTATTCTCACTTGCATGCAATTAACAAACCCTACTTAAATATAATTTTTTTCGTAAAAACACTTAAATAATCTAGTTCAATAAATCTAATTAATCTATTTTTCCATTAGGTAATTTATTTTATTTCAAAAATCCTATTAAATTTTTACTACAAATATTTTGCATTCTTCTGATAAGAATTTTTAGAATATCTTTTGCTCAAATCTCGTTTACCTCTTTGTGAGTCAACGACCCTTTCCTCTATCGATTATTAGCAATCCATTTAATTGTCTAACATTTAAAAAATGCTACATGAAGTGTAATTAGTGCTATACATTTTTATTTTATAAAATTAAATTATAAGAAAAACTTGGAAGAAGACATGAGCTTACTATTAGCATTGTCTTCCTCATATCAATTTTTGTCCGCTACCTTTTCCTCTATTGGCTTCATTCCAAATTGCTGTACATTGTAACTAGTGCAAAAAGAGCATTGCAAAAAGTGGGAATTAACAGAGGAGGCTTAATGAAATGAATGAATGCAAGGAGAATTCAGGAGTGAAATATTTATTTAATTCCAGTGGAACTTGCGACAAAAAAAAATATTGTTCCTAGTTATTTTACGTCAGATTGACTGACTGACCAGTCCTATATAAAAACAATAATGTAGTTTGAAACTTGAGACACTGAATGCGGTAAATTTTTTAGAGAAAGGCATAAGTTCAATAGAGTAAACAAGCAGAAGTGGAACCGGTAAGTTGTAACGAGATTTAGTTGTTGACATTTTTTGATAATAAACAGATATTTACCTTGTAAAACAAGTTACAGCAACAGTTCATTATAGAAATTGATAATTTATTTATTGAAAACTTCCGAAGTTGATAACTTAATTAACGATAATGACAGCTGTTCATGAAGCAATTATATACATTTACGCCGAAGGGTTTTTGTGTGATTTAACTACCTTAATAATTAAAATAATAATTATTTAAAGCTTTTGTTAATATAAATTTCACTCCAACAGCGCAACTGAATTACTCCACTTTAAGCCTATCTTACTGCAACTAATCACCAAGAATTTTGTTCTTCTTCATGCGCCATAAATAGATAATTGAACTTTACAGAGTTTATACTGCAAATATCCTCGTGCATATACATATATATAGAGAATAAAAATAAAAAGAAAGCCATTGATTGGAAGCATTATTTCAGGATTTTAACTTTTTTTTTATATTTCATGTGGCATGCAGAGGGAACATAAAAATACATAAAACTTTCAACACAACAGGAAAAAGCCATAAAAATTAAAAAATATACATTTTTTTCTTTCCTTCAGATCCCAAAGTGTTACATTCGCAATGAAGAAAAAAAAAATTGTAAATGTACATACACAAAACTGAAACGTTGGGCGTTTATGGAATGTTTTATGAAAGTACGAGAGACAGATGGAGCCATAAAAATACGGGATTAATTTTCACACCAACTCTTTAGTCGTTCTTTTATGTTTTAGAATCAGGAAGTGCAGTTTTATGCTTTTATGCCAGTGTCATGTACGTAAGAGAAAGAAGCATTAACATAAAAATGCTTTAGAAAGATTTGTTAGTTTTGTATGTAAATGACAAAAACGCACTTTATAGAGTTTAAATATTTAACGATTTTTGCAAATTTGAATTTTATTTATTTACCTATTGTAATTTTTAGAATACTTATTGATAGACGTCAAATTTAAACACTTCCATAGCCCTCAAGCTGAGAGGCTTTTTTATAAAAAATTCTATTTGACTAGTATCATCCGTACTCCTAATCTGGCTTCATATCAGAATCATGCTAGCCAAAATAAAAACATCTATAGAAAAAAAGACATCCTTCTGAAAACAGTTACATTCGTTACGTATGAAATTCGAAATTATCTTATGGAATTGAGAGCTCAAAACCAGTAATAAGGGATTATGGCTTTATATAGCCATAACATTGTTCAACATCAATTATGCATAATTTTTTAAATGAGAGAAGTTTAATGCAAAAAAATTTAATTGCCAAATTAACAATGCCATAAAAATGTACACGAAAAAATATGCATCTGAAGAAAAAAAAGATTTTGTGGTTTTAATTTATCACCCACAATTCTATTGTCTTATGCTCGTCTTTTGTGAGCGAGAAAAATGTCATGAATTATCCATGGAGAATAAGAGAGTGAGAGAGACTGAAACTCTTAAGAGAATCACGTAACATTAAAAACACAAAAAGTTTATTATAATAATGTATAATGCTATCTTCCCAATGCTTAAGAACTTTATAATCTCTTTTAATGTTCCACTTCCTTACTTACTTAAGATTTTTCATCTCATTAATGCGAAGTGCATGACGAGAATAGTTTGTGATATTGTCCGTAGTTGTGGCACTTCATGCACAAATTTCTTTAAGGTTGGGGGTGAATTTTGTGGGGATGAGAAATAATTTCTTATTTACAAAGAGAAAAGTTATGTGTGATGCTAATGCTCTGATACTAAAAGGATCATAAAAATTCAATTTAATGAATCATGTACGAAGTCAAACATCTTTTGAAATTTTAGATTTCTTTGTCTATTTGTTCTAAAAATTGGGATTAGAATTGTTCCTTTTATTATCATTATAAAGCACTAAACAATCAGAAAACGTACAAAACTTCTTGAAAATTGAAATTCAATTCAAAAGTAGCTAATTGTCATACAGGATTTAAAAAGTAACTGAAATTCAAAAGACCAGTTTAAAGTTTAAACTCCAGTAATTTTTGGCGCAAATTTTCAGTATTAAATAAGGAATTTTTCGGAGAGAAACTCATTCGAGTTTGAACATTCAATGCGTTTTAAGGAAAAATATAAAAAGGCTTAAAGAGGATTTTTCAGTACTAAATACTGGTACTAAAATACTGGTACAATAGACAATTTACCCCTAATCCAGTCGACAATAATTTTACATGTTTCATATTCGCCATTAAAATAACTTAAAAAACATGTAAAGTTTTTCTTTGCTTTCATTTAGTAAGAAATTAAAATTCATTTCTTTATTTTCATATATTTTTACTCTAAATTGTTTCCATAATATTCTGATGAATATGATGATGATGATGCAGCACTTAAGACTGTAGGGAGAATATTTGAAGCATCTTTGACTTCCAACAACTACACATACATTTAAATTTATGTTAATTGATAACACTTTGTTGGTTCATCAACATGGAATGAATGGTTTAATTCCTTTGTGGACGAGAAACTTTCTCTGTGTTTCTGTCTCTTTGGTTTGAGCACCCCATTCCATTTTATGAACGCTTGAGCATAAAACCACAAATGAATAATCTTTAAATTGCAAAAAATTTAACCTTATTTTTGTGGTGTGAAAAAAGTTTTCATGCTTTTAAGCTAGAGTTAAAGCTTTTCATAAATTGAGGATATGAACAATTATCTATAATTTTTTGTTCTTGCTTCCACGCCGATTTAGCCTTATTAATAATGATGCAGAATTTGGGATATTTTGTATTTACTGGATTGCAGTATTAACTGTACAGAATTTAATGGTTTATTAATATATGTACTTAAAAAAATCATTGTTTCGGAACGAGAAATTTAAATATTTGTGCGCATATAAATGCTTGGTGCAGTTTGATGGTTTGATTTAGGACGAAGCTTTAGAGACCTTTAACTAATTACGATTGCTTTTTAGAAGGTAGAGGGTCTACGATTTTGAAACAGCTTAAACAAATGAGAAATCTGTAACGAAGAGGGGAAAGGGTTTTGAAAGTTTTTTTTTTGGGAAACGTAATAAGTGAACGGCCCTTACATGACCACATGTATATTCCTTTAAATAATAGTGTTATAATGTAAATTTACGAGAAAAAACAAAGAGAAGCTTTTAGCACGGATTGTCTAATGAATAATGAATGAAGGATAAACGCTACAGTCGCATAAACAAATGAAATAAAAATTCCTTTTAATTGAAATGATTTATGCCTTCCTTTACCGACTTGGAGAAAAGATTTAACTATGTAAATCGCAGACAACAATATAGGGTTGGAAATGAAATGAAAAGGATTGGAAAAAAATCCTTAACACTTGCCTGCGAAAGCCTTTAATATGCAAATGACTTTTTAATTACATTTTTGTCCCGTGTTTTTTCGCTGAGTCGCGTGATTGAATTTCCTTATACCTTTTCCTTTTTCTTTCCTTTATTGTAATTCTTTTATGCGAATAAAAATATTTTTTGCACCTTTTTGTTGTTAATTTTTTTGTGGTGATTTCTGTTGTCTAAAAATTGCATATTAAAGCGTAACACTTGTCTTAAAAATTTTTTTTTTAAAACTAAAGTTCAAGATTATTTTCAAAAAATTGCTCCTTTGACTTTAATTTAAAGCATAAAATTAAGAGCGGCCATATCCATATAAAATATTCATAGATTAATGCATTTACACATACACATAAGCTGACAATTTTAATGCATACTGCACATATTCTTAGCATTCCATTAACAGCATTTTTTTATTAAATTTTCTCTCAACATAATGAATGTTAAGCCGTCTGGTAAAACGATCAGCTTTTTTCATGTCATATGTATTTTAAAAAAATTAGAGTAGTACTCGTTCTTATCGAGTGACTTCATGTGGAAAATCGTAAAATCTTTTCCGCGGAATTTAGCTCTGTACTGCACAGAGATGCTCTGTTCTTCCCATAGTGCCAACACCATTTGAATCTTATGCTATTGCCCTTTAAAACCCTTTTATTCATGTGTTCAATACTCCTATGAAATTTTGTCATCTGTTTCTCTTTTTCGTGGTGAGGAACTTTATCCTTTTGTCCCTAAAAGTACACTTTAAAGTACCCTTAAACATTTTTTCCTTTATTTTGTCATGAAAAGTACTCTTTAAACCTTTTGCTATTTATATTTATCCCTTAGTATCCTTCTTCCTTTTGATGTTTCCAACTTGAGTGTTGAAACTCCAATGAATTTCTCTCCGGAAAATTCCTCTTTTATTAAGTTCAAACTTTGAACTTTCTTTCAGAATTTTGAACTTCGATTATTTTTTAAATTTTTAATGACCGTTATTTTCTTTTGCTTGAATTTCAATTCTCAACACTTCAGGAAAAGAGAGAAAGAGAAAGAAGATAAATTTTTATTATGAATTATGAAATAATATAGTGCCTCCTTCCCATAAATACCTCTCTGTAACATCAATAATTTCATGTCTTTTTTTTTTAAACCATAAAATGCCATATTTCCATTACATACACATACATTTCAACGAAGCTAAACTCAATTTAATGCTATTAATTTTTTGTCAACGTTTACTGCAAATGAAAGGAGCCCATCTCATCACATTGAAAAAAGGATAATTCAGCAAAAAGAAAAGATAAAGTTCCTTTTCATCGTTAATTGTGCGGAAGTAAGCATGCCATCAATTAAATGTAGTTTGCTGTCTATGAAAGAACTGAAAATTGAGATGAAAATCATACCTAACCGCAATTGCCACACTCGCTTCGTTTTCTGTTTCTGTTCATTTGATTTTAAGGTTTTCATTCGTTGATCTTTTTAAAAAGTTGTTCCTTAATTCTATCCTTTTAACGAAAACAATTAAAACAATGCTAAGAAGAAGTGTGAAAATTATATTGAAAATGTGCTGTGGATATGACATTAAATAACTGAAGTTGGAAGAGAATTTTCACGAAAAGTTTTGTGGATTAAAAATTAAATTCTATGAGAATTGCTCTGGATATGACAGTATTTTTTGAAATTTTATTGAAATACGTTTATTATCTAAACAAAAATTTACATAACATCAGTTCCTTAAATAACACAAATTTAGCGCCAACTTGAGAATGCACTTCCACTGAATCCTCCTCCTTGTTGTTGAGGTGGTTGTGTAGCTTGTGCTAAACTTCCGAACAAATTTCCTGACTGTTGCTGACCAAGTTGTTCAAAAATGTTGTTGCCTTGTTGGGGACTCTGTGGGGAAGGAGGAACTGCTGCACCAAAAATATTTGATTTCGGACTTCCAAATGTCGCACCGCCGCCAAAAACTGGCTGATTCTGTTGTTGACTGAATATAGAACCACCAGTTCCAAATGAGCTTTGCCCAAAAGTATTGGAAAACGTTGCATTTCCCCCAAAAGTGGATTGACTTTGATTCTGCGTGAAAATGTTTCCTCCAAAAGGACTTGTCGAAGTGTTTGCTGCTCCAGAACTTCCAAAAATATTTGAACTTGGCTGTGCTGATGCACTTTGTCCAAAAGTACTCGAACCACCGAATATTGACGAGGTTGGTTGACTTGATTGACTTGTAGAGCCGAAAATTGAGCCTGATGTAGCACCACCAAAAGGCGATTGAGTTTGAGTAGCTGCTCCGCCAAAAATGCTCCCTGCTGTATTTGGTGACGAAAACGATCCTTGTGAGAAAATAGATCCAGTCGAAGCTGTCGTAGTGACTTGACCAAAAGTTTGTCCACTGGATGTAGTTGATGCAACTTGACTAAAAACAGAACTACTTGAAGTTGTTGCAGCAGTTTGTCCGAAAATCGAACTCTGTGAAGGCTGATTTGACTGTGCCTGACCAAAAATTCCAGTTGATTGTTGTGATCCGAAAACAGAAGAAGTAGTTGATGAGGTTTGAGTTGTGGCACTTCCAAAAATATTTGATGGTGACGTTGCTGGAGTACTTCCAAAAATATTCGTAGGTTTTGATTCAATATTGGCAGCTGCAGCAGCAAAAATATTACTGAATGCTCCTGTTGTTGGAGGCGTTGAAGTCACATTAGTTGCAGATTGACCAAAAACTGATTGATCAGGCTTAACAAGTGATTGACCAAAGGCAGTATTTGTAGGTGACTTTGTACTTAAATCAAGCCCACCAAATGCTGAAGTTGCTTGTGATGTTTTTACAGCTTGTCCAAAAATCGATTCAGTTTGTGTTGTACTTGTTACTGGTGTAGAACTTGATGCGGTTGTAGTAACTGTAGAAGGAGGTGTTGAAAATATCGAAGCTTTTGTTGTTGCCGCACTAGGAGTTCCAAAAGCATCAGCAAAAGTACTGCTTCCAAAAATTGTTGATGTTTCCGTTTTCGTTAATGGAGATGCGAATATATTCGTAGAAGCTGTCGTAGAACTTGTCGAAGTTGTCGTAGGAGAACAAATATTTAATCCTTGAAGAACAAAATCGTTAGTTGAAGACGGGACTAAACTTGGTGCAGGCGCAGTGTTTGAATCTGCAGGTGTGCTGCTAGAAACTTCTTGTGCTTTAATTGATTCACTTTTTTGAGCAAAAATCGAAGTACTTTGTGACGTAATGGAAGTTACAGGGGCCGGTGTTGAACTAGTTATTGAGCTTCCAAAGTTTGCAAATGAGAATCTGTGTAATAAATATATAAATGTAAATAAAATTTAGATTCTTTCTTTAATAAGAAGTTTACATTTAGGACAATAAATAAAACTTATGGAGATGAATTAAATGAAAAACATAACTTACGATGATTTGCTATCTGAAGGCGGTGCCGCTGATGTGCTAATTCCGAAAATAGGGGCACTAGAACTAGACGAGCTTGCAGTAGTGACAATAGTAGTCGTTGAAGAAACTTTCAATTCCTCGACAGTTTTTGGAATTTGTGGCACGGGCAAAGAAGCGCTGAAAATTGATGTATTTCCACTAGATGATGATTTGGTAGCATCTCCAAAACCGAATGATGCACCTCCCGAGAAAATTGATGTTGTACTAGGAGTAGTGGTTTTTTCTTCACTATTTTTATTTGCACTTCCAAAACTGAAAGCATTAGGTGCGGAACCAAATGAAAATGCGCTTTTTACACTGTCGGATGCTGTTGATGGAGAGTTTCCAAATGTAATAACAGAAGCTGGTTTATTCGATGCCGTTGAATCTTTCTTTCCAGGCAATGAGAATGTAAATGATGTAGATTCAGTTGTTGTAAGTGGTTTTGGTTCTTCTTGTTTTTTCTCTTCAACTTTTAGTACTTCCTTAGCATTTGATGAAGATGATTTTGCAGGCAATGGAACAGAAAAGTTTGCAGAAACTGTTACATTTGTACTGGATAACGGCTTGGCTTCTGATGTCGTTTTTGGAGTTGCTTGTGGGATTTTCGGAATTATTGACGGTTCTTCCTTACCTTTGTCAATATTTAAGCCACTTGTAGAAAATAAAGTTGGTGGCATTGAAGAATTTCCCAAATTAATTGGATTAACCGATGTGCTTAAATTTAGTCCTGATTTAGTTGATGTGCTCAAACTTAGTCCGAAATTTGATTGAGGAACTGTTTGTAAAGCACTGCCAAATGAAAATCCTGAACTTTTTGTCGGTTCCTCTGATTTTTTTCCAAAAGATAATTGAGGTTGAGGTACAATATTCGTAACTGGAGTGAAAATTGCTGGTTTTTGAGTACTTTGCTGCTGCTGCATTGTTGTGAAATCAAAAACTGATTCAGATGGTTGTGTTTTTGGGACATTTTGAACTGTTCGAACAACTGTAGTTGGTTTTGATTGGGGAACAGGCTCTTTTGGCTGGGGAGCAACAGGTTTTTTAGTCTCTGGCTTCTTTAAATTCTTAATTGCTTGAATTTTCTTTTCAATAATAATTTCAGAATTTAGACCAGGCAATTTCGGTCTTTGTGGCTTAATTGTAACTACTTCTCTGTTATTCAAATAGTTGATAAGATTTTTAAGCTTTTTTGAAGTCATTTTAGACTTTTCATTTTGCACTTGATCGATCAATGACATAGAGATGATTGAATCGGACAAAGACTCAATTGTGACATTAACATTCGCATTCTTTTGTTTCTTAACATCATCACAAATGCCTAGTTTTGTCTTTAAACAATTCAATTTCACACCTAAATTATAGACAATTTCTTGTTGTTTCGTCAATGTCTGATATACATTTTCCAAGCTTGGTACGTGCATCTTATTCTTCTTATTCTTTCCCAAACTGTCTTGGTAATTGGCCCATTGGCTATTCAGTAGCTGTACGACAACATGAACTTGCATCTCGCATTGTGATATCATTTTCTTTAACATATCTAATGTTCTTTTAATAGTACGATCCTGAATTTGATTATGTGCCTTTATAATGGATCTTTCGTTATTTGATTGATCAATTTTCGATTTTGCTTCGTATACCATTGAAAACATTTCAGTTAATCCGAGTCTGTTCGTCTGTATATCACTTTTTAATGATTCTATTGTCTCATTCGCTTCTTTTTTCAATTCATCAAGTTCCTCTAATTTTTGTCTCATTTCTGCTGATTCTTCTTTAGTTCCAATATTGACTTTTAACGATTTGGATTTCTCCATAATGAAGTTTAATTCTAGTTCGAATGCCTTCATTTCATCTTGGATCATTTTTAAGTAAATCTGTTCATCCTCAGCTTCAGTCAATTTTTCACTAACTGCAATTTCTTTGACTTCCGTTTTTTGTTGTGTCATTTGTGGATTATAAGTCGGTGGAATGGTAATTAACGGCTGATTTTGAGGAACTGCTTGTTTAGGCTGAGCCATTGGCTGAGTTGGAGCAATTGCTGGTTTTGATATTGGCATTTGGAATGTCGTTGGTACTGGCTGTGGTTTAACTTGTGGCTGCAAATTTGGTGCCATTGAAAATCCACTAAATGTATTTGATTGACTTTGAGGAGCTAAACTGAAAGGTGATGCATTTGGAACTGATCCAAATAAATTTGCTTTCGGAAGTGCCGCTGGTGTAGAAGTGCTAATCGGTGCAGGTGCTTCTAATTTTGTTGGTGTTTTGAAAACACTTTCTTCCTGTTGATTTTTTGTCACATTTGCAGGCACATTGATTGCTGTAAATAAGCTCTGGACTCTTGGGTCTATTGGACGTGGTGGTGAACATATATCTACATAAGTAGATGTAGTGTTAAGGACATAAAACGAGCACATTACACCATATGTCGACACTAAATGAATCATTGGCATAACAGGATATGGACTCCCATCTTCTTGTAACAATTTATTTGTACATCCTGTTTCAAATTCAAATCCTATTGGAAAAGATTCGTCTTTTTCTGGTGTTAATGGCATTTCAGCTGGATATTGATCATTTGGAAATTCTTGTATCCATTCTGGAATATCACCAGGCTTGCTAATTCTTAAAAAGCTCACATCAACACAATTTGCGGAAGCAACAAGTAACATTCCCCATTGTTGAATATATTGCAAGTACATTTTGCTTGGTCGAACTTCCGAAGTGCTGTAGCAAACATCATTGTAGACAATATATTGTGGAGGACCGGCCTTTGGTGCATTTAGTATGTGCAAAACTAAATTATTGAAAAAAAAATAATAGACAGGTGTGAATTTCTTGATAATCTAATTTAGCTCTATATCGACGAAATTCTCAAAAATTTCACCAACTTTTACTGAACATGTTGTAAAAATTACTACTTATTTTATCATAGCTGCCAATAAAATATTTTTTTGAAGTATTGATTGGTTTAATTCATGAATCATATTTTTGATAAAGACCTGACAATTTGCTGATAAGATATGCGAATAAAAATCACGATTATTGGGAATATCGAATCAGTAAGATATTATTTTTTATAGAATGAAGAAGTTTACTGTTTTTGTCATTTTAGCATCATTATTTGCTGTAAGCTATTCTCTTGAAGTGAAATCATGTAAGTAATAGTTTGAAATTGCACAATATTTTGATAAAAATTTTAATTTTAATTTCTAGGTTCTTCGTCGTTGGAAATTCCAAAAAGTGTGACTATCAAAGGTTGTGAAAAGTCACCATGCAAATTTCATAAAGGAAGTGATTTATCAGCAGAAATTAGATTCACAGCGAATGAGGCAACAAAAACTCTGACACCACAACTGTCTGCAAAAGTTTGGACCCTCAAAGTTCCAATTAATCTTCCAACAGAGCACCAAAATGGATGTGCTCACTTGAAAGAAGGGCAATGTCCATTAAATGCTAATGACGAAGCAGTTTATTTCGTAGAAGCACCTATTAAGAGCAGTTATCCATCAATGAAAACAGAAATTGAAGTGAATTTAATTGGTGACAATAAAAAGTCTCACATGTGCTTCCGAGTTGACGCACAACTTGTTTAGTTACTTATTTTTGAGAACTTAATAAATACTTATCTAAGCCAAATAAAAGATAATATAATTGAAAAAAATAATAATAAAGTAATTACTTGGTCTTGATTCCTCTTGATGACTCAGGAATGCGATAGCAAATTGATAAGTGGATAGCCATTGAACAGCAATCACATCAAAGTTACCGCCTTGAAATATAGTTGGTGGACATTCAATTGTTCTTGCCGGCTTTAACTCCATATTAAATTGCATTAATTTTCCATTCACGAAACCAGCAACTATTTGCTTGCCCTTTGGTGACCAACAACAACATTTTGCCTTTAATGACGGATCTATATTGTGAAATTCAACACCTTGATCTTTAAATGAATATAAATTCAGTCCACCACTTTCAGTGCAAACAGCTAGAATTGAACTAATTACTGGATTCCAGCACAATTGAGTTGAACTTGCATTATCGGCCGATACTCGAAATTCTCTGATTTTTTGAATATTCTAAAAACAGGAATAGGTAAGTTATATTTTGTTAAATATATGATTAATTAACTTACGGGATTTAAAAATGAAGGAACTGAATACAACTGGATATGCGGAATTCCATTGATTTTAACATCAACAGCTAAAATTGAACCATCACAATTTGTAGCTAATTGAGTAACAGGCGATGGTATAGATATTTTTCGGACAGGAGCATTTTGATTTAATGCTGTTGGAAGTTCCAGATCTTTTGTACATATAGCAAAAATTTCAGCATTTGAAGAACCTACAAAAACCAGTCCAAAACTGCTTGCTGATGCTACAATGTTTGCTTTTGCGTTAGTCAATGTATTTGAGGAACCGTCAAATACATTGGTTTTGCTATTAAGTCGAAAGCTGATATCCTGAAAAACTTCAAAATTAGCATTTTCATTAAAATACAAGAATTTTTTATTATATACCAAGTTATCCTTTCCAATTGATCCAGGAATTGCCATGTCTAAGTTCTTAAAGTAATATTCACTGTAAATGTCCTAATAACCTTAAGTTTTAATGAATTTTTATTTAAATTTACGCAAAATAAACAAAATAACCTTTTGCGGTATTTTAAGCGCGAATTTTTCAAACTAAAATTCGAAAATGTTTATGTCAGTCTGTCCAATGACCAATATATAAATAATTCAAGTATTTGAAAACTTTTGTAGCTTATAAAACATAATTAATTCGTTGTTTATATCTTTTACAAATATGGTCTTCCATATAAATACATTAAAAATGCGCTTTTAAATGTTTAATGTTATTTAAGTAACTTCTTACTTGAATGATTTTCGAAAATTCAAATTTGTATTTAACGGTTTTAATCAAAACAGAATTTAAAATTTAATTAAAGTGTGATTAGAAAATTTTTCCTTTATTATATTATAAAAAGTAGTAAAATAGACATCTCTGTGTTAAAAAAAAGTCTGCTCTATTAATCCTAAAAACATTTTGATTTTTACATCATATCTCTAGCTTAAATTTTAAATTAAGACATTAACTGAGTAGAGCATTATTAAATTCCGTCACTTTATCTGAAATATACTTTTGTCTGTATGCAATTTCTCCATCAAACTGTTGTTTTAAGTTTTGAAGATTTGGCATAGTTTTACAATCTGGAACATTAAGTAAAGTGTTGAAGAAAATATCCCAAATATCTTTTTGGAAATATCTTGGAAACCTTGTCTTGATTTGCCAATTGCTAAGCTTCTTTTCAACTTCCATATACTTTCCAAACAAAATGACATGAGCCGTTCCACAAACACCAAACAGATCTGTCTGATATGTCCATGGTCGATTTTCAAGCATCTCACAGCAAGTAAAGTTAGTTGTTTTAACAACATATGTAAATTCATCGTCATCAAAACTATCCATGTCAATTGCAGATCCAAAATCTATCAACTGAAGAGCTGGAGTTTTCATCCCAATGCCGATTCTAAAATATTTTAAGAAATTAATATATATATTTTAAAGCACATTCCAAAGCACTTACTTAGACATCAAGACAAAATTGTCAGGCTTAATATCAGCGTGAATAATGTGACACGAATGAAGATAATCAATTATTGACAAGAGCTGTGATGTAAAAATCATTCCAATATATTCATCAACGTTTCTTCCAGTAACTTGCTTGATTTTGTTACAAACATCAATAAGTGATCCATGTGGAGAATATTCAGAGATAAATACACTAGCATTATTTGCAATAATAGCTTTGTAGACATGCATATAAGCTGGAATCATGTGACTAATGTTCTTTGAACTTAATCGTGAGACTAGTTCGATTAAAATGTAATATTCCCATAGATTTGGAGGCTTCTCTTGTTTTGCTGCATACGATTCATTGTTCTTTATGTTTCGCACTTCAAAAACGGAACCAAAACCACCTTTGCCAAGAATTTTCATCACCTTATACTGGTCACTTCCGCACTGTAAAGTCCCTCCAATTTTTAATTGTGGTACATTCTTTAATAAAGTGCACGAATCAATGTGATCTTCAAGATATTGTTCGAAATTGCATTGCTCAAGGATTAATGTGCGGACATCTTTAGAAAATGGATTTCCTTTGCTTTTCACAATTGCGTCTCTTAATTTAAATGACAGCGATTCATCAAAATTTTGTACGATTGTGTATTCATAACGATTCATCGAACCTTCTGCAATAAAACTGCACATTTTCTCATCTTCCCACGTTTCTGCATCCTCGTACTCGACAACCGTCCTATCTTTTTTGTGATTATGGTAAATACTTTTGCTCAAATCATCATCTTCTTCTTCATCTTGAAAAATTTCAAATTCTTTATTTTCTTGCTGTTTACTAGTTTTGGGCAATTCAACTGGCTTTTGTAGTGGTGCAGGTGCAATTGGAATTTTAAAGACATCTTCATGCTAATGAAAAATAAGTTTTATAAGAATATCATATTTTTATTATTTCTTTAATCATGTCCTACCTTTTTCTCGGCAGCTGATGATTTATTTTTTCCCAAACGATCGGATTCATCTTCATTCATTTCAATGCTCAAATCTAAAAAATCATCATTTTCTGGTTTCTTTGCGCTTGGAACAACTTTCGTGACATCTCCAATAACTGTTGAATTAACACCGAATTTGAGAGGCCAATTGAATTTCTCAGTATTAAGATCAGCTTCTAAAATATTCATTGTTGGACTTGGACTCTTAAAAGGTTTATGGATTTGCATTTCGTTGAAACTAGCTTCAAGTGATAATTTTGATTTTATATCTGAGAACTTAAGTAAGTCACTAATTTCATTTTTGGGTTCATCAACGATGACTTGGGCTGGCTTATCTGGAGAATTTTTACACAAATCAAGGAACTCATCAGAATTGGTTCGTTTTATTTCTGGAAGCATCAAATTTTCCTTTCGTGACATATTTGCAATTGATTGATTTTTTGGCGGAATAATTGATGGCTTTGAAACTGCTTGCTGTACATCACAAACAGAATCTTCATAAACAGAAAATGGCATCTTATTTGTTGCAGCTGATCGTACTGAAGCATTTTGAACACCTGAAATTGAAATTAATTGTTCATGCTTCATTGAAATTTCTTGCGTTGCTGGAATTTCTTCATGTTCAAGCTCTTTAATTGACATTTCTTGTGTAGCTGGAATTTCTTCATGTTCTTTGTCATCAATTGTCAAATTTTGTATTTGTGGAGGTTCAAATTCCTCTGATAACTCTTGAGTAGCTGGAATCTCAAAATGTTCAGTTTCCTTTATAGTAATGTCTTTCATTTCAGGAATTATAAAACTGTCATGCTTATTAGAAATCAGTGCTTTAATGCTGTTCTTCTTTTTCATAAACGTTTCCTGATTAGACGCTTGCTCCTTGATAGACTTTTCATTTGGAAGTTCAAACTCATGAAGTTTTTTTAATGTCGAATCTGAGAATGATGGAACTTCAAGTTCATCTTGTGACTTATGCATGATGTCTTGTGTTGCTGGAATTTCAAAATGTTCGGGTTGTGTCATTGATATGTCTTGTGGTTCTTGAAGTGTGTCAGGAATGTCATTAGGAAATGCAGGAACAAACATCACAGATTTTTCGACGTTTGGTACTTCTAGAATTGAGTCTTCATGAATTTCAATTTTTTTGCTTTGACTAACTTTGATTGAATCATTTGAAAGTTTAATTGATAAGTTTGGAATTTGAAGTGACTCATCGGGCAATGGAATCACATTATCTTCAGATGGAAGTGGAAGTGATAAAGATTCCTCAAAGATTTTAAATGACTTCATTTTCATTGGCGTTTGTCTTAAATCCTTTAATTTAGGGAGATTAAATCCCTTAATGAAAGTTGTTGTTTCTGTCGGTTCTTCTGGTAATCTAAAAACTGTTATTGGATTCTTTGAACATTCATCGGTCCTCATTATAGCTTTAAATGGTGTCAATGCGGGTGCCTTAATGTGCGAATCAATTTCCGTTTCTCCGCTTAATTGACTTGCTAAAGATTTTGTTGAATTTGATGTTTCTGTCACTTCTGCAATTGTTGATAGTTGCTTTTGTAAATTATTTTGAGCCATTGTGTTTTCTACTGGACTTGATTCACGTAAATCTGATACTTGTGATTCGGAACTTTGTGGTGAACTCTCTTGATTTAATGACACAAGACGTGGAACTGACTTCTTAGTTATTGGTGTACTTACAGACTGTGACTTTATGAACAAATTGAAATTTTGTGTCGAGAATGTTTCATTATCATCAAGTTCAAAGACAGGTTTGGCAATTGTTTTTGGCGGTGCTGGAGTTTTAAAGAATTCGTCATCACCACTAAGTCGTTTACTTTCTGGTGACGAATCCCTATCTTTTGGATTTGCTTTCTCTTCATCATGAATTTCAAGTTTTCTTTTAAGTGCATTCTTCTTTTCGTCAACTTCTTCTTGTTCTTCAGCAATTGGTTCCTCAAAGCGAACACGGTGATTTTCACTAGATTTAACGACTAATTCTTGCTTAGCATCATCTTCATTTATCGACTGCATTACCGACTTTCTCAAAATTGATTTTCGAGGAACAAATGATTTTCTTGGCGGAACATAAACCGATTGACGTCTATCTCCAATTATTGTTATATCCATATTATCATCAACAAAGCTCTCTTCAAAGTCGTCGTTACTAACAAGTTTGATTTCTCCTCGTTTGAACTTTTCTGCAAGAAGTTCATCGACGGAATATTCAGTTGTTCCATCTTTTGATATCATTTTCTTAATTGGGAATTGAAATTCTGAACAGTTGACATCATAATCAAGTTCGTAGTTTACAATGTCTTGTTTAATATTCTTATTGACAAAACCTGGAGTAATTCGAGCGCCATGTTCATATGTGTTTTCAAAGACGGACGAATGCTGATGAATAATTGGAGCTGTCATTTTGTTATGTAACTTAAACCAACGATATGCACGAGATTCTTCCAAAGATATTTCAATGTCTGCTGATGGATATAGTAGAAATTTGTCATAACAGGGAATAGAGTTTGGTGCCGTTGGCTCTTGGACTACAATCGGAATATTCCAAGGTTTTTGTGGCTTATTTGTAGAAACGAAATTTGATAATAAAGAACATCCTTTTTCATACAATTTATTGGAATAGTGTATTGCAGGGAGCGATTCATCTTCCATTATGGAAAATCCAGGTTGAACTCCAATTGATTTCTCATTAAATAGTTTATTATGCTTGCTTGATTTAGCTTTATTCCAAGGACCAGCTTCATGGACATTTTCAGTTTTCTTTGCAAGATTGAAAATACTAATTACGTCTGTTGTAGCTTCTCCAGAATGTCCCGAAGATCCAGCATCGTCTTTAAGAATGTCAATTCGTTGCTGTGGAGCTGTTGCATTTTCATTTACGGGGAATCTTCCTGGATTTTCACTTTTGATTGCATTTCCAAGGCGAACACTTCCGACAAATTTCTTATTATAAGCTCTTAAAGTTGTCAATGCATTTCTTTTTTCATCCATTGTGGCTTGAAACTTTTGTTTTGACGAATCATCGTCGTAAAGCATTCTTTGGGTGACAGAAACAGTAAATGCTTGATGTGCTAGCGCTAGTTCGTCAAATGGCTGTGCTCCTGCATTTAATCCTTTCTGAAAAATATTTTCAGCTTTCTTAAAATCATTCACTGCATCATAATAGTAACTCCAAGCAATATATAAATCAGCAACCATTGTTCCAAATCCACTATTGAATAACTGCTCATAAAGTTCATGTGGATTGTCTTGTGTATCAATCTGTAATCAATGTTATTAGCTTTTGTTATTAGGATTATCTGTAAACGAGTTATCTACTTACATATTTAATAAAAAGTTTTATAAGTCGACGGTCTTGCCTGTATCGTTGATCGTTCTCAAACTTAAGAATACATTTTGACACTGCTTCATGAAGTCCACTTTCATTGCCACTTTTTGGGTATGACTGTTCAATCCAGCATATGTAATTATACCAATTATCTAGTGGATCATGTCCCTCGTATGTAGCTATAGCATTTTCGAATTCCCTTAATAAAAACAAAAGAAAAAAATGCATGCAAGTTAAGTTTGTACCGAAATTTCAGAGAATTGTATAGAATTACTTTCTTTCGTTTTCCAACAAGTCCTTTTCACCTCCAAGTACTGTTTCTAATCGATCAGCACGTCTACCACCTCTTAATGGTTGAATATTCTCTTTTGCACCGTCAAAATCCATTTAAATTAAATAGAATTATTTTTTATTTCACACAAAATACGTTTGAATATTTCAAATTTTGACCGTTATGCAGGGTTTGGTATTGATTTCTGTGTTATTCAAAAATTGTGTAGTTTCGCATCCTTTATTAGTTTTGGAGGGAATATAAAGGATTAAAGAAATTGAAAAATCAAAAATTAACTTAAATTATTGTTGTTTAAGTTTATTGTTAATTTAAAAAGCCTCAAGTTTTAGTTTAAAAGTGTTACTATTTGAATTCAGTGAAGATGAGTGAGAAAAAAAATTTAAAACAGTCTAGATTACCATTTCAAATAATATCAACATCTCCAAAAGTATCTGGTGAACACAAAGCATCACCGGTTCCAGCAGAGAAATCGTCTCCAAAGACGCCAGTTACATCTCGTAAAAGAAAACCATCAAATGATGGTGAAAACATTCGATCGTCCAAAATTGGGCGTACAAACTCGAAGGAAAATATCATTGCGGAACACGTTCCAATAGAAGTTATTGACAGCAGTGAAGAAGAAGTTAGTGTTAATAATACAACAGCAAATGAGTCAATTGTTAGTAATACTGAAGAAACTCCAACTGCTATAGCAAAGTCAACGCCACAAGAGAAAAAACTTCGTATTAAGATTCAATCATGCTCTAAAAGAAAACAGGTAATTAAACCAATCGTAGATAATCCAGAGGATTCAATTGTTTATCTCGATGACGAAGAAATTCAAAGTACTATGAACAAGAAAAGCACCAAAAAGTCTGAGAAGAAAAAAGCTAGTAATCAAAAGGTATCAAAGGAAAAAACAAAGAGAGTTAAAAAGTCATTAAGTCTCAATCAGGATGAAGATCAAGACAAAAAGAGTACCAAAATAGAAAATAAAGTTGAATCAATGGAAATTGATGATGAAGAGCTTTTTTTCGATGATGATGATAATGAAAGATCAGACATTGAATGTCCAGCATCAGATTCTAAAATCACAGATGTTAAAGATCGTCTTGACGAAAGCATGAGTAGTAAGTTAAATAAATGTAAGGAAGTTTCAATTGTTTTAAAAAAGGTTTCAGTGCCTGAAACAGACGAGGAATCAGAAAATGATAATTCTATTAAAGAAAAATTGGATGAAAGTAAGATTGATTTAGATGAATCAGTCAAATCAGTTGATAAGTACGAATCTTCGGATAAAAGTACATCAGAATCTGAAGATAGTCCAAAAGTTGAAACCAATAAGGAATTGTCATCAGAAATTTCAAAGCTTGTCGACGACAGCCCACAGAATGACGATTCTGCAAATAAAGATCTTCACGATGAATTTGTTGAGATTTTTACTGATGATGAAAAAAAGTCACCAACAAATCCTAACACTCCAAATATTAGTAAAACAACACCTAAATTGACACCAAAAGCTTTAGCACGTAGAAAGGATTTAGAAGCAAAGCGAATTGAAAAAGAAAAGCAGCGATTAAAAGAAAAAGAAATGCGTGAGGAAGCTAAGAGAAAGGAACGTGAAGAAAAAGAAGAAATGCGGAAACGAGAAAAAGAAGAAAGAGAGGTAATTTCACTGATTCATTTATTTCTCATATTTCATTTATTCAACAAAAATAATCTTTTAGAAAAAACGTTTAGCAGAGCTGGAAAAGAAAGAAGAGGAAAAGCGTCAAAAGGAAGAGGAAAGAAAGGTAATGAATAGGTGTAAATGCTAATTGTTTATTTTAATGTTGACTTAAAAAAAAATTGTAGCGTATTGCAGAACAAAAGGAAGAAGAAAAGCGTATAAAAGACGAAGAACGACGTCAAAAAGAAGAAGAGCGAAAGGTAAATAACATTTTAACTTCTCATTTCGCATTGATTTCTTACAAAACTAAAACTCTGCCAATAGCGTCAAAATGAAATGCGTGAAGAGGAAAAGAAAAAGAAAGAACTGGAAAAAGTTAAGGAAGAAGAACGCAAGAAAAAAGCAGCACAAGCTTTTACTAAATTCTTTGTTGCTAAAAAGAAAAATGATCCACAAATAGACGATGACGTATCAAAAGAAAGTGCTGAAAGCTCTGATGTTGCAATAGGAAATTTTATGCCATTCCAAATTCATGGGAAGATGAGACTTGCTCCACGTATTAGAAATGAAATTTCAAAGCAACAAAAAGATCATTTAGATGAAATATTGAAATCTGACGGAAGTAACAATGATCGCAGTAAATTATATATACAGCAATTAAAAAGTGCCACTTATATTCCCAAAATATCTACAAAAACTTGGCCCGAAGAAGACAAAGATGATGAAGTCGTTGTTGTTGGTAAGCTTTTCCCATCATTTACTACTTCAAGACTTTTGATGATTTCATGTATGCTTTAACTTTTAGATGAATTGGAGGGTGTCGGAGAAGACATTAAGGAAGACGAAGCTCACACAAAAATGAAGTATCGTGCTAAATTATTATTGTTCAAAGAAAACAGACGTCCTGCTTATTATGGAACTTGGCGCAAGAAAAGCAAATCAATTTCAGCTCGTCGTCCATTCGCACAAGATTCTGTAAGTATAATAAACTTTATTTTTTATTTATTTTGTTAACATTGAATCCGAAGCAGCTTAATAATATTATAATACATTATTTCTAGAAATTCTTTGACTACGAGGTAGATTCAGACGATGAATGGGAGGAAGAAGAGCCTGGAGAATCTTTACATGGTAGTGATTCTGAGAAAGAAAAAGAAAAGGATGATGACGATTATGAAGTTGACGATGATTTCTTTGTGCCTCATGGACATTTGAGTGAAGATGAAATCCAGCATGATGATGAAATAATGGACGATAATAGTCCAGAAACTCAAAAGGCAAAATTAAAAGTTCTTCAGCAAGAATTTGCTGCGGAAATGAAGAAGAAGACTGAAAAGATTAAGCCAAGATTAATTGGATGTATTTGGATGAATGGAGATGAAGATGAGGATGGTGGATCAAAGAATGCAAACTTGGAAACAAAATATCATTGTTCAGATATAATTTGGCGTATATTAAAAGCAAGAGAAATGCTCTCGACTGGTGATGAAATTAAAATGGAAGATTTTGAGCCAGAAATAGCTGAATCGGAAGAAGATAATCACAATGAAGAAAAAACAAGTACAAAGCAGTTAAAAACACCAGCACAAATGAAAGTGCGTGTAAAGCTTGAAGGCGAGAGCGTAAAGGAATTAATTCGACTTGTTAACTACAACATCAATAGCAAGAAATTTCTCATTAAAGAATATCAAGCGTATCGTTTGAAAAACTATCATAAATTGCCAGATTTTCAAGAATTTCAAGTTAAGAGTGTTGACGAAAAAATAAACGAAATTTCAGCGTATAAGACATGCCCAGAAGAAGGAACATTATTTGGAAAGAAGTGTTGGTGTGTAAAGGAGGAAGTAATTAAAGAGTATTTTGGTGACGAAAAGCTACCAATGCCTAATCAATGGAGTTATATCTTAGAAAAGGAAAAGAAGACTAAACAACCTGTAAATGGAGGTGATTCAAAAAAAGAAAGCCGGGAAGTGACGCCTATAGATGAGAAAATGTCATTAACCGAAACACATCAGTCAGCCGAAATAAAAACAGTCCCCGAATCCCCAAAACCTATAAATTCATCTAAAATAACAAATTTCGTAAAAAGTTCACCTAAACCTTCCTCAGTAACAACACCGAAAGCTGTACAATCACCAAAACCATCAACGTCTAAGACACCGATTCAAAGTAAACCTAAAATAAATGAATCACCTAAAGTTCAGTCAACAGCATCTAATTCAGGCAAGAAGCGTGTAGCAATTCTTATGTCTGTACAACGTGGACAATCAATTAACCAGGAAAAGAAAAATCAGGCAATTAATCAATTTCTACAAACAAATCAAAAGAAGGACGTTCCACCTTTGAGTAAAGATGAAATCATTGAAATTGATTGATCATTGATTGATCAATTAATTAAGAAATAATATTTAATCACATTTTTAGATACGTAGAAACTTTTTAGACGCCTAGCATTTATATCTTACTTTTCCTCATTAAAAAATATGAAAAGCGTGTAAAAAAACTAATAAAATGTATGCATATTATTAATGTCAGAATAAGTCATTTTAGAAATACCATCGATCGTATGACGGTGTGCGATTTCAGTGGTGGCTTACCACTAAGGTGTGTACCACTTATCACTTTTTTCCAGAGCTCGAAAAGTCTATAACATAAAAAAATCGAATCGATTTCAAGTTCTGTCTTCAATGAATGTAAGTTGTGAACGACCCTTGGAAGAATCTGCAAAAGGAAATTTAAAAGAACATTAGTTTCGCAAATCAAGTTAATAATACTTCTTTCCATTTCTAACTATATTTTTGCTTTAAGTAGATTAATAGTAAATAGATGGGTATGTACAATTATTAATGACAGTGATTTTTTTCGCTATATACATACATTGCTTATAGTCCAGCGTCCGAGGTGAGTGACACGGTTCTCGTCAACCTGAAATAATCAACAAAAGAATTAAATATTTATACATGTGTGCATTCTATATCGTCAAAATTATGTACACACATGTGAATCTATGTGGATGGTTTTTTTTTATTCTTTTAGAATTTATTTTTTTGTGGATCGCTGATTCTCAATTGACATTTTTTCACTGCTGTTATGCTATGCTGTATTGAAGAATTGGTCAGTAATAGTTCAGACTTTGGGGATATTAGATCAGTTGAATATATTTTGGAAGATTTTTTTTTAAATTTTTCTTCTGTAATTAAAGCTTGATATTCTGTGATATTGCATACGGACATTAAGGATTGAACATATTCCGTGGATAAATTTTTGGAAAATCAACTACTTGTAGTATAAAGGTGAATTTAAGTTAATTGAAAGTTAAAATTGAAAAAAAAAATAATAATTTCCATAAGAATACAGAACAACTACATATATTGTGTGTGGATTAATTCATTTCACTTTTTTTCGTAATAAAACTGAATTTAAAAATCGTTTACGACATTTAAAACTGCATAAATTTTCGCAATATGAAAACAAGAATTTTTCATTGATTACGAAAAATCTGGCGTTACAATATGCTCAGTACAAAAATTTGTTTTTGTACATAACAATTTTATCTTAATTTAGGGATCAACGATCTCATTTAATTTCAATCAACTCGCATAAATTATACGTATAATTATTCTTGTGGCTTGATAAATTATAGCGACATATGCCATGTGAACAATGGAAAATTTGTACGGAGATTTGTGTTTCACGTCCTTGAGATACATTTTCAATCAATTTTAGATTGATGGCTTTAGAAAATTTGTTTTGTCAATGAAATGAAAATCAATTTACAGAATATTATTGTTTCTATTGTGAAAATTCAATTCGCTACAACTCTATTAAAATCGCAAAATAACTAAGCTTTTGGTTTAGTCATTAAATTACCTTATCTATGGATAAATAATTGAGTATATTCCTCTACTAATATTGGAAATGTATGTTTATAAATTATCTGATGGTTGATTAAGAGGCCACGTTTCGAGATAAAAATCTCCTGTAGCTTGATGAGGATATTATTCTTGATCAGTATATTGAGAGGTTAAATCTGGTAACTAACATATTAAAGGTAATTTAGGTAGATTTTCTTGTTCCGTATTTTTTTTTAAACTTCTGTTTTCGAAAAAAAAACAGTTGTGATGCTAGGCTTTATCATTGAGCTTAATCCCTCAAATAAGCAAATAAGTGCCAAGCAAAGTTTAGCGTACCTGCCGAGCTTGGTCCCTAAAACATATGTCTGGCTAAGGTTTGCCGACTAATTGAGCTAGAACTTTCAAATAAACATACCCTCTAGACTTTTTATGGTGCGGTGTGGATGTATCCCCATTTCATTTCTAAGCAATATCCTAGTTATCTATTGTCAATAAAAAACTTATTGAATTTAGAAAATAAGGTTAGACAGATGGATGCATTTTCATAAAATTTTAAACAAAAAGAAAAACACTTGACTACTCAATTTCTAGCTATTTCATAAACTCATTTAAGCTAATTTGCTAACAGTATTCAAAAGCTGAATACAAAAAATATTGGCTTTTTTGTAACAAAAATTTGATAGAGTTCAAAAGTTTAAATAAAGCTATCTTTATTTGTCAAATTATAAATACCAATGCATGATTTATATAGTCATCAGAAGAGATGTCTGTAGCGATCACAATAAGCTGGAAAGAGAATAGAATATTTATTGTATTTGATCGTAAAGCGATATTCATATGAACGAGAATAATTACATAAATTAGTCAGAAATATATACAAATATTATATTTACACTGACCGGATAAATTAATTGATACCATCGTCGGCCATAGAAAAATTTCATATAAAATATTGTTTATGGGTGACAAAAATCATAGCAAATGAATACAAGTGCATAGAAATAAGCATGAAACCGGAAACAAAAATTTTATGCCCATGTAATTTTTTTCGTTCCTCTATCGACCATTACGAATTTTCAAAGTGTGATATTTTAATGCTACAAACACATGTGCAGAGAATCTATAATGATGATTGTTATAGTTTTTCCTACTAGAGTTATTAATTTTTTTTATACCTAATTGACATATGTTGACATCTTTACGCGTTCATTGGAATGATTACAATGTTCAGGCACAAAAAATATATATTTTGATTTATTTAGGTTATTATAAATTTCTCTTCTTTTTTTCAGTCATTCCAAAAATGAGGATTTTCATTTCGCTAATATATTTATTGCAAATATTATTTGCTTTATCAAATTCATTGGCAATAGAGACAAATGAAGGTCAACCGATTGATGAATATGGGCCAGCGGAAGTGTATATTGACCAACCATTAGATCCAGAAGAAGTGGAATTTGCAAACAAACAAATAAATCGTTTACCACTAGAAGATGACGAAAATGCTCGATTTAAACGTTCTTTGAAAAAATATAAAGTACTAGAATCTCCTGGTTTACATTCACACTTTCGTGTTGTTCAGGATGAAGAAGTTTTGAAAGTTAATCCGCATCGTAGAAGATATCGAAGAAGTACGGATAAAAGAACAAAGAGTGAATTGCATAGTGATGAAGTTGAAGACCTCGATAATATCGACATGTCAAAAAGTAAAACAGAAGGAAGTGACTTCTCTATTGAAAGTGTACCAAATCCACAAAAACAAGTTGGAAATCCTGCACATTATCGTTCTGATGATAGTCGTACTATGGATAAATGGGTAAAAGCACCTTATGGTGATTTTCAGTCACGTGCACGAAAAGAAGAAGAAGATTCACACGGAGAATCATCAAGTAATGCTGGAATTAAAACCAGAACACCACGTGTAAACTTCATTACTCAACAAGGTCAAAGTTCAGGTTCTGGTAATAAAGATGATATTCCGGATGGGCCAGAAGCTAGGGAAAGAGAACGCGAAAGAGAGCGTGAAAGGGATCGAGATAGAGATCAACAAAATAATAACAATAATAATAATAACAACAACAACAATAATAAATATGATAACAATAAGTATGATAACAAACAAGGAAATTCTGATGATTCTTATCGAAAACCTTCTAATGACCGTTACTATCCACCATCATATAACAAGTATGACACATATGATCGTCCATCGTATCCTCCTCAATATCCATCACCGTATCCACCTAATTATTATAATCGCGACTATCCACAATCATCTCAATACAATCAATACTATGACAAATTTAATCCATACTATGATAGATATTACGACCGATACAATGAGAGAAATGGAATGATGCCACCACCTGGAATGCAAAGAATGACGCCGCCTATTGGACCATCATCTAGTATTTACTATCGACATCAATATAACGACTATGATGACTACATACCAAGATCAGTTCCAAATTATTATTATTCAGATAAAAGATTTGATACGCCAATGGAGTCACGTGAACCATTTGATCCACATCGTCCATATCTCTATAATAATGAAGTAAATAAACCTGGAAGAATAGTTTACTATGCAAATTTACCTGACGTAGTAAGAACACCAAGTAATTATCGATATGCATCAGCACGGTATGCTGATTCAGTACCAAATTATCGCGATCCAAACTATTATTATGATCGTGATGATTATGCTGCACGAACAGCAAAATCTATCAATTATCGGGATATTCCTGCATCAACTACAATGAGAGTTTCTAGCACTCCTGTTAGGTCTGGGACTGTACGAGATGGATCATATTATGGATAAATAATTTATCAATTTTAAAACTACACTTAATTATTAATTAATTTTCCTGAAAATAAGTAGAAGAGTATCAAATTTGATGGAGTTTGGGTATCTGAATGAAAATATAAAACCCAAGCGACACAAATGAAGAAGACTTCGCTATCGAGCTTTAAAGGCTTCGATAAGCCTTTTTTATTGACATATGGATGCTAAAAATAAGCAGCTTCCACTTGATGTAATTAAAGATCTTTAGCTGAGACTTTAAAGCTTTGATACGAAGCCTTCTTCATTTGTGTCACTCGGGAAAATTATTTATAAATGACTTCAGAATAAGTACTTCATCAAAACAGATCAAAATTAATGATGATAATAAGAATCAGGGTCAAAAGTTTGAGATCCACTAAACACTAATAAGTTTGAAAAGAGGAAATTAAGAATTGAATTGAGGATAAGTGCAAAATTTCCCTTAAAAATAACTATTTTATATACTTAATGGACAGAATAATTATATAATTTTTTCTACCTTTTTCCTAAATAAAGTATCATTTGAATAAGAAAAATTGTGTCTGTTTACCCAACGAAATCAAGGTATATAAAAATAAACAAACAACATTAATCGAAAATTGTTTAAATCCTGAATTCTCTCGAGAATGAAAGGCTTGAGAGACATAAATTAAAGTCAAATATTCGGGTCAATTGGATTGGTCTTTCATGTTTCTTTACCAGTAATCATCCTATATTCCAAAAAAATATGCTCTTCGCATAAAACACAAAGTAAACAATCTCCAGGGCTAAACTTCAACTCTTTGAAGAAATCCATTCCATAACATGGATCACCCTTATTCTATTTGACAATTTGTGTTTAATGTTGTACAGCATAGAAATTTATTTTTTGGGAGGAAGAAAAGGAATAAATTTACATGGGAAAAAATGCTTCTGTGATTGATTACTTTTTAAATTGAAAATGAGATTTTTTGTAGACTCCTCATTTATTTATTGCCTTGCTATTGTTTTTGTTGTTCTGACGTACAAATTCGTTGACATGAATATTAGAGTGGTGACGAATTACATGATAATTTTAAACTTTTGCTAAATTATTCACTCATTTTCATGACACACATATAACTTTAAATGAATGGAAAACAAGCTAGTAGGATAAATGAGGAGAAATTTGTTATCGCATGTGAATAATTAATTAAAATTAAAATGAGAAAGTCAATGCGTGTGAAAAACTTTAACAAGTATGGTAGGGTAGGGAACACGGAAAGTGCGGGAGTGAAAAATTATGTCATAGAAAATGAATGTATGTGTTGACAAGATAAAGTGATGAAACCTCCTACGATGAGTGTCAAAATTTTCATCAAAATCAACACACACAAAAAGTAGTTACCGAGGCGCGCACAGCATGGAATTTTTTAGCCGTCAAATAGGGGTTGTGATGTAATATCAAATCATTTATCAAACTGTTTATTATCAGTCGACTCCTACACATTCCTTACTTCCTTTTTTTATTATTTGAATAAATAAAGGTTGAAATTTATTGACTTGAAGCATTTTTTCATCACTTATGGCTAAATGGTCGACTGTTATCAATCATGGAGATCTAAAATGATGTATCATTAATTTTTATTTACGGGAAAATTTCATTTTAATGGACATGCATGTATTTAATGCTCTAGTTGAAATGTAATTGACACATTTTTGGGAAACATAAATGGCCATGAAAATTTTAAGTTTGATCAATGCTTTTTTATGTCGACAGTGAATTCGTCAATTAATACGGAAAAAATTATTATAGGGCTTAAATGTAAGTTTACATTTGACGTATAGGCATAGACAAATGGACTGCAGTAATGGTATGAAGTAGGGGTGTCAAACCCAATTCCTAAACAGACACATTTCATACCAAATTTTAATCTTTCTTTTGTTTTCATCCAGTCCTATTTCTGCATCATTCGAATAATTGATATTTGGCCGAATTTCATGGAATCTTGTTTCGAACCAGAGTCATGCTAGCTTGATACGGGATTTTTGACAATTTAACGCCGTATGCCTTCTGGATTAGGTTCGACGCGCCTGGTATTGAGCTTTGGTTCTAAAATATTTTTCTATTCATGTATGACAAATCATAGATAAATGACTGATGAACTTCATTAAAAAATGTTATTTATATTTTACATTTCAGAGAAAAAAAAATTGCAAACATTCTGCAAACGAAAAATCTAAAAAAATCCCTACTTGAAAAATTCCGCAAAGACACTTGACTTCATAATAATAAAGAAGCGAGAGAAAGTCTATATACATGTGAATAAAATCATTATTTAAGCGACATTGAGATGGAATAATCCACTTTACATTACACAACAATCAAAATCCCTCCTTGACAAGAGTGAGTGAAATTGCGAAACACATTTTAATTTTTTAAGATGATGTTTTTCTCATGCCATATCTGTCTTTTATTTGCATCCGTATGGCATGAGAAAATATCTAGAACATTTAATAGAATACTCATGAAGGAGGGAGAAGCACCAGGAAATAAAAATTCGCAAACATTTTTTTATGTGATATTAAAATAAAAATAGCAAGGATCTGACAACCCTCGGAAAAAAATTTCAGTCTCCCACTTCTTAAGATATTTTTGGCAAACACAAGGGGATCTCACTTTACATTTATATTTTTTGCAAACTTGAGGGGTGAAGACTGTCAAATTATCAGGATGTTTATTTATCTTGGAAGTCATAAATGTAAAGCATCGTGTGACGTTTCTTTTTGTAAGTAGCGAAATATGAAAATTAGAGGAATTAAAGGAGTTAAAAAAAATTATTTTCCCATTTATAGAGGAAATAAAGCGCATCCAGAAAGTATGTTCAATCCATATGTTCAACATATATGGAAAACTAATGGAAAATATTTTAAAAGGTGGTTATATAATATTTATTTCTGTGGATGCCATTATTATAACCAAGAGAATAGATGTTTGCTTATTTTTTTCAAAAATTAGTACAGAACGTACGAACTGCAAAAAGTATGTCAACAAGAAATCAATACGTGATGAAAGAATGTCAGCTTAGGGACAGTGTCCTTCACAGATTAAGATGAAAATCATTCTAACTAACCTAAGCTCTACATAGGAACACATGCTCGGGGAAGAAAATATCAGTTTGTCGCAGGAAATAAATAGTTCTCTATCACGGGAATTAGTCATTCCGGTGATATTTCGTAGTAAGTCCAAACTGATTCAACATTTCTCTCTAAAAACGATGCACATGAAAATTATGACAAAGGAACAATCGTAAAAATGGCATAATCAAATAAAATTTTACTTACTGTTGCGCTAATAAATTTCATCCCAGATTCCTTATACGGTTGCGTAATTTTCCACCTCCACATACATTTTTATTCATTCACTCATTCATTGCCCTCGAGATAAAAATTGCAAATATATCGCATTTTATTTGTTCCTTTCGTTGATGACTGTTGAATATTTCTGTGTTGTTGTTGTTGTTTATTGTTGACTTAAATATTAAAATTTAATCATTCGTGTGCGTTGAGAAGAAGAAATCTGCTGTTAAATTTTTAAATTGAAACGACTTGGAAAAATATTTTCCTTTTTTGCCGTTCGTTTTTGTGTTATTGTTTATAATTTCATGTTGACGTGCGTTTTAAGTATTTTTTGATTGAATTTTTGATGGCGAATTTTAATGCTAGTAAATCTGTTTGAAATGAAAAAAAAAACCAAAATTTATTTATAATCGTATGCATGTATGTGTTTACAAGGTTTTATGAATTACCGACTTAGGCAATTTTTTCATTAGCCGAGAATTTCTTTTGAACATCAGCTGGATATAACTGAGATGTAGACGTAAATAAACTTCGCAGCAAAACATCCCTCAAACTGAACTTATCCTTATTGTTTCTATTATGAAAACATGAAGAAATTTTAGTAAATTTAACAGTCATTTTTTCGTATGACCAATTTATTTCCTCCTCCTCCCATTTAATGTAATAACCCTATTCTCCGTTGATATGATTTCTATCCCAGTTCCAATCCTGTTCTAAGTTTCTTTTAATTAAATTAATTTTTTCCAAGAAATCCACTGTTTGATTTTTTTCTCTTCAAAATTAAAAAGAAGGAAGATGAAAATCTTTTGAAGGTCACATCAGCAATAAGGAAACAAGAGATTAAGGACGAAGAAAATTTTAATAATATTGGCTGTGCCTTGAAGCTGCATGCTAATGTTCAAAAAAATATTTTTCTTATCTTTCTTCCTCATTGAGTTTTTATCTTGTGAAATACATGTACATATTAATTTCTTTAAACAAACAATAAATAAAGAAAAGAAAACTTTTTATATTTTTGACGAAGACAGGAATGGAATGTTCTTTTGATGTTCTTCAACATTTTTTAATTAATTTTCTTCTCTCAACTGTGGAAATAAAATATTTTTTTTTTTTCATGTAAATTTCTTTTTATTTTGTTCTGTTTGAGGATCTGAGATTGGTACTTGAAGGGAAAAGCTCGTGGATTAAGCTGAGTTTTTTTTTTTGAATACCTACTTATTTTGAGTTTTTCATTCATTTTTTAAAAAAGCATGCTTAGATCTATTCTACAACATATTTTTGGAGTGTAACCAACAATGCTTATTTCTTAATAAGTTTAATTTAATAACAACGATATAATACTAAAAACTATAAATAGGGCAAGAACAACGAATTGTAGTTAGATGTAGTAAAAATATAAAATAACAGTTGGACTCAACATACATTAAAGTTTTTAAGCTTAGCCATCAAAAAAATAACAAGGAAATTTCAGTAAATCAGCTCAATTTTCAAAGTTTTTATATTCATTCAGATACAAACTCCTACTCTTGTTGTCTCATGCCCGCAAATAAACGAGAGAAAGCAACATTACAAGAAAGAATAAGATTTTTTTAATGTTTAAAATTTATTTAATAAAATAATACAATAAATGTATTAAACTAGTAGCAATTGTAAAAGTGGCAAACATACAAACACACAAAGGGAGTCGAGAGGAAGATTTATTTATTCATGTGGAAAATGTTCAACTTTTTTGACAGATTTAAATTATTAATGTGGCCTTTTTCACTCTTGAATTCACATGTAACCATTCTCATTCCACCCCGACCACGTATGTTTTTTGTTTGTTTGTTTTGGCTTTTCCCTGTGAAGCAATAAAAATAAATTTTACTTTTTCTGATTTTTCCCTGCAAAGAGCACAAACAGAATTTTTGTTTTCTACCCGCTGAAACCGAGGAAAGTCATAAATTTGGTTTCTCTTTTTCTTACCTTTTTACTACATTCAAAAAATAAAAAAGGACCCCGAAGAGTAAGAGAAAAAATGTTTGAATAATTGGCAAAAAATTGAAAATGTCATGAAACGTGATCAGCTTCAAAAGTGCTCCTTTTATTTTGCGTGGCACCTTTTCAATATTAATGCACATAAATTTTTCTCAATAATCTGCTGCGTGAAACCTTAAGATCAATATTTTAGCAGTAGGAGACCATTCACTTATTAGGAGATGGGGTCCGATTGATGAACGGTTCCTAAGTTTGATACCTGCAAAATATGGGACAGGTGAATAGCAATTCAGTTGATCGATCAAAAATCTAGCACCACGCTGATCTGACATTGACGAGGCCAGAGTGACTCTGGCATAGTGCCGGATTTTGGATCGATTAACCAATTTGTGATATTCGAGTACATTTGAAATTTCTTACTCGTCGAATTTCATCCTACGTGGCTTTACATACTTAAATTTGCCATAAAAAACAGAAGAAATATAAAAAATCTATTCATACATCTGTTTTTGCTTTTCACATTTTCTAAAAGACGCAATTTCAAAAAATGAATTTTTAAAAGACATTACAATGAAACATCAACAAATGTCTGATACCGCAACACATTTCCTTTATTTCCACTTTTTAATGTCAAGTGTATTTATGAATATTTTTAATGTTGAATGTTTTCAATTTTTTTGAAATCTATGACAATTGCTTTGACATTATTTCGCATTTATAATACACTCAACTCTATGCGTATCTGCCATATATTCCTATTCTATATATTTAAGAGGGTTGTGCTGCTTCACATATACCTATGGTAGAGAACATGATTTGATATGGTAATAAAAATTTAGTTTTATTGCAAAAACGATTACGATTATGATTATGACCGTGCTACATTGGGGAAAATGTGATTGTATTAGGTTTGGTTGAAGGGACATAATGTGAATATTTTATGATGAAATGTAAAGGTTGTTTATGTGGATTTTCACGTATGAAAATTATTTTTTCATACGGAAAGGATGCTTTTATACAGATTTTAGGAGTTTTCTTGCAATAAATAGAGTAGATAATAATTTTATAGCAGTACTGTGAGAAAAAAAAAACGGATTTACAAGTTCTTTTACAGGATTATAATAGTTTAATGCTTTTCAAATCAATGTATAATAGCAAGTAATTAGTAATGGTCCTAATTTGGTTTTTCAGAAGTTTCGAAACTTCTTAATGTACAAGATCTAGACTAGATAGAAGTTCTGGATAATGTTGGAAGTAGAAACAGGTCAGAAACTTGAAGCATAGCAAAAAATATCGGAACGAGAGTTACAAGATTACCTTATGAATGAAATATTGATCATTTAGCAATTAAATGATTTAAAAATTAAATTTTTGTTCAAATTATTTTTGTCAAAATTAACTTCAACTCTGACAGTTATTGGATCGAACGATAAAATCTTTTCCATCAAAAAAGTCATTCACAAACAAATGCAATAATAAGAAAACTAAAGGAAAATTTGAAGCAAAAACACAATTAATGGACAAAATCTTAAATGAATCTTATTCTTGACACATGAAATAAATAAGATTCAGTGTGAACATAAAACACTCGTAGATTAAGAAAAGAAAACTGAATGGGAATGAATAGTGAAGAAAATAACAATAATGGAAATTCATTTTCATTTCATGAGACACGTAATTATTTCTCTTATTCATTCTCATCTCGTTTCCATTTTCCTCCTTTCCCTTGCTTCTGTTTATGTATTTATATGTCCTTTTTGTTAATCATGTGGGACTTGAGACTTTTCTGTGAACGAGTGTGTAAGCATAATAATGACATTTCAAATGAGTCGAGAGAGAAAGAAAAACTATAAATTAGGAAAAAAAATTTCTTTACTTGATGAAGTTCCTTTAACTCAATGATTGTCTACGACTATAAACATTTTCACTGTGTGTTGCTTAATGATCCATTCTTCATTAGTTTTTCACATTTGACTCCTCACATTTTGAGTTGTTGTTTTTATTATGAGAATAAGTAAGAAGCATAAAAGTAAAGGACCAAATATAGTAGAAAGTAGGGAAAACTTGTAGATATGTGGCGCTTTTGATATTTTTTTTTTTTTAAACTTTTTCTTCAATAATGTTTAGTCAGTGAATCGCAGTGGCTCGGTGGCGGAATTGTTTAGTACTTCGGTACATAAGTATTGTAATATCGACCTTCCGCTCATGGGTTCGAGGCTTTGCAGGAGAAATTTTTCACTCTTACTTTGTCGAATCTTATATAATGGAAACGAGGCTTGCAGCCTTCCTTTGTAGACTAATGGCAATAATGTCATCAAAAAAGTAATTCTGATTCAACTACTGAATAGTTAAAGGTCTTTTCGTTATTTCTCACGAGGGTTGACAATGATATTGTTGGTTATTTAGTTCCTTTAGTTTTTACCATTGTTCTTTTATTTATTGCCACTTGGCATCTTCACATAATAAATGTCGAGGAAAAAGTTATGGAAATGGATGTAGAAATGGTTTCAAGATTTATTTGTTCTCGTGTCATTTCACTAAATTAGCCTCACATGTTCATATGTAGCTAAATACAGACTTTGGTCACATAAACACATTCACAGACATACATAATGAAAAGAAAAATAAGTAGGCAGAGGTAAAAGTTTATTAATGAAACAAGAAAGACATTAAAAACATTGTAGAGTTGCGAGGATGAATGGACACTCCTTGTTACTTATAAAAGCAGTAAAGACAATTAAAAGGATATTTTATTATTGCTCTTATTTGTTTTATGAGCGCCGAAAGAATCATTATTGCAATTTAATGGCTTTGTTTCATGTTAGACACAATGACGCTACATTCGATTACCGGATATCGGTTGAAAAAATTACAAAACGGATACAGAATTAATGATTTTTGCTATCGTCTGATATTCAACTACTCTTGAGATTTGACCTCAATGACTTGGTTGATTTCATTAAAATTTCATTGGAATTTTTTTATGTTCTATCCATTTGACATTCTATGAAAACGATATTCCCAGCGGTGTCACAAATAATTCAACACACATTCAACATACAGCAAAAAAAAGTCTGTCGATGTTCTTTTATTTAAAAGAATCGATTTTAAATAGTCATAATAAAGGCTGATCACGTATCAATACTTTCTACCATACATACGCTTTATTGATTTCTGTTCCATCCACTCTTATCAAATAAAAGAATTTTTACTCGTTCTTTAATACGTTTCACTTCTCTCCCATCAACTTGGTCTGACATTGCTTTCACAGAAATGAAAAGGAAACTCTGATAAATTCAATTTAATACTCTTTCACTTTAATTGTAATCCTTGACGATGGATTCTGAATTGAGAAAATATTGGGTTAATCTTGTGAGAATTTAAGAAATAATTTACCTTATGTGGTGTCGTCAAGGGGTTGTTCACTTATTACTTTTGCTATTTAAAAGGGGTGAGTGGCTCTACGATTTTGCAACAGTTTAAAGCAGTGGTGAGCAGCATTTTATATTTCACCGAACGCTTTGATGGAAAACTTCGACCAAAGCCTTGGCACCTGAATGCAAACCAAGTAAATTGTTTGTTTAATGGAATCAATGATGATATTTAACTATTTGAATCAAAAAATTCTAACAAAAATCCTTACAAGGAATTTATATATTGCTCTATTCACCAGAAGTTGCTCTTATCAAATCAACTATTCCTTTGATAAGATGAATGTTGTTGATGAAGACGAAGAAGAAATAAAATGGAAATATTAGCCGTGACGAGACTTAGTTATCAAGTTTTTGTACTAGAAAATGTTTAAATAGTCAAGTTTTGCACAGAAAACATATGTGATTCAATGAAATGTGAATGGAAATTAATTACTGGAAAGAGAAAAATTAGTTGCATATGTTTAAGGAGGGGAGAAATAAGCAGTTTCATTTATGCAATCCGCACATTTTCTCATTTTTCATTTGCGTCTATTAGTACGTTGAGTGCAGAATGTAATGAATGCATACTCATTTTTCAAAATGACACATTTTGTGGGTGTTCTATTATGTATGACTGTTTAAAATTACATGAAAATGAATTATTTAAATTAATTGAAGAGAATTTTTATTTTTTTCATTATACACCCTAAAAACTTCCTTTTTTGCTTCCTTTTGCGGTAAAATTATGAGGCATCCCATTATAAATTAATTTTTTTCTTCTCGCCTTCCTTTTTTAATATAAATTACCATAAAGGAAATTGCGTAATTAAGATAAAGAAAAAAAAAGTATTTGGACATTGACCTATGTAATTTTTTTCTTTGAAAGATGATAAAACAATTTACATAATTTTAATCTGATGGTGTGTTTTGAGCTGAATTTTTCACAAGCACTAGTTTTATATTTATAACAATTTGTCTTAAATTATTGTTTTATATAAAGATGTTGTTTGGTTGGTTGGAAAGGTTCTAGATATTTTAAACAAAATTTACAATGATCTACAATTAAAAACCAATATACATACATATCTATGGAAGCCCTAATAACTAAAAATTTGAAAGATTCACTAATTTACATCTTATTTGATTTCCATATACTATTAAATTGCGCACAAAATTCAAACCTTCTCATATTTTACATCTTTAATCCATAAATTGCAGGTGTTTTTTATAAATGAGGTAGATTATAGTCTTAGTTAGGAAGCAACACTTGAAATGAATAGGATAGCAAACATTTAATAACAGAGAGGGAGAGGAGATTTTGAAAGCAAAAAAATCTGGGTGCAGACTAAAACAGATTATCAAATCATTCAAATGCTTAATTTTCAGAAATTAGATTTAAATGATTTTTGAGTGAAATTGCAGACTGCACAAATTGCATTGGCCACAATATTGAATAAATTATAGGAATGTGTTTAGTTTGTTAATAGTTTAATTGCTGACAATTTTCGTGCCCTTTTATGTGTAGATAAAGTTTCTTTCAGTTGATTTTGGACAAATTAAATTTTATTGTAAATCCCTTTTCATTTAATGTGTCTCTGAGTAACATTTGTGGTTTTTCTGATAATTTTCTTAAAAGTTCGAAGATATGTGTCCCAGAGAGAAATTTTTGGTTTTTGAACTGATTGTTGTGAATGAGTTTTTGACAGATTCAAATTTAAGAAAAATAATATTAGAAAATTTCGAGTAAATTGACAAACATTTGAGAGTTGTAATTTACAGCAATGTAATGAAACTCATTTCTTGAAAGATATGAAAAAGATTAACCAAAATATCTCATACATTCCAACTGGGATACATTTTCTCTAGAAATCACATAGTCACAAGACTACCTAAGAAGTTAATCGATTGATGAATTTTTATGTATACACCATTTCCTTGATTATAGCCCTTGTGCATCTTATTTTTATTTCTCTGCTTTTTCATGAACTTGAAAAAAATCGCATCTCTTTTCTTCCCCATTTTAGTCGTCTTATTTTGATTTATCACGAATCTAAAATTATTTGTTTTCATATATATATATATATATATATATATATAAGTAGAGTGTCTGATTTCTATATTTTTAAATTGCCTTCCTTTTTTATCTTGTTTTAAAAAAGTAAATTTCAATAACGATTTCGTTTTCTAAAGCAATCTTTTCTAGTCTCTTCTGTCTCATCTTTCTCTTGTTTTCCTTTTATCTCCGATTCGATTAAATTAAAGGTTTCGCCAATACGGTTTTATGTTGTCACTTTGAAATGGAAAAAACCAAACTTATTATTATGATTATTAAAAATTAAATCATATTCTGACCGTAGAATTAAGAAACATGAGTTCTTCAATATTATTTTAAATTATCAATCTGCTGCTTATAACACACATCATTAAGTTTCCTTTATTTTAATCTTTACGGTGTGAATATAATAAAAATCCATCTTCTATTTCATTTGGTGATCACTTTATGTCAACATTATGTGTTAAAATATATTCCATGTAAAAAAATCAATTTCATTTATGCAACGGAAATGAAAATTATAGTCAAAAATAAGAATCATTATATGAAGAATAAAGAAAAAACAGCGCAATGAGTATTTCTAAGAAGATATAAATTTTGTAGCATGTCACACAAATTGTTTTTGTTGTGCAACAATGAGACATTTGTGTGACACACAACATAAAAAAATGTAAATCTTTGGTCACACGGTTTTCGTCATGCGACACATTTTTATTATGTCACACAGTGTATTGTGGAATTTTATTGTTGATGCGGAAATCTTTAAGTAAACTGTTAAGAATTGTAAAATTATTTTAGGAAATTTCTAAATCTTTTAAATTTCATCAACTATTTTAGAAAAAAAAAATTTAAGATGGCTTCGATGACTTTTAATTTTTTTCATGTTCTTTATATATCTAGCAATATCCAAGTTTGTGGAGCAGTACCAGTGTGATAAAATATGTCACTGCGCAAAGACACTAAGGCGTTGCCATTTACATAGAAAAATCTCATTCTCTCTCGGTTTTCATATGTACTTTAACGAATATTTTTCCTTCCACATTTTATGTGATTCTTTTCCGAGTGTCGCTATGTCACTAGCTTATATAAAAATATAAAATAAAAATGTAGAAGAGATGTGGTAAAAAAGCGAAAAAATTTTGTCACCGCCTTTCGGATTTATATTTTTTATTCTGTTGCTAAATGGATGTTGAGGATACTGGGTCGATGATACGGAGATCAACTTTATGGTCTGAGTTTGCAGAAAAATTTATGACAAAAAAAGCGATTTTTCATAGATTTTTTAACTTTTGACGATAATCATGTTCAACAATATAGAATTGATAATCATTTGTACTTTGACGTTCTGAATAAGTGAGTCGAATAAGCTCGGTGACGGAAAAATTCATATTTCATCTAACTATTGCCCTGCGATCATGGTTTCGAGCGAGAAATTTTTAATTTGCGGAGCCTTTTTAAAGCTTTGAAGGTAATTTCATCAAAGAAGTAGTTAAGGACCCTATTGTAAAATATTGTCTATGTTTAAGCGAAAGATCTGGTGAATTTCTCCCTATGGATCTAGCTAAAGTTTAATTTTTGTTTCTTATAACAAGTAAACGATCCCAAAGATTTTATTCTTGAACGTGCAAAAAACTTGTAAACATCATTAGATCATAAAACCAATTTAAAATTGACTGAGACATTTTTGTAAACTCATTCAAAACTCATTTTCTTGCAAGGCAAGAGACGAAATTTAAAAAAAAAAATCTGGGTCAAATCATCAGTTCCCTCATTAAGTGATTGATTGTTTTCACCCTCGAATATTCACATGCATATTGACAGATTTAGTGGAGAATGAGTTAAGTGTGAGGAGCATAAAAGGAAGAAAAATTTTCAGTTCCTCGAAGAGAATGAGAAGGGAAAAAAAATCAATTTTCTTGTAATATTACGACTGAAAAAAAGATGATTAAACATCAAAGTTCTTTTTTCCAGTAGCGAATATTAAAATTAATGCACGCATGCTCATTGAGAAGAGGCTACTGTGCTATCGTGTGCTTGAACATCCATATCAATATTAGAGCTCCACGACTGATGTAGGTATTTTTTCACAAAATATTATAAGACTTGTCTGGGTTTTTTTCTCCATTCCTCTCCAGAGCAGCTGAAATTATCGATCGCGAGTGCAGTAAATTCTAAAAATATAATTAAATTTCTCCACAATGAAGAGAAATTGTTTACAAATTGAAACGAAACGTGTTACACATGTAGTAAAAAAAAGAGTTAAAAAATGAACAGTATTATGTTTAACATGAAAAGAGGAAAAGAATTCTTTTCCATTTTAGTGACAAAAAAGCGTGTGTTATATGTTTATAAACATGTTTACCATAACATAACGCAAGAAAGTCGTAAGGAAAACGAGTTCAATGAAATAATGAGATTTTATCTGTACGCTATGTAATCCGATGGAAATGAGACAAATATTGTAAACATATTAAAATATTGTGCTGCTTCTGTTTATTCTAAAGAACTACGTTTAGTGTAAACAAATCTATTCTGAAAAGAAGTAGACAAAAATTCTTTTTTATGAGATTTTTGAGGCGACAGAATTTATGGCGACTAGTCTATGATACATTTTATTTCATTGTCACAATTATATGTTAAAAAAATCAAGGGTTGGGAATTTCAAATATTAAACTGGTATTTTTTTTACCAGATTTGTATGCATATTCTTATACATCAAGCAACGGAGATACGTTATTTGTCAAAGACCAAAAAATTGACAAATAAATTGAAAAAGTTGATTTAACACTCGAACTTAGCTTCTTAACTAGAACGGTGAAATTGAAAGAGAGCTTCGAAAATTAGACATGAACTGGGATTGAATTAAGGTATTTTAACATGTAAGGCCAAAGTTCTATCATTTAGGTTACTGATGTCATTTCAGTAACTCATCAGTTGCTTAACCTCGCACTAAACATCACAATATTTAGATGTGAACTATTTTGCGCCTATACATAGAACTTTAAATATCCTATACTTCATATGAATGGGGAGCAATGCATAAACAAGAATAAGTGCACAGAAAAATGTATGAGAATACATAAAAATAATTCTCAATGAAAAGGCATCTTATCGTCTTTAAGTTGTCGTTGTTTTGTTTACCTTTTGGCGGTTTCATTTAGTTAGTCTCTAAAGATGATGATGTGTAAAAAGAACAAAAAATATATTATATATAAATATTATACACTTAATGATACACATTTATTAAATATGTTAAGTTTTCGTTACCCAAACTAAATAAAAAGGCAGGCAACGAACATTGTTAAATGTTTGTTTCACTTGTTTAAGTAATAAATTGATGATGTAATTATAGGGCTTCTTCCTTCACACACTCATTTGAGAGGAATAATAATAATGCCAGTAATTTTACTGATATTGTAAGAATTATTACAGATTTTAGGTCTGAATAACTGAACTGTTTCGATTAGTTAAACTGTTGAAGAATTTTTGAGCAAAAACAATAGAAACTTTAGATAATCTAGTTCAGTGGTGGACAATCTGTTATATATCGCGGTACAATTTGGTGATAAGCCTCGACCAAAACCGCACATGGGGATAGGGTTCATGACATTTTCAAACATTTTTGGTAGTAAACCAGTGCCTCGCGGCACACATGTCATCCATCACTGATTTATTTTAATAATTTCATATTAATGATTCGGCAAATGCGCTTTATGACCTCATTTTTAAATATATTTTTGCACTGTTTAAGATCTTTTCCTAAAAAAGTAAGAAAGGAATCTGTTTACTGTAGAATGTAAACATCATCATCATTATTATTACCTTTTTGCTTAATTCATTATCTTTTACATGGACCTCAGAGGTATCAAAATCACAAACACACATACTTGCTTGTGATATGGATTGATCGATTTATAATAAAATGATTGATTATTAATAATTTCACACATTAAAGGGCGCTGGAAATTACATACAATATATTTTCCTCAACAACATCGTTTGCATTAATCGCTTTATTTTTCCTCATTGCCTCTTACTCTTGTTGTTTATGACTTTACTTACTTACTTGTTTTGCTATAGATTAAGATGTAGTAATTGCAAATTTGGCATCGGTATAAGTAATTTAATTTGTTGAGAATAATTTTTCTTTGTTATGTGCCGTTTTTGTCGGTAATGAATTTGTTACAGAAACAAATCACTTGAAAATAAAAGAATATTAATATTGTAGAGAACAAAGCGCATTAAAATTTAAATTTTATGTTCTACAAAGGAAGTCTTCGAGCTGCATTTACACTATATATGACTCGAAAAAGGACAAATGAAAAATTTCTTCTGTCGACCCTCCAATCTAAGATCGTTGGGTAGTATTTCAATAATTATATACCAAAGTAATAGACTTTTCCGTCACCGAGCTACACCGAACTCATCAAGGTTCAAGGTAAACCTAATAGTACTGCTTAAAAATATCTGATTACTTAAAATTTGTTAAATTTAAAATTATACAGCCTGTCAAACTACAACCATTGATCTCTAAATTTACAAAAACACATACCTTAATAAAAATATTGGAACTCATTAGTCGTAATTTTGTTTTGCAAATCTGCAAAATGACTTAGAGGACCACAAATTCATTTATCTTAACATCAATATAATTAAAAATCCATTACATTAAAAAGAAGCCAAAGTCATGTTACGTTATTGACTGTTTTGTCTGCGATATTGAACTTGAATCGATAGGCAATATTAACAAAAAAGGCAAACAAAAAATATTTTTTGTGCTATATCTGCAACTTCCGCTCGTGAGATTTAATCTCCGTTTAAATGAGAATGAGAGCGCGTACGAAGGAAAGAAAAGATAAAGTGAATGTGGAAAGCATCATGCTGTGAAAAATTGATTCAAAAGTATTATGTGAGAGATGAAACAATAAAAAAGTTTCAGTGGAGCCATATGCAATTTTCTTACTGTCATTGATATACCAAATTTTTAACTTTCATAAGGAATTATTCAATCGACATAAACAGCATAACGCATCCATGTGGAATTTAAATGGATATGACTGACTTCTAAGCCACCTCAGCCGAATTATCCGGAGGTGGTCATGTACGATACGATATAGGTTCACCACTAAGTTGGTAAAATGGTACACCTAGTATGGCAAAGTGGTTATACTAACGCCACAGTGTGGTATTATACCACTGATGTGTGGATAAAAAAATGCGCCTAATATCAAAGTATGTATCAAAAATACTTAAAATACTTTGCCAACAGTCGCAACAAGCCTGGAATGAAATTCTTGTTATTAAGAATGATCACAGCACATCTGCATCATCAACTACAATATAGTTTAATTCAAGGGCTCAATAAATAATAATATCGATGCGAAAAAAGAGTAAAGCCGGCCCGTAACGCGTTAAAATATTCGAATAAAGTGCGAATAAAAATGTTTGTTATATTGCTGTCGGCATTACACAGGAAAATAAAAAAAGACACACGGGAGAGAAAAAAGAGGAATAAAATTGTGGAATATTGTGATTTCGAATATGAACATAAAACCAATATTTTGTAATATTATTCTCCAGGTACTTTTCGATCTCGTCGCTGTTTTATCATCAATAATTTTCAACTTTTTTTTTTCTTTTTGCTTCCTCCTCTTTTTCTTATGCCATGATCTGTGGTTCTCTTTGGGGCATTTCTTTTATACTCTGCATAAATATACACATTCATAAAAACTTATATTAGTGGAATGAGCATATGCGAATAGAAATGACATAAGTCGTCGTTTTGTTTCAGTTCACAAAAAATATGTGAACACTAAACATCTTTCAGAATATTAATCTAAATCTAATAAATTATGAGAAGTAAAACACGAAATGAAATGAAAATATCAACATGATTGTGCCATTTGTTTTGTGATTGAAGACATGTTTGAGGTGAATGATGGTATCGTTAGCCATACAGAGACGAGAAATTGGAAATGTTCACATTTTTTTTTTGTTTTCTTTATTCACTGCCTTTTGTTTTCTGGTTAGGAATATGCTATATATAAAAATAAATCCAAAGCAGCATGTCCAAGAAACGAGATTAAATAAAATATTTCTTGAGTTACTTTGATGGAAGTGACGCTTTTTTGGACTTTTTCCATTCTTGGAGCCTTGGTTATTACAAATGGCTTTCCATGTGATTCTATTACTGACTACATCACAAAGCCCATAAAAATTCTCTGTTTTCACATTGGCATTTTCTTATTACTGTTCTACGCCATGTTACTTAGAGTACCCGGTTTCGTTTCCTAACTGTATGACCTATTCAGTTAAACTTTCGACAGGATTTTCCTATCCACTGGATCACCAATGTTTCAGATACTGAGGATTCTGAGAAAATTCACCTAGCACACACTAACGACTGGAATGGACAAAATGCTGGGATATCAATGTAACACATCTAAGTATAAAACTAAATTGTAAATTTTTTATTTTATTGGTTCAATGAAAGAATAAAAGAAAAATATCGAAATTGAATTGACTATGCTTACATATGTGACACATGGTATTATATATTTATATATCTGTTTTTTCACTCCATTCTTATGCATGTTTCGTTAACATTTCGATTGTTACCACAAAAGTTAATAATTACATTTCACGAGTTCTCAATAAAATAAGCATTTGAATGACATGTGTTGATATTTTATTCTCTAAATCTTATTTTTCTCTTTCTAATACAAAAATCAAATTGCTAGTAAAATTTACTCCTCACATATGAATTTCTCGGTAGTGTTCCTTACTATTGTAACAATTACTAGACACTTTATATTAAAAAGGAATCAAGTCAGAAACCAGCACGAGACATAAAAATACAAAATATCATAGATTTGATCTCATGACTATTGAAAGTAGTACAAAAATCTGACAAAATATTGACATAGAAGAAAGAATGATAAACAAAAAACGAGCAAACCACAAACATGAATAGAATTTAAAATTATATTTAAAATCTTTAATTTTAGAAGTTCGCGTGACGTTTAAAAGTCTCCTCCTGTCTTTTTTAATTTATCAATAGGCCATTTGGGTCGAGTTTTATTAAAAATTATGTATTTGGAATGGAGCATTTGACAGTCACACAAGATGATCCATCAAAGTGGGTTCACGATCCATTTTGGACATGTTGACTTGACAAAGATTTCTTTTCTTTCTTTAACATATAATTTTAAATTTGGGACAACAACGGCTTGTGACTCAATTTAAATTATATGTACAATCATGTGATTGATGACCAAATGGACATTACATTGTGTGTGGATAAACGTTTTCTGTGAGGTGATTTCAATAAACTTAAAGAACATGTATGTGTGTATTTTGAATGTAAAAAATAAGTAGGTTTCAAAATATGTTTTCTTTTTGAAGAAGGGACATTTTAGGATCATCAAGTGAATTTTGACATCAGCGTGAATTTCATACGCGTCATAAAATATTTCACACTTCCGATAATGTTTACGAATTATTTATGCCTCAAAACAATAAATTTGACTTGCTTTTTAAACATAAAAGAAAAGAATACTGTCAAGTATTGTTGTTGTAAATGCAATTTTTCCGAGCAATGTGACAATCAATGTCTCATGTCTTTTTACATCTTTCTCTTTCACAAACAGGAATAATGTAAAAGAGATTGCATTACACTCATATTTTTTTCGCGCTGTTGAAGATGTCATAAAGTTGATATTTACACATCAGATATTCTTTTTTTGCAATGCACCTCACTCTCTTTCAGTAATTCAATGGCTCTGTTTTCCTTTTTTGTGTCTTTCATATTATTTTACTGTAATTTTTTCCACTCGTGAACGAATGGATGGATGAGTACAAATAACAACATCGAAATGCCGCAAAGTGTCTTTTTATTTTAATTTCTTTCTCTTCTTTCAAGCACCCAATCATTTTCTGATACTGATTTATGTGGAGGAAGTGATTATGTTGGATACATTTTGCATCAACTAGGTATGAATCTGATAGTCTGCTGATTTATTCGGTGGTAGAATAGTACGGTATGGTTTAGGTACACCACTGGTATGGAACAATGGTACACCTGCTTTGTCAAAGTATATACCACTGGACTACCACTTGGTATGGTACAGGTACACCACTTTGCTGTAAAAAACGTCATAATCATATATTTCCAAATATTTTTTACTTCCTTTACTCATCTTATTTAATATAAATGCAAAGAAACTTTTCTCAATGCTTCTTTACAGCTTCTCGCAATCACGATTGTGATTCGAGCGCTAAAAAACAAAAATAAAATAAAAAGGAAAGAGATGAAATGTAAAGACTTTTTGTTTTGTTTATTTCAGAGGATAAATTTATCAATGACGTTCATTATCCAAACACTAAAATGTAAAATTGAAGAATCTGATGAGGAAAATCGTGATTTTAGTTATAAGATGAGTGAACTGATCATCTGAAATTCAATGCGATGCAAAGGAAAAATAATACACAACAGAAAAAATTGAGAGGAGAATGAAACATATCATACAAATCAGTATTGTGCTTTGAGGCATATTTAATCACTAAATGCAAAAGAGTGAAAAAGATGAGGAAAAAATTCAGCATGTCTCATATTCTTCACTGCATTGAAATAAAAAAGGGCTTTTAAAATGTCAAGTGAATATTCTGTTTTCATTTCTTGCTGCATAATTTTTGAAAATATTTTTTTTTTACTTTTTTTGTGCAGTATGTCTATTTGTGCTATTCAGATCTGTACGATTTAAAGATTTGAGATATATGTGTCTCCGGATCAAATTTTGACCTACAGTTTATAACGGGTTCCGAACCATTTATTTCACGACCTTAATGCCTGCAGCCTACAAAGGGAAGTATTGGACCGCGATTCTAGTAAATATGATTTTGAAAAATTGGATGTGACAAGCTTCTTAAGCTGAGTCTCTAACCTATGATTGCTGGATGATTAATTCCTGAAGAATGATAACATTCATTTCCCGAGCCATTCACAATAAGATTTTATATTTACGAAAAATGCGCTTATGCTTATATATCCTCATTTTCATCGCAAACCCAATTTTAAATGTTTGTCATTTTCTTGTCATATTTTTCAAATCACATTCGAAAATATTTTTTTCCTGTCTCTCATTTCTGTCTGTTTGTGTCTCTGAGCGTTTTTGTTAATTAACTCCTTTGTCAAAAGAGATGAAGCGATGATGACAAGAAATTTGAGTTGATGCTTTGCGGCACTTGTAAAAGACATGTGATTACTTGCAAACTTTATGAAGACTTTATTTTTAAGTTGTCTGATATTATGCTTCGAAATTAAATTAAATCTTATTATAATGTAGTTTCTGTTACTGTTTTTTCATGAATATTATTGTAGTTAAGGTTTTCAATTTGTTACAGCTGCTAATAGTTAGAGAATTGAGTAACTTTGTAATACAAATCACACAATTAAGTTCATTAAATTGCTTAATCATTATGATGTAATCGATAATCTGCAAGCACTATGATGCAAATTCGTTAATTTATTAAGTAGATCATGGAACACTCCTTCTTTTTGAAGGGACTAAAGTCGAGTGGCGATTTATTTCATTACTTTAAAGCGTAATCAGAAATATGACTTCGTTCCAACTAATTGGAATCTGATCAACATACGATTTTCGAGGCAGTCATATGGTGGACACGGGACAGTTAATATGAAAATTGCCACTTGCCTGCCATGAATAATTTGTACCGATTGGGAAATTTGATTTTTTCTGATTTAAAACTTATTTAATTGGTAAATTTTGCAACATTCAATCTCACCTAATTTCAAAATTGGTCATAAGCTTCCGCATCAGCAACAAAACCCATAAATGTTTTGTTTAAATTATAACTGGAGATGGAAAATTTTTCACACTTACTGTAGCCATAACATTATTCTGATTTTGTACTTCTAACTTTAAAAAAGAGTCTATCTCATCATCATCATCAACGTGATTGTATATAATTTTCAATATCCACAGGTATGTGCTTTAATGTGCGAAGAATTTTCCCCGAAAAACTAAAATTACATGAGAAGTAATGAATTAAAGATCTTAAGTGGAGAGTGATTTATATTTAAATAATGTGAGGTGTTAAGATTCCCAAACACATAGGATAAATTTTCAATCTCGATTTCTCGACTACCATATGGCTTTGCACACCGAATACTATGATTAAATTTTGTGTGTGAAAAATAATGAAGAATTACAAAAAACTCATCAACGGCATAAACTCGAGAAAAGTTCGTACATAGTAAAAAGATTTGAAATCATCAGTGCAATTAATTTTGGGGGGCATTCTTGAGTTACATGTCTAGTGTAAATCGTAAAATTTACTAATTTACAATGTTGTAACTTCGTTTGAAATACTAAATTGGGCAAAAGCGGACATACTATAATTTTAAAATTCCGGACTGGCTCTTCCTTATTTGAGTCGCTCGGGGACAAATAATGGTCTTCAGAATTTTTGAATCTAAATTCCAACTGTTTGTTTACAGTTCTTCATTTTCAATCAACTATACTGAATATTTGTCTTTGGATGATTGCTATTGCCATATGTCGAAGATTAAAAATATTAGAGCATTTATAGATGACCACAAAGAAAGCACTCAAAAAAATTCATTTTGCTATATTTAGAAAAAATTTTAAATTTCTTTTTTTTGTGAAGTAATCATCAATTTTCCATTAGATTGTAACATTCAACTGCAAAATTATGAGGAACTAGCAGTAGATCGACCAGAATTCAGTCAGATGTTATTAAACAATCAATTACCATAGTGGAATGTTAGAATTTAAAGCACTTAACAGGAGATGGTTGAATGAGTAGAATGAAATTTAATATTTGAATCTTTTCGTGCCTACACACGAGCATGGAATTAAAATGTAATACTCAACTGTGAGTGAATCTTTTTATGACTATCATAAATAAAAATTACGGAAAAATAACTATTTAAAATGGCAATCACATAAAATTGTAGATTGAAGAGTTCGATGAACTTTTCATTCATTTCTCGAGGAATTAAATAAGATTTTAATAAATTGTGAAAATGAAGATTTCCAGATCAAATTTACAAAATTTGAATGCGGCTTTTTGTTCAGTTATTCCTTTGACTAAGATTATTAAGTTCTATATTAAGGCAGCAAATCTTTGTAGATGGCATAAGATCTTGAGGACGGAAAAATAATACATGGAAGGAAACTGTTGAAAGAGACAGTATTGCTAAATGGTATTGGAAATTGGCAAGCAGGAGAAATAGAACCAGTTTAGGAGTTCTGTAAGTATACGCAGAAAACTGATTATCGACATATTGAAACTCAAACTCCAGCCGTTCTGCCAGCCAAAGTGCTATAATTCAAAAAGGCGCTAGTTATAGGATATAACATAAAAAAGCTTCACCAGCTAATTGATTGTCACTCTCATGTTATCTGTCTTCATCGCCCCGACAAAATAACTTTTTATAAACAATTTTTTGTTCTTCTCTTTGATGATTTTGTTCTTCATATTTTTCGTTATAAATTAACAACGAAATGGTGCTGTAAGTGATTTTTAGTAGCTTAGTTCCAATTAAATTCTAAATCAAAGAGGGATAGGGAGAAACAAAATAATACTAATTTTGCTTTAAAACGCTTAACTTATTGCTCATAGCTTAAGGCAAATTAAAATGAATTAGTATTCTTTGAAGAGAAACAAAAATAAATAAACATGAAAGTAAAGAAGTCAGGTTGTGAAATCAGTTTGACGCATTATTTGGGAAAAGTCTATTGCTAATTCAGTAATGCAAAGTACTAAAACCAGAGCTCCAAGTCGACTAGGATTTTGTATGAAATAGTCAACACTAGGTAAAATTCAAGTCGACTTCGAGCTCTTATTAAAACAATCTTTTAGAAAAGTCTAAAACATTTTAGTCACTTAACTTAGTCGTCCAGACAAAATTCAGATTTGAAATTAAGATCAATTCACTGAGTTAGTTGAAAATGTTACAAGAAATTACACAAAAAATCGTTCAAGTAGAAATCTTAATGTTTTTATGTGGAATGAATCTTCAGTCAAATGAAAACAAATCTAAATTGTTTTTCACTTTATGATTCACATTAATGTGTGTGCAATTCAGTATCCATCTTCTCCTTAAAATCTACCTTAATCAGTGATGGTCTACTTTTTATTTTTCACGGCACACCTTGGTTGTAGGCTTCGACCGAAATCGCACACAGCATATGGTTCATGACATTTGCAAACACTTGTGGCTGCACACAGGTTGCCCAGTACTGACCTAAAGTCATTTTTCTCAACATAAATATACTGTATCGCGGTAATGAGGTGGGAATTTCATATTTTTTGATTCTAAATCATTTCGGAAGCTTACAGAAAATAGAATCAATGATTTGGAAACGAACAAAAAAGGAACATCAAAAATGATGAAAAGCGTAACTCACAAAACATAATTCACTAAGAATTTATTAAAACTTATAGAATAATTTCTTTTTCACAAAGCTTTGTACGTGAGTTACCGCCTGCTTCCTGTTCTCATTTAACGATCAATAAACTTCCACATTCTTACTCATGGCATTTTTGATGGTTTATGGTGATTTGTTGAGCACATCGCGATACATAGTTTGTTAAATTAGTTGAAATATAATAGAAATTAAAGTGTTTTAAGAGAATCATGCTTTTTAGGTAGCAGTAATTTGCTTAATTAAAAGCATTTTTTTTCTCTTTTTTGTCATGGATTGAGTATTTTATGGAATTTGCTTTTAAAAAAATGAAGTTAATGATTTTAATAGAAAATTGCGCATCTGCATTTTATGAATTTTTTACAGCTTGTTATGAAATATTTTGAGAATTATGAGATTGGTCAATTAGTTTTAGACACGAAAATGAAACTTGGTTAAAGTCTCATTGTGCTTGAATTTCATGCACAAATTTTTTAAGCATATATATAGGAAGTATAGTTATAGATTAGTAAATTTTAGACATAGTCAAAGTGAATCAGTTATTGAAGTGGTGAAATGACAGAGACTTCATAAGAGACCCTCTTTTATCCTTGGATTTATAACGGTCATTTGTAATTTAAATAATATTAAATGTAACAAAGTTGCTCATCCCGTTTGCAGTATGTTTCTGAATACTGAAGAATAAAAATCGTTTTTATTGAATAAAACCGTAAGGCATAATTTCTCCTAGGTAAGTGAAATTTTAAAATATAGTCAAATCATTTGTAAGTACCTAAATGTTAATACTTTGTCTGGTTAACGCATTATCACAGTTTATCTTTAAATCTCGTGCCACTCAAAAAAGTTGTCATGATTAAAAGAAAATCAGATGAAATAAACATCAAAGAGCTACTCATTTCGATAATTGCTTTTGTATATTCATTCGTATATCTCATATTTGTCACTCATCTGATGTCGTTTCTAAAATCTTGTATCTCGTTATTTTCATATTATTTTCAGCTACCGAAAAATCCATCAAAGCACAGATGAAGAAGAAGAAACAAGTTTTGTGTTGATTGTAATTCAACTCGACATCTTCGGCATTATTTTCTGCTTTAATTAATTTCACCGACTTTATTTTTAAGATATCATTGATACGATGATGGAAATAGAACTGTTTGAGAAATTCATTTACACAATTAGACAATCGTGTTAAAATGATTTTGTTACTTTTTTTACTCTGAAAATCCATTTAGCAGCGAAATCCATTTCCATTAAATTGATTTTGATAGATTTCAATTCATTTTTCTTCTTTATGATTTTAATTCTAGATTATACAAAAAAACGTATGTTATACTCACCTTTGTAGATATGTTTGGAATTATCTTCACTTTTTAAAGAGATTATTTTTTTTGGAACTAGATTTTTTGATACAAAACCTGCTATTTGTCTTGATTGGAGACAGTTTTGGCAGAATTTTTTTCACAAGTCGGTTGATCGATCCAGAATCCGGTACCAATCAATTAACTGAACTGTACTATTCGGAAAAGTGGTGTGCAACTAAATGTGACACAAAAAAAAATTAAGCATACACTTTGTTGATCACCAATGTGGTAAGAAATTATTTGTTTGATATTGTGGTTTCCACTTCTGTTCTAGAATAATATACTATTGCTGCAGATAGTTGAAAATTCATCCTAAAATTTACCTTTTATTCTACATTTCAAATAATCAGAAGGTGAATATTTAGAAAACAAGATTCAAAAATGCGTTCATTTCACGAATCTCAGAACACACCTTAACTCCTCTTCTTGTTGATTGCGCAAAAATATTTCTCTCAATATTTTTTTGTTGCTCGCTTAATCCACTTTATTAATTTGGCAATATGTAGCTGTAGCAATTTATTGAATGGACATATTGCCACAATGATGATTGAATTGTAAAGCATAAATATATATCTCTATTTACTATAGATGTGTGCGGTCATGATATGAGGGATAAAAATGAAAAATTTCATCATGATGATGACTTTACATCGTTTGGCAGAAAAAAAGTGTATAGATAGAGGGTATGCGTATGTGATGAAAATATCAATCAATTTCAGCATATGGCGATTTTTTCATTTGAAATTGTTAAAAGCATAGTGAATGGAAAATTTCCATAAAAGAGAGGCAAAAATGTATATTTTTGGGGGATGATGCATGGATTTTTTTCATTCAATTTAAATCCAGTAAGAGTAGAGAATAGGTTTTTGGAAAATTTTTAGTATTTTAGGCGCACTTTTTTTTGTATATATTTAAGGGTTTCGATAACTATTCGGTCTTAACAAAAAGAAAAAATAATATTTTACATGACAGTCTTACGATTGTGTAAACGAAAACGTTTCGTTTAAGGATCAGCAAGGACCCGAGATATGATGTACTCAGTTACAATTCATGTGCACAAGATTTTGTAAAAAATATCAACCAAGTACTAGCATATCCTTGAATGTCTAGGAACGAAAACACATTATGTGCATAAATAGAACGGTGAAATGGACGAACGCTTCGAAAACTAAGCATGTCCTGAGATTGAGCCTAGGACCTTTTGCACATAAGGCCAACGCTCTACTAGCCAGTAAAAATGCATTATAAATATTTTTCATTTTTCCACAAAATGATGCATCAAAGGGATACTTTTTCATACAATTTGAAAAGGGATAAAAATTTTATGAAATATGAAAAATGAACGAAATTGAGGAATAACAAATAAAAAAGCTATGAATCTTCAAAAAAAATTTTTATTGATATTGAAAAAAATCACCTGGATTACTTTCACCTCATATAAGCAACAAAAGCATCATCATCATCATCTGATTCACATTCATTCAAATTTTTTAAAGAAAATACTGAATGCATCACAATCATCATCATCGCATAAAGTTATTGGATGAACATCATAATCGAACATTTGTGACTTTACTTTCATATTGGAAAGTGTACTTTTGATGTTGATTTTTTGAATCTTATTCAATCGATTGTGCATTATGCTGATGAATTTTAAATTTGAAAAGCATTTAATTATATTTTGTGCATCATTGAAGTTACATAAATAGTTTCCATTTAAATTGATCCTCTTTATTCGTTGAAAACGTTTCGATGGACATTCAACATGAAATGTTGTGAATTGATTGTGGGAGATGTCAAGATTTGTGACGCAACTTATGAATTTCCAATTGAATTCACTGATATAATTCCTCGACATGTCTAATGTTCCGTAAACATTTCTGATTCGAAAATATTCATCCATTGTAAGTTGATTGTTGGACAGAATCAAATTACTCAAATCGACATTGATTTGAAATATCTTGAGGTTATTATTGCTCGCATCGAGAATCTTTAGCTCTTTACGATGTCCTGAATCAATTTCAATTTGTGTTAACTTATTATCATTTATATACAGCTGCCGTATTTCAAAGTCTGCTGCCAAAAATCTTATGAGATGATTATGCGATAGGTCAACAACTTCGAGCGATACATTTGAGAATGTGAATGGATGAATGTGTGTAATTGAGTTTCTGCTCACATTAAATGATGAGAGATTTTTGAAAATTATTCGATGTTTTACATCGAGAGATTTAAGGCAGTTTTGACTCAAGTCCAACTCCTGTAGATTTGGATAGCGTAAAATCAATCCAAAACTTATGATTTTTATAACATTTCGAGATAAATTAAGAGATGAAATGTGACGATAAGAACTGCCAACAAGATCATTATCACTTAAAAATCCAAGACCTATTGTGCTTAAATCTACGATTGGTGTCGATTTTGAATTGAAATATTCAGAGACTTCGTTGATGTAAATCTTGACATCTCTCACATATTCATCCGACTGTTTACTCTCATTGCACTTGAAATTTGTTGCAAATTGACCGAACACATGATTCAAATTCCATAGAAAAATGATAATGTTAATTGAGAGACTTACTCTTATTCTGAAATAAAATATTCAAATGAGTATGACATCGATTCCTACTTTTTGGGGTTAATAGAACATGAAATATAATCACATTGCACTTACATCATTTCGTTTGCATTAAACAGTTTATTAGAATGCTATTCAATGTAAATACCTAAAATTGTAATGTTAGGACTGTACTCAACTGAATTAAATTCTTTTCTATACTCAAAATGTCATTTAATCACTAAAATGTTTTACTCTGCACAATATTAAATTTTTTGTAATAAAATGATTCTCTCAAAAAATCATTCATTTCAAGTTAGCTGAAATATTTGGGTTTTTTCTGTTGGGTAATTTTTGTTGGCATTTCATGAAGATTTGTTGATAGAATTTATTTTGACATGAACTACAATTGGACCGAATGATAAATATACTTATCCAATTAATACCAAATTTTTATTTGGTACTATTAAAATGACGTACTGCTTATTATTATAAATACATATACAAACAAACTAAATTTCAATGAACGATCCTTATTCCAGTATTATCCAAACTAGAGTAGATTTTTTAAATTCCATGATCTGAAAGCATTCGGACGTGGCTCACCACTAAAGTGTACTGTGACACATATATGTTTGGACAACACTGATTTATTCAGTCAGAATATCACTAAGCATATAAATATAGCAGATTCGATTTTCTTTTTGATTTAATGTGTATTATGACGATTAAGAGAATAAGTATCATGATCAGACTCGTTGCGAGACCAGCAAGGCCTAACCAATTTTCCACACTTCTTATATTTTCCACGTTCTTTGTGTTTCTTCGGCTGCTCATGCCTTCTTTATAATAATCTTTTCTTTGTTCATGCTTAATCACGGATTCAGACTCGTTTGATTGATTTGTTTGGACACTAGAATTGCTTGGAGGCATCGTTACTTTCGATTGTGCAATGCTTATTGCCACAGAAATAATCAATAAATTGAAAGTGATTTTCATTTTTCTATACACGATTGAAAGAAATAAAATCAGTTTCATTTTCGCATTATTATATTCTACTCAACTTACATCTTGTTTTTCACTAAGCACACTGATCTTAACTCTTCAGCTGATTAAATGGAACTAGTTTTTTTTTTATAAAAATTTTCAAAAAATACGTCAAAAAATTTATTCTGGTTTTTAAATATTCCAAGCTGTTATGACTGTGTCACCATGTAAAACTAAATTGTCTTAAACAGAAAACCCAACAAAATTGTTAAAAATGAACAAAACATTTGTCATTGTTTTTGATGTCAGATTTCGAAGAGAAAAAATAAAAATTCTGAAAAAATTCTCTGAGAAAATAACTTTCCATCAAAATAAATTGTGTTGTTAGATGTAGCACAATGTGTCAGTCAGTGTGATAATACAACCAAAATAAATAAAAACATCTTGTTCATTTAAAGTTTTAAAAAGTTTGTTTTTTGTAGGGTTCGTCCAAAACTGTAGGCCTGTGCATCTAAAATGCAACAAATTCAGGCCTGGGCTTCGGAAATCGTTATGAATTTTTAGTGTTTAAGAGCGTCTTCAATTTGATTACATGAGTTTTTCTAACTAATTTGTCGTCAAAACCAGAAAAACAACATCACCAATTCGGAATTACCAGAAGTACCAAAAACTTATACTACCCACAGATGTTGCTTAAAAGTAGTCTCCTTAATACTGCAATTTCGGACATATTACTTTAGTTTGAGCATTTTAGAGCCAAAAAACTCTTTCAATAGCTAATAATAATGTGTTGTTTATTTTTATAAGCACAAACAGTAAGGCAGCAAAAGAGAGAAAATCGATCAGTGCGAGAGAATATTTTTGTTGAATATGGATGTAAACATTAGGTCGATGAGATGCTTGTTGTGAGATAAGTCTGTATAATGTGACATTTAATTACTTCCGTTAGGCAATCAACTATTGGATGATAATCAATGATTTTAAAAATAGTTATGGATTAATCGGAAGTTTAAATGATTGGCGAGAATTATTTCTGATGAGCAGCAAGACGAGACAAGTTTGATGATGATGATCAATCACAAATATCAAATTGGTTATTTTCTTCTTGATCTATTGCTCGCTTTAAAATAAAAAATGAGAATTATTCTTATTTTATTTATTATGCTCAGTGTTTTTTTTCTAAAAGTAAAGTATAGTTCTAATAGAATGAGTACTCATATAAGGTTTTTGTATAGTTTTCTTCACAAGTATGTCATTTTGGGTATAGAAATGCCCAAAATTCATTCCCTCGTTTCTAGTTATGTATATGAAGTAGCGTAACCTGAAGTGTAATATATGAAAAATTTCAGTTAAAATAAAATATAATACATAAAGAATATAAGGGGAGAGGAAGTCCCTATCCATTAATTCTATTGTCCATAGCCATAATATAATTATTAGTAATCTAATTTCTTTAAAAACTTCATATTCGTATCTAAATAATTAAACTAACTCTTTTTCCATTTAACTAAAAGTATAAGAATTTAGTATGTGAGGCAGTGTGTGAATTTTTACTGAAGACGAGACACTTCCGTCCATGCTCTACGTAAATTGTAATTTTTTTTCTTTATCTTCATAATTTAAGTACTTTTTCAAATGACGATGACGAAAACGACGAAACACAAAATGGTAATGATTAAAAATGAGTAGTGACTGGAAAGAGACCAACGACAGAGTTGAATGAAATTTTATGGTCATTTACATTCAAATAAAGAATAAACACGAAATTTTAGAACTATCATTAATAATCTTTATTATGTGGTCTGGTGTACAAAAATATCATTTCTTTCTCAGCGTTAAGTAATTGATTCACAAGATCCTGTAGAATACAAGTGATCTTCTCGACCTATAAAACAAGATCATGGAGGATCTGAATTACCTCTGTAAAATTTTCTATGGTTGAAGAGTGACACTGCCAAAAAAAGATCACTGTTCTAAACATTAATTGGTCATTGAACTTTTTTGATATCCACTAAATTAATTTTATTTCTTTTTAAAATTGGCGACTTTGTAGAGGATTTTCATTAACTTTACTTTCATGTGACTAAAAAATTAAATAAAAGAATGGCACATAATTTACTCGCATGCATATTAATAATTATAACAAGAGTCGCAGTTGTGATATGTGAAAATCTCACGATTCTTTGTCATGTTGTGTGTATGTTTTATTCTACTTGTTGCCATTATTATAAATCTATGCAATGCTCTTGTTATTAAAATATCTTCTTATAATAATTATTATAATATTGTAAAAAAGTGTGTACATCATAAACAAATCAACTTCGATGCTCACCTCACAACCATTACATGTAGTATGGAGACAAAAAAGAAGAGCAAGCAAAGTGATCACACACTGCGAAGTGTCTTGGGAATATTTTTTCCTCCTTGGTTCTATAAATTCATTCATTCTTATTCACTATAACATAGTGGAATGCAATTGTTCTCTTTTTATAATTCATGAGACATTAATTTATCTTCCCATGCGAAACTTCTTCGCATTTGACAATCGCATAATTAAATAATGAAAAAATATGAATAAAGTTGATATTAAAGTCGATGGGTAGGCATATCGAATAGACATTCATAAGAAGCATTTATTTTAGTTAATTTGTCAATTAAATGTTAAATGTTTTTTTGGATTTATAGTGCTTAATCACTATAAACTAAAAAATACTTACTTTAAAACAGTGTTTTTCAAACGTTTTTTGTGCCACGGCACACTTTAGCGGTTCATCACAACAGGACCCACATAAAGCCTGTGGTTCGTCATCGCCGTGGCACACAGTTTGGACAAAACTGCTAAAAGTTGCTAAAATTTTGTGAATGAACTTGTCCAAGATATTGCCTAAAACTTGATTTATGTCCTGAACTTTTAAACAACTACGAAAAATTCACAATAATCACCAAAGTGATCCTTAACTTGCTCATCAACCCACAAAAAAGAAGTGGAAGTAAATATGACAAAATTAGCATATAATGTGTGATGTGTGGCATATAAAAATCATAAATTGTGCTATTTACATAAAAGTGCAACAATCAACATAACATAATATTAAGTAAATTCGAGGGAACGGATCTGAAAAGGGGGAGAGATAGCTACAAAAAAGAGACACAAAAAAAGAGGGAACTAATTAAAGTTCATAATATCAAGTGCTCTAATGATATAGCAGGCATTTGACATTGAAATGAATTAAAAAAAATTATGATATGGTCAAATGCGATTGTTTTATGCTCAAAAAAGAATGAAATTAAATAAAAATTGTGGACCTTTTTATGACAAAGAATATTCCTTTTAAGCAGCACAATTGATAAAGATCTCATAATACCATGTCGTATAATAATAATAACCGTGCATAAATGTAAGCAAGATAGAGAGAGAAAAGGGGAGGAAGTCAACGAGAAGAAAGAAACAACAAGAAGTCATATGACGATGATAGGAACAGGTGGAATATATAAAATTCATAAGTCCATGAAGACATTTCATTAAGACTGTATACTATTTTTAAAAGTATTGAAGAAGGTAAGTGAAGTTTGTATTTTTATGCCCATATTGCGTGACAATAGAATTTTTTCATCATGGTAAGAACGACACCATCGGAAAGTCAGTGGAGCGAATCCATTAACAGGAAGAAATCTCAACGAAAAAATAAATATATAAAAAAGTTATTCATTATTTGTTGATTACAACTGTGACGTTTGTTCATTTGACGATGGCATATCGTGTGACAGGCGTCTTCAATTATACGCTATTTATTAGTGTCATGACGATGATGATGTGGTAATTTACATAATTATACTTTGCTGTGATTGGCTGAAATTTAAATATTCTGGAGTGTGTTTAAGGTCACGACTAGGTTTTTACTGTATTGAAAATTTCATGACTAGAATACCATATTGAAAGATTCTAAGAGTCATATTTGGTCGAAAAAGGGAAGAAGACCTTTGTAAGTACAGGAGCAACTTGGTGAGATTGCAAAACGTGCTACAGAACACGGTATTATAAGAATTGCTGAGGCTCCTCTAAGTAAGGTTTTCAAGTCTATCTTGAGCTAGTAGTAGCCAGTGATAGAGCTCCATTTCCTACAAGTCTGTTTGTCATCCCATTCTCTTGCAAATAAATCAAAAACATGACATACGCAAAGTAAATGATGAAATGATTAAATTTCAAGGAAAACAAGTTATAAGATGCGGTGACATGAAACGAAAAACTGACAATTGGTCGGATACAAAAATGTTTTCTGGATGGTTTACTTTAAATTGAAAAAATAAAATCATGACTTGAGTGTCTTTTAGATTCAACTCGTTTACTCCTTTTTATTAACTGCATACTTAAAGTGTGAACATAGTTTTGGGTTTTTTCCGTTTTGAGTGTATAAAAGAAAGGCTGAGTTGATAAAAGAGAGGATTACTGATGTCTTTGGAGATTTGTATCAAATCCAATACTACATTTTACTAATTTAAGATTATTCATATTAAATGACCTTATCGGTACTGTTTAAAATAATAATTGATATGCGTCTTAAACACTTCACTCTTTAATTGCATTACTTGTTTTTTAGTTTGCGTCACTCACTCAAAAAAAATTCTTTATAATTAAAAACATTCATCATGTCTCATGTTGACTGAGAATTGTGATATGAAATGGTTCTTTGTACTACAATCTCATACCGATATATTTTATGAATCACTGTTGGAGGCAATAAAATTTGAAGGATTACGCATTTTCAGATGACATTTTATTAAAGAGTTATTAAATTGCTTGGACAACTGTTGTAGCTTATGTGTCTTGTGCTTCTCAGAATTTTCATCATTTTGATTGAAGACCTTCTTTTTACGACTCCACAGACATCACATTACACATTTCATTATTGCTTTTTGTGTCTTCTTGTTTGAATTCTCATAAACGAAAAATCACGACGTTGTCTTGAATGTATAGAAATGCCAATAAAGGGAATGAGAGGAGAAGAAAAACCATTGGTTTCGTTAAATGCCAGAGCTTAGTCATGATTCATCTGAAACAATTATGAGATATGGTGAATAATAACAAGCCAAAAATATAGGCTATGGAACGCAATACAATCATTAAATTACTCAACATATAACAACGTAATGCATCGAGTAATACCAATTGGTAAGTTGAAAATGAAGATGATTCCGATGCTTCTACTCCTCTGTTCAGATGGGGGAGCAGCATTGTAGCAAGGTATGAGAGATGAAAATGAAAACAGAATAGTGATTTTTGTGAAATTTGCAATTTTTTATTTTGGAACTGAATAGAACCAAAATTTTCCAGAGTCTCGGTTACGACAAATTCTCGAAACCTTGAAGAAGACTTAGAACAAGACTGAGACCAAGACCGTGACCGAGAAAAAGGATACCCGTCCTTTTAAAATAAAAGAAATTGTAGTTATACTAAAAAAAGACAAATCAAATTTCAAGCAATCTTCTCATAAGTCCACTTTATGATATTTCTGCGGTTTTGTTCATTTCGCGAGAAATTTACAATTTTAACATTGGACAATTTCATCATAAGCTTCTTAGGCATTCATTTTACTCATACCGTTGATTCCTCATAATTCTCTCTCTTACATTCCTCATCTTCTCTGTGCTGTACTCTTTACCTACCTTTAATTTTACCTCGTATACTGTATTGTATTATGTTTGTTGCAAAGCGATTATTATTTGATACGACCATAATCGTAACTTATAATTATTTTTTATTTTACTCTCTGTTCATTCTGCTCTCTGTTGTACGCTTCTTCAGATACACATAATGTATATGTAGATAGACAAACCTACACTTTGTACAATTGAAAGTAAAATTTTTCAACGTTTTTTATATTTTTAGTTAAGCTTATCATGCTAAAACTTGGCTAAAACATGTTCAGTCACTAACCCAAAGTGCCTAATACTTTTCGATATCCCATGCGAAATTTCATTATCAAAGTTCGGTTTAAGAATGTGAAGGATGATTTTCATCAGTCATCATTTTAACAATTGAAACCAATTGTTATCTTCTCACTGTAGTCATTAGTCCATATAAGATCTGATCGATATAGCCTCTGTCTATATGAACTTCAATTCGTTATAGATGATTTTGTTCGACTGCCTCGTATTGTTCAAAAAAAAAAAAATAATATGAAATTAAATGGAAAAGATACCAAGAGGATAAATTGGACAAATTCTCACGCATTATTGGGAAGCGTAAAAACACAAAAATTTCGTATGTGTGGATATGAAATGATGATTATGGAAATATTGATGATTATAATAAGTATGAACGTAGGAAAAATAAAGAAGGTGAAAAAGAATATTTATTTTAATTAATACGTTTAGAAGATTCACATATATTTTGAAAAAGACTTTTTAAGACTACTTCGTTCATTTATTGAACAATATATTATATATATGTAAGTATGATTTAATTTTTAAATGTAAAGAACGCATGGATCTGTTTCATTAATCGCTGCAGCGCGCTATTCAGTTTTCTATTAACATATTAAGTGACACTTTTATGTCTAGTCCTAGCGTGACCTAAATTGAGGCCAAATTTGAGCCAAACATCTTACCAATTCGATCAGCGAGGCACTTATCTGCTTGAAAAATCTTTGGATTATAGTTTTTTATATAGCTTATGCCTACGTATAATCTTCATTTTAATGTAGATGTAGCTTATAACCAGGATTTTCGGAAGTCTCGGTCTAGGCATTGGAAAACCTTACTGTTTTAACCTATTGCATCCATCAGACATCTTGACAAAAGATCAGTTAAATAATTAAATAAAGACATCTCTTCAAAATTACAGCAATAAGATAATAACTGCAATAAATGTCGGTACATTCTGAGAGCAAATCCGAAAGACGAAAATTAAAATATTTAATATTATGACACCCAATAAAATTTATTACATCTCCCTCTATTGTTATCTTTTCATCCCTTTAAAGTTCTTCTTTTATGTGTCATTTATTGCTGTGTTAAAAGTGCATAGACAATCATAATTGAAAATAATACGTAACACAACGCTACATGCACAAAGAAAAATTATTAAGGGTAACAAAATTTTTTGATTCCTTTTCACTCAATGACTGTGACAAAATTCACTTGGGAAATCTTTTAATTTTTGTTAAAGAATACAACTTTTTTTTTCGAAAATCCTTTTATAAGACACAAAAAAGAGTAATAAAGTCATAAATATGCTCTGAAATTGTCCTTATAATTTGTGAAACTCTTTTTCTTTCATTTTTTATTATTTTATATCTTTTAAGCCTTTCATTTATTTCTCATATTTTTATTTCAGTTGTGCGTTTAGCATACTAAAAGAAAGGGGTTTGAAAGGGTAGGTCAAATAAAAAAGGAGTATTGTAACATCATAAAATATTAATTTTTTATGACCTGATCAATACACATACATGAATAAGTTCCAATTCTCTCTCTTCTTTCTTTAGTGAATTGAAGATAAATTTCGTTTATGAAATGAGCATAAAATGAAAGGGTGAAATATTTTTCTTTCGTTATTATTGACCAGTGTTGTCCTAAGTGTACCTCGGCACACTGGTGTACCTTAGAACAAGCTCAAATGCGAGGCAGTACTTTCTTACATACTTCGCTACCTGTACAGATCATCAGTGATCCATGGGCTCTCTTGATATTTTTCTAAAACTGGCTCTTTCGGTGGCTATCGCTTGCCAATTTCCAATACTGAATAATTCACTATCTCTATGAATAGCATCTTTCCAGGAGTTCTTTGGCCGACCTCGTCCTGTTTTGCCATATACAAAATCAGACTAAAGAGTGTAGTGTATAATAAAATGCGCTTCATTAAAATCTAAATTATTCATCTAAATCATCTTTATTATTCTCAACAAACTTATGACACCTCAAGATTCCTCCTTAACATATATCTTTCAATTTATTTATATTATTCAAAAGGCAATCAATCATATCAATAAAAATGAGCTGAAAAAAAGGATTTCATCTTATCTGACCCTAAGAAAAGAAACCAAAAAAAGACTATCATTGACCGTCCAAAGAGTTGAAATAAATTTCAATTTTATGTATCATTTGCCATTTTATGGATAATATTCATATTTTATGGCACACATAGGAAGCATATGAACCACAATTTATTAGAAATTTATGCAATTTTATGTGCTAGCTACTTATTGACCACTTGAAGCAAAATGAGATTTTTTTCTCATTTCATGAATTTCTAATAAGCATCACATCTATTGAAAAATTGTTACAACATGTAAGAAGGAGGATAGGGGATAAAATTTAGCAAAAAACTGGGAATAAATAAATAATTTAGGTATAGTGAAATTGATATTGCCAAAAAATAAGGAACGGGAAAAGAAATCGTAATTTATCTCTAAATGAAATCTACTTTTTCAAAGTATAGTTTTTATGGTAAGGGTAAGATGTTTTGTTTCAAGTGTTGCAAAGTTGGCAGAGGAATGACAATTTTGAATTTCTTTTTTTGGTAATGATGTCTGGTAATAATTAAATGATGTCTTTTACGTTAAAAATTGCGGAGTTATATTATTGTTAAAGCTCCTTCTAGTAAGGTCTTTAAGTTTGACTTTTGCCAACGAAAAAGTTATTTTTAAGTGACACCTAGGTAGTTCATGGATCACCTATACGACTAGTGAAGTAATTAAGTAAGTAAGTTTAAACTTATTCACGCATCCATCAGAACAGCAAAGGCACTCAAATTCAAAACTGCAATTTTTTAACGATTTTTTTTAATTCAGTTCCAGTCTTGTGATTTCATTATCATTCCTTTCCGGTTTCCGTCATGTCCAATGTCAATTAAAATTATTTCATATTTTCTGTTCTTTGCTTTTTATGAATGAAATCTTAAAATTTTATGTAAATTCTTTCCAGTCTCTTACCATTTTCTTCTTTAGTAGGATGGCACAGCTCATAAATATTGAAGTCGGAATATTTTAGTTTCAGTTGACTGTCACACGTAACAATCTGTCTTGAAAAAAGTGAATGAGAAGTGGCAATCAGTTGACTTGCCACAAAATAATAAATCGCTAGTTAAGGCATGCGAAGAATTTTCTTTAAATATGACCGAAATGGGAATTTTTGGTTTGTATGTAAATGTTCAACATAAAAACAGATTTGCGTGCGAGTGTCATCGTCGCCAAAAAGAGACAAAAGATACAGAAAAAAAAACAGAAGTAGCATGAAAATTATTCCCAAGGAAATGACGATGACATTAATTAAATCCAACAAATAATGACCAGCCGAAAAAAAAATTATAAAGAAGAAGCAAATTAGTCCACTGGCGGTTCATTTGCATATTTTTTTCATTTCTACCTCGAACTTTGATGACTATCAACAACTGTCTCAAGAACTGAAATATACAGTCATACAAATACAATTAGATCATACAAATACACATATAAAGGTTTCGCTCGTAAAAGAAGAGACAAGTTTTCATTTTAGATCATTCATTGTCGCAGGAATTTATTCATTCTGATAAATTTACTGCCAATCTAGGAGAACCTGAGTAAGAATAACAAAAGCATTGAACCCTTGAACGAGTAATTGTTCGATTTATTCAAGATAGCAACTACCATTAATTTTGGAATATTTTTTTTATCGTTTACTGAATTTCTTGTAATATAGACCAGAATAGTGTCCTTTCGATTTTCTACCAAGGGTATACGTTGTGATAAGGTACTTTGTTTTGATACATTCTTGGACATGCAATTGTGCCGAGCAAAGTTTAAGGATATAATTAGCTTAGGGGGAAAAAACAGAGATCATGCACGAAGTAACAGAAAAGAAAAATTTCTAAATTAGCAATCGATAATAAAATCTTCAATAAAGACAAAATATGGCAATTATGGAAATAAATTTAACCCAACCATCAACTCTTTAACTCTGTTTTTCTTAAAGTCTCAAGAGAAAACAAAACAGGAAGAACAAGAATAATTTTCTGCAGAAAAGGGATAAAATAAGAGAAGGTAATAAAATTAAGGGAAAAAATTTTCTTATTGCTTATTGTTGTTTTGCAATACAGAATTTTAGATGAAATTAAAGACAAGTTTGAACAGATTGTCTTTATTTATTTCGGAAAAAGAACAAACTTCAGCATTTATAATTGAAATATGCAAAATTATAATCAAATCCATTATAACAAATCCTAAATACAGAGGCTATTGAGACAAATTGAAAAAAAATGTAAAAGTGATGGTTGAACTCATGATAATACGGACAAAGTGAATAAGAATATAAAATAAGAATTTAAAACGGAACTCTATTGGAAAAAAAATTTTATTAACAAATTTCATCACCCATTAAATATTTTTTATTTCTTTTGGATATTTAAATAGGAATTAAATCCTATGAAGTAAGAAAATTTTTAAGAAAGTATTGTATTAAACGAAAACATTGAAATCTCCCTCAGAAAAATTATCAGCACGTCCTTTATCATCTGTTTTATTGCTCATCATGCTTAATTTATGACCCCTCAAGCAAAAACAAAAAAAAACATCCATAACCATTTTCAAATTTTATGAATGATTGTAATAAACTAAGAGACTTAAAGGGGTTTTCTTAACATTCCTTTCATGCTCTTCAATGTATTCATCCACAGTACTTCCCATTGAGTATCAAAATCACAAGCACTCGAGTCATGATGATTAGATGCGTGATTTGTGACCATAATTTATCCAGTTCATTGAAATCAGCTCTATTTATGAAATAAATGAAAGAAGTGGTCATAATGATAGTTAATTGAAATGTTGGCTGCAATGCGGGAAGAAATGATTAACTAAATGAATGATTAAAACTTAGACGTGTGGGAAAAATATCAGATTTGAATCATTTGAAGCATTAACTAACGACTGCTTAATTCATCAATGAATTTTTAATTTTTTGTTGATAACATTCATAGTTTTGTAAATATTTTGTGTAATGGGTAGTGGAATATTCAGTAGACAGCATTGGCGTAGTGGCTAGAATGTCGGCCTACCGATCCTAAAGACCCGAGCTTGATTCGAGGGAAAGTCTTGTCAGGGGGTTAAAAATTTAGCAAAACCTTCATTTCAACTTAAGCGTCGTCTTAGAAACACCGCATAAATAATGCTGTTCCTCATAACCTGTTCTTAAATATTAAATTTGTCATAAATATTGCCACAACCGCTGTAAACTTTTCCATCTTGTACTTTCTCAAATTAAATTAAATTAAAGAATCATAATTCTTCCATCCAATCTATAACATTAATCCTCAAAAGACAAGTCGGAAACCTTTCACTTTATATCGTCTTTTATCCAATTTGTGTGTGGATTTACCAGCAGCAAAAAGACATCGTTTTGTGATTACGACAGTGAAATAGAAGGAGACAAAATATTCTACAGGGCATAAAGTAAGTGCAATAAAACAAAAAAATGAACATAGAGGCGAGGCAGAGATGGGAAAAAATGTATGAACTGTTACATTTAATAATATCATTTTCTTCTCGTTCACCATCGTCATCGTCAACATCGTCGTTGTCGTCCTGGAATGAGAAATTAAATACCGAAAAATACACAGCAAAAGATAATATCGCAGCGAATGTAATCTACTCCTCGTGTAGAGAATATCTACACAGCAGTAATATAAAATTTATGATTGCGATATAGAATTATGGAGGGGAGAAGACATAGCGCGGCGCATAGAGTGAATGAGAAAATTAGTTTATCATCAAAGGCAAGGAATGAACGGCATCAGCATCATCACATGTCGTCCCTTACACAATAATATTGTTTCATTTGCACAATTGTCTTATGATATTATTAATAAAAATTGTGAGTTAAGTGAAATTCATGGAGGCATATTCTATTTTATTATCTTTTACGTTCCTTTTTCATCACATTTACTTCCTTTATTTTTTATTTATTAAAATATGCTTTCACCGTTTATTGTAATTTATGGTCGAAATGAATTTTAAAATTGCAATGAAAATTTTTGAGGATTTTAAAGAAAGACATGTATCTTATACCCCAACAGGCAAAGAGTCCTCTTTCAGGTAACGTAGTAGTATTTTTGCACCATGCTCTTTTAGTAGTAGTAATTGATTGGAATTAAACTAAGTTAGACTAAAACCACATATATTGCGCGTTCACCACCTTTTGGAAATTTTATGATTATATCCTACTGATTTTCCCTTTTCAATTACCGCTCTCGTCCGTCTCTGTCATGAAATCTTTTTCCACATTGTGCCATGAAATATACGAGTATGATACAAACATTGTTTGTTATCGTGACAATAAATCATAACTGAATATAAAATAATATCGAGCAGAATGGATAGAAAGAACACCTTAATTTTGGATTTCCGATGTAAAGAAATATTTAGTCCGTGTACTGTCTTTAAGACACACAAAAAAAAAATCGATTCAGCACATTAGAATGAATTATTATTATTATTATAATCATCATTTAGGAGTGGCTTGTGATTTATGCTTATCAAATTCCTATTTACTATACATATGCCTTACCAATAGTGCCGGAGACTCAAATCAATTTTAATTAGTTGCTGATTTGAATAATATTCATAGATTTATATGATAACGACTGGGGCTGTTTATTTATAACATCTGAGTCACAAATTTTAACATGCGATAAAAAATCAATATAATAATGATGAAATGTGTATGAAGATGTGTGTATTGTAGGTTTGTCATTAATTAACTAATTTCATATACGAATCCATACGAATATATTGTTTTTTACATTTGAGCATTGTCTGAATAAAGATTTTTATGATGAATTTCTATCAATCACTAATGCAATCATTCATTCAAATTATGCTTATATGGAATACAATGACGAATTTGATCATTTAACAGTATTATCTGACAATTTCGCATCAATTCTTAAAAAGTCTCTTTCAAATATATTGAATTCTATTAATTTCATCAAAAAGCTCTGTTAAACGTATAAAACATTAGCCAGACCAACAAAAACATAAATTTTTCACATTTAACAAGAGGAAATGACAAAAAATAACTTTCGATGTCTCATCGGCGCCTTATAGCCTGACAATTCTCTACGCTTCAACTAATCTCTTTCTCCTTTCTATAGTACATTTATACACATTGTATGTGGTTATACTTGAACAGTAAATAGGATAAGAATAAAATATTTCTTTTGATTAACGACAAATTTCATGGCACATTGTAATAGATGTATCGACCGTACAGATTATGTGGAGAAAAAGAAGAAAAGATTTTTAAGTTGATTCCCAAGGATTACGCACAACTCATACAAATATATAATAATATATGAAGATATATTAAGGAGGTAGTCATCATAAAAAGATGTAAACGAAGACTCATTTTAATTAATTAACGGAAAGAGAGATGGAATGAAGAGGAACTGAAAAAATAATCCGAGAGACATATAATCATTTGGGTATGTACCTTAAAGTGTAGTGACTATAAATTAAACTCATCAATATCGATCATGCTTACGTCGTCGTCATGTGAATGATTTTTTTCTAAAGGTAATTCCCATTTTGTAACCATTTAAATTAGATCCACAGACAGTTTATAAATCGTACCTCTATATAATATGAGAAATAAATCATCGCATGACTCTCTCACGACATCTCTCACGATGAACATGAAATTATTATTGCTAAAAAGAATCTTTTAATCGCATTTAGAGATGTTAAGACATGACAATGCCCTCATATTCTTCTCTCTTTGTTGATCATTCGTCATTTAATTTTCTGCCATCATGGGGCTTTGATAGAGTCTTGTCAAAGAAAGTGGTGTTACGTGCTCGAAGTTGCTAAGTATATTGTTTATGGTTTGTCTGCAAGTCTATAAGTTCTGTAGTTTATTAATAACATACATATTTGTAGGTTTTGTCGAAAACTGCAGGAATGCGCATCTAAAATGCAGGAAATACAGTGTTGTGACTCCTGGCGGACCTCTCCATATTTGTGTTGTATCCTAATTTGAATTCTTCCTAAAAATGTACACAGAGAGTTTTGTCAAATAAAACACAGATGCGCGACCAAAAATTACTAATTAGCATACTCTCTACTTACATTCTGATTCAATCGAAAGTCATTTTGTATGACTAATGACAACATTGTGTCCATTGAATCTCTTTTTGATTAAATTGTTGTAATTACGCTTTGATAATGATCAAGAAGAAAAAGTCAAGAAGAGAGGAGTGATTGAAGTCCCAAATAATGATGTACTTCTTTCAATAACTCAAAGAAAATGAGACTTTTTGATAGACAACAATTGATAAATTCTTGATGAGAAAAGAATGGATGTAGAAAGAGAAAGAAAATAATCAATCGAGGCAATAGATGAGACATCAGACAAAAATCAATCAAAATAAAAAGCCATTTGTCATTATTTGAGTTGCTTTGTTGTTTCCTGCTATTTTGGAATTTTCTATGAATAATTTTTTTTTTTGAATATTTTGTCAAGCTTGTGAGAAGCTTGATGAGAAAGTTCGATGACAGCAATTTAAAATTCATTTTGAGGAATTAGGAGAATTTTGATAACTGTATGTATTTGAATGTATTAGAATAGAATTATTAAACAATGTATTTAGTGATCTTAGGTGTCAATAGGTCAAAACATAATAACTTTAATTTAATTTTGAGATTTATTATCTAATGGTTTTTTGTATTGTGAACCTTCTTACGGTTTTTAAGAATTCAAATTTATCGGTTTAAAAATTTTTGAAGGTTTTTGTATAGAAAAATTTTAAGATTGAGAGGTGATATTAAGCTAACAAACTAAGTGATAAGCATTTAACTCAGTACTACTGAAGTACTACTTCATACCGCAGCTCTCAACGATCCTTGGTTGCTGAGATCTCATGCCTCACACCGTCAGCCAGCCGTTAAAAATGATATTATAAGCATCAATTTTTTTTACAAAATTTGCTAGAAACTTTGAAGCAGTATTTAAAAAATATACAAAAATCCCAGAAATATCATTTATTGAAGTCATATAACTCATTAAAAGAATTTCATATATAAACCTAATTTCTTGATTTTCGGAGATTGCTTTTTATTTGTAAGGATACAATCCCTCAAAACGGTGAAATGATTTTTTAAACATGATATGGAAACATGAACCAAATTCTTTTTGATGATTTTGGATCAACATGATATAGATTGATGGTGAGTGGTCGATTTTTTCATCATCACCTGACAAGGGTTTCCAAAAAGATACTGTGGAAAGGATGATATTATAAAAGGACATGAGAATAACGTTAATAAAAATGATAAATTTCATACTAAATCGACTGTTCAGTCTCACTTAAGAGTTTCTGTATCTCGTATCTTTTTTTATATGAAATATAATAAAAGCCGAATCAGCATGACAGTTGGGCCATTTTTCATAATCAAGTTTTGATGTCTGTGCGACTATGACGAACAGCACTGTTGTGAGTCTCTCATATGTCAATAGGTGGGTTTTGTAGGTAGACTGCTCTAAATATTTAATAATAAATAACGTATATGGATCGGCTGTAATCCAATTCAATTTCAATAAATGTTTTCATTTATTTATTTATTTACTTTTATTTTGCTTAGATACATTTTTCGGTTAAAGCAGTGAGAAGAACACTTTTTTTTTGTGATTTATTGAAACGCATTTCTTTAAGAGAAAACATTTCGGATTTGTTTCATATATATCACAAAAAGTTAAAAAGAATTTACAGTAAAAGCGCATAAATTAACTTAAACATATTTGCGACGTCATCAGGGGTCGGTTTTTCGGTATACACCTACTTCTACACTACATAGAACTCATATTAAAAGGTGTGCATCAATAATATGAATTTTTTGTTAATGAGTCGATGTGAGTCTTTTGCGAAGTGGTTCAATCCTTTGAGCCTTTGATTTCAATACCAAATAATTTATAGTGAAAACGGTTCACAGACTCCCTTTATAGGCTACACACAGTAGGAGTGCAGCTGTAGATCTCAATGATCTGAATACTTGAAAGTTTTTAAACATTCAGACAGTCAGTCAAATCCACAATTTCCTATATTTACATTGTATCAGTTGCATTAGCAAGTCAAACTATTAAGAAAACAGAAAAAAATAACATAAATAATCATTTAATCAAATTAAATAAGAAAAATAAGAGAGATCGATGGTGTAATGAGAATCGAAATAAAGAAAGAGATACAGAGAAAGATTGGTCAGGGACATAAACATCACAACATAATACAATCAATAAATTGTTTACATTGAAAAAATGACGAATGGACTCCTACTTATGGGTGCTTTATGTGCTGCCTGTATGTGCACTCTCGTGGGATTATGATACGCAATTAAGGCATTGAATTTCTATGGAAAAATATTTTACATTCCATAATTTTTATAGACGTGTGCTTGCCTTTGAATTCTATTCTTTCTTCTTGATGCATTTTGACAAAAGCAATTTGTCATTTATTTTATTTTTTTTTGAAATCTCAGTAAACATTTTATTCAGTTTCTTGTGTCTAAAAAGTTATTAAAAATGCTTAGAAAATTCTCAAAATTTTCATTCTGCAATTTTCAACAGGTTCGCTTTTTGAATTTGCAGGAACATTTCTCACAAACTATTCTCAACGACCATAACATTACAACTCCAAAATTTAAAGTAGCAAAAAGTGTAAAAGAAGCAGAACAAGTTGCCAAGGATTTATTGACAAAAAACTTGGTTGTTAAGGCTCAGGTTGTGACTGGAGGACGTGGATTAGGTGTATTTGAGAATGGGTTTCAAGGAGGGGTTCATACTGCTATAAGGTAGAATAAATATGGTTTTAAATATATGATTGTAGATTTAATTTATATCATTCAAACTTCTAGTCCATGCGAAGCTAAGGAATTAGCTGGAAAAATGATCGGCAATCATCTAATAACAAAACAAACTAAACAGAATGGATTAATTTGCAATTCTGTGATGATAGCCGAACGAAAATTTTCACGTCGAGAATTTTACTTCGCATTTGCACTTGACCGTGAGCATAATGGACCAGTTCTGATTGCATCATCAAAAGGTGGAGTAAATATTGAAGAAGTTGCAGCGAGATCACCAGAAGCTGTAATTTATGAGCCAATTGACATTACAAAAGGATTTACAAAAGAAATTGCAACGTGGATATTGAAAAGAGTAGGAATAACTGATCAACCAGGACCTGCTTGTAAAATGTTGTGCAATTTGTACAATTTATTTGTAAAGAAAGATGCATTGCTTGCTGAGATTAATCCATATGTAGAAGATGTTTGCATGAATTATTATCCTCTTGATGTCAAAATTACTTTTGATGATAATGCAAGGTTTCGGCAGCGTGAAATTTTTGAAAAATTTGATGAGACTCAAGGAGATCCAAAAGAGATTGCAGCAAGTAAATTGGATATGGCATATGTTTCACTTGATGGTTCAATTGGATGTTTAGTAAATGGAGCTGGACTTGCAATGGCAACAGCTGACATACTTGACTATCATGGAGGATCTCCCGCAAATTTTCTTGATGTTGGTAGCATGGCAACGGCTGAGCATGTAAGACATGCCATGAATATTATCATGATGGATGAAAAAGTTCGAACAATTTTTGTAAATATTTTTGGTGGTATGATGAATTGTGTCGCCGTTACCGAAGGTCTTTTGAAGGCAGTACGTGAACTTGACATTAAAATTCCAATTGTTCTGCGGTTACAAGGAAATAATCATGAAGCTGCTAAAAAGATAGTCAAAGATGCAAACACAAATATTTTAGCATATGAGGAATTTGATGAAGCAACGGAAATGGCTGTAAGGTGCTCTAGAATCATGAAACTTGCTGATGATGGAAATTTAAATGTTGCTATAACAATGAAATCTATATGCGAATGTGAACCAGCTCCTATCAAGGGTGAAGTTGTGACTCAAAAGTGAGTATCAGTAACGAGATGAAACAAGGGTAGACGATGCTGTTTAGTACGTTTTATTTTCCCCTATATCATATTTTTTTGGTCTTTATCCATTTACATGTCAATGAATATAAAATTTTTCATTTTGTTAAATTTATTGAAATAAATGATAAAAAATTTAAATCCTATCAACATCTTTAATTTTTAATTTAAAAATATAAAAATATATTGATGTCTGAAATTGAATAACTGTCAATAATAAATTTATGTTGATAAAATTAGAGGGTGTGCAATTTTATCAAAGAAAATAAAGATTAATATGTTAGAAAATTATTATACGTAGCTAACTCCAGCGACACAAATGAAGAAGGCACCGCTGTCGACATTTTTAATGCCAATGAGTATTTAAGCTCCGTGGTGACATCTCCTTCATTTGTGTCTCTCGGCTAAGACAATAAGAGTACAATTTTGATACACGTAAGCATGAACTTGTTTATAAAACGCACTTGATTTGAGTACCATTTATTAATTGAATACCAGTATACATTTTGAAATAATTTAAATTTGTACTGTTTACACTTTACTCTATAGCAATGGTGGGCAACTTGTGAACCGTGCAACAAAAAAAGGTTGCCTACAACTGCTCTATAATTTTTATTATTTTAGCAAAGTTGTTACCTCTTTCAAATAAGATAGTTCTTTAAAAAAAGATTGCATCAAAACTAAGGTTTTCTATTTCAGACCAAGACTTCTTGGTCTCGGTTTCGCTGGTTGATGGAATTTCCAAAAAATTCGGCGGCACAAAGGATGCACACCACTGCCATAAGCAAGAGTACGTAGCTGATAAATCACTGTTGATAATTGTTGCTTATCATTTGAACAGTTTTGCACCCTTGAATGAATGGGAAACAACAGCGAATAAAATTCAATAAATTTAAAAATCGATTGCAATGTTTGTGATAACAGAAAAAATAAAGCACAGTCGCTTATGCCAGCATGCAATCATATCATTTCCATTTTAATTCGCGTTTTTCTTTTCCTTGCATAAAAAATATATTCAGCCATATTGCATCACATAAGATCGTCTCATGTCTGTTTTTGCGGTCTTAATATCATGCTTCGCTTCACAGTAATGCAATAATTCACACATATTCGCGCAATTTTATTTTTTATTATTTTTGATTTTTTTAAACTTAAAATTTCACTTCATTCATGTACCCGTAAGGCATATAATTATCGTAATTTAAAAGTTAAAAAAAATGTTTAAAATTTTATTTCATTTTCAAGCTTCACGCGTGTGTGACCTTAGAAGTGACATCTTTCCACACATCCAAACACAATACGAGAAAAAGGTCTGTTTACCTGATTTATGGATCAGTAGACATTCAATGATCCCATAAATCGACTGCTCGCTTTCTTTTGTATTGTCATACAATTGCCTTTTGTCAACCTCTATCCACAAATATAAAAGAAAAATCTACAGATTTAACTTTTTCCCATAAAATTGTGTAACGAAATAATAAAAAATTGGCATTCTCAACGACATGCTGGAAAAAGGGGATACAAAATTATATTATTTTAATATCCATTGTTGTTGTGCATTTGTGATCATCTTTTTTATTGAACTAAAATTTCTTCGACTTGTGAAGCTTCTAAGCATTTTGACTAAGAATTTATGAAAAGGGTAATTCGTGGCTAATAATTGTTTAATGAGGGTGCATCAAACCTCCGTACTTAGTAGATGTAGAACTATAGTTTATATAATTTGAAAAGGACATATGAAAAATTTATCCTGCCTAGTCTCGAGACCATGTTCGCAGGGTCAGTATTGCAATAATCAGGTATCGAAATGCTAAATCATTCCGTCATCGGGTCACTTCGACTTAATTTCAAAACATCAGTTAAAAACAAAAATAAACTTGATGCGTTTTAGCACCTGCAAACTTTATAAATATTCTTACTTAATCAATGTTCAATCCTCTCAAATGTGTCATCATTTATTTCTATACAAAAACTAAAAGACAAATAAATGTGAAAAGAATTGAGGGACACCTAACGTGACTCTTTTTTGTACTTTTTTGAAATGTCATCTCAAAATTCTATTTTATTTTCAGTTCTCAAGATATTTTTTTCTTCTTTTTTCACGGTCATTTGTATTTTTTTAAGTTTTAAATGAAAGCAGACCGTCGTAACGACATTAAAGAAGTATTTTTTGCGACTAACCAAAATGAATAATACAGTAGAGAAGTTAACCACCTATCTATAGAATTTTACAGGTACATATACGTATACATTATATTTAAAACATAGCAAACAGCACAGAACTAAGGAACATAGAAGGAAAAAAATGTAATTAATTCTAAAAGATGTAAGAGGTCATTAATTTTGTGAACAGTGTCTTTTTCATTTCTATTATTTTCAATGTCATAAGCGCCGTTGGGCGGCTTGAATTTCATTTCTTCTCTTTTCATGTTCGTCATTTTTCTGATGTGAAACAACTGAATGACTGGTTAGTTGTTAGTTGAGAATGATGATAAAAAAATTTGAATTGGAATATAAAAGAGTCACATTTTGAAGAAATATCCCAGTAAGAATAAGTTGAGACAAATGATAATTGTTCATATTGAAATACTAAACAAAACTCTGGCTGAAGTGTTGTTGAAGCTATCGATCTGATTCGTTGGTTGGCCCAAAACAGGATAAAAATAGGGGACTTACAAGCTGTTTTCTCTGAAATGATTGTAGAAAGAAGTTTAAAGTGGTAAATATAACAGAAGGTGCCAATGCGGGGGCTTTACCGCTTAAGGATAGAATCCACAAAGGAAAAGACCTTGGAGCTCCAAAAGCAACATGATTTAGGACAATTTGAAGACAATGTCAGTTGATACGAAAATGGGTAGTATTTTAAAATTCTGTGATAAGGACACCAGTATAGCCAGAAAGAAATTTTTTTGCAAAAACCTAGACTGCACATTGGAGCATGATTCCAGTAAGTAAGTAAGTATGTAAGCAAAACTCATGTTTTACTAACTGGGATTTATGATACAATTTGACAACATAACATCATGTTCACAAATACATTTAGCGTTATTGTAAATGACTTAACATTTTTATTTGATAGCAAATCATCGGCATAGTTGTAAGAACACAAAAAGGCTTGGTTATGTTTTTCTCTCTGCTCTCTTTTTTTCTTTACACATTTAATATTGACAGTTTTGTTTTATATGTCCATTATCTCTTCGCAAGAATGATAGGCAAGTCTCTCGAGTGTCCACTTTAAAGAACTTTCTCTACAGTTTCTTTTCATTTTTTTAAGATTTCATCTCTCCTGAAAAGGGAGAAAGAAATGTTCTTTTAATCGATTACATAAGACAAAAAAGCAGAAGAAAGGCAACGACATGGATAGGTATAAGCTGGATGTCAAATTGAAGAAGGGATCGAAAACACGATTTTGAATTATCGACCATCGTCAACTTGTGTGAGAGGTTTTCGTTTTTATTTTTCTTCTTTTATTTTATTCGGTGAACAATAGAACTGTCGATAAAAGATTTATTGACTCACCTTACGTGACATTTTACACGATAAAGCCTTTTAGAGGCGTTAGCTATACTTGGGTACCAGCTTGTAACATTTACAAGATATTTGTGTGAAACCTTTTTTTATCGTATTGTCAAAAATAAAGATTGGGATGTGCTTTGAGTGTAAAAATCTCATTTAAAGTTGGTAATGGTATCATTTGTTCATAGTTCGGTTAATGTTTCGATCGTTCTGTGGGATTTAAAGGGAGTTTTAGAATTTTGGAGCAATTTTAGATATTTATGTTATTCATCAGCATCTATATTTATATTCATCAGCAGTATAAAGATTTTATGCAACATTAAATAAAAATTTGTCGCTCAGATTCGACGCAATGTGACATGTCGCATGACAAATATTTTCTTTTTCTGTTTCATATTTTTTCGAATCTCTCAATTTATATGAGAGAAGAATTTATTTGTTGTGCTGTATTTTTCTTTTTCGAATTTAAGAATAATATATGTTTTTGTATGTAAGTATAATTTTCTCAATTCCTAAATTTTTTGATCGATATACACAGAATCCACAAAAAGCAGATATAATAAAAACTTTTTTTAAACTTAAACTTTGCCCTTTGCAGCAAAAACGAAAGAATCGGAAGTTAAAGGAATAGGCTCACGGCGATGATTATGCAGCTTGAAATGAAAATTAAAAGATTTGCTGATGAAAATTAATATTGATTAAAAATTAATACTCAATAGCATGCTTCTTTTATGTTCGGAACGAATATTTTCTTTTTCATTATATATCATTCATTAAAGTCATACATCTCAAATAATTTGCCGTCGGTGCTACTTTGTTAGTAATCTGTGATATATAAAAAAATGTATCATCGTTTATCCATACATCAAATTATGCTATAAGCATGTATGGTGGCTTATTCGTTTAGTTGACTAGTGGAAGGATAAATAAGTAGATGTAGAGAATGAAACAATTAAGATCATGTTACCGATAGTGCCTCTTTTGAATTACCAAATAGGTTCCACACTCGTGTATTCATCATAATCCGTCTCCAATAGATATATTTATCCATACATTTATTTTTTCTATATCTAGAAGATCTTATGCGCAAAAGGCAATATTAAATAATATAGAAATATGATTAACTGGAACTATAGCTAAATAAACCATAACAAGTAAGTATAAAGCCATAGCTATAAGTAAGTATCTATATGGAAGCATAATCAACTTTAAATAGTTAATCGTGACCAAATCATTTCGCACACACTGAAATGGAGAAGAAACGAACGAAAAATGCTTGAGAGAAAGAAAAAGAGAGAGAATAGGAAATAAGTTAAGTCGCATGAGAAGATTTTAAAGTGAATACTCATGGAAGTTTCGGCAAATCTTTGTAACTTAATTGTCTGTCTGTCCATTGAGTACCTGTTGATCTGTTGAATAGTTTTAAAAATTTATGCCAGTGATGGATAATCTCTTGACCGCGGATTTTTTTGAAATGGCAAGGACCGCAAAATGCTCCGTAAAAATTAAAAAGTTGCTCACGACCTATCTAGGTAAAGACAACGTTATGTCAAAGGCAAAGTTAGACTGAAAATGCGCTGCTAATCGTCTGAAAATTCAAACTTGTATGCTCCCTTTAACAACACAGCCTATTGTTTAAAATGGCTTTAAAATTGCAATTATAGATGAGAACGAGAAGTTGTTACGATGAGGGTATCGATCGAAAAGAGGCAGGTGATCTAAAGAAATTATAGATCATGAGATGAAGAAGTAAAAAAATGACTATTTGTGATATTATTACTCTGTTTAATACATTTATCCAGTTTGATAGTAGCGATTTATATGATAAAGAAATGAAAAATTTATAGTTTCTAAATTGGCTGTTTATTGAATAATGTACCGATTTGGATAGATTTAGGAGGTAGATTTCGATGCGATTAAGATAATTGATTTTGTTTTAGTACACAAAAGTGATTTGTTTTAATGGCTACGTATTTAACTTTAAAGAGAAATAAATTCAATTTTCGATGGAAAGCGAGGAAACGTCTAAGTTTCTGAAACATATTACATAACTTACTATGTTTGATATAATTTATTTGTCTGATATTTGACACAAGTTTCAACATTTTTTCATAGTAAGCAGTCAAATTTATTTTATTCGATCGACATCCATACAAAATTTACATTAAACAAACACTCGAGCAGATCCCATCAAGCATGTTTTGCTAATAGGATCATCAGCTTTACTAGGTTTGGAAAACTCTTTGTTTTGTTTCATGCCATCATTGAAATCGGCTCAATATTGAAATATCTCCACATGCATCGCACGATATTCCATATGCTCACTTGTTTCTATTATCATCAAATTAAAAACAATTTTTCAATCTAATCCTAATTTCTTTTAAACTTCATTGCTTGTTGATTGAGATCAAAAAAGAGGAGAGAAAAATATTTTTTGGTAAAAATATAGCAGTTTTTTTTGAATAACAATAATTTTATAATAAACACACAAGGTGGAAAGTAAATGGATTTTTCGTTTAAAAAAACGAAGGTAAGGATAATTTGTTAATCAAATTTTAATCAAAAAACAAACAAAGTTGCAATATATTTTAGTGTTAAAGGGTTAGGGCGCATTTTCGCTATTTATTGTCATTTTAAGTAGATGATGTATCAAGAAATTCTAGTAATCATTAAATGAGTTAAGAATCAAACACTTAAGGCATATTCAAAAAGTGCATCGCATAGCCTTTATTTCATGTAGTTGCAATCACAATATTTTGATTATTTAACTTCTTGAACATTATATGAGGCTTATCAACAACTATAAAATGAAAACATATTTTTAGTCGTACCTAGAACCCACCGATGATGATTACGTTGATGATGATGAGGATGATTATAGTTTCGTTGAATGCAATCGATATACTTATGCAGTTAACACAAACATTTCTGATTGCTGGTTATGATTAGTTTTGCTTCAGTTATTTTTTTTTTCTCTTTTCATATTTTACATCTCCAATTGCCTATTGTAGTGTGTTATATGTTTTGCCGCGCGTCTATAAAACAAACATTGCCTGTGCGCGCGTGCATTTTTATATTGTACGTATATGTTATGAAGCAGCAAAAATAAATGCTATATAGCACTCTTCATATTAATATGTGTATGGCATGCATGGATGAAACGATGTGTATGCGGTAAAAGAAAGAAGAAAAAAATGTTACACAAAAAATATGCAAACTCACTGGCTGGTTAATGGGATGTTTCAGCTTTGCTCTTATTATTGGCATTGTTGTTGTAACTGGCATTTTCATCTAAATATGTAATGCGAGCTTCTTTATTTTTTATGCTCTGTGTGATTATTAATAGGGTTGCTCATTTTAACGAGATTGTGATGGAAATTAATGAAACAATAAGCATTTCTAGGTGCAGGCCCGATCGACACACGATGAAATGTTGTTAACATTTGATTGTAATTATATTGTCTACCAGGCCGCCGTATAGATAATTTTTACATATGCATTGTTCAGAGGTTAAACTGAATATTGGAGATAGTAGGTTGTAAATCTACAATCCATCTCAATTGTGGTAGGTAAGAAAGTATCCTGATATTTGGTCAGCTTGGGAGTCAAACTTTGACTTCTCCAATTCCCCGTAAAATGAGATTACACAACTTAACGTAAATAGTAAAAAAATGCTTTCTATTCCGATAAATAAGTTTCGTTACTTTTCTGACAACGATCTCATCCTTTGATCCATTCTCATTATCATTTCTCATAGAATACGTAATTAATGAGAGGGGTTACTGGTTCTATTTAACACTGCAATGAGTAAACATTATTTAATTACAATGACGAGTTTCTTTATCGTAGAATTCGGTACAGTTCATCAGCACATTACTGAGGACATTCAAAAGTATATTTGCTCTTCACATTTCTGCAATTAATTTTAATTAGATTTCTTTCGTCAATTTAAAGCCACAATCTTAATCGTCATTCTCAAAAATATAATGACGATCTTAAGACTCGTTTTTTTTTTTTTTGCATTTCAATTGTCACTCACTGTTTGGAGTAAATTATGCATGAGAGCAGAATTAAGCAAGAACAGAATTAATTTTAAATATAGTGACTTTGCAAAATGTCAGAATTAAAATGGAACAGAAATTTTTTGGAAATGACATTTGCAGAGAAAAGACATTAATCATGGGCTTTTGTGTGTGATTTTTTTTTGTTAAACGACGGAGAAGAAGGAAAAAATTTAGATCAAAAATTCCAAATTTTTTTGGCAGAAAGGCAGCATTTATCGACTAGACAGAATGGAGCATGGTAGTTTATCATTTCAAAATATAATTGCAGGACAATATTATGAAGAGGTATTATTAAAGTCATTAGATATTTTATCTAATAAACATTGTTGGACTGCTAATTTCTGCATCATCATCATCAAAAGTCAGCAGCCAAAATTTTCTTTAAACTAAAGGAATTAATCAAAATAAAATGCAGTTTAAGATTGTTGCAACTTTTTATTTTTTGATTTAATTATATTATGAACATAATCAATCGATATAAGGTCAATATTAAAAGAGTGGTTAAGTGCCTTGCTGATCAAAAAGTTTAAATCAAAGCCAATTCTTTAAACAACAAAAAATAAAAATAATAAAAATTCTTTAATTTTTGTAAAAATGTGAAAAATTTCGGACAGGACATCGTCAATAAATGCAATAATAAAAGACAAAGCGTCATAAAAATAGCCTGATACTCAAAAATATTAGCTTTGGGTTCTTTCAAAAATTGCATTTTTAGAAGATGAATAAAAACTTACAATTTAAAATTAACAATTTATTCTGACAAAATGACATGTAAGATGCATTTAGAGGAGATGCATCATCATCAGAAAAGAACGAAAAAATAATAAAAAGATTTCAAGAGAGTTGCGGACTCAAAATAATGACTTTGAAAATGATGTGTAGATTCCTTCTAAAAACTTAATTGATTGGGCGTTTCTGAGCGTTCTAAAAAATATTTTTTTCTACAATTTTTGTTGTATTTTTTCCTCTTACTTCAACAAAATTAATCCATGAGTGAGATATATCTCTTAAGACAATCTAACGTGAGTTTCATTAAATGTATTTAAGTGATTTGTACTGTCTATTATTCTCGCTTTTTTGGTTGTTCCTTACTCTCTTGGTTCTCTTTCTAATTGACTGTGTATTTAATTTTGAAATACATGTAGAGGAATTTTTAGCAACACTAGCAATAAGGCAAACATTTGATATAAAATAAAAAAATTTGATATTGCATAAAGTCGTTGCAAAAAGGACAGAGATTACGTTGAGTCCAATCGAATCTTCTTTTTAGTGTTAATAATTTTGATATATCTGTCACATGGACATAACAAGGTTGGGGAAAGTAAAGCATCTTCCCGGAGTGACACGAATTTTAATGATTATATCTAAGAGCAGTTTCGGAACAAATTTTGGAAATGTCATAAACCATATGCCGTGAACCAAAGTGAGTCTCGAAAAAGGATTTTTTGGATGCTTTTTTAATGGTTGCTTGTCGAATTTTTAGAATCTGCATTTGGATTCCATATGAATAAGTATGAAAACATTTTAAGAATTCAAGCAGACAAACTGCATGCTGCAATAAAATGAAATTCAGCTTAAATCTGCATCCGAATAAACACTTAAAGCATCTGTTTGATACCGTCTTAAAAATGAAACACATTGACATACTTGATCGAATGAGAATTAAAGAGAACGTAAAAAGCAGATTTTATAAATAAAAAAAATTAAAGTAAGTATGTATATCACAAATTATAGATACACAATAATTGTGTGTTGTGGCATTTGGGAGGAGGTTTTCTTATTCGTTCTTGTTTTATTTACTCATCTTCAACTAACCATATGCCTCGATTTTTTGTGTAAATCAAATTAAACCGAAAATGGCAATCAAGATCTCAGCTCTGTCATGTCTATTCCTTTTGATTGTGACGGTTAAATGCCACTTTTTTGTGTCAAATCAACTGTCAGAGATAATTGTAATGAGTAATTACGTAAGAGATGTGAAATGCTTAATTTAGTACAAATTATTGTGCATCATGTGAACAGTTTTTTTTTTGTAATATGAGCCTGATTTAAACTAAATAAATGTAATACTAGCTGTACATTTGTGACTCCTTTACAATTTTTAAGTGTGTTGATTCAAAGTGGAATCATTTCATTTAACTGGATTATAATGGGGATTTAGAAGGAATTTTTGTATTTTATTTTCACAATTGGGTCTGATTTAAGTGTGCCAATTTTCGTGGTTCGACATCTGTCTAAATTAGCGGTGGGTAACTCTGGTTTCTGTGATAACGCCGCTTTTTTACAAATGCCATGAACCGTATACCTTGTGAAGGTTTAATCGTGGCTTACTGCCAAGGTGTGTTGGTATAAAAAAGTTTGTCCACTACTTAGCTAGAAAGTAAAGGAATATTTCCAATTATTTCAAAAAAATATATAAAAAATTACAAGATATTTTTTTTATCCTTCCAAGTATGCTTATGGCTATACAAATTTCATATACTAAATGCTAATCTCCATGATTAATTCAAGATAAAGTTTTTTTTTACAACTGCAACTTTGCTTATCATTTTTCAACACTTAAAATTACTATACATCATTCAGCTTACATTTTCGTAAAGGCTACATTAAATGTAAACTGTAAAATTTACTTCATAGTAAAGCAATAAAAATAACATTGTTATGAGTTTTAATAACGGCACGTCCATAAAATCAAGAATGATGTTGTTTGACTAAAACATTTTTATACCAGAAGATGATGAGTATTTAATTCTAATAATTATTCAATAATCAATTCTTTTTATGTTTCGCCTACAGATCATTTTAATTATAACCATAAAAATATTTGCAATAATTCATATAATTATGTCAGTATGTGTAATAATCATATGTAACACTAAAACTGGATTTGTGATAATCAAGAATCTAGTTCCAGTTTTGCAGCACGTTCCATGAGTCATTTGGATATAAAGAGAGTTGATGACATTGAACGCGTCGTGTTGTTGTTTTATTGTTGGTACTGTAAACGATGCAAAAATTATGGAAACTTAATGTGGAGTGTAGAAGGATTTCCTACCTATCCTACCCTGAGTTTACCTATATACACTATTTAAACTCCACTAAAGTACCCTACTCCTGATAAAATCTCCTGTTTTAAACCGTTTCTATGATTCCTCAAATTTATGTATTTTCCCACGCACTTAAATCATAAAAATATTCAGACTTTTATGATTTCAACATAAGTTTATCCCACATTTCATTTCATCATTTGTGAGGAAGTTGGTGCAAGAAAAATATATTTACATTTGCACATTTCAGTTAGTGTGTTCAAGCCTATAAAAAATGTTATGACAAGTTTTGCAACATTAAATTCCTATACGACATATAATATCGCGTATAACTGAGAGTAGAGTGTGAATTAAAGGAATTATTGGGTAATAAATGCATCATTCTGCAAAAACCGGATTATTTTATGAGTAAATTGTGAAAGAAGACCACCAACGACTTCTTCAATAAAAAAACAAGAAGTTTTGACGTATAAGTGTCAACTGGAAATAATATTTTTATGACATTAACTTCCTGGCTTAGTTACTGACTGACTGACTATCACATACATCTTCTGATTCTTATACAAATAAACAAATTTCTATGTTTACAGCCACAACAAACCAAACATTTTCCCTAAATATGCTTCAGAGAAAAACTATAAACATCAGCGAGAAGATAAATGAGATGAAATATATTTTTTGGTCATAGTCAGTGAGAAATCAACTACGATTGATGCCATTAACATGACGGATTTTTATTCCAATCGGTCCCTGCTGTGTAATTTATCAATATATATTCACATTTATCACAATTACACACTTTTAGCTCTGATTTTTGTGATATTTTGATTTTGAGATTATGATCTATGTGATGTCTACATGTCTGAATCATATTAAAAGGCCAAAGTGGTAAACCTAGATCATTTAAATGCAACTAAGTATGTAAGGATGCTGAAATTGAGATAAAAATTTCGTGTAAAGTCTGTGAACAACTTCAAACTTGATATGATTTTGTGACTTACTTACTTACTTCGCTGGCTCTATCTATGAATTCCGTCTTACAATTACTGATACAAAATACAATCCTTTCTTTATCGTCAGCTTGTCTTCATAATATCCTAAAGCTTTCTCGAGTTTCTTTGCTATCAACAAAATTCGACTTAAGTCTTATTTAATGAAACTTACACAAGAAGCCATGATTTTGTGACAATTTAAATAAAAATTAGTTTTGCTGATAGAATGTTTGTGATGAAGGTAGAAAGAGATTTATGAAAAGTCATTACAGAACGCTACGTAATAAGTGAACGGCTTCTAAGTACTTCAATTAATTCGTATTGTCTTTTTTCCATATTTCTTTTCTTCTCACTCGGTAAAAACAAAATTTCCGATAATCAAGAACATTCTTCTTTTTGTTTGATCTCAGCTTCAATTCGATTTGTGAACCTAAGCCGACCTTCTTATTACATATCTTCGAATATAAGTAAAAAGCACTAGGTAACAATATCAACATAACATATATAGACACATACTGGTCTCTCTCGTCAATCAATAAGAATGGTGAGCTTATGGCTGTAATTAGATGTGGTGTGGCATGGAGACAAACTGTGTTTATATATATTCTCGTTTCATTGTGATCCAATGGGCATATCAGAATTTTTCGCCTAGTCCAATATTCTGTCTTATTCATGTCCGACAATGTTCCCACGACGTCATGTCAATAATGTTTGCAACGTATATTATTAGTCAACATCAGTATGTGGTCTCATCTTGGTCTCTCTCTCATCTCTTACGGATACGCTATAATAACATAAATGGGATTTCAATTGGACGTTCTAAAAAAAACTTTTTACATACGTATAGACATTACTCATTTATAGATTGCTTATAATTTATCAACGCGAAACGAATAAAATGTCTTGACGTATTTTTATTCATTCTCTTTCTTTATAATTCTTGTGCCAGTATATTTCTTGATAAATTATTTCTCATTGTCACATGAAATTGGAAAAGAACATTTAAAATTGATTGTAATTTTTCATATCGCTGTCAATTTATGTCCATTTCATGCTGCGTTGACTAATTAAAGATTTTTTATGGTAAATTTTTTTTGATAAATTGCCATGTGATTAAAATTATTTGACTCTCTTTTTTTCATATGGTCAGTTCCACTTTTTTTGAGTCATGAATATGCGTGTCGTTAAGTATTTTGTACCATTTGACATAGATAGCTGGAAACCTACAATTATTATTTATCGAGTTAATTTAATCTACCCTTTTAAATTGCTTACTTATTTTCTTTTTGTCGACTGTTATTTTACTCAAAGGGGAAATGAAGGAAATGTTGCTTATCGGATCTGGAAAAAAGATATTTACTTTGAAAAGTTTGTTATGCGGATGTCAAGAAAGTAAATATGTAACATTGCATGTTGTCACATTATACTAATTTTCTAGTGTGACAGAAACTGTTTTGTCATGGAATATTTGAATTTAATTTATAGATGCTTATGAATTTGTTTGCCTTAAAAATAAAACTATTAATAAATATGTAAACATGATTTAGTTTTAAAAGGTTTATATTATCTTTTGTTTAAACCCTATTACTGCAATATTGTTCTAAAACACTACTATACTGTGAGGCTTGGCCACTAATCGCACGCCTGCATTTCCTGCATTTTAAATGCACAGGTCTACAGTTTTCGGACCCTATTTGTTTTACCATATTATTTTGTCATTTTCATCACTTTAAAATTTATCTTAATATTAAAACTCGTAGAAGCTGGAGGCCGGTCAACTCGGATACAAATTTATTTGAATTGAAAATCTATAAAGAAAATCAATTATTACACACTTTTTTAATTAGCAAATAAACAAACTTAAAAACTAAAACAGCTTCATAAGCATGTGTATAAAATATACTCAATACGAAAAAAACAATTCATTGTTATACATTTAAATTCCTACTATGTATTTATTTAGTTATGCCAATTTTCAACCTTTGTTTTTCCATTCAATTGTAATTCACTTTAAATTGTCCGCGAGGCTTTATTTCATTTCCATCTACAAATATTATGAATGTGTATGTATGTTGAATTTTATTCGGCGTAAGAGAACGAAAAGCTAATGTTGCATTTTGAAAAAATAAAGAAAAAGAAAAGTAAATATTTTTTATACAAAAAAAGAGTTAAAATTGAATATGCATGCATTAGTAATATAAGTGTAAATTACTAGTTCCATTCATTAACAAACAGCACGTGCCTTAACGAAAAAAAGCAGAAGAAAAAATGTTGAGAATAATAAATCGTCTTTCAGTTATATGCAGTGTTTGAATAAATTACACCTGTTTTTATTCATTCCTACCTTTTGCAACACCAGCGTCATCTTCATCGTCATCGCTTATTTATTATGACTAAAAATTGTCTGCATACATATACATCTTCCAACTTAATAAAAATTTATGTCGAGAAAGATGTGGTAAGAAATTAATCAAGCATAAAATGCGTACAGACTTATTTTTCGTGCTGTATGTATATCGGGTATTCACCGTTCACTACTCATTTGAAATATGATTGTTTGTTAATCTCTAATGAGTTTATTTCAGAGTTCAAACAGGTGCATTATTGATTAAGATTAAAGAGTCAAATACTTAACAAATCTTCTTAAAACTCATTTATCAAGAAATACCAATATTTTATGGATATTTAATTGCTAGCTAGATAACAATATTAATATGATGACTATCATTGGGGGTATTTCTCATATTTATTGTATCGAGATGTAGAATAAACAGAAAAATGAGGAAAATTGCTTAAAGCTTGGCTAATTTAGACTTTTTTCAAGCAATACCAGCAAGATAATACTTAGATATGTGCTTACTGCAGAAAATAATTCTTGTTTAATCTATGTATTTATGTTCGATCAAAACAAATCAAGAAGGCTCTGCCACTCCAGAGTTGAATTTTTGGCAGGTCTACAAATCAAATCGTCTACATGTGCCATAAAAATGTTCTCCATATACCATTGTGTTTCAAAGAAAGCTAAAAAATTTATTTCTAACACAGCATTCCGAACCAAATAGAACAATCAATTCACGTTTAATGATTCTTTATGGATTTATTCTTCTACATTCTTATTTTTGATTCAATTTTTCTTTCAAATTTAGAAATGTACAAATCACAAATTAATTTGAAAATCAAACAGTCTCAAATAAATCAATCGATATTGAGAAAACAAAGAACTAATTTTGGAAATTTTTCACGCATACATCAAGTTTTATTATAATGGATAGAGGAGAAAGAGAAGTGAAAATAAATAAGTATCAAATGGCACCTGAACGAAATGATGGAATTTTATTTACGGAATAAGAAAACATAAGAAAAATTCCATAATCCACAGCATAATTCATCAACGGACCGGAATGTATCACGTCGCGAGTTCTTCGCTTCATTTACGATTCATAATGATACACATTTTGATATGCTGGTTGAGGTAGGGTATGATAGGTTTAAGTTTCTTTTGACTCTGTGTCTTATTTATAAACGTAAGTGAACAAAGCCTTGAGTATACAAATCTAATCCTAAGAACCTAATAAATTTCTGAAAAGTCACCAGTGTATATTATGAGGTTGGATTTCATCGAATCTGATCAAGAACTAGAGTCACGCGGGATTGGGGTCAGATTTTCGGCCATTTTGATGCTGTGCACCTCCAGAGGAAATTTTTGATTCGAATTAAATTTGAATATTTTTTAAAATGCGCTTTAAAACCGTCTTAATACTTTAGTAAGCATCAATCGAATTTTTATGTGGATATTTATTTGTCTTACATCATCAAAGCTCAGTTTTGTGGATCTCCTCTATTTGTTGCACGAAATTTCTTTAGCTTGAAAATCAAACATCAGGAAAATTAATTTCATACCTCATTAATAAGACTTGATGGATAAATATTCTTCGACTATTTCACGTATAGCACCCATTGATGTACCTTTTGTGTCTGCTGCTTTTTTGCTTCTTTATTTATTTACTATTTGTTATACTCCAATCAAAAATTTATACTTTTTTCATGGCTTCTCTCAATCAGACACTCATTATTTTAGATGGTTAGCTAAGCGACTCTATTGAGACAGCAAACTGTATCATTCCCATATAAAATTCAAATTATTCCACAGTTTTACTTGCTTTTGACTTGACTTGGATTTATTTTTTTACGCTACACAATTTTTGATATATTTCGTTCTATTCACATAAATTGATGATGATGAAAAAACACTTATTAAAATACACAAAGGAATTAAAATTTCTGACTATTTACTTTGAATCAGTGAGAAATTTATTTTTCCTCTTTCTCTTAGAATTTATCAAAGAAGAAGAAATTGACTATGAGACTTATGAAGTAATGGCCATCGAAATTTTCAGAGTTGGAGTATTAAAACATTAGTTTGAGTTTGCATCTATACGATTGGCAAAGGGCAGACAGCACTAGAGCCAGTTTTGGACGTCAACCTAGAGAAGCCATAAATATCAGATGATCTTTCTCCACAGCCTTCCTCAGATGTCGCTTAAACCTAACGCAATTGTTGGCTCATTCTGCCAATTTTCAATACCAAGTGCAATCTATCTTTTTCTATCGACAGCTTCTTTCCAAGAGTTCTTTGGTCGTCTACGAATTTGAAATCCCAACTCTGACAATTAACTTCCCCCATTAATCACCTAAAGTATAAATGATGCAAGTACCAAAAAATTATTTTAAAGACAATCTTGTCTAATAGGAAGGAGAAGCATAGAAATTTTCATCATTAAATGATCATCATTAAAATTACCATTAAAAAAGAAAATTAACAAGCAATCAAAACCAACAACCGATGAAGAAGAGAATATGAAGGCATTTTAATTTCCACGCTATGGATATCTTCTCTCTTATTCTTTCATACTCAATAATAATTTCTCAATCATTGATCTTGTGGTTTACGTGGACGTGAAGAACAGAATTGTAAGAAAAGAAAATGAGAAACAAGAAAGATGACAGGAAACATCCAATTTTGCCATTTAATGAAATGCTTTATATATTATGGAATATTGGTTCTTTAATTCGATTCTCTTTACGGTCATTTAAGCATTTTAATATTAAAATGAAATGATTGTGCGTGACATCAATGTTCTTATTCTCTCCTCATCTCCACTATTTATGTGAACTTTTGCATGCATTGATTTCTCATTTATTCAATTCCAATAACTTTATAAATCACCAAAGAATTGAGAAAATTAGTCATTCACTTCGATTAAAACAAGTCTAGGTATATATTTCAGAACCAAATTTTTCTTATAAAAAGTGAAAAAATATCCAATCTTAATAAAAAGGCGACTTAATGAAGCAGAAAAAGGCATATCGATATCATAAAATCGGTAGCTATAAAATATAATGTTTCATCTTGACATCAACGACAGCAATAAAAGTAAGTGGACATTAAAATCACGTTTGAAATGATGTTTATGTCTGTGTTGTTTCGTCTATTAAACTGTTTTCAGATAAACAAGTTAGAAATGCATTAGATATTTTTTTAAAAATAAGCGTCTGTAAATTTTATTAACATTGTCAATAAAAATCTGTTACTTGCTTACTCTTCGCACTATTAATTTCAGAGATAGCAAGTTGTAAGCCTGCTATATTTATCCTGTTTGTGAGGTTGTCAACATACAAGCTAGGTTTTGAATAGGTTTTTAATCCATTCTATAGAGTACATATAACGACACTGCTCGGTTTTCAACATTATTTTGAACGATAAGATCCTTAATTCCCAAAAAGAGATCAATAGAGTCGACCAATTAATTTTAATTTCTGAAGTCTATAGAAAAAAGATGCCGAAGGATTTGATCATTAATAGGTAGTCTTTTTTATATAATTTCAAGAGGAAAAACTGACCAAAAATTATCCTTCCTGTTCCAAAAATTCAAGCTAAAAATCTTGATTAAGAAAATTATATGAGAACACACTAAATAATTGTCGTCTCTCGTCGTTCTCTTTTAATAATTTTATTTTATTAATTTCTCATTTTGTCATTCCCATTTGGGCACATCAATATATTAATTATGCAAATGATGGCTTTTTCTTGTGTGTCGCCAGGCTCATAAAAGATTATTATACACATTCTTATCTACGTTAGATGAAAATCAAAAAACAGGTTTTATGGCATAAACAGCCATCTCAAAGAGAGTGAAAAAAAGAAGAAAAGTCGAAATATTCATCATCAAAAATAATTATAAAGTTATACTTATAAATTAATAAAAGGAGCAGTGAACTTAAATGTTTCTTTTATGATTGATATTTGAATATTCTGTTGAGCCAGTCTTTATAATTATGTGCATAAATTGGGACAAAGATTAGTTCACAATTTTCACACGTACTTACATTACACTGATTTAGAAATTGATTTACGGTTCAAAATGCCCTCTATTCACCAAAAAATCATTCATAATGCGATCTAGAATATTAGTTCAGATTTTTTTTGCAATTACTTCAGATTTTTTTTCATAAAAGAATATGACGAATGACTTTCGATAAAACATAACAATTTTGTGCTTACATCATTCTTTTCTTTCTCCATCCTAAGCTGCAACAACAGTAATGTCTCAGATGGTTCTCGATGAAAAATTACTGTCGAAATTTTCTTTCCAAGTTTTTCTTTTCTCGAATATTATTTTCTTGCTCTCTCCCTCTCTCGCTTTTGTTCGTGACAAAATTTCCTCTAATTTTTCGCTTTCGTCATCGTCATTTCCATTTTCTGAAGCAAATTTATCACAAGGGATTAATTAATTTATTGTGAAAACAAAGAAGAGTAATTTTGTTGTGATTATGGTTAAGTTTGTTATAGTTCAATGAATGACACGTAATTAACTCTAAAGAACAAAAATATGAAGCTCGAGCGATACAAATGACGAACAGTTACATAAGTGCCTTACTGGTTATATTATGGTTAGGTGCTTTGCTCAAATTTGGTACGGCAATTCGAAGAGTATTGGTTCAAATCCAATCAGTTTCTAATTTGTTTATTTCGGTTGTTTAGATATTTCTAATAGAGACTAAAATGTATGAAAAAAAATTTTTGATGAGAACAATCATTTTTTTCGATGATTAAAAAAATCACGATTTTTTTCATCATACGTTAATCACACGTAAAATTTAATCACGTAAGCTTAATCACTACGTAAAATTTAATCACGCAGGGCAAAAACACATGGTTTACAATTTTTCTCAAAAGTTTTGTGTCAATCACGATGAAAATTTTGAAAATTTTTTAGCCTTATTATTGTATTAAACTAAAATATTATAAGCCTTTACTTGTTATTTCACTATTTTAGGTAAATTAAAGTAGTTTTCTTGTGCTTAAATAAGTTAGATTTGTGAAAAAGAACAATGAAGTTTGATATTTTTTTCACGGAGAAACAAAAATAAATCCATTAAAAAACTACACAACTATGAAGTTGAAATTGGTTAATCTAACTAAACTTTTGAGAAAAATTGTAAACCATGTGTTTTTGCCCTGCGTGATTAAATTTTACGTAGTGATTAAGCTTACGTGATTAAATTTTACGTGTGATTAACGTATGATGAAAAAAATCGTGATTTTTTTAATCATCGAAAAAAATGATTTTTTTCATCAAAGATTTTTTTTCATACATTTTAGTCTCTGATTTCTATTGCTTAATGTATCAAGATCAAATTAAAACTTTGGGCCACTTTAGATTTGATCCTACATATTAATGAGTTTAAAAAACGCTTTGTACTAAAAATTAAATTGCACCAATGCCATTTGAGATTTTGATTTTCATGAGAATAAGCTAAGGATTAAAAAAAATATTTAATATACAATCAGGTATAAAATAAATGATGCAAAAGACTCATCATTGTGGTACAAAACAAGTCCAAGAGATTAAGCAGACTTAGTCATATAGATCAGCTTCATAAAACATGTCCAGAAATGTCCAATAAACTTTTACATTTTTAAAACTTTTTATATCGTAGAATGTTGATGACTTGGGGATTAACAAATGTTCTGGTGGTTGCAATATATAAATCAGTTTAGAAATTTTTAAAATATTTATTAAATATTATTATAGTTTCAAAAACAATAGCCATTAATATATTTGTCCATTTGGGTTCAAGAAGTCTATCTGGTTCTAGATCCAGTATTAAGTGAAAAATTAAAATATTTTAATTGTTTATAACTTGTAAGCAATCATAGATATATAAATGCAATAAATTTTATAATATTATTCAGTATATTATATTTGACCCACAATTATTTCCACACCTTACTTAATGCTATAAAATTCAGCTATTAACCTCACCTTCAAATGACAGTAATTTTGAATTTATTCAAATCGCTTAAGGTTCTCATTACATGCGGTAGTCGATGTTGTCTCATAATTCTTTTTTTAAATATATTAAATAAAACCACAAAATTACATGCAAAGTTAAAACCACAAGATCGAAAAACTTTTCTGAATAGTTATTTTAAGAAATTTCATGTTAGTTTTTTTATTTAACTCAATTGCATCTGGCATTTGTCATACTTTAAGAAAGAGGAAAAACAGTTACAAAAAGACAAGAACAAGAATATTCATCAAATGAAACACGCGACAAAGAGATTTTATTTAATGAAATTTAAATGACACGTTGAAGATCATGGAGTAAAATAAAAGCACATTTTCTCTGGTTTTTTTCATTTATTTTTAATTGAATTAATTCAATTAAATTTGAAAATAGGTTTTGTATGTATATTTTAAATTTTGGCAAAATTTGAAGTAATTTTCAATATCAATAATCATTAATCATGTTTTCTTCAGTTTTAAACGTCAAGGAGCAACAATCTAATATTCAGACAAACCGCACACGCGTTCCATCACTTTATAAACCTTTAGAATTTCATTTCAAATAGAGGTAATTAAGCTGCATATTGCCTATCACTTCTTTTAATTTCAAGGTGATTAATATTGTCGTGAATGAGAAAAAGGAAAAAGATGTAATTTTTTTTCAAACAAAGTCATTAAACAACAATTCGGCGCATATAAAACAAATAAGAGCAATAATAAAATATCCTTTTAATTGTCTCTGCTGCTTTTATAAGTAAAAAGGAGTGCTCATTTATTGCAGCTCTTAATATCTTTTAATAAGCATTTTTGCGAATGTGTTTGTGTGACCAAGGTCTATCTTCAGTTTCATACACGTTTGCATTTGAAGTGAATTTAGTGAAATGACATGAAAGAAAATAAATCTTGAAACCATTTGTCCATTCATTCCTATTACTTTCTACCCGACATATATTATGTGAAGCTGCCAAGTGGTAATAAATAAACGAACAAAAGAAATAACCATTTCAACCAAGGATTTAAGAGTGAAAACATCAGCCCTCGTGAGAAATAAGAAATTTATCTGTTGGGGACCTCAAAATTTTCTTTTGTTTTGAGGGTTAGGCATTGACAAAAATTATTGGAAAAATTAATTAGGTTCAAATTTTATTAGAAAAACCATGAATTCTAATGAGAAATGTAAAAAAATAAAGAAACTGATATAAACAAACAATTAAAGAAGGTATGATTGAGAATTCATAAATTAAGGAACAATATCACTATAGCTCGACCTTATTTATCCATAAAATTTGCCTAATATTCTTTCATCCCAAACCAGTCACTCAATGAACGTTATTATAGAGTGTCAGGGTAATTTTTCAAATCAAAATATTTCAAAAAGTTGCGAATGAAATAAAAATCGGCTGAAAATGTCACGATAATTACATTTAAACAAACTTGCTTTCAAAAGAATACAAAATAATTCCTAAATACGCTTGCGACGCGCTCCCGAAAAAAAAATAAATTTGTGATTTTTTCGTAGCTGAATTAAAAAAGCAGATGTCACGCGAAAATAAATTTGGTATACTTTGATTGATTTTAAAAATGAAACGATTTTTATATTTTGCGAATCAACAGACGTAAATATTTTTTTTTGTTTTTTTCCTATTTGCAGTGCTGATGCAAAATATGTTTTGAATTTCAACTCAATTGAATCATAAAAATTAATTAGTTTGTATTAAATATACTGCAAACTTCGAGAATGGCCAAAATTCTGGCCAAATACCAGATTTGATGAAATCTAGTCTTAAGTCAGAGTCAAGTAAGTTTGCTTGGTCTTCAAATTATACATCATACTATTAGAACAACTCTGTTTCAAGTCTATCATAAAAAAGGATTATGAGCTTTGAGAATTAATAATGGCAGACGTGAAACAAGCAATAAATTGTTTTATTTTGATTTTTGCAGACTTAATTTGGGACATTTTTATGTCAAATTGAGATTCGTGAAATGCGTGATAATTCATTGACAAAAAGATTACAGTTTTTAGGGGAAATAAAAAGCTAGACATTTAAATTATGACCTTAATATTTAAATAAAAAGTATTCTAGGCTATAATTTTCTAATAATATTTAAATGTTATTGATTCTAAGAAGTTGAATACAAAAAGTTTCTGGTCATACCGACTGAATGAAAAATTAATTTGACGATTTTCCAAGAGGATTCATAAAATATTTGACAAAATGACAATTTTTAAGTTTTATAAGTTGATGGTTTATTCAGAGATGTGTTTTTAGCATTTCTAAACATTTGAACAGCTTGGCTACCTCTGAGTCAGAAAATTCTTTAATATTATGTAACATATTATTTTTGCATTCTTGTTTAACATTACTTTTGCACTTTGTTTTAAGATTGCATTATTTTTGCATTTTGATATATTTTTAATGCCGCATTTGCACTTTTTACTTTAAATGAGCGGTGCTTCTTTCATATTTAAACAGAACAATCTATTCTAGTTGCTCAAAAGTGTCTGTTACATTAAGTTAAAAGTTCTATTAAAAAAATTATGAAGATATTTACATTAGTGATCTTATTTTGTGTAACAGGATACGCTTTAGGTGGCGATAGTTCACAATGTAACTCATTACTTGAAACCGTTCCTCCAATGATGAAAGCTGTCAAAATGATTGTGAATTTTGTTTTAGATAAAATTACACGTAAGAAATCTATCTTAATAGAAACCTAAATAATCACGATGACTATAATTTTTTCACCAGGTACTGTGCATAAAATACCAATTGTTGGAAAAAGTCACATTAACACCTTCAAATCTTTGCAATCTCTTTGTAAATTGACATTTGCAAGAGGTGTTAGCCAGTTATCAGGAGTAAATGTTGATTATATTCATGGAATTCTCAATGGAACTGAATTAGAACCATTTATCTCCCCAATTGATTGTATTGGATCCGAGCTATTGTCATATGTATCATTTAATCAAGAGATTCTTGATAAAAATGTTACATATTTATTTTCAATTGTTGAACAATCTCCAAGTAAGCATTGCTAATCATCATTTATTTCAGAATTTTTAATACAATTACTATTTTTTTACAGTAAATTCCAGCATACCATGCGACACAGTCATTCAAAAATACACTCCATTATACCTAATAGCTAACAAGAAACCAAAAGATTTCATAACTAGTGCATTAATGGGCTCTAATGTCTTCACTGATCTTGGATTGTCAAATGTTTATAAACAATTTACTGAATCAATAAGTATAATTTTCTCAAATATGCATCGTAACAGTGTCGCAGAATTTTTAAATATGGATCCTATTCTCGTGGGACAACATATTGATAATCAATCAATCCCAGCTTCACCACCACTTTCGTGCATCCATGGATTAATAAATGCACAAATAAATGCCGTTCGTTTAGCTGTTAACACTGTTAAAAATAACGTTACCATATCAACCATCCCTCCTAATTGCAATCCACTTTATGGTGAATTCCAAGCATTTAAGGGTATTTGGGACTATTACCTTACTGAACTTCGTGAAAATGCAATTAGTAAGTATAAATTAGTGTTAGTAGGAGGTAGTAATGAAGTCGATATTACAGTCCAAATGTAGTCAGACTTCGGAGTCCAGTGGAATCCAATTCTCATAGTCTTGTCAATTCTGAAATGAGTATTAAATTATTATCTAACTTCTTCTTTATTTTACAAATAGACAACTCAATTGCGTATTCAGTTTTGACACCATATTTCCTCGCTGATCTCGTTTGTGAGGTCGATGTGATGTTGATATTTGCAGCAAATAAAACAAGTAAATTGTCTGGTGTTGACTCTGATATAATTTACGATATTCTTAAGGGAGCTACTGCTGCACCATTTGCTCATCCTTTGAGCTGTATAGAGACTGATTTGATGTTTTTGGCTGATCAGGTTTCAATTTTGTTAAATAACATCATCCCTGGATTACACAACTTTGCTATTGAATCGACTAGTAAGTTACCATTGATAAAACGATAAGGCTTTTTATAATACGTTTTAACTACTTTATAGGCGAAACATCAACATGCAATGCAACTTATCAGGCTCTTTCACCATATGTTGATACATTAGTTACTGTGATGAACAATAAGGCAGCATTAATAGCTAGTAAGTTATCATAAGTTTTTAGGTGATCATTTTGTTAAAAAAATTTTTTTATTCATAGATGGAGCAATCTATTTTACTGCCACAAACTCAGGAGATTTATTCATAAACTCACATGCTTCAGTTCTTCCTTGTATACCAAAATTAGTTGGCACATATGTTGGTGCTGTATTGCATACAAATGGCTCTCCTGTAAGTGAATTTATTAGTGGAACTCGTTTGGCAATGCCATATCCATTCAATTGTGTTAATAATTTGATTTACATCATAAATAGCTTGATGAATCAAGCTGGTGTTAACTTTATTACTCGCACTAATGTTGAGTTGGTTAAACCAAATATTCCAGTATTTACTGGATAAACTTTTAGTATTTAAGAACTTTTGCTAACAAAAAATTAAAAATAATAAATAAATGTACACGATTTTATACCTAAATACAGTATTAGAGATTTATTAAGTATTTAAAAATATATTTGTCGTACTTAAAGATCATCCAGATACAGGGACATAGTAAAAACTTGGGAAAAACCTGACCTAGGAAACAGCTTTCAACGGTTTTCGGTCAACGGCATGAAATCTTACTAATCATTTTAAGAGTTCAACAAATTTTTCTTATCAACTTTCAAAAATTAAAATAATTTAAGAATACTACAGCAAGTTCCAAAGTTCAATTCTCAGTGATTCTTCTAACGATCATAACAAATTTGCATCAAAAAAGTCGTGAATATTTTCTTGAACAGAAAAAAAATTAATTATTCATCCATTAATTTTATGCAAAACGAAGAAAGCAAAGCTTGTGTCATCTCTTATCTCAAGTACAAATTTTTATATAAAATGCCCATGACCTGCCATATGCTTTCATCTTTCTTCTTCTCTCTCTTTATTTATTTCATACATTTCTGTGCTTCTTTTGATCTTTCTCAAATTTCAATTTGCATGTAATGAGGAGAAGCGAAAATGTAGGTGGAAGAAGAAGGAAACAGGCAGAACATTTAATTTTTTTTTATTATATTCTTTTACTTCGTAAAATGCGCTTAATCTTGACATGCAGAAGCAAATAAACAATAATAACAGCATCAGAATGTATTTATGTATATAAAAGTGTTGAAGACATCGCTCATATTTCATTTTTCAATTCTTCTGGTAGCAGAGTTGGAGATGCTGTTGAATTTTGATGGAACCACAGAATAAATTTGTTCAGAGGTCGAAACTCATTCATTTTTAGTCGGATAAAGTCGCTTAAAGTGTGACAAATCATGAAAAAATAACGTTAATTTCCTTGCACTGCCTTCCTTCTGCCTAAATTCATGGCAGAAAATTGCTCGCATTTAAATTCTTCCACACAAATAAAGCAGATAACCAAGCAGCAAAAAAAGACACAAAAGACTTCTTTTGAATGCAAATAAAAAGTTTTCAGTTGCCACGACTGATAAGGAATCTTTAAAGCACATTATTTTCAATAACGCGACAGAAACTTCAACAATGAATGAAAGCGCATTTTTTCATCAAATTCATTTGTCTTCCTTCTTTTTTTCTGCATTAAAAAAATGACTTGAAACTATCATAAAACGACATCAGCAGCATTTGTGTCGCTGTTCATTCTTGAATGAAAGATTAAATTACACGACAGTGCAATTGAGTGATATGAAATGTTATAAAAAGGAATAAGAGAGAAAGAGAGAGAGCTAAGTACAGGGTCAAAGACACTTCAATGTGATTTCTTTGTCAATTTGATTACTGCGGGGAAGTTAAAGTTTAAATGGAGTTTTGGATATTTTGCCATATGAATGCGAAATTCATTTGTGTCGCTCGGGCTTGATATTTGTATTTTGTGTCAATTTCAAGCTAACAGAAAATATGCAACAAAATCTTGTTCAAATAGCTTGATGAGAATAAATCATTCTTCAATACTGTATTTTTGCGGTACTTTCCTAGAAGTTCCACACTAATAATCAGTAGGTTATTTGTCATCGAGCACATTAAGCAACACAAATTATATGTTTTATAGTTTATCCTCTCTGTTCCTTTTTTCTTCAAATAATAACTTTTCCTACATCCATGAAAAGATATAAATTTATTTATCGATTTTTATCTTTTTTCCTCTCTTTCATTGCCTTTTCTCTCTGTTGCGGTTTCATCGAGTTTATTTCATGCCGCGACAAAGCGATCGCTGTCATAAATTTTGTGACATTATATCTCCTCTGTAGTTTTATATTTAGCTGACTATTCATTCAAACAGATATCGTTTCTGTTGGCTTTTTGTCAGTTCTTCAGGGGAATCTTAAAGTTAAGAGTTTCGTTTTCGGTCTCGGTCCAGTCCCTGTATCGGAAATTTGTCAAAATCAAGACCTTATTTAGAATTGATATTTAGGATATTCCTGGAGAAAAAAGAAGGTAACAAAAAAAGCTATTTTGCAATATTTCAAAAAATATTTCGGAAATGCAAAATTACTATAGATTAGATTCTAGTAATATCATTTTAAATTGGGACAGTCCCAATTTATTTTAGAAAATGCGTCGCTCCCTTTGCTAGCATGCTTTGAGATCTTTTATCAAAAAAATAATATAATTATAGTAGAGACCTCTCTAGACATTTGAATGAATATTTATAAGACTGATGGGGCAGTTATTAATGTTGATATTGATTAGTCTCCTTTTGTGTACACAAATTGTCTTTTTTATAGTTTCTCATAATACCTAACATAAAATAAAAACAAGATTTTAGAAAAAATAAAACTTTTTTGATTTTTATTTCTAAAGAAAGATTTTATGGGAACTTAAAATGACATTTTTTGATTAGTGTGTCCTTTGTTGTGTGATCATTCGAAGCGATTTTGAATTGGTTTTTAAATTTTCTGAATAGTTTTGTTCATAAATTTTATTTAAAAAATAATCGCATTAGCATTTGCGAGAGCTGAATGATGTCATTAATGTGGAATTTAATTATTTTTTGCATATTGAGTTGTTTCATCAAAACGATTTTTCGATCACAAACTCAACTATTAAAAGATTTTTTTATATGATATTTTCGAATGTCTTGACAATGTATCCGAGATTTCCACGAAAATATCAATTCAAATATTAATTTTCGAGCACAGGAAACAAATTTCAATTACATTTATGTATATGCTTAAAGAATAAGTCTGTTAAGTAATTCAGTAATTCTAAAATAACAACCAATTGCCTTCTTGTCGGAACTGTAACAAATAAAAACATTTGAATTCAGCTACACAAAAAACAAATCTTCATCCTCTTACATGTAAAGGGTAAAAGTCATAAAATTGGATATAAATCAATAAAAAAAGAGATATGTAGCGGCTATACCAAAAAATAATTTCTTAATTATATCAAGATTATTTGATTGATCGATGCGATCATGGGAAAAAATGTCAGAAAATGAATGCAAAGGGAAGGAAATGAAGATATTTATGAATTTTATTAGTTCCGATTCGGAATCCTTCATCTTGAGTTTTTATTGTTCAATTAAACATGTCTTTTGTTTTCCTGATTTAATTTGGTTAATTCCCACAAAATCTTATTTTTCTGGCTTTAAAGTTCTGAGTCAAAATTCTGGCATATAGCAGAGCATGTAACAGATAATATTTTTAATGAATGTCATTTAATATAGTTTTATTTTGTATCCAAAAACAATATCAGAACTGTAAAAATTTTAAAATAAACTACATAACGTTAACAGTGGCTTTTTCAGACCATTCCTTCAAAACATTCTCTAACTTCACTCTTAAATGACACTTACCATACAATGCCAGCAGCTTTACATCAACTCAAAACATAAAGTAAGATATTAAATTCAATAATCATTCATTTTTAATCATCTTTTATACATTTAATTTTCGCATTCGTTTATAAAAACTTGACATTCACATCATGATTATTAACCTACATTTTTACATCACAACTTTTCTGCATTATACATCGATAGAGATGACATGTTTTTATGACTTTATGTCGTCGTCAGAATGACTTACAATTTTATATTTATAAACAAATTGTCAGTCGTTTTCAGATTTTTATGAGATTTTTTGAGTTCTGGGATTTGTTCTAAGAGTTTGGTTCCATAGTTCCATTGTTCTTTTTTTTCAATTTGTGTAAATTGAAGTTTGATGTGACAAAGCTCGTCTAAAAGCTTGGGCACCATTTAAAGTTTTTCAATATGTGCACTGATTAAACCAACATTTAAGAACTTAACTTTAACAAAGCCCCTATAAAATCTGTCTGAAAAAAGACTTTGAATCTACAATGATTTATTTATTTAGTGCGCAGCACTTTGAAGCTGATAATTTATAAATGTCACAAAATTAGCAACGACTGCCCTCGATCTTTATTCGATTTCAATAAAAATTTTATTGCTCATAATATTAATATGAAATGCATGACAAGTCGCTATACTGTGCGATAAAGTAAAACGACAAATGCAAATGATTTTTGATTGACATTACTTATCAGTCTTTAATAAATTTTTAATTGCTGTGTTTTGCATTTTGCTTTCTCGTTTTTATTTTATTGCTCGGATGAGTTTAATGTGACATTTTTAATTCATACATTGCTGATCATGCTAATGTGCAGAGATGAGGTTAATAGTGAGAATGTGAGGTTGATAAGCATAAATGATCACCGAGTTTGTTCAAAAATAATTTTTTGTACTGTTCCTTATTAGTGTTATTTTTTTAAATCTGAGTGTTATACTTTCAGTTTTCCCTCAGATTTAAGTCAGACATATTTAATCTCTTATATATAAAATGCAGCCATCAAACAAACTGCATTGAGAACAGACATAAAGAGAAGTCACAAAAGCAATAAAATCAAAGCAATAAATATTTACTGAAATGTGCCTTTCCAAATGACATTATTCATAAAACGGATTTTATACTTAACTATATGGTAAACAAAATCAAGGCAGATTACTTTTGCTCTAAACTATTTTTTCTCAGGCTTGAGAACATCAGGTCATAGTATAGAAATACATTGCATAGTTTAAAACTTTTTATATTATTATTGAATTTACGAATAAAGTAGTTCAAATTATGGAACTTTATTATTTTAAGATTTACAACCTTGGTAGTAAGCTCTGATCAAAATCGCGGACGTCGCAGGTTTTATGACATTTACAAAAAATTTGGCCGTTCACTAGTGTGCCGCGGTGCACAGGTTGTCCAACACTAGCAAATGGCTATACACAATACTATAAAATTAGCATAGCTCTAAGTTAAAAGATGAGCAAAAAAAGAATAGTCACAATTGAATGTTATCATGAGAGAGGAACGTGAATGTCTTATGCATGAATTCATTTCACAATAACATAATGAAAATTCCTTGCCGGCAGCATTATGTGTCCGATATGCATAATATACCTTTATTTTATAAATCAAAATGCTGAGAGAATGAGTTTAATCAGTAGAATGCATTGAATAATCTTGATAATTCACTTTAAACAACAATGTGACTGCCCTAAGTTGGATGATTCTTTTTATTCTGATTTTTGTTTCTTTTGGGAGCAAGATGAATATGAAATAGATAGGTTTTGAAGCCTTTTGATGATTGTGACTCATTCAACCGACAGAAATTTTTGCACAATTCGGCTGAATATTGCAGAAAAATCGGAAGAATCTGCAGAATTCAACCGAAAATTCTGACGGTTTTACGAACATTTACCTTAACTTTTTTCTCAAGCATGAATTAGTTTTGAAGATTTTATGAAAAAATTGTTAATTACCTAAAATTTAAATCTAAACCTAAACGAACTCTGTTTCTTAACTTGAACATTTATCTACAATTTTACACAGTAATCTCTTTCCGATGTTATATTGAACTCATCTATAGTTATTTATTTATAGAGCATTTTGGAATCTCTTTTCTCATTGATTACCCTTTTTTCATCTTCATACCATTACTATTTTATATAGTTCATCAATAGATAAATTGAAAGCACAAAAGGTATATGTAATAGAATTATTGAGTTATATTTAAAGTCGAATGTTCTCATTCTCTCTATATCTTTTGTGAGATATTATCTGATAAAGTTCAATTTAGAAAACAAAGTAATTGAATTAAAGTCTTTGATGGAAATTGAGGATATTTGAAAGTTTCTTAGGTCAGTCAAAAAGAAGATTAAAATAAATTAGATTTAAAATGAGACTAGATATGCTAATATTCAATGTAAGTTTTATAACTGTTCTTTAATAAATTTTCTATGAAATTCTGAATCAAAATTTTAGTTCATTAAAGGGCTCTTACAAAACTGCATCCTAAGACGATGTGTAAGGCTCAGTCGAAAAATGCAGATTTGAGGTTCATGGCCAAACCCTCCGTTACAAACCTTAATCATTTATCTAATTAAAAAACTATACCTATCACATTTAAAATCGAAATATAAATTTAAATTGTTAATAAATTAGGTAGATATTTTATCAAAAATAAAAAATAATCTAAAATACTCTATCCACCACAAAAGAGAAAAATTTTATACTTATTGATATTAAGAAAAACACGATCTTTAGTTTTATTGTCACTTTTGTGTTTTTTGATTGATGTCTTTGGAGATTGATTAGTCTTAAAAAAAATAACCTCCACGCGAGGAAGTTAATGAACCCATTAACATTTTTCTGTCTATAGATATTTATTGACAATATTTTAAATATCTCATGAAATTTGCATTGCAGATTTTTAATCAATTAAATTTTTTAAGGTTTGTTGTTTCATAGTAGAATTCAGATCGAAATTGATGGAATTTAATGAATGATTTGTCTTGAAAATTGCTCAATTTTTAAAGATTAGTATCCCATTTTAAATCAGTGATGATCTTTTCACAAAAATATCTTAACTCAACTCATTTCAAATTTAACTACAGTCCAATCAATAAAACATACATATTTGTAAACTCGAATAATCATTTGCTTCAATCGTCTAACCTGATGACCCACAAAATGTTTCTCGTTTCAATTCGTTTTATTTTATTCAAAATTGAAATTTAATTAAAACTTAATTAATCGTGCGATTAAATGACAAAATTAATTAACAATTAATAAAAAAAAATGTCTCATTCACATAATTCGCCACATGTAGAGACAACTGGAGCAAGAAGAAGGAACAAACAGCGAAATAAAATTAATTATGTTGACAAAAACAACAAAAATATTCACAATTTAGATTACAATAAATAATTCGAGCATGTAAAATGTCCAATAAATGCAAAAAATAGATTCATTTTAAAGCTTATTAAGAAATAATCAATGTAGATGTGTGTCTACCTGCGTGAATTTAGCGATAAAAATTATGCAAATTTTCATTGGCAATATTTTATTGTAGCCTTTTTCGTTGTGTTTTTATCAGAGTTGGTGATTCAGACTAAAAGTAACATAAATTCCGATTTTTTCTGACACATATCGTCTAAGTTTCCATCTCTATGTTAATTACCATAAAAATTGCCGCTTGAATGTTATCTGGCTGCCATAAAAACGTATGCCGTTTTGAAATGGCTTAAATTATGATTAAATATAGGTTTAAATTTGGACAGTTTTTGTTTATGTTTCTTTTTGCATCTATAACCACTAATAATTTTCACCAACTTAGTACTCTGTCGCCTTGAAACAAATTTTGTTGACAAAAAGACGATTTAAATAATCTGAAAATATTTTCTTATATTGAAACTCTTTACCTTCCAAGAAAACTAAAAGATGACAGAAATTTAAAGGAGAAGGAAGAGCAAAGCAAGAAGAGACTTAAAAATTATTCAAGAATCATCAACATAAATGTTCACGAGGCAGTTAAACCTTACATTTTTCCTTCTTTATTCTCCCAGAATGGCTTTTAATTAATGATCATTCAGGTATCGCATCTTAATGCGAACTTAAATAACTTTGACGACACTTTTATATTCAACAATAACATTTGCCGTACGTTATCTTATCAAATTAAATTCCCATGACTTTAAAAAAACATATATCGAAAGAGACAATCAGGCAAAATTGCGACATAAAAAGTTACTTACCCGCTGTGTCTTGTGTGTGCTTTTATTTTTGTTGAGATGAAAAAGCAGCAAAGTATGTATAAGACATTGGACAGTAAAAGCAACGGCAGCAGCAGCAAACAGCGAAATGAGAAAAGAAATTGTTTAATGAATTAATGTATGATTTTGATAAGAAATCAAAACAAAACATTCGAGCAATTTATTATTTTGTTGGTAGACATGCCATGCCGAATAGTGGAGGGTAAGAGAGTAAACTAATCTGCCGTTTGCACTTCTTGTGCGCTGTTTGCTGACACAGTGAGGAGAGAAGAATTATTAAGTAAGAATGATAATTTTCGAGAAATGTTTAAGACGCTCTTACTTGCTTTGCAAGGATTTATGATGACCATGGCCTCCCTCAGATGTTGACTGAATCTTGCCCTATCGCTAGCTACACCTAATTTCTAATACCAAATACAATACCGTCTCTGTCAATAGCTTTCTTCCATGCATTTTTTTATCGAAATATTTTCACTTTAACTTGCTTTAAATCTGTTTGGTTGGACAAAGTTCCAACTTTTATAGTCGCACCAAACATTTTTGCTACGAAAATTCCTTGTTTCAAAATTGTGCTCATGCATTTGCACTTACATCGATTCTACATTCGTACACATATTCAAGTGCCGTCTTTTCTTCATGCCGGCTACATACCGAAGAACTTGAAGAGAAAATTTATTTTTCTGCTCCAATTTCTCAAAGTGAATTTAATGAAAAAAAGGAAGAAAGAACGAAGACAGAGAAGAAAAAAAAATTTATCAGATCAACACTAAGCAAAAAGCTGCACTATTTAAATGAGCAGTGAGAGCAAACAAAAGTCGAAGTCCTCAAGAATATATACATATTAAAATTACATAAATTTTGCATTAAAATTTTACAGTTCAAAAAGTACTTTGTTGTGCCCTTGTGTTGTAATTTTTTTAATGATAAGATATTGTTAAACAGATTAGCCTTCATCATCATCTTTTTTATTGATGATAAATGTTTTCTCGGGACCTTTTTATACAATTGAGTATGCATGTATGAAGATGAGGATTGGATTCTCTTGAACAATGTTCGAATGGATTTAATTGTTGACAATCATTTTGAAGCATTTTCATTTCCGATTAAGTAGTGAGAGCTGATGATTTAATGTTCTGATTTAATGCTATACTCTTATCCCTGAGTGTATAAAATACATAGTTTTATGAGATAATTTGCCCAGAAAGCACACGGAGTAGAAATGACGAAAATTCAGCTCCAGGTTAGCGTGACTCTGGCTTGAGGCAGGATTCAATCGAATCTTGCGTGGGGTCAGAATTACGCTGGCCTCAAGCTGAACTATAATTAATTTTTATTATTTTCTATTAAACCTTAATACACTAAAATGTAAATAAAACCAAACGCCTGAATTTTCATATTCAAAAACCTTGGTCTGATCTCAGATATATTTTAATTGATTCATCCAAGGAAATAAAACAAGTGTCACTCAAATTTCTCCATTTAATCAATATTACAACACATGCTGCTAATGAAAACAATTTCCAAATTAAGACAAGAAAAATAAATTTTATTCTTTAATAATATTTTTGATAAATTTCATTTAGCACAACAGAAGTAGCACAAAAAAAGCAAATAATAAGGAAATGATGATGAATTGCTCTCAATTTATTAACATGAACCAATATCATACATGTGAGAGCGTATATGACTTATTTTCCTATCCTTATCAGAGGAAATAAATAAACAACGTCAATATATCATATTTAAGAAGACTCAGCTTCTTCTTTACAATTTCGTCCACTCGTTTTCCTTTTCCACTCGTTTTCCTTTTCCACTCTTTTTCCACATGAGAAAAGAAATAAGAACTTCATGATAAAGTCTCAGATGGTCAACAAGCGACTATAATGATGATGAAATGTTGTTTTTCCCTTTACTTGTGCCACTCCACATTGTGCGTAACTTTTCACGTTTCATTTAATGTTGACTGATTTAAGGGAATGAAAAAGTGTAGGATGCGAAGCAAGTTGAGCACGTAGATGAGATTCATAAAACGTGATTCGGGTGATTCGCAAATGTTTTTTCTAGTAAGGAGTATTGAGGGGAGCAAAAGTGACAAAAGTGATTGCTAGAGACAATTACATTCATATAGACAAGACATAGTTTCTGGTGGTGGCTGCACTAAAAATAACAAAGAAGTAGAACTCGAAATTGAATTGGATTTTGCATGGAAAAGGCATTTAAAATTCGAGTCAACTTTTAGCTCTGCGATGAAGGTTTTATGGCTCTCATGTTGCCGCGATAGAGTGAACTTCTGGTACCAAAAAGCACAAATCAATTAATCGTTCATGTTATTCAGGGAAGCAAGTAAGCACTGGCATTTATAAAAATATATACACATTATTTTAAGTGAGAATCTTAATAACTTTTTTGTATAGAAAGAAGGGTTTATTCCGAAAGAGAGCTTAGAATAATTACATTACGAAATTTTCTCATACTCAAAATTAATAAGCTATATTTTTCTATTCATACTTACACTGACACAAAATGTCTAGGTACACAATAGAAAAATATTTATTTATTTGTTCTTTCATTTCAATCAATTAAGTGAGCATGACACAAAACATCAACAAAAAAACGCACAAAAGACTGTAAAAGATTTCAAGTTAACACACAAAAAAAGGCATCAGCAGCAGTAAACGACAATATACAGCACAAAAAAATAGTGAAATGTGAAAGTCATCAAGTAATTTCGAGGGTGATTTCATTTCATTTAATGACAAAAACACGATATGCGTTATACAGGAGTTAGATGAAGAGGGATTGCAGGAAAATTTGAAAATAAAAATCATTGACACACTCACTTCTGTTTTGTTTAGATGGTTCATTTCATTAGTTGTTAGCAAAGTTTTTGAAATAAAAAAGTAAAATCATAATCGGTTTGGTAGATTGTGCCTAGTTTCAACCCGAATGATATATAATGATAGAGCCAGCCTTATGCACCATCTAAGGAAGGACACGATATGGCCAGCGAAGTAAATAATTAAGTACTGGTTTTCTTGATTTTTCAAGAGTTAATTAATGTTCATAAAAGTTTGCCAAATGTGCTTCCTAAATCATTGTCCACCCAAAACACTTTCTTACCATCCACAATTTGTTGATCGAAAAGCATTCTTTCATCAGATATTTTTGTAAAATAATGCGACGATAATTTATTATTGTTTAATTACTTTACGTAAAACATTGCGTTGGCAGCAGATGAAACATTAGGGAAAATACACGATGACACGATGAAAATCTTTCGACATGCGGGGGCTGGGGTGAGAATGAAAACAGAAGAAAAATTTTTAGTTAACGACATTCCATTTAGATTGTATATCTACAGTCTCATTGTGATGTAATTAATTAACAATTAACTAATTTTGTGGTGATTTATATTCACGCTATTACGTGGAAAAATTTACATCGTCTTGACATTAAATTGAGTGAAATAAAGAAATTTATCATTTTATTTCGCCCATTCTTTTAAAATTTTTCTTCGCTCTTTCCTTCTTTTAAAAAAAATCCACATCCAGTTCGACGAGGGAAAAAATTGTTTAATTTTGTGTAAAAATTTCCAAAACAACAATTTGTTTTCCATCTGATTACATTGGAATGTTTCTTTTCATGTCTCATGCCCCATTCCCGACATTCATTGAATTTTAAAGTCTTGCCTGACTCACTTCAAAGGACAGCTCTCTTTGCTCTTTCGGAGTCATCGAGTTGTATGAGCAAATAAAATTCTTTCGTTTGTTATCAATTGAACGCGGAAGACTTTGAAATTAATTTCTAATTTCAACAGCCTAGAGTCAGTCATGCCACTTGAATAATTTATAAGCATAGATTCTTTTCTTTTAGGTTTTAGCTTGCAATATGTGAAAACATTGAGGAGGTGGAGACTGATGTAAAGGAGAAGATTGAAGAAAGTTTAAGAATGGAATGAGGTTTGTAAATTTTTAATGGGATTAATACTTACGTTTATAAGAAGGAATTGGAAGTTTAGAGAAGTTTTATGATTTTTGATTTTTGATTAAAATTAGCAAAGGATTTTCAATTATTCTGATTTTTTCTCATCATTTTTTAGTTTCTAGATTGTATTCCGGGCGACATTTCATGACGTTTTTATAGCAATCGATCTACTACTTCTTCAAAATAAAACAAATATATCTTTATATTAATTCTATAAAATTAATGATCCTTGATTTATCTTAAAAATCTCAAAATTCACATTTTTCTAAACTACGAGGGAATCTACTTAGCACAAAACAAAGTACATTCAAAACTTCATTCAAAATACAATAGCATGAGGAAGTAATGAAAAGAGCGAAAGAAAAAATTGCTCATACAGCAAATAACAACGGCATTTATCACTTGTAATGCCATCAAAAATGTACAGTACCATACGCGAAAAGCAAATTAATTAGTTTCAATGAATTTTAATTATTGTCATTTTTACTGTGGCATACGATCGTTAAATTCCACTCTACGGTAAATTTAGTGTATGCTACGGTACCTTACGAATATAAATACATATTGATGTTGATGGAGAAAAAAAATAAAGAAAATAAAATGAAATCGTGAAATGCATTTAGCAGCAATTTAACACCGAGATAAAATATTTTCTCACTTTCTTGAGAGGCACAATATTGTATGGTGTGTGGCTCAAGACTTCAAAATTCAATCGATAGGCATGAGCATTTACTAAATGTAAAAAGAGAAGAAAAAATACAGCCAATAAATCGCACACAATTTGTGTTATAAAAACTAATTAATCGCCTTTCGTGCTATGAAAATATCGATTTTAATTTGCAACGTTCATGTTATGCTACATGTACTTACTTATGTATATACATTAACATTATAGCTAAAGAGTATATCACAATCGCAGTGGTGTTGAATATAATTAATAGACATTTATTCGATATGATACGCCTATGAATGTAGCAATAACAAAAATAAAAGTTTCTTGAGCTATGGACATAAGTTTTGAAGGTCTGTTTAAGCTTGGATAAAAGAAAACATTTAAACACATCAAGTTATAGCAATAACATGTTTATATCTGATTTAGTTATTTTTATATGCTATTGCACATTTCATGTTGTTCCTATGCTGCTTTTCTACTATGTTTCTTTTATTAAATGATTTCTTTTCATTTCTTCACCTATAATGTAATATTTCTTCATTTCGTATACAATTTTTATTTCTCATTCTTTCGTTCATATCGAGAAATTGTCACCAGTACTTAGAGCTGTCTGCAACTTATAAAGATACTTTTGTGATGTGCTGTTTATGGTTAAAATTTGACATGCTCGGAAAAGACGTAATTTTGCATCATTTATATTGACAGCATATACTCATGAGCGCTCTCAACTAAGTTAGTATGCTCATTATCTGTGTGGGATAATAGATATGGCTTTGCAAATCATGTAATTTTTTTAAGAACATTTTTTAAGTGAATTGTTTTGAGAATTGAGTCTCACTTACTTCACTGGCTGTCCAGATCAGTTATGAACCATGGTCTCTCTCAGCTGGTTCTATCACCGGGTTCTGTCTGCAATTTCCAATGAGCTTCTTTTCATGGGTTTTTTGTCGTTTACGTTTACAAAGTCATTTACAAAGTCGGATTTAACATATTTTTGCCCACCCGGACCAGAACCCATATTGATTGAGCTTAGATAATTTTTGTTTTATAAAATTTTCACTAAGATTTACCCATCAAATTTTATTTCCAGCATTAAACTTGAAAATATAGCAAAGGAGAGTATAAAAATAAAATAATTTTACAATTATCACATTGCATGTATCTACTTGTGCAATAAATGTAAGTCACATATACTCATTGCATTTCATATAATATGAGAAGACAGTAAACGAGAAATAAGACAAAAATAAGAACTTGAAGCTCAAAGACGCACGAATTTTATTTCATATCTCTGGTGTGGCTCATATCTCAATTTTTTGTGTGGCTAGTTTTTTTTTAATTCTGTTAATATCATAAACATTTAAAATTTATTAAAATTGCTTCCTGCATGTTACAATTATATTAAATAGATTTTTATTGGCATGTTTTGAAATCATATCCAATCATTAGGTAACTTTAGTCTGCAGAGTTACTGCACATTGTGGAAGATTAAAGTCTCTCACATAAGTCATTAAATGATAAATGTTATGATGTCTGCAGACATTGCATTTAATAATTGTTGCATGCTATGTCCGAGCATTTTTTTTTTTTTATTTTACGTTAATCTAATTAAACTAATTTCAATATTTTACAGAGGAACAAATTTCTGTGCAATTTAGTGTGGCACTTAAACAAGTGTGGATATCACTGCATCACTTTGGTAGCTGTAAGGTAAAATCCGATTATCTTTGAAGCACTTACCATCTTTGAGTATTATTATTCATTCGCCTTTTTTTTGGATGTACAAAAATTATCTTTTAATCTCTCTAAAAAATATTCAGAAAGATAATACGTTTATCATCACGAAATCCTTTAAGTTAAGAAGTGGAAAGATAGGTATGGAAGTTATTTGAGTTAAAAAATTGGAACGTTTATTCTAGTCATTGATAACGTTTTTCAAAACAACATTATTGATATTATAGTAAGTAAACTTGCTTTTTACAGAAGTATCTCATTTGAAAGTCAATCTTCTGGATTTAAATTCTAAAAAAACTCTAGGATTCTTCTGTAGCAGCTATAGAAAAATCAGGATCTGTTGTTAAAATTAAATTTTCCTACCAATTTTTTGCTTGATGTTGGGATTTAAATTGATTAATAGCTTGATTAATACAATACTATCAAAGTGATTTTCCAACGATGTTTTCTCACAAAAAAATTGTCTCAAAAATCGACATTGATGACAGGAAACTTTAACTTATTTTCTGTCTCTCATATTAATTTTTTCAACTCTTTAGACAGTTATTTGCTGTAAGTAAGTGAACTAAACTGTCGACTGTCGTTGCACAAAAAAAACTCAATTATTTTAAATTACATTTTGCACATTTTGAAAAGCCAATGAAGCTTAAAGGCGAAGACTTACATTTATTTTCGTTTTGTTTTTAACCAGCCATCACTTTACCGCATGATGAAATTTTATTGTTATTATTATTGTTGTACTGACTTTTTTATTATTATTAAGATTCAATGTACGTGAGAGAGTTTTAATGCTTAGAATGTCCCTATATGTCATGCTGTATACGAGCTCACTTGCTCGTGTTTGTCTGAATAAAAAAAAACTATAAATATTAAATTTATCACGCAAACTTCAACTGTCAATTTGAAGACAAATTTTTCCAGGTAATTCCAGACCAATTTTGTACTATGTGTCGTTTTCAAGGTATTGTAAGTTGAAGACTATTCAAGTTTTATTTAATATTAAGCTATAAATTTTTTATTTCACGATATTTGTTTTAATTTTTTCTCCTTTTTTCATTTAAGCATTGAAAAAAATGAAGTGAATACTTCTCAAATTGGACATCACATCGTATGTCATTTTAGATTTCCTCTTCATATTTAGAATTGAATTTTAAATTTAAACATTTAATAGAATTTGTTATCGAATGGTGACTAATATGATCCCTTGAAATTTCATTCGATTTCAACCAGCATGACTAGTCACCATAATTTTTGCGTTTGATCAACCGTCAAAATAATAAAACATGCGTTAAGCAGTCAAATGCGTGCAGTAATTTTCTAATATAAAATAAATATCGTAAATGATGGGCATCAGGGCAAAAATGGCATTAAAATGTCCTTCAAAATAGGAAAAATGTGTTTTGTTTTGCTTGACTATACACAACTAGAACCGCCAATTGCATGCTGAAATATTGAAACGCACATTGCACGCACATTATTTTTTGTGCTGCTACTTCTTTTTTACTGACAACGATGTGCGTTTGATTGCATTTTGAGGTAACTGACAATTGAAGTGAATGCTTATGAAAATGTTTATGAGAAAATTTTTGCATTGCAAATATTTTTGGTAATTAGGTATTCTGTAGTTTTTTACAGAGTTGAAGTTTCATTATGGATTAATTCAGTGGTGGGCAACCTGTGTGCCGCAAGACTCTAGTGTGTAGTCAAAATTTTTTGGAAATGTCGTGTGCGAGACTTCAAGGTGTGACCGAAAAATAAAAGGATGTGCACCACTGGATTCATTTAAAATACTCACTTTATTCCTGCTAGACAAAAATCAATGATTATCTACATATATTTACAACTAACACGAATTCAATGCTCAATCATCCAGCAGGCCACTTAAATGTCATTAAATTAATTAAAAATTTTCATCAGTCTCATTTCGAAATCGATTGAATGAGCATGCAATTGCACAAAATTTCTTTATCTCATTTTGTGTCTGTGTTTATATATATTTTTTCATCGAATATAATCAAATAAATTGCTATCATTTACATCCACTCATCCGAAAATATTTTCTCATTTTGATAATGAAAATTCAATGAATAATTCGAGTGGACTGAGTTTCCCTATAAAATGCAAATGAGAAAAAAGGATTGGCTTGGTAAAAATTTTATTCAACAATTTTTGGGGATATTTTTCCCATCAACTTGACATTACCGCTCACACAATCCTTTCAATTCAATCTATTGCATTAGTTTAATGGGATTTCCACTTGATTTTTTGATGTTTACATTGTGAAAATGCAAACATGGAATATTTTCATTCGATTTTTCATTTGCATGACAAAACGCAAAATGTACATTTTCATCAATTTGATTGTGATGATGTTTCAACATGGGATACGATGATTTCTGTTATTTCAATTTATTTATAAGCATTGTAACATTTTTTTAATGATTTCCATTCAAAAATGTTTGGTGCAAAATTACGATTTAATAAGATTTGATACTGATAATGAAATCAAATATTAACATCGTTAACTAGCTTGAAACCTTAAAAATCAACCCCCTCTACCCTTGGAGACAGTATTGACTGAGTGTACGCATGAGCACGCTCTTAGGTGAGTATGCTCTTCGTCTGTTTGGATAATATGCTATATAGGATGAATAACTCAATTTACAGTACTTGCGATAAAAAATCAGTAAATTAATAAATCATTCATTCACATGACAGGTATTTATGAATTGATGTCACCATACTTAATACATTATGTATATTTAAATAAACAGCACCATAATTGTTATCAAAGCACATGCTGCCTTTCCCTTACATACTTACACATGATTGTCTATTTGCATATTCACATTCACTTCATATTTCAATTTCATGACAGTCATTGAGTGATATCATTGAGTATATGAATGGTTATATTAATAATAAAAGTAGAAGGAGACTAAACAAAAAAATGGAAATGAAAAGAAAGAAGCGAAATTGCCCAATTTGACTTCATTAATTTATCCATGCATGATATTGCTTATAGCGCATATAGATCGCTTAGTAGACTAAACGAGTTAAAAAGGTGTAGTAGGCTTTTGTGCTTAGCATGATTTTGAGTTCGGTTTTTAAATAATAAAAATCATTAGTTGTCTGATATTATTATTTTTATGACTCGTTGGATACTAAATACACGAGGCAAACTATTTTTACCAACAAAATTAAATTCATTTAACCTGCAGACCAAATTAATTAGTATTTTATAAAATCTTAAGAAAATTTTCAAAATCAATTGATTAGTTTAAAACGCGCTAAAAATCACATGATTTCAATCCTCCATCCATTTAATCGACATCAAATCGAAAGTCATTAAAAAACAAAGTGGCAAAAAGAGTGTGTACACATGACAACTCTACTCGAAATTTATATATGTGACGACGAAGGCACCTATTGTCACGAATGGTGTGAACTGCTTCAGATGTCCCATTGTAATATTTGACAAAGAGGAGCTACAATGTATGAATAAAAGACACGATTTGTGCGTGTAAATGCCGTGCCATTGTTCACACAATTTCAAATTTAATGATTTTTTTTCTGCGAGAATTTTTTTTATTAATTTATAGGTATTAATAGTTTTTGACATGCTGATGCTAACCCCATGTATGCCACTGAAATAATCGAACAAATATTTTTGAAAAAATTTTAGTTAAATTTATCATTGGTGATAGTTTTTGTTTCTGGATTGAATCTAGCAAAATAAGCATTTGAAAAAATTTGCATAAGAAAAGTTCCTTCTTACAACAGCACTAATCTCCTCATTGTGATTTGGATCAGATATACCTTCTCCTTTCATAATAACTAAGTATAAATATTCAATAGCTTTAAACAAAAACTTTTATTAAACACAATTTGTTGCACATTATATTCATGATCTCGTCGTTTCTTGCTGCATTTTTTAGCACAATTTCATAAACTTGTTTACTAAAGAGTGGCTAAAAATGCACTCTGTGTTGTTGAACAGAAAAGAAAATTCATTAAAAATCGCAAAGAGTTTAGCATTGGGAATAGGTAAAGGGTAGTCAGCTATAGAGACAATTTTAGACGCAAACTAAAAGAGGCGATGTATCACAGATGATCTGTTCGACCAGCAAAGTCAGTAAATGAGAAATTTGATTTTTACTAATTGCATTTTTTTAATTTTCAAATACTGATCGTTGCGTCAAAAATGCGCTAACGTAACTTGATCAAGCTCAAAAACTTTTAAAATTTTTATTTAGTTAGAAGCAAATTGAAACAGAGATTGCAGTACAACTGATAAGATTAATGCTTGTGTGGCTTTTTCTCTGTTCATTCATTTCACAATATATTGAAAAAAAGTTTATTTCTGTTTTATAATCGAATTGCACTGTCGCCTTAAAACAATGGCATTTGCCTAACAAATTATGCAAATAAAATTCAATAAACAAACGGTTATTTTCCTCTTTTATTTTTGAGATAGTTTTTTATTGATAGAAATTGGTCATATTATGGGCATTTTTCATATATTTTGGTTTAAAGTCTTTTATTATTTAATGAAATTACAAATATGGATTTTTGTGCATAGATATGAATTAATTTCTATCGTATGGAGCAAGTGGAAATATATTAGAAGGTATTTGTAACTATTTAGTCATTAAAATTCTTTAGTAATTTATTTTGAAATGCAATCGAATTGTTATCAAAAATCAAATTCTAACCTAATGTAACCATGCTCCTATGAGGAACTTAGGTTGCAACAAAAGCTATTTGACTCTTTTACCGGCTCTGTCGCGTGGTTTTTGCAAATTATGTGTTCGAACATTAAGCTGACTATTCCGAAACAAACATGTGTTTCTTTTACAGCATTAATATTATTTTACGAAGTGTATGCCTATTCTAACCGTACTTCGTCTGAATCTCTTTATTGACGTCTTGTTTATCTGTTAATTATAAAAGTTATTCACGATTCCTAGTGTCCAGTGCCAGTAGTTAATGACTTGGTATAAGGTTTTTCTGACTAGGGGATAGCTGACCTGGTCACAAACCATGCTTCAAATATCTGTAATGGTTGGCAAATAATAATTTAAAATCTATCCTTTCTCGTGTAATCCAAGTACACTTGTTCCAAATTTTTACCTGAATACACGCTGTAAACATAAATCACTTGCAATACTTTCCTTGAATAGTATTTTTGTAGTCCTCCTTTTCATAAATATTTTCCAATCATCATCAAATCATCTCACAAGTGCTGTCAACAATTTCCTCTCACCAAGTATACACAATATACTTTATCTCCATTCTTATTAAATGTTTGACTTCGTATCAACTACTTCTTCTCTTTTTTCATTTTATCATGAAAAAATGTATGAACAGAAATATTTCATTTTCTGCATCATATCCCCACTTGGCCACTTTATCATTGAGCTGTTGACATTTTGATATCTAATGAGTGGCAATAAATAATTTTTTTCCTTCTTCTTCCTGATTTTTTTTCTTATTTTTCATTTCATTTCACCCACGTACGTATGAATACAACACATAACAATGCAATGTATTAAAGAATATGTCATTTCATAATTGCTGAAGGAAAGTGGAAGTAGCAATAGCAAGAATTCATTTTCCAGTAGATTAAATACATGAAATGAAATTTTTATGTAAAAATGGGAGAGATCAGTAGTGGTTTATTGGATTTTTAAATATATTTTTTTTTTCGAAATTTGTCTGTAGTTGAAAACATGAATTTCAAATTGATGACCCGAGCGATACATTTTATTAATACCAAAAACCGCCACTTTTTTTCCAACTCTGGTTTAAATTTTACCATTTATAACTTGAAAAATTGCCTCCTAGGCTGCTGCTGATGTTGTTTTTCCTGCTTCTATCAAAACGAAGGCGTTTCAGAATTTTCCCGTCAAATAATCAGCCGCAATAAGAAAATGTGGAAGAAATCACTTTGATCTTTTATTTGCGACTTACAAACTTCTCCTTCTCACAGCAATGAATGATTTTTTTTGATTCCATTATTTCAGTCAAAATATATTAAAGAAATGAGATTATGAGCCGCGAGAATTTGAATTTAATGTCATTTAAAATTCATAAAAGAAGAGAATATTAGAGACATAAAAATGTTATGAGGAAGACAAACAGATAGAAGGGGGAAAGAAGTAAAAAAGTGATGGATTAAAACGAGTAGAATATTGGCAAATGTCATGTCGTTTAATATTTTATGACATTACCCTTGAGAAATTTCCTTCATAGACATTCTGAATGTGATGCTGAAACTGATGTTCGAATGAATATATATGCCATTGGCACATGGATAAAAGGAAGACAATTACAGTCACAGATCACGTATAAAGTTTTGATACATACTTGTTAAAACGTTGCCACAATGAGAAAAAATAAAAAAGGAACAAGGAATTAAATTGTTTAATAAACATAAATATCACTGCAGATAAATACATATTTTCCTATTGTTATATTTCATGCTACATATCAGACATAAAAATTAATGTTTTTAAAATATTTTTTAGTCATTTTAAGAAAGTTGCATTTGGTTTCGGTAATTGGCAGATGGAAACCAGCCCTATAGCTGGTCCAGGTTTAAGAGATGACTAAGGGAGGTCATATATCGCAATTGATCTGTACGACCAGCGAAGTAAGTGAGTAACTGTTCCATTTTTACCCATTTCAAAATAGTCGGTCATAATTCCCGCAAGATATTTTTTTTGGTAAACCATACCACATAAAAATCATAAGTTGTATCTTCAAAAGATAAAACGAAGCCAAAACTTATCTACCCATTTTTTCTGTTGCCTTCAAATTTTTATTCTAATTGCACAACATCTGTTTTTTACACACAATCATCTTGTCTAATGTTCTTTTTTCTGTAAAATCATCAAATGAAAAAAATTATAATGATTCAACAGATGTAACATATACGAGCATAAAACGATATTGACCACAGCACCATGGCCAGTATTAGACATAAAAATGACGGTAGTAGAACCGGTGAGGAAAAGTTTCGTGATTTAATGAGCTAAAGATGATGATGATGGAATGGAAGTAAGAAAGAATGCGCACTTATTGGTCATTAGCCGCTCAATAATCAAACGCCAATTGCACATGTAAATCGCTTTAGATAACCACTGAATCCGCGCATAAATAAGACGCACAAACGATCTGGCGTAACTGTCTTAATTACTGCTATGCACTGCTACTTGCATTTATTTCTACATAAAGTGCCCCATAGTGGATGTGAGGAAATGAGTGGAAGGAATTGATGCAACAAGTTGACTGTTGAAGATTTTTTCTTTTACTTTAACACGACAAATAAAATCAGTAAGATGAAAAAGTGAGTTTGATGATGAATGAAACGCATTTGAATAAGTTTTTTGTGCATGTTATGGATTGGTTTTGATAAGGGTTTGGCCAAGAAAAGCAGGCCTCCATTGCCTCCGCTTTGAATACATATAATTATTGCAATACCAACCCTGTGATCACGATTTCTGAGATTTTAATCGAACCAACTCCGTTGTAGGCTTTTGGCAGTAAAGTCATCAAAGGAATGGTTTTGAACCCCTACTTTAAACTTGTACGTCTACTGAGTGAATGAATCCTTAAGTTTATTGTAATGTTTTTTTTTCAACCTATGGTTAAAAATGACAAATCTTACTTAGACAGTCTCACAAACTGAAAACAAAACTTCATAACTCATAACCGGTATGCTCTAAAAATTGTACGTATGAGGAATTTATTCACTCAAACACAATAAAATGAAATAATATGAGAAGAGGCATCATAAAATAATTGGAATAGTAAAAAATTAAAAGTTTCGCATGCATGACGATTCCGTTCTGGATCTAATTATCTTTGTTGCTCTTTCTTTTTACTTTACTTTAATATCGTGCAACTTTCAGAGAAAATGCGGAGAAAAATATTTAATTTATGCAAATTCTTCTCATCGAAATATAACGACATACACAGTGCTATATAATGAAAAATAAAGAGAACTGAAATGTGACCTCATGAATATGGAAATTCAATTTTTTATTCATTTTGTTGTTATTTTATTTTACGTTACACTTGACACTCATAAAAGCGTAACAATTCTGTCACTTTTCTTTCCTTCTTATGTGCATAAAAAATTTAAAGAAATGAGAAATTCGTCAGTAATTAATTTTTTTGGTACTCAATTCAAGGTAAGTGGAGAAGACATATATTCGGTACATTTATTATTATGATCACTTTATTGCAATATATTGTGATTCCGCTATAACACTTAAAAACAAAAATAGAATAAGATGATTACTGTTACGTGGACAAATAGAGCGCATGTATCCTAACTAATCCTAAATTTCAAAATTCACTAAATATTTTGAAATCGCAAAATGCAGGTCCTGAATAGCATGTTTTGGATACTTATTTACGTAATGTCTACTTAAGTTTAATGTCAAATTTCATTCGCATGTACATTTGGCAAGTTAAATAGCTAGTTAAATCATGTCTAATACTAAACATTAACTAGCTATGTTCACTCAGGTACAATTAAGGAATTAGAATTCTCATTTTAAAAATTTTTTTTTAATCAATAGACTAACTGGCTAAAAATACAGCTAAGCAATATATGTATAAGGCATTAAAATTAACAACTCAAACAAAAATAAGACGTTTCTCGCTACTTTAATATTAAATTAAAAGTTAACCGTCTACACATCGTTGAACAATTTTTGTTCCCATATTAATGATTCGAAATTGTCACCACAGAAATTTAATAAAAAGAAGCAAATAAATTCCTTCATTATGTGACAGAAAATGTGACCCAAGTAAAAATGCAAACAAGGAAAAAATATATATTCACTGAAGACACTTCAAGAGAAGATCATTATCGCTATTTATAAAAGTTAAACAGACTGTAACATGCTCAATTTGAATTACAAATTGAAGAGATCTTCTTACTTCTTTATTACTTCGAGTGGCACTTTTTTCATTTCAAATGAAAGTTTTTATTTTATGTGTGTTCGGTCACATTGCACCGCTTCTATGAAATTTAGTCGAGCGAGTCAAAAACTGATGTGGTGATGATGATGAAGAAGAAAATTAATTCTGAAGTGTCTCTTCAAGTGACTTCTTTGGAGTTGTATTTTATTTACTAACTTATATTGTCATCGGATTAAAGGTGCAGTTGAGGTAAAAATCAAGAAAGTTTATTGATGTTTAATAATTTTGAACGCATTTTTGAGTTCTATTGTGCATTTTCTAACACATATGGTTCATGAGATTTCCAAAAAATTAGGCGTCATACAAGAGTGTCGCGGCAGATCGAAAAATATAGGGATACGCATCTAAAATGCAGGTCTGCAGTTCTTGACCGAGTCTATATTCAACTAAATAATTCAACTCCAAACTGCACATCTAGATGCGCCTTCTTCCTAGTAAAGATTAACCACAAAAAACCAATTGTCTTGACTGAGACTCTTGTTGACAGTTCTGAATGTGATCTTCTCAGAATTTTTAATCTTTTAATGCCATTATTATTTTTATATTTGCTTTAATGACATTACTCAATGCCAGGAGACTAGTTTTTTCTTCAATATTATTTTCGTCATCATCATTGTCATTATTATTGTTATTTTTTGTGGGCGTAAAATAGTAGAAGTAAGAAAAAAAAATGTAAAGTCATTCCAATCAGTCTCTCAATCATATGATTCCATCACTCTATATAGATTGTTTTCGTATCATCGAAATATTGATGATGAAGAAATTCTCATTTTTTTTTGTAACGCACATCAAAGCGACACATAACAAAAGATTTCCTAGACCAACAGTTAATTTGAACAGGCGCCTAAGGTCTTACATATCTCCTTTACATCACATATAGTATTAAGTAGTGCGAACAATAGATGAGAAATTCTCTCGTACACTTTTTTGTGAGGATGATAAACGAAAATTTTACGGATGTATGAAATGGATTGGGATTGGATTATAATGCCCCGATTCTATTGTCCTTTTTACATTCTCATGATCTCTTTTCTATTCTTAATATACAATGAAATTTGTGTGTGTTTATGCCTGCCATCGATCTACAATTAATTTTTGCATCAAACTAAAAAAATTTTCAAGTCCCTTTGAAATTGACCGAATATTTTCTCATTTTTTATTGTGTCAAAATGCATTTAATAGGAGATAGAAATATCATTAGATTTTATTGTATTGAACATATTATGAATTTTTGTTTCTCATAGCTTTAAGGCGAAACGAATTGAATCGAAAAGAAAGTGAATTCGTCTCGTTGTTGGAGGCTCTTCCAGCACAACTTGGTATCATTGAAGTATTGTAATCATTAGTAATCATCGCAAAAGGATGCTTCAATAACTTTTTTTTTTATGAAATTAATAGAAAAATCTAGATATAGGTAATGTTAAATCAGATGCGCAGACAGGTTGCATTGCTAGCTCACAGACAAAATCACAGGCACGATGCATATGTGCCTCTAGTTGAAAATTCAAACAGTTCTGAGAAGGATGGCGATTTTCCTCACCCTGAAACCTCATCAACCCTCAAAAATTGTAGACAATTTTAGGACCAACTACGCTCTAATCACATTTTTTAATAAAATAAAATCAATAATAATTCAACAATAATGCATAACTAATGACAAAATCGTGCTTTTAATTCTCATTATTCTACCTTGCATCTGACAATTTCTTCTTTTTATTCTCTCACATTACTTGTTATTCTTAATAATATCGAAAAAAATTCATATTTATAGTATATGTGTGTGACTAAATCGTTGAAAAGTCTCCACGCTGTGATGATGCGAGATTCTCTTATTCTTTCCCCATCTCGTGATTCTATAAACGTAGATTTCATTTTTGTTATTTTTTAAGATTCAATAGTTAAAGTAACATATAATTATGAGACATAAGGCTAAATCAATCAAGAAAAAGTCATTTGTCATGAAAAAAAGGTTTTCTTCTTCTTCTTTTCAATTTTTAAAAAATATTTTTCATATTCATCTAATGATCCATCCATCTATCGTGCAATGTCGATCATAAGGACAAGAGATGATTCTTATAAAAATAATATATAGAAAGAAATCATTAAGTCTCTCCAACCATACATTTTCGATTTTATTCTCAGCATGCTCATTTTTTACTCAAATGTTTTTTGGTCTTTTGTTTTTGTTTTATTGTTGTTCTCCTTTGCGTTTGAACTCGCTGCATCTCTTTGTTGTTGCTGCTCTTTTTCTAGAGAGAACTTCAATATTTGTCGCTTCTTTTTGTCTTTGCTAATCTCATTAATTTTATTGTAAGAAGGTGAAAACAAGAATATTGAAGATGGTTGAAAGATGTAACGATTCCAAAAATTTTGTTCAATATATTTTTAATATATAGACCAGGAATACCGAACAGAAAAGGAGTTTGCTCATGAGTATGTCTAGATACTTGTGTATGCTCATTGTCTCTTAGGACATGTAGCTATGGGGTTTTAAGTAGGGTTTTAAGACAAAATAAAATTTCAAAATCTCACATTAGTAAAACACCGATTTAATAGTAAGATGCAAAGTTAACCTGACTGTACCGTGACAGGTGATTTAGAAAAATTTAGATTTCTAACCGACTTTATAATTAGTAAATGAACTCGAGGAAGGAAACTGTTGAAAGAGATTATATTGCATTTAGCATTGTAAATTGACCAACCCTTGGTGTCATTTTATGGAGACCATGGATCAAAATTGATTCTTAAATCATTAGATCATACTTCTTAAAATTTTGAAGCGGTCCTAGTTGCTTTACATTACTAGAAAAATTATCTACCACTCGATAATCATTTATTCTGATTTAGAAAACTTTTTAAACACAAAATAAAATAATTTTAATAATGATGAATAGAAAAAAAAACAAGAAAATAATGTGCCCTCATAGGGACTTCTTATTCTTCCTTTTCTTGTTGCTTAATGTATTATTCTTGCTTGTTCTGCGTTTTCATCATAAATACGCTTTATTGTCCAAAATCTTCTTCTTTTTCATCTCCTTTTATACAGAATCATTAAAGGGACACAAATAAAAATTGTTCGAGGTTTCATTTATATATTCGGAGGTTCTTATGTGATAATTAATGTCCTGCAATTTATCATAAATGCATTTTAAAATGAGGTTTATTAAATTCTTTTCTTGACATATGAAATATTTTGAGTTTTGAAGTTGGTCAATGTTCATCATAACTATGATTGACTGACTTATGACTGCTAAGGAATCAAAGAAAAAAAGACGAAAAAGGCTAAGAAGAAGAAAACAAGAACAACAAAAGAGATTTCACAAAAAATACAAAGAGAAGAAAATAACAACATGAAATGTGTAAAGAGACACTTTAAACACTTGTATGACAAGCGTCTGGGACGTGTCTTGTAATTTTTCAATGACATCATGTGAACATAAATAGAATTGTGCCCCGAAAATAAGAATAGACAAATTCGATTATGTGTTCTTTGTTATTTGCGAAAAAAAGGGACAAGAGACCTCATTGTCATTTATCAATTCTTGTATTTTTTAGATGGATGAAAAACATAAAAGGACAAGGCACCTGACTTGACATGTTTTTATTCTCATCAAGTGGATCATCATCGTCATAATCATCAATTGTAGTGTTCTGCATTGTCATCATTGTTCATGTGAAATACTTAAATTTTACTAAAGTCAAATTTACAATTATCTTTTGAGACTGATGACGATAATGATGAGGAGGAGGATGAAGATTGCAGAACTTAGAAGATAAAGAAGAATAATAAAAAAAAACAGTCAACAGGTACAACAAGGTAGATGAAAAGGAAAAAAAAAGAAGAAAAATAATTAATTTTATATAAAAAGCCATTAATATTGTTGTCAGAGAAAATGTTCTGTCATAGCGCCGCTGGGTATAATTTTTTTTGTTCTTCGCCTTTCCTTTTGCGTACACAAATGTTGAATTTATTTCTTCTTTTTTGGTGTTGCATGGCGGTTCTCTTGAGCAGAGACAATTCTTGGAATTTCATTCGATCAAGAAGAGAAAAAAAAATTCGACCAAAATTTAAAGAAATTTTTGAAATTAGAACTAATTTAAAGAATTTTTAATTATTTGATTGATATAAATGTCATATGTTGATATCAATTGTTCTGGAGATCATCACTACAATATTTCACAATAAAAGTCGGTTTCTTTTTCATTTTCATCTAACTCTTTATCTATGCTGAATGTAGATTAAATCTGAAAATGCAATTTATCTCCTTACTAATACTTTAACTAGTTATAACGTATTTTTGTTCACTTGGGATTTTAAAGCATTCGCCAAATAAATTCAATATAGTTATGATTGCTCATAACTAAACCAGCTCCTAAGGCCAAAATGAAGTTTGTAAAAATTTAAAATATTCTTTTATCTAATAATAACTTAAAATATATTTCAAATTTCTTTTTTCAAAACTCTATATTATATTATTTAAATTAAAATTTTAATATTTATCCCATTCCAAATGTCCAGTTTGTTAATTGCATTTTTTATCTACAACTGCGCATCTCTATCTTTAAAGATAAAAATTCCAACTTTGACAATAGTAAAATCTAATTTAAAGATTTTTATCTGCTAATCGTTATCCTTTTTGTAAACCGATTTTTTGAGGCATAAAGTTCAACATTTCAATTGGTAATTTTAATATTTTACAAGTCTATTGTGTCCTTCTTTCATCCTATTTACTTATTACTAAATTGCTTGCAAATTTTTTCAACCACAAAAGAACAATTTTTTTGCTTCTTCTTTTGTTTGCAAAATTCTATTGTTAAAACAGTTTGTATTCAGTTCGGTAGCGCCATATCCGTTTTTACAGTCTCTTTATTTTCATACTCTCAATTGTTGTTCATTTTCCAATAATGTGTGGATCATTGAATGTTAAGTATGGAAATGTGGAATTTTGATGAACTTTTCTTCACAGTGCTAAGAAACTTGAGGGAAACAGATAAATTTATTGTAGGGACGATATTTAATTCGAATTCGAATTTGTTCTTTTCCGAAACTTCTTAAATATTGTAATTGTAATCATTATTATATTTGGAGCTAAATTTAGAGCAAAAAAAATTTTGCATTTGACTTTGTCGGTGGAAAACAAAAGATTTTTTTTACAAGAATCTTAAAAAAATTGGTTCTTTTCTTTAAAAATATACCAATCTCATTAGGTATTATCAAAGTTGTAATTAATAAATGTCCATAATAACAGGAAGCAAAACATACCGAAAAGTCCACCAACGAAGTAAAAATAAAGAGAAACAGCAAAAATCACGTCCAAAAATGAGCAAACGGAAAAAAATACAACCAAAAAGTCTACACAATAGCAAAATTTTAAGAGACTTATAGACAAAACATATTTTTCACAAAGGGGGTAAAGCAAGTGGCAGGCAAGAGATCAAAGAGAGACCACATGCTCCCCGCTGCTCGATGACTATTTGTAGATAAACGTAAAAGCATGGAAAAGGGACAAAATTTTATTCTTTTTTCTCTAGTTCTTTCCTTTTTTATCATATAAATTGTGCCGAAAATTGGATGCTGACACACTCAATGCTTGTAAACTATAAAACCAAATTATATCGCAATAAAATATTTTATCATCTCTATTTTTTATTTTCTTCTTCATATGTATCTGCTAGACGAGAAATTTTCTATTTCTATGTCTTTTGTGCCCACTCGCTGTGCTTCATGACTTTATAATTTGATTCCTAATTTGAGCCTCCAAATGCAAGACAAAAGAGAGAATAAGCCGGCAAAGAAACGAAATTGAAGACAAATTTTCACATTTTCAATAGGGTCTATGTGGTTGGTTGATGATGAAGGGAATGTTCACCCCTTCAGGAGATTTTGGAAAGAATCTTTAAATAATTTTTTCGAACGACAATACGAAATTGTATTTCATCAATATTCTTGTAATTAAACATGAAATTTAGATTGTAAGAATTCAAGTCAAATTAAAAAATTGAATTGAAATTCTGATGGATATACAATCTATCTATCTCCTTAAAATCTGACGAAATTTTGCCGGAGTATAATATTTCTAGGTCATAAAAGTATTTTCTTTCCTTTTTACACATTCCCGAACAGACATTGTCAATTTAAAAGGGTTTTATGCCGCATTTTTCACAAATCTATAAAATTCTATCCATTGTCGAAGGCTGGAGAAGAAGAAAAAAAGTTGTAAAAGTTTAAAATTTCAGTAATTTTTTAGTGTCCGTTTTAATGTTCTATCTTCCATGCACATCCATTTATGTCGGCAGTGTTACAAGAAAAAAACTTTACATGTTTTCATAATTTGTTGTGGAACTAGAGAATCAGGACAAATAATTTACGCGAAGCGACAAATTCTCAGAAAAGGACAATAAATAATAAATTTTTACAACTTTATTGCACTTGCTGTTTGGTGCTGATGATTGTCGGAGATTTTTGATTGAAATGTTATTGAGGATAATGTTTAAATTTGAGGATCACAAGGAACCGATGTTGTGATGTTTAATTTATTAATAAGTGTTAATTCTTTTCGGCTTGTGTTGGATATATTTTTGCTAGTGTCGGTAAGAAAATTGAGCTTGATATATGTTCAACAAAAGATTTTAATAATTAAAAATAATATATGATATATTTCATTCAATCGCTTAAAATGTTATAAATAAGTTTAGATGACCGTAGCAGGCTAGGGCTATACTGTCAAGAGCAGCATAAGCTAAGAACACGCTCTCGAGCATGTTAACTAGTATATTAAAGTAGAGCAAGCTCTCAGAAGTATGCTCTTTACCTATTAAATTAATATTTTCATCAACAATGATAAATAATTAATATTTCCTAATTAGTTCTTTTTAACAAAAATAAAGAAAATTTTAAAACAGAAAATCAAAAATTAAAATATTAAAATATTCAAGTTTCAAATCTTAAATTGTTGTGAATTTGATTACTCTAATTTATTTCAAACATATTATAATTCATCTTGACCAATGTAAATAAAAGATACTAATATAGAGTATATAAATCAATAAATTACTTTCATTATCGAGAATTAAAATGTATTTTCAGTTTGAAAGGAAACGTAAATTAAGCACTTTTATTTGTTCTCTCAAAAAATTCTAATATTGAAAAAAAAAAAAATAAATTCAAAATTAAATCGACAAAATATTAAATTTAGGTCAACAGAAGTTCTGGATTTCTTCCTCACTCGCCCTCTTTCCATATTTTTCAATAATTATTTCTTTCGATAAGAACATAATCCAGTTTAGCTGCCTCATATTGTCTCATTGTGTAAATGCTTCTCATTATTTTTTCTACTACCTTATGTGTATGTGTTAGTGCTTCATTCCCCTTTACAAAATCATCTCATGTTGCTCAAATGGTGTACGTGACATGTACGTTGCACAACAAAAAGCAGAATTTTGAGCTGAAAATTTCCCCTTCGCATCATTTTCTGTCTGTGTATGTGTAAACAGTGAGTAGTGTTGTCTTATGTTACTACACAATTCGTCTCTCATTGCTTAATATTTTTTCTAACGAGACAGACGTGTTTTCAATTTTTTTCCTGTTCTCTGTCCAAAAAAAAAATATATATTTGAAAAAGAGAATAAAAAAAACAAGAACAAGAATTTAAAATTTTAGAATGAACTAAGAATCAGTAAAGTCAAGTGCATCGAGGAAGCAAGAGACATTTTTTGTTGGACATAAATAAATAAGACAAAAAAAAAATAAAATAAAAAATATCTTGTGAATTTTGGAAGTGAACTTTTTGAACAAAATAAAAAAAAATAGTTTATAAAATAATAACAATACAGAAAATTTAGTGAATTCATATCAAGTGAATAATTTCTTAAGGTAAGTCCACTTATTTTCAATTATCTCATCCGACAAAAATTGAAAGTGCGATCAAATTTAAAAACCGTAAAAATTCAATTCTTAACGCTACTTAAAAATATTCGCGATCTGCAAAAAATGCTGATAGTTTAAAAATTTCCTAATTATTGTACAACAAGTTTTTATTGGTGATTTTTATGACATTTTCTGCTGCTCATAAGAGAAGGAAAAATAAGAGACAGTCGTTACGTTTGCAATAATCTTTTTAGAATCGCTTCTCGCTGATTAAGCTTGATGTGTTTTTCAAGCTTCTCAATATTTTTATGACCAAAATGAATGAGTTAAGAATCATTTTTATGATTTCTCGAATTTCTTGGAAGTCTGGACTGTCGTTAATTTCTTCTCAGATTCTTCATTCCTCTTTCACTAATAAAAATATAACGTTAAAGGATATGCGATCTGCACACACGTATGATGATGCAATAACAAAACGCAAAGAATGATAAAGACGATTTTTTGCACCCTCAGGCATTGCATTTTATTTAAGATTTTTTGATCATTTTCTCGTTCGTTTGTATTTTTTTTTTCTTTCGAGAATCCCATGTGTATAGATATACTTTACTTGCATAAGGCTGTAAAATGTGAATTAAATTGAAGTTTTTTTTTGTAAAAGAAGAAGTGAGGAATTTAATGGCAATAATTACAATGCCTGGAAATTATTGCATACAGTTTTACCGTGCGATATTGAATAATAATTATTGATAAAAAGGAGGTATTTTGTGGTATTTGTGATACTTTGTCGGCGTTTTTGGACAACATAATATAAGGAGGTTTTAAATATTATGTTAGCTTTTTGTGGGAAAAATTTGTTTATTATCAATGATAAACATTGAATAAAGAAATTTAAAACAATAATTAAATAAACCAAAAAATGTGAAAATTTTATCAGCTAAGTCAGTTATAAAATTAAATATGTCACTTTTGTTTGAAAAAATTAAATTTTTTTTTTCCATATAGATTTGGAAAATTTCTAAAAGGCATATCTAAATTAAAATTATAAAAGTAAAATTATTTTCAAATGTTTGGTATTTTAATTTCAAATAAAATTTTAATTTTCAATTTTTTTGAATTATTGTTTTATTGCTTTAAACATCTTTAAATATAACCATATAAACACAACAACCATCCTCTAATTCACACATTTAAACTTAAAAAAGTCTCAAATAACACAAAGGTCCTCTAAGAATGAATCACCAAGAGACGTCCATTAAATATTACCAAGAATTCACATAAATTACCAAAAATTGCAGTCATCCTCTCAAAAATATTATGATTAGAAAATTTTATGCTTCTATGCAAAACAACCCAAACAACTTTTTGAAGGTCTCTCGGAACAAATACTAAAGACATTAAAGTATGGCATGTTGGTCCATAAAACATTTAACTCTTTTTTTTGTTTTGTATTCTTTGAGCTTGGTTCCAATATTTCCTAAAAAAATATATATATATATTTAAGAAGAGAGAAAAAATTGAAATTACAAGAAGCATAAAGTCATAAATATTATGTGCCCAGAATCGAACTAAAAGAAAAATCAACAGCAACAACAAACAACATGAAGTAAATTTCATTCTTCTAATTTTCATTTTTTTCCTCTTTCATTTCATTTTACTTGATTTTTTTTGTACTTTTTGGCAAAACGGCAAATGAACAAAGCAGCAACGAACAAGAAATGAAAAAAAAAAATTGAGCGCCAATGTTGTTTTTTTTTGGAAACCTTTGCATGTTAAGTGTTTTTTAATAAATTAAAATTAAGTATTTTTTCTTTCTCTCCTTCTTGTCTCATTTGGCCTAAAACATTTCATTTCCTCTCTCACATTTTTTTTTTCTTTTCATTCCATGTAAGTTTTCATTCACTATGGAAAAATATTATTAAATTTATTTTAATTCTCTTAGTGCTGCAAAATGTACTTCTTCAATAATTTAATTTGTTCCGTGTGCGTCGACATTAACGAACATGGAAAAATGATCTCTATAGGCAAATGGGCCTTTTTGCCGACGGAAATGTTTGCATTAAGTATTTGTTGTCAATATGATGATGGATGCTTGTAATGTAATTTAATGCAATAATTTACTGAAATTAAGTCAGTCTGATCCTGATATCAGAAAAAAAATTTTAAATTGTTTAGACATTTGTTTGTATTTAAATTCATCTAAAACTGTTTTTAACTTTATGATAAAAAAACTCATTCCAATACCAATTCATGATTAGCATTCCATGTTATATTACAACCTGATCACAACAATGTCACCCGAAATTCTTCACATCCATTGAGATTAAAAGACCACATTCTGTTATGTCGTTTCTACTCAGTTAACAATCATTGTCTTCTTCGTCATAAAAAAGAATTACAAGTCTTTCTCTTCAACATCATAACGACCATAAACGCGATACAAGTTTCTTTTATTTCTCTTCTCATTTTATTTATTTATGCCTGTTTACCCATTCCCGAAATAAAACGAACAGAATAAATTTGTTGTATTCATTTTATTTCTGGTTCTCATGTCCACATAATTTTTTTTTGTTCTTGTTGACTATAAAATGAGAGAGTTATTTTTCGTCTCGTGCCCATCGAAAAAATTTGATTTCATTTGGATATTAACATATAATTGAGTTTTGAGCACTACCACATGGGTGATCTGTATAAAATAAAATAAATTGCTACTACTAATAAGCGATGATACATACATGTGAAAGTATTTAGTACATAAGGAAATGAATTAAAACTGATACACTTTCAATTACTTAACGATCATTTTTAAGATCATTAAATTGATGATTTGCTTAATTTTTTTTTCTTCATCTTTTCCTTCTATTCACAGATTTCACAGTTAATTTCATGATCTAAACTTTACTTAATTGAACGAGAAATAAACATTGACAAAACCACGATGTCATCACAACCCCCAAATTTCCTACCATCTGACATGGAGAAGGCAGCAATGCAACATCGCCTTAATATGCAATTAAATTTACTCCAACACTTACAAATGCAATTAATGGCTGGTCTGGCACCTCCACCACCATCATCACCGCCATTAAATCAACCGCAAAATTTATTAGCGGCCGCTGCAGCAAGCAATAATTTGCAATCAATTATGCACCCATTTTATTCGCGTTTAAATCAGCAGCTATCACCACCGCCACATCCACATCACACACATCATCCGGCTTTTGACATGAATAATTTAAATAGTGAATTGATGAGAATGAAAAAATTGAAAACGATGGAATATGAGGCAGCTATGGTGCAACAACAACAGACACAGAAAAAAAATGAAAATTCGAAAATTTCACACAATAATAGCAGCAACAATAACAACAATAATAGCAACAATAACAACAATTTTCCAACAATTCATCATGATGTTACTCCTGAAAAATCTTCAGCACCAATCCTATCTCCACATCATCAGCAATCACCCCAGCAACAGCAACAACAACCATCAGCTGATAAAGTTCGTAAACAACGTCAAATGAATGCATTTCCATCAAACTTAGGAACAGCATTTGTAAATCCAGCAACAGGAAAGAAGCGTATTCGTTGCAATGTCTGTTTCAAGACATTTTGCGATAAGGGAGCACTAAAAATTCACTTTTCAGCCGTTCACCTTCGAGAAATGCATAAGTGTACGGTTGAAGGTTGTACTATGATGTTTAGTTCTCGTCGTTCACGTAATCGACATAGCGCAAATCCAAATCCAAAGCTCCATTCATCAAATTTACGCCGTAAAATTTCACCACACGATGGACGAAGTTTCCAGGCTCGTACAATGTTCTTTCCACCGTCGTCTACAGCACCATCAATGAGTTATAGCGCTGTACCACAAATGCAACATCCATCATCATCTCAATACGTCAATCAACCATCAGCATCGCCGTCAATCGATTCGATTAAATCGAGTGAATTTAATGATACGAAAAGTGTCAGTGATTTCGAGGATGATGGTGACATTTCGGTTAATGACTCTGAGATTTCATTTGCACAACATCACAGCGGCATTAATAATAATAATGTAAATAGCAGTGACATCGAATCACAAACAGAACCGCATGATTATAGCGTAAAGAAGAGTTCATCGCCATTGATTCGCGTCAAAAGTGATGAGTATTTGACGGGCGGCAAGATGGTTTTATCATTACAACAGCAACAACAAATGCAAAATGATGACCTTTTAAATACAAGTAATAATAGCAATAATAGCAGCAACAATAGTTCAAAACGTAAAAGAAAAAGTCAAAATCCAATTAAATGCACTAGTAATGCAATCGATATGCTTATGGAATCAAAAATGATGCGCTATAATGATCCACACGAGACAATTGAAAAATCAATAGGTGATAGTTGTAATAATGACATGGATATGGACGCTACTCATAATCAATCTGCTGAGGCTGAAAACATGACACTCGATTTATCGTCAAAGTCAAAAAACTCGAAAGCATCAAATGACGATGATGATGATAATAATGAGGAAGCGGCAATTGACTTACGATCTAAATCACCAAAAAACTCACAATCGAAAGACGATGAAGAGATCAACAATAATTTATTAGCTAATAAGAAAATGTTTGGACCAAAATATCCACCATTTAATTTTTTAATTAATTCCATTCTCTCGAAACCGTCAGCGACGTCAGATGGCGAAAGTGAGAGCGACGATGTCAGCTCAACAAATGAAAACGAGGATAATCGCTACTTTCAAGAGAATGGATCATTTATTAGTGTTTTTTAAGTGACTCAAAGACTTATGTTTAATTGTGAAATGTCCTCGCTTCATTGCATGAATTTTGTCTGAATTAATCAGCTCAAAGATCATTGCATTGAATATAATTGCAATAAGAAATCTCACTATCAATGGTGATCGTCCAGGAAAAAAAAATCATCGAAAAAAATTCAAATTTAAGATCAAAAAAATTATTCAAATTTTTCGTAATTTTAATTATTATTTTTATTAGAAATGGAAAAAAAATCGGGAATCTCAGTTAAGTTTAATAATGAAAATGAAATTTATAATTAGAGAAATGTGGTAAACTTGTAATTATAAGTAAAATCATCAGACATCACAGCTCAGTTTTATTAAATTAAATTGTACATTCGTATTCAATTGCAATATTTAAATGTCTTCGCAATTAAAAAAATTTTTTGAAAAAAAAATTACGTAAATAAAGAAATTTAGAATATCATAGAATATCCTATAAAGATTACTATAAAAATAAAATAATTATGAATTATTAAGTATAATAATTATACACACACCCTAGCTTTTAAATTATGTATAATGGAATCAAATTATCAAAAATATCAAATTTAAGATATTAAGGAACTATAGATGAAAAATTAAAATAAAAATTGAAGGAAAAATTAAAATTATTCAAAAAATAATTATTTTTTATATCCTGGTTCTAATTTTTTGATTACAGATATATGTCGTTCACAACCAGATTAGTTTCTGATTGAACTACAATCATTTAGCAAATAACTCTTTTCACAACATTTTTGTCATCATAATTTTGCTCTACATTCATTTCTTTTGATAGTAACACTATAGAACATTAATCCATGTTCGTGTACATTGGATAATCATAATCATGCTCATTGCAGAGAGGATGTTCATTATTTTTTAGAGTCCTAAATATTTCTATATTGACAGTTGATTCTATTCGCAACTGCAGTACTTAAACTTTTTAAAGAGACAGAATTTTTAATTTTTTTCTCCCTTCAGTAAATGTTTATTCCTCTTATTTAATATAAAAAATGTTACAATTTTGCATTAGCATTCATTGAGTTTAAGTACAAAAAATTGTTTAATCATTTTTCTTTCTCATTCACTCTTATTAATGGGAGCATTTTGCCTTAGTTTTAAACACACGTTTACATCCAAATGATGAAAAAAGGCATGAATGATAGTCGTGATTTAAAATTTAGAATAAAGGGTTATGAATGGTCTTGACGAATAATAAATATAAAAAAAGAATATAAAGGAGAGGAAAATGTAGGGTTGCTTGGTTCGTTAATGCAATTTTCAGAGGTTTTCACTTATATGTAACATCCATAAATAAAAATTTTAATTTTAAACTTCATTCTTTTTAAATAAACCCGTTTCCATTCCATATTTTGTCACAACAAAATTCATATTTTAATTAAGCTCTTTCCTCCTATTTTAAATCAAACAAAACAGTATACAAGCAAACAGAAAATCTATCACATTCATAACCAAATAAAAACGATGAGGAAAAAAGAAGAGTTTTGTAAGATTAATTTCAATTAAATGGTTGAAAAAATGCCAAAATAGAAGAAAAGAGAAGTGATTGAAAGATCAAATGGCATGAAGTGTACAATAATAGGCCCATAAGTGGTGTCGTTTGTTCATTTCATGTTATTCATGGTCTCCATCATTCATGTATAATATATACAGATGTGAACATATCCAGAAATTGTTGTAATAACAAATGATTTACCGTAAATCATAATCATCATTACATTATGACCATTGCCATGTTTTGTCGTTTTGCTGCTGATGATGTTGCAGACATTACGTCTTATTGCACTTTTTCTGCCTTCTTTTTTTCACTTTTTCTCGTTTTTCTTTTGTTTCTATTTTCATTTATTCATTTTCATTTTCTACACGTATTTAAGGCTTATGTTACATTATCTTGCTGTAAATTTAATGGAATTTTGTAATAGTTGGTTGATCTATAATTTGAGTGGTCTCGCTGTACACTAGCATGCATTTTCCCATTTTTCAAATAAAATTTTATTTGGACAAAATAGAACAGCAAAAAGCAGCAGTGTATCAAATACCAGTTTGATTGTCGATCAATCGACCCTAACAAACTGGGGTCGATTCCAGCGAAAGTCTAGTCAATTTTGGTACTTGTTCGCTGTTTGTTGTCACACCAACTCGGTTTATGCATTCACGACACACAAATTATGGCTAGGTTCATTATATTAGTGTGTATAGTCTGGGTCAAACCAAAGTCTTGACACTAATAATTAATATTCATATACAGACTAACAGCAAACGGACAGAAATCCATCGCATTATAAAATCAATCCAAACAAAATAGATTGTTGCAATAAAGTCCTATTGCATTAAGTTATGAAAGCCAAAGTGAATAAGAAAGATAAAGCAAAAGAAGGTAAAAAGAAGTCTTAAGATCATCTGTAGAAGATTCATGTTGATTGCCACAAAATGAGCATTATTAATTATTAGTACTGTAACTAATTTTTTAAAGTCTACTCACATTGTACATGGTAATGCCTGATGCTGCTGTTGATGTGTTCAGCAATTCTTTCATGCATGATTCTCTACAATCTGAATCTATTGAGTTCATCATAATGAATTCTTTTTGTCTACATAGACTGCTATCAGATTCTCATGTCTCTGAATGCTTCGTCACCTCTTATTTTACCACACGAGCTTGTTTTATTTAAACAGGCAGTAGAAATAACAGAAATGTTTACTATTTACATTCTCAATATTTGTACCATTGGCAGACGCTGAAGTGCAGAAATCCACAAAACTGTGACAGTCAGTGCTAATTTTTTCCATTTCGATTTCTTTTCTGTCTGTTGATTTTTTCAATTCTTGAGTATGTTGTTTTAAATGATGGTGATTATGACGACCTTATGCACCTTCTAAGAAGCACTTGTGAACTTCAGACACTTCTTATAGTCAATTTGCTACCTGCGTCCAATAATTTATGTCAATATTTTCGTGGTTGAATAAAAACAACTGAAATTTCGAGAGGATAGGTAAAGAAAGAAGAAAATTATGTATTTAACATATTCATTTGCAAATATCTTTACAACATACGGCTTTGTTACGTAAAAATTATTTTATTGTTCTTAAAGATTAGGGGGTATTTTATAAATTTATAAAACTTGATTCCGTTCATTAAACAGTCGAAATATCTATGCTTCCGAAAAATGACAAATTTAAAAATGATTGGACTTAAACCAGTGACTCTCCGGTTACCATACTCAAATTTGAGTCAAGCACTTTACCTATTTAACCAGCATGATACTTAACTGCATAAATGAAAAGAACCATCCAAATATAGAAAGTATGATCATTGACTGTTAGGGATTAACAATGCAAAAAAGAAACTTTCTGATGTGAATTTCCTTGAAATCATCTCAAGCAAAAAACAGCAATCACCCTTAAAAAGAAGAAGTTGCAAAAAATTTTAATGCACTGCCACACAGCAACAAAATTGAAAAAACAGCATAGAAAAATCCTGAGACCGTTGAAATTTGTTGTTTTATTTTTAACAGCAACAAAAAAAGTTGAAAGAAAAATTAACAAAATGATATATGTATCCCATTGCCAAGCAACAGCCAGAGAGAAGACAAGGAGAAAAAAAGTAAAAGAGGAAGAATATATCAGCAGCGAAACATAATGCATTGCAGCATCTATCCTAAGTTAGACAGTTTAAAATGCAGCATTAAAAAGGGCAACAAACAAATCGCGTTCACAATGCAGAAATGGATCGTTTTTGTGTGTGGAGTGGATGATGAAGAATAAGAAGAAAAGAAAAATCGTTTTCACAGAAATCATTTACAAATTAATTGATTGGGCGTTTCACATGTGAATGAGTGAGATGAAATTTTATAGTCATTTTTTTCGTTGTTCTTATTTTTCTTGCTCGTCTTTTCCTTGTAATTTTCATTCATTCATTTTCTACTAATCGATGCGGTTCCTTTCTATCTCAACATAAAATGCGATTTTTATACGCTTTTTGTATTTTTTTTTGTCTTGATTCATGACATTTCACAGAGAGCATTCAGAAAAGAAATTAAATATATAAACGGAACGAAAAATGCAATTTTGAGAACCTTCTTAGGTAGTTTGGCTTATGTTTGATGCTGCTCCTTCTAAATGCCATTTATATCGTCATTTATAAAACACTCATTTAATGAAAATCGTTTTCGTTTGTTATAATTATAGTCCGCGCCATTCAATTTCCTGGTGGGGTGTTTTAGGGTATTTAAATGAATTTTCAAAAATGTCATTTCTTAATTTTTTTTTCAAATCTCTAACTAAAATTTAAAGCTATTGCTTTATTTATCATCTTAGGTATTTTGGAATAAATTTTTCCGATAGTGATTCGATACGGTACGACATGGTAAGGTACAGAACTGATAACTGGTCGACTGATACATCGAGAGTATGGAGAAATAGTACAGGATTGTACTAATATCGTAATACTATCCCATAACATTGATGTACTGTTGGGAAAGGTATACCCTTTGAAATAACAAGTGTATCATTTTGATTTACCAGAGCCATAATTAGCCCATGTTTTAGCGTTTTTAATCCACTGGGTCTTAAAGCTCACCTAAGAGCAATTTCTTCACTTTACTAAAAAAACTTAATTTTTTTGAAAACCGATAAAACCTCAAGGAAATAAACCATATCAATTATAATGTGCGTTTAGTAACGTTGCTTCAAATCAGACACACAAAAACACAGCATCTGGTTGATTGACTGCTTAAAGTCTCAATTGACATCCAAAAAAATACAAAAAGTCGATTATGTCTGTGCCTCTTTTCTGTTTTTGTGCATTTCTAAAATTAAATAAAAGATAAAACTTTGTCTTGATGATGATGATCAAAATTACAGGCATTTAATGAGAATTGTTCTTCTCTCCTCCTTCAATGTGTGTGCTTGTGTTTATGTTGCATTATTATTATTTTTGTGAGCTGAACATACATAAACAATTTTTTTCATATTTTGGTGAAGACTGAGATTCTTAGAATTAGACATAAATTTTTTTATACTTTTTCATTCGTCTGTGGATGGTCGTGTTGATGAGAAATTCTATGAAATATTAAAATATTGAATGTCATTAAACAAGACATGCCAAGATATATTTTATGATGACAATGACTTTTAATAATTTTTCTCTACCCTTTATTCAGTTTATGTGCTTGACTTTATTAATGCTAAGTACTCTTCTTACTTGTTCCATCTCGCTTATGTCGACATTAATATATTCAGTTTTTTATTGATATTTATAGTTAATGCTCATTTAAAACATTTAATATGAAATAATCGTAGTGGATTAAGTGCTGTTTATAATAAATTTGAGAAAGTTACAGATGCAAAGTTGGATATAAGAACATGCAGTTTTTGACTTTTTAGAGATTTGATATCTAAGGAGTTTGGCCCTTGGCAATTAGTCAGTTAATTGTACATAATTCATTTAAAATTGCAAAAGCTTTTTTGCCAAGTGATAAATTGCGAAATTTCTAAGCATAGCCATGATATTTTGACCACTTAAACAGGAAACAATGCTCATCATATGACTAATTAATCACTAATAAATAAATAAATAAACAAGTGCAAATTTAACACTTATTAGTCTAATTAGAGTATCTTCAAAAAATGTTAAATTTCGTCTCGTTCAACAATCAGTCAGTCTTATAATTGTTACTAATTTTAACACAAAAAATCTTCAACAAATCGGAAACTTCAACCTCAAATGGAAATTAAAATTTCTGATGACTTCATGTTAAGTTTGTAAAAAAGCCTTCAATTACTTCATAACAAAAAATATTTATTTTCAAGGTTCCAAAAAAAAAATTTCATTGTTATGTGCACTTACGGCACAAAATTTTTTTGAAAATGATTTTTTTGTGAAACTAACAAATCATTTTTCAATTTGTTCACATGTCATTGAGCTAAAATATGTTGCTGTTCAATTAAATGTCACAACAAGTCATCGTTGTTGCATCAACAAGCATTTATGTTCATTTTTAAGAGGGTTTGGTGATGATTTAAGGTTAGATTGATTCGTGTGCGCAAAATTTTTCAAAGAAAGTCTTCTGGATACTATATGGCCACTGATGCAATTTCAAATTTAAATATTTGGATAAACATGTGGTGGACACCTGAATGATAAATTTGCAAATCAGAATATTAAACTGTACTTCAGTCACCCATTTCAATATTTCCACATCATCACATTCAATTTTTCACACATAAATTACATCTAACGACATCGTCAAAAATTGATGGGAGAAATGTAAAGATTTCAGAAGAAGATGGGCAATTTGTAAGCACGTCGTGAACATCACAATAAATCTCTTGACAAGTTTACTAATGTAGAAATAAATTTTAAAATATATATACATGTATATTTATAATGGCATCTCAAGAATTAGAGGCGACGCATATAATTGAGTGAGAAACGTTTTAATTATCGTTAAAATGTCAAAATAAAATGAAATGTATTTTTGTGACACCCACAAAGTGCTCTGAGTTCATTAATGTTTCACATTTAAGTTCTCATACGGGAGAATTGTGACAAATAGATTATTAGTAAGCACGCTTTTGATCTTTTCGCGTGGAACAAATGAAATGAAAATTAAATAAATTTATTTAAAGAGATGAGAAAAAAGGGCACGAGCACATGCCAATGATGATGGGAAACAAAAACACATGACGGTTTTGAGAAAAATATTTCATCTCATTTTAGTGTTACGGGAATATTTTTACATATATGTTGTAAAAGAAGTCACAAATCAGAGAGATAATTTTGTAGTTTTCTGTTTGTGTTTTAGATGTATGTGGCTACGAAAACACAAAAATTCATGCGCCAAACCATAACAATTTTTATGCATTCCATCTACTTCATAGATGGGGAACCTTTTTGTATATTAGCACAATTTGACATTAGAAAAAGTTTCACGACATACCAGAATTGTTTTTTCATAGCACTGATGGAACTGGTAAGAATCAAAAATATATCGACTCGTCAATAGCTGTTTTTTCCGTTTTGCGTTAACTGCTTCAGAAACCCTACGTGGATCTAAGAATAATTCATTATGTGAATAATGTGAAAAGCCGATTAATAAAGAAAAATGTTTACGCATCAGAAGAGAAGAGAAATTTTTAGTGGAAAAGAAAAACCAGAAACACATTCCATAAAGACATATCATCATCATCATTATAAAATTTCCTCAATACAAATCTTTTCATTAATTAAAATGTTTTATTTTTGTCTTTTTTAAATAAAAAACACGACTTGCACAGAGAACGAAAAACTTCCACGCACCACCAACATATTTACAAGGATTCGAAGAAGCTGATTTGCTTATCTCTACATACGTATAAAATTCAATACTGTGCCATCTTTTCCCCGGAGCACCTGTACCGTAACATTGGTGTACCTAAACCAGTGAAATCGGCTCCAAAGGTATTTATACTATAATTGAAAATTAATTTTACGTAAATTAACGCTTTATCGTGGAAGTTAAAAAAATTAAAAATATCAAGCACAGGAAAATTTCTTTCAATTTTTCGTCATCACGGCGTCGTCGATTGAATAAATATTACTTCAATGTGATGTGATACTTATGAGTATGTGTAATTATTATTATTAAACATTTCAAACAATAGAAAAAGGGGAAAAAGTATTTAATTTATTTATAGAATGAAAATTTATTTATGATGCTTTGCTTTTTTTACAGTTGCACATTAATGAGAATTGTAGATGAGTTTGAATGGCACTTGCCAATAATTTATACAATGAAATGAAATCTGAAAGGATTTTTTTCTGAAAAAGTATATAGAGTTTCGTTGTGATGCGATTGTGAATGATACTTCCGAGTGACACAAATAAAGTAGGCTCCACTAAATCTTTTCGTTCATATGACTGTCAAATTTTGGCTGCTTCGATTTGGTATTGATAAAAGAGATCTAGCGGAGCCTAAAGAATGCATTAACTTAGCGTGTTCCTTTCTTTCGCTCGGGACTTAATGTTATGGGTGTATTCAGGAAGATGGGGGAGTTAGGGGTTTGGAAGTTTCATTAACATGTTTATTTCCAAATATCTATGTTTTATTTTTTAAACTCTTCAAAGATAAGCATTCAACATTGAAAAAACCACTTAAATTAATTCTTTTTTACATAACTTTAGCTATTCAGCATTCCTGATTATAAAGATTAAAGAGTCAATTTCAATGATTAGCCTTTTCATGATTTTATTCTTTTCATTTTCATACTCCAAGCTAATTTTCATTAAATAAATAAATCCAACGCACCACAGACAGAACGAGACTAGGGTAGGAAAAATGTCAAACGTAATTACAGGGTAAGTCAGTCGTAAATAATACAAAGGCATGACATCAAAAGAGCAAGAAATGCAATAAAATTGAATGAAAAAAACAACCTTTTCTTTTTAATTTTTATGATGCATTGAAAGAAAATCAATTTTTCTTCAACATAACGAGACATATCTCGAACAGAATATTCAACAACAACAACAGTAGTAGGAAAAAAGTTGAAGTCAAATTTTAATATCCGGTGTGCGTGCTTAGCATTCTCTTGGTACACATTGAAGAGACTAAAAGAATTGCACGCTTTCATAATAAAATCAATTATTAGTGTTGTCACGAAAAACAAGTAAGTGAGCCTTAAGTTGAGTATGAATAAGACGAAATTCACAATTTTGTTATTAAATATTCTTCTGTATTTCTAGATGCTCAGGCCTGCTGTTTTCGTCTGTACATTATAGCTTGTCCAAGGCTACAGGCTTGCATTCTTTGTCTGCAGGTCTACAGTTATGGATGAACCCTAGTTCTAATATACCTCAGATACCAAAAATCTCAAATGCTAATTTTTTAAATGTACAGTTATATAATTAATAATTAAAACTTCCCATCATGTTTGGTGGAGTATTACTCTAGTAAAAAATAAACAAAAAAGAATTCCGTGATACAGTGCTTGATAAGTTGTAACAACTATTTAATGCGCATAATTTCATTCATTTATTGATTTGTTATGTAATCAAGCAATGAATAAGGATGAGCCAAACACAAAAATAAAATAAAAGAGAATGAAAATTAATCTTTTTTCAAGGAAGTCGTAAGTCTTCAATGAATATTTCCTCAAAGAAAATGTTTCCACAATTTTCATCCTTTTCTTTGTATCGGTGCATTAAGTATTTTATTATTCAATCTTGATTTACCTATACCAATGTTACGAAAATAAACATTCATTCTGCATACCGACACGTATAACATTATCAAAAATTTATGTGAAACAATTAGATTGAAGACTGTGATTATGCTTATATTGTTATGTGTATTGATACGCAAATAACAAACATTTAAGGATGAAGAGGTAATTGTTTCGAAAAAACAACCTTCTTGTTGATTCTTGTTTTAATTTTAAGTTAATGCAGTGGTGGACAACCTTTTATTTTTGGTGGCAAGCCTGGAACAAAAATATCTATGTTATATGGTTCATGGCATTTTCAAAAAAATTTGACGGCACACTAGTGTGTTGTGGCACAAAGATCATTGAGCTAATGCATTAATATCTTCATTAATTTAACTCTAAAAAAACTATAATCGTCATCTTTATGAGTCATAATAATATTTCATTAAAAAAACCCCAATAATGATCAAATGTATTTGACGATCTATCCAGGATGTTGCCGTTTCTCATTACTTAAAAAAAGTCGTAAAGAAGAGGAAAAAAATTCTCGAAAAGGAATTTCAAAGTAAATTATCATTTAAGATTTCAATCTCAAATTATTTGTATATATTATTGTGTAACAAGTTTGAGAAGAAAAAAAAATTAATGATAGATCAATGATGACGATGTGTCTCCTCATGAGAATAATTGAATAAATCGAGAGACAGAGAGAAGGCAAGAAACACATTCAAGTACATAATTTATAAGTTGTCAATAATTTGAGTCTTTTTCAAGTCCTCCATTTACCGACACTTTTTGGTTTTGTCATTCAGCTTAATTATTTTTTTTATTGGAAATCGTGAAAGGGGCCATTCACTTTTTACGTTACAGAATAATGAAATTTCTCCAAAAATGAACTAATTTCTACATATAGAATTTACATTGCTTAAATCAGATTAATCCTCTCCCTCCTTTCCTGAACGTAATAAGTGATCAGCCCCAAATTGTATTTGTATATGTGCACAATCAGCACACATTTTTTGAAACTGGTTTATATGTGATTGCTCTGGATAAAAAATACATCAGAATTTTACAAAATTCAATCGCAAACTTCCGCAGTAAATGTTAAACTTTTCAACAATAACCAGCATTTTAGTTCCAAACCATTCAACATCCACATCTCAATCTCCAAATAAATCTATTTGTCATACGTCGTCATATGTTAAGACAGACAATATTTATTATTCAACTTACATATACTCAATTATTGATGACTATTTGATGTCGTAAATACGTGAACAATGTACTTAGAGTTCAGAGGTTCAAGAATTCCTTTCATTTATAATAAGAATAATTACAATGTGACATCCATGAAAAAATTTAAACTTTTCGTGTGATCAAAGCCCCTAGGCAGCAAGGAAGAAATAATATACATATTATAAAAATGAACCATGTTATTATTCAAGAGAACATTAATGACTTTTTTTTTGTTCTACTCGATATGTGTGAGTCAAGTTGTTTAGATCGTTCAGTTTGTCGAATGATTTTTTTTATTTTTGTTTAGAAAAATTCAACGACTAAGTTAAGTTATGCATTTTTATACCAAGAAGTTATAGATCTAATAGCTCACTATAGTGGTATTCCTCTAGATCAGAAATGAGTAACCTTTTATTTATCGCAGAGCACCTTAGGGGCCGTTCACTTATTACGTTCGCTTTTTAGGGGGGAGGGGGGGTCTAGGATTTTGTAACAGCCTCAACCAAAAATTTTTTTTTGTAACGACATTTTGTAACGAGGGGGAGGGGGGTCTAGAAATTCGTTTTTTGCGTAACGTAATAAGTGAACGGCCCCTTATTGATTATACAAGCGAAACACAGGATGCCCACCACTTATTTAGATTATTGATTGGATTGATCATGTTCCCTAATTTATTTAAATATAGACAATATTTTAATTTTAAATGGTAATACAGTCGTACTGTATGGTTCGAATCCTCTCAAAATTTTTATAAATTAATATAGTTCCAAGCTCTTATTTTTACATTTAAACAAGGTTTATTTAACATTTATAATCAAATAATTTTTCCTTCTTATTCAATATGCCGTCAAATTTTACAACTAGCTTGATATATATCTTTGTCTAAAAAAATTGATTTTCAATCACTGATTTTCTTCTTCTACATTTTTTTCGATATTCTTTTCAATCGCAACAATTGAAAAACGACGCGTCGTTGATGGATTACGAAGCACTAAGCAAAAGTGCGGCGTAAACGAAGAGATGACATTGAAATCACATGAAATGCCTTTAAGTAATTTTTTTCGGTGAGACAGAGCTATTTTAAAGAATAAGACGAAAAAATTACTTTATCCATTTAAATTTACTATAAACATTTACGTCCGTGTAGAGCTACGAAAAATGGGTATCGAATGAGCGACGCAAGCGACATAAAAATGAATTATCGATGACATACAAAAATTAATCTTTATACGCTTGATTTTGAAGACATCTCTCATAAAATAAAGTATGTAATGGCATGCAAGTGGTGATTACTTTTACTTCTTGAGAACTATCGGCGCATTTTTGGACAGGGTTTATGAAGAGTAGGTGAATTTGTAAAATTGTTGTCTATTTTTTTTTTACCTTGACCATATTAAAATATAAATACAGGTGACATATAATTAAGAACTCTTGGAAGCAAGCTTCAGCTTCAGGCGGCATTCAGATTATATAAGTGAATCGGATTTTTTCCGTATAGGTAATTTGACACTTATAGTCAAATTGAGTAGCTACAAACTCTTATGTTTTTATAATTCCGCTCTATATGATTGAAGAAATACATCAGAGAGTCGAAGATTGACAATAACATCGCAATGGGTAAGAAGAAGGTAAAATCTTGACGAAAAGACGCGAGCACGTATGGTATATGAACATACTGTCATGTATTGAAAATATTGAACAACAGCAATAGGTTACATACAACTTATTTTTTTTGTTCATATTTCTTTGCTGTTTTTTTTTTTGATGGGCTGGAGCAATCACGACATATCTCACTGGCAGTTTATAGTTGACTCGCATCATGCGGGTTATCAGATTCCTTATGCCCTCGATCGCAAATTTTATTATTATTCATTCTCTCTTGCTTTGTGCTTATTTGTACACATTTTGTATACAATCATGTGCATAATGTACATAATATATAAAATTAAATTTGTGACTGCATGCACATATATGGAAAATTGTGTGTGAGTGCCTGAATCAAAAAAAAAAATTGGAATGATAGATCGATGGACACGCAAATGAAGTGTTGCGATTTGTAGCACAACAAAAAGGGAGAATCGAAATAAATTGGAATTAAAATGTAAATACATTCTTGTAAATATATTAATTTAAATGTCAATATGGAACAAGACTTAATATGAGTGCGAGTGCAAGATTGTATGAAAATGATGTGATGCTTTCAAAATGTCAATTAATATTAAGGTTCACGAATTCATGACCTAATTTTTTTGTTTTATTCTGAGTGAATACATTTGATTGCCAAAGGAGAAACAAAAATAAATATAATTAAAGACTTTCTTAAAACCAAATAAGATTTTATGCATCCAGAATAAAATATTAACACAACTGTAGCAATGATGTCAACAAAATCCGTCATGATGAACATGAATAACTTTATAAGATTGTCTCAATCTCATATAAAAACACATCGATATAGCTATAATTATAAAACAATAAATACATAAAGCCGTAAAGCCCCTCATCTGGCTAAAGTCACCACAGGAATGTGCCCTATTTATGACGACAAATTTTCAAGCTTCAATTAATCTTCAATCTTTTTCATCCATCTAAACTCGTGTACCAGCAACAACTTGAAAATTTAAGCATATTTTTAAAAAGGTGCTCCAATGATTCATCAATTTATTTTTATACAAGCCTTTCACACTAACATCGACATTATTATATACATCCATACAGCTGATGCCCTGAAATTGATGAATAATTCAAAAATGTGACGAATAGTGATTAAACAGATTTTTATTCTTCTTCTTAAATTTTTTTTTCCAAGCATTTGCCCGTGATGTCATGACAATTGCTCGCTTTTGTATATAGCGCATAGTTTGATTTAAAATGAAAACAATCAACTAAAATAATAATAATACCTAAATATATTTTTAACGACTAACACATTTTATTATTTGGTGCAATTTAAATAAAGATTTAAAAAGATTTTTCATTTAGTCCAGTGGCGGTCAAATTTTTTGTCAATAGTGTGAAAATATTTGACAAAAGTATCTAAAAATAAAAGCAAATTTGGCAAAACCCAGGTTTTGTCATCTGAAAATGAAATCCGACCTCAGGACTCGTCCCAGATTTTTGGACATTTCTACGCCATGTTTATTCTGAGTTTTCTTAAGAGGCGAAAAATCATGCAACCCTTTCCTGAAAGACAAACAAATGAATTCTTGTGTCATGTTGCCAGTGGGGTTTAATGGAAATTAAGTTTTAAAAAATTCACAACAAATTTAATTTTTAGTTTAAATTTAATTAAAATGCGTGGCATGCATACAATCAATTCCAATTTCGGAATATCTTACTCGAAAAATCTTATTTTTCAACATTGTTGATTGATACATACAACGATTGAGGAAGAAAATAGTAATATTATTTTTTGGGTGCGCATACAAGCAACAACATTTTTAATATTCGAAAAAAAAAATATTCTTTGTATTTTCATGTCACAATCGTTTGTTGTCCAATAATGCTCCTTTGTGCAAAATCGATGGCATAAAAAATGTGTTAGTTTTCGTGTACTCACAGTTTGTTACCTCCAAAATATAATAAAAAAGACTGAAGAGAGAAATAAATGACAGCTTTATACAGTCGAGTACCGATGACGGTTGAAGGTTAAGTTGAGCATTTAATGGCAATAATAATAGTTATGAAAGATATTATTAAAGTTTTTTTAGATGTAAACGTTTAATGAAATGCTTAGTCTTTATGAGAATTAGCAACTGATTATTGATGATGAGGTCCTGAAATTTGAGGATAAATTACTCATGTCTGTTGAAAGAATATGAGTGCAAAAGTCTGATGTCATGAAAAACAAAGACTTTAGAATCTAGACTATTTCATCAAGTAATTTGGAAGTAAATCTAAATAGGTAATTTCTGTTTTAAATTTTAATTATCTTATATTTTTACCAACGTGATCAATTAATTTGCCACAACTATTTATTTGGTCACAAATCCACATTTTTTTTGTGGCCACTAAATTAACGTCACCACGAGCAATACGAGTGAAACGAATGAATGTCTAATTGAGTTTGATCGTTTAAAAAATTCACTTCTACGGTCACCGTCGCGGTTCTTTATATGAAAAAAATGTACTGACTGTATATGGACTTCTCTATCTCTATGGAGTAAGGAGCAAGAAGAAGAAAATAAAGAAAAAAAATTAAGTTCAAGTACATGTGATGATGGAATAAAAATAAATGACATCCCGGATATTTTTGATACAACAACGAATCAATGTAATAATGTGGTTTGAAATTTGTGGAATGTGAATATTGGTAGCGCATTTGCAAATAAATTTCTTTGGTTTGGAGTTACGAGAATAATGTCATGATTCAGAATTTAAAGAAGCAGTGCTACACGGACATTGTTATATTTATCAAGGAGATTAGGATTATATAAATGACAATAAGTGATGGTACAACATATCGAAGATTGCAGAGTAGATTCCAGCAACCCAAAACTTTATTCTATCTGTATCCTGCACAACAAATAGCTGCAAAATAACAAAAATGTAGCTTGTTTATACTTCTTTAAATCATTAAAAGTCATATACCACATTGAATTGGACAAAATTTATCCACTCATCCATCAGCTTCTCAAAAATCATGCTCAAAAATATTTAATTTTATACTGTTCATGTCTCACGCTTATTGACTGATTGAAACTCAATTGATTCATGGTTCTCACTCATGTCAACATTTCCTGAATGTCGATTCCTATTTTTTATGTAATTCTTCCGTCATCCATTATAGAAATATGTTTGGTACTCGGTGTAGATCAAATAAATAAAAAATTGTTCTTTACCTTTAAAGTAATTCATTTGTAGTTTTCTGATGCATACTTTGTTCTTATCTCTCTTATGTGCTCATTCTTTATATTTTCATTATCTTATGCACTCGCACCCAAGCAATTAATTCAAAACGGCTTGATGATTAGCTAATTGAATTTATAAATTGCTTGTTGTGTTGATGGCCGTTTTTGCCTTTCTTCTTTTACGCGTTTTTTTCTCTCTTTCTCTTTTCTTTTCTGCTGCTACTTCGCATTTGTAATGATCAAAACACTTTATTTGATGTTGAATGGACTGTTTGTGTTTATTTTTTAAAGAGTCGGCTTTGCTTGATGATGAGGAATTAAAAGCTTAAAAGCACTACTAAGGGTAGGTAATAGTGAGAAAATTGTTTCACTTCTCTTTCTTTCTTGTCAACTCTTAACATAATATGAATTAACAAATATACACAAAAAATGCATTCTGCTGATTATGCTTACAAAATTAAGCACGTTTAATTATACTGATTGAGTATACTCATGAGCACGGCTCTGCTCGAGAGAGTATGCACTTTGCCTGCTAAGGTACACTTATTGTTTATTAAGCAGGTTTAAACACTGCGTTACCGATGACCGTACTCTTTGCCTGTTAGGAATTTAATTGTTTCAATTGAACTTTAACTTCTAGTAATTATTAAACATGAACGTTCTAAAAATATTCTTAAATGATTTTGATTTTCAACCAGGTCTGTGATCATGTAAATTTTTTTATTCCAAAAATAAAAATCAATATTCTTTAAAAGTTAAATATATTTTTTGTTCAGTCGTTTAAAAGCAAAATCCTTTCAACACACCAGAAAGCTATTATGATCAACATCATCATCATCAGCACTGAAGCGAGTGCGCAAGAAGAAAAAAGAGAGATGCAAAGAAAAATTTTAATTGATTAAATGAGTAACTTATAATTACTTAATGGCAACATTTGCACTTTTTTCTTTCATTTTTTCAACTCCAGTCATGACGATGTTGATGCTGCTATTGATGATGTTGAAAGGGGTACATAAATATGAGAAGAGGAAGTGATTTTATGCTTATGCTGCTGCACGTGATTTTACACATATGTCACATCATAAAGATGTGAAGAAGTGTTGAAATTCTAATTCTTTAAGTGCTTCATGTGACTTTACGGCTTTTAATGATTGAAATCCTCATACACTACATCACATATTTAGTTCTGGAATTTATGGTATTTCATTTTAATTTGATTCTTCTTTTGTCGCATAAAATAAACATCTACCGATTGCCGACATTCATAATAATCATAAAAAATGATTCATCAGAATTTCTTTTTATTCTTTCCCTTAAGTTTTGTCTGCCAGACTTATTCTTCTCTTCCTTTTATGTGAGTGCTGGATTTTAATAATCATCTCTGCCTTTTCTCATACATGGAGCTGGATGTGTGATATTATTAAATTTTTAAAGGAGATTCTCTAAATTTTTTTTTGGAAATTGAACTCAAGAGTGATAATTTATGAATTCATAATATAAATGTCTTCATCTATCTAACATACTCAAATCCTTATTTTTAAACAGTGACGAAAAATTAATGAGAAATTGAACGTAAAATATAAGAAGGAAAATTGATTTGTAGGATGAATAAATTTTCGGATGATTCAATTGAGTGTTGAAATTGGAATTTGTTGAATGAATGAGTTTATGTTAATTTGAATCATGCATATTTAAGTTGCTAAGTAATCATTTGAAACTAAGTGGCTCGTTGGTGCAATGTGATCATGAGTTCAAGACTCGTCAGTAAATGTTTTTTCATTTGTCCTTTATCGAATCATATGTAGTTGAAACACTGCACGCAGTCTTCCTTTGTAACCAACAAAATATCATCAAAGTAGTGGCTCTGGTTCCACTATGAACTGTAGATCATCTGAGTGCATAGTTCTGATTTATTATATTTGCTCCTGATGGAAATACCATAGTAAATAAGTAACTCTTAAAAACGGCACTAAAAAAATTCAATAAGGAAACAATTGTATGAACATTTTTATTCAAGTTCAGCTTCAATCAAATCTTGTCACAATTTCAAAAGCAATAAAACTCAAATGTAAAACCTTGAACTTGATGTCAATCCAAAGTCTCATCTAAACAATTTGTACACATAGTGTCATTCCTAAAAGTCAAATTTTTCATTTGTCTCTTATAGCAATAGTTTTTATTCTTCTTCATTGTCTGTCAATTTTGATGATTGAAAAATTGTGTACATATTTATATATTTTTTACATCATCTCGCGCATATACCTCATCTTTTAATGACCTTCCATTACTAGTCAGTGACGATTTTATAATCTCATTGGTAACACCTTTATTTTTTATCTCATGAATTCATGTTCACATTTTGAAGGTTAAATGAAAGGATTTGAAACGGATTTTTTTATACATGTTCTTCACTCAATTCGTTTATGCCTGTTACAATTAAATGCAATCTCATCGTCATCATCATTTAAAGTCGTCACTAGACAGAGTCACACATTATTGTTATGCCATATAACAATAAATAGATGTGAAGAAAAAGAAAAAATAAAAACTACTTTACGTTTTATATCTTTTTGTGTTATTCTACAGCATCATCATCGTCATCGTTAATTCTAGAATAGAACTAAAGAAGTTCTTTTGATAGTGTCGTCGCCGAACATGATGGGCTGTGAATAGGGCGAGTATGGAAGTTTTGTGGATAAGAAATTAGTCCAGAGCTCGAAAACGACTCAGATTTTACATGAAAAAGTTAGATCAAGTCAACTCGACTCTAGAATTTCTTTTTCGCTAAAATTATGCATCTGGAATTTTAATTGCAAAAATTGTTATACATACATAAATGTTACGTCATTGCTACTATAGATTCCTTTTAATGTTTGGACAAAATGCTGAATTCAATTTCAATTTAGTCTCAAAAAAATTATTCGAAAAATTGTCGACTCATAATCAGAATTTTTTCATTTTTTTAATTCTCATGTTTGAATTTCAAACCTAAATCTTCAGCCCCTCTTTATGATCTATATGTATATTTGTCTACTAAGACTTCTTCTAGGATGATGAAAATTACTACAATTGACTGTTTTCAGTTCTCAGTATGTGCCTTGAAAAGTAATTATGAATAACAATAAGAACTCTTTCAGATGTGTAGACAGTTGAGATTGAAAAAAGAATGCCGACAAAATGAATTTATGGACACCTCTTTTCATTATGACTATAAATTGAGATTCATCGTATTTGTATTTTGTTTATTTATTGACACATTCATTCAATTGCGAAATGAAGACCTTCTTTAAATATTTTATTTCAAACTCATTTAAATGATTGTGAAAAACTTTATGTGGTACTTTAAAAAGGTCAAAGACAAAAGGAGAACTTTAAATGCTTCGAGTGAAGTTTTCAATCCTCTTTAATAAAAAATGTCATGCGAAAAAATATTAACGCACAAAATGCAAAACGACAACATTGATCGCAACAATGCCATTCATTATACTTCTGATGACTTTTATGAAGCTAGAATTCTACTGCTAATTCAATAAAAAAGACACTCAAATGTTCTTTGAAATAGATTAGTATTGTAATTTAATTTTAATAAAGTTCTAAACGTTTTTTGACACTCACCTAAAGAATTTATTGACGGCATTGCTTTGTTTGCTAAATTTGCCGTCAATCGCAAATGATTTTCGTTCTATTCTCGCGCTTCTTATTTTTAGTAGTTTTTTTTTTAAAATTGATTTTATTGTGACTGGAGAGCTACAAAAAATGCTCGACAGGAAATTGGGAAATTGGCAGTCATAAAATGTTATAGGATTTTATGACTCAATAAATGAGTTAAACAGAACAAGAAAAATTATGAACGAGTAGTTGGAATGAATGAATGAATTATTAAACGTGATAGATTTTTTTGTGGATTAATTGGATGTATTTGTTGGGGATTTATGATATCTTGATGTGTATAATTGAGACAAGTAATTTTGATTCTGAAAAACGGTGCAAATTTTCATGTTCAATTCATATAAATATGCACAGTCAAAAGTAAAAAATATATTTTCTACTTCTCAAATTCTGCATGAAAAGCTGTGCACATAAAAATTATAAATTCTCATGTTTTATTACTTTCCAAAGAATTTTCACCATTTAAACTTGGAAGTGTCGACATTTTTCTTCCGTAACGATCCTATTCGCTCACACTTGCAACAATAAAAGAATCGAGTTTATTTTCATCTTTCCATTGAAAAAATGTTTGCATTTTTAATATTTTCACATAAAGTCACATACGGCGTGAAAAAAAATCTTAAAAGAAGATTTCGTGTGATTTTTGAAAATTCTGTAGACATGATTCAGATTAATTTTTTTAAGAATTAAAAATAAATTACTTCGCTAGCCGTAGTATAGTTTTCTTAGTTTATAATTAAGGATGACGGCTTGCTAGGCCAACGCAGCCTGTATCAATCAGAACTTCTTTTACTTTTATATGATCAGTGACTGTAGATTAAGAGTTTGATAAAAGTAGATCAAAACCTACAAAGGACAATACTACATTTATCTTTTAAATCATAAAGCTTCATGAAGTAACTGAAAATAACATTAAAAATGATAATTTCATATTTCTCACAAAATGCCAGCAAGGAAGTTATTCCATTTCCCAATAATTATTCCTCCTCAATGCAACAAAAATATTTCACAGCTTCAATAAAAATGTCTGCTTTGTATATGCCTATAATTTTTTCGCAAATGTATGATTTCGCACGAAGACGTCATACAACAATGATTTATCGTTAATGCTAATGTTCAGCTACTACTTGCTGCCATTGCATGCAGTACGCACAATAATGAAAAGTGTAAATAATTAGCACTCATTTTTCCCAATTTCAAGTTAAACATTTCAATTAAAAAGAATCAACAACAATGAAGAGGAAAGAAAAAGTCTTGGAAACCAAAAAGAAAACTTTCTTCTTTTTTCAATTCATTTCAATGCACTCGACATGAATGCAATTTTTTTCTTGAATTGTAATTAATAATATCTATCCATGTCTTACGTGGATGTGCAAATATGTTTTTGTTTTGATGATGATAATAATGAGATTATGCTTCATTTCTCTTCTCCGCAGTGTGTTCAAATTGACTGATTTTGAAAGTTTTTTTTCTTCTTTTCTATTTCTATTGAAATTTATTGCAAGTGGATAATGATAGTTTTGCAGATATGTGCATAAATAGAAACAATGTAATGATTGAAGGCACGCATCATATCTTTTAAATTTTAAGTGTGTTCGCATTTTTCATTATCACAAATTTTAAAGTAATACTATCTGTAAATTCTAGTAGAATTTTAAAATTTCCATACAAAGCACTAACTAATCAAAGTTTAGTTTAGAAAATGGCTGGATTCAGCGAATCTGAACCCATGTTTGAGTCACGACAGACTGAGGCCACATTTTTTGCCTTTCGAAGCCGTGTGTCTTTCGGGTAGTAAACAGATGCATGCGGAAGTATTTTATTATAATTGCCTGATATTAAAATTATCATTGACTAAATTACTGACTCATACAAAATTATTGATTCATAAAAAACGCGACAGAAACATCAATAAATTCTTAAAATGAATAAGTGAATGAGTGTTCAGAAAATATTTTATTGAAAAATCTTCAAATTATCCCAAATTTTTCTCATCAATTCTCAAAAATCATTAAAAAAATCTAAAATTTTTCGTATAAATGTCTGCAAATTCGTAAACATTTCCCACATAAAAGTGACCATTAAATTTCCTAAAAAATTAAATATCACAATTAAACTCACTCCGCAGTGCTCCGTTAAATTTTCAGTAGTTTACCAACTTTTATTTCTGTTTAATTTCAAATTTCGCTTCATTTTTTCACATTTCACTTTTTTGGACTATTTTTGAATTCATTAAGTGACTAACAAATGGAAATTTAAAGAAGAAAATTTTCTTCTTTCGATTGAGATTGTATATAAATGTTCAATTTCATTCGACACATAATTTTTCATTCCTCAATAAATTACCGTCAGTCATGTACTTGTAAGAGAAAAGATGAAAAAAAATGAATTTTCCCTCTTTTCTGCTTTTTTGGCTCGCAATCAAGGCGACTTTTTATGGTCCCGCAAGTGAAATGAGATAAAAAAAAATTCTCAATAAGTGAAGTCTACTTCATCTTGGTCAGATGTATTCATAAATTTTCATCATTGTTTATTTTGAGGAACGAAAAAATAAATTTTTGGTACTGTGTGGCCTGTGGGAAAAACAATTAGATATAAATAAATCTGTCGAACTCTATTTCTCGATGTGTAATAATTTTCATATTTTTCAGCATAGTGTAGGTTTCAACTTAGAAGTGATTTACGTAAATCCACAAGAATTATGAAACTGAAGTTGCTCTGTACAGAGATCTCTGATTTAAGACAGAAATGTCCAAACTTGTCATTTCACGGATCATTAACAGGAAATTATGATTTTTTTTCTATGAAATGACCCGCAGAGTTTGAATATAAGCTTCATGATTCTGTGGCGGAGGGTTCATGTAAAATTGTATTTAGTTTTTGGGTAAATATTGAGTTAATGATTAAAAGATTTTTGTTAGCTATTTATCTAAACAGTAAATTTTACGACATCTGATTCATTACCGACGCTTATTCCAAAATGGATCGAGAAGCCAATAGAATAGGGCTTTGAGTGAATGAGGTAAAAAAATTCTCATGGTTGTTGCTTCAGAGAGGTCAAGAAACCTTTTTGGCACGCACGTTGTCACTAACAACAAGAGATTTGAGGTTGTCAGTGATGTTGTTTATTTAGCGTATATTATAAGTAACAACTTCGATACATCATTGGAGATTAAGCGATATTGGGACAGTATTAAGTATGATATTGTAAATTGACAAATGGTATCTTGCGAATGACTTAGATTCAGGCGACATCTAAGGGAAGTTAAGGATCACAATTCATCTGTAAAGTCAGCAAATTGAGTAATTAAGTAAATTGATTTTTAAATGAAATAAAATAAATACTTAGTCGAATTGCTCTTAAGTATAATTATAACTTCCTTGTAATTTTCTCCAAATACACTCATACTAGTTTTCATATTTATGCGTACATATTGATATTTCTCTTAAAAATGTGAAAAATTTTCTTCTCTGACAAGTAAACAAATGAAAAAAATTTTCTTTTCTTTTTCACATTTTTTCATTATAAACCAAGTGAATATTTCTGCTTTCTTAATAATTGCAAAAGAGTGGGCCACATCAGCAAGAAATATTCATCAATAAATCTCCTGACACGCTACATTTTACTTAATATAATTTACGAAATTCTTACAAACACAAAAGTAGAAAGAAAAAAATTGTTTCAGAGCAATTAACTTTGCGGTATATTTTTAGAGAAGAGAAAAGAGTCAAAAATGAAGCGTATCTCCAGATAGATAGTTTGATAGTAAGCAACTTTGAGTGAAATTATGATGAAAATCTTCTTAATTTGCCATATGTTACCCGAGAGAAGTGAAAAAATAACCGAAAAATCTCATCTCATTGAATGATTTTCTTGCTTCTTTCTACTGAAAGAAATTTAGTTCTTTTATATAATTTTTGTGTGTGATGACCACATAGCTCGCCGCATGTATGATTAAAGAGAGATTAATTAGTTTGTTGCTGATACTTCTTTACTTTTTTGTATTCATTTAAAATTCGATTCATCAAATAAGTTTGAAAAAGTTTTATTACAGTAGCTCAATTGAGAAAATTCTTATTTTTGAAAAAGTTTTGTTCTCTGAAGCCTTTAATAGTAGGGTTCGTTCGAAACTGCAGGTCTTCACTCTTGGACGAACCATAAGGCACAGTCAAAGATTGTGTATCTGCCCATAAATGCAGGAAATTCATGTTTCCGGTTCTTAGCCTAACCCCACATAATAGTCAGAGCCAGTTCCTTAAATAATAATGCAATAGAGTGCAAAAAAGAAAGAATAACTGAGACAACTAAAGACTATTCAAGATTGCTGATTATACATCTTTAAACTTCTTAATTTGAACATTTTGAAACAAAAGTCAGACCACATAAGTTTCATTTACATATAGCGTGCGACTTTTCCTAAAAAAAATTGCTCATCTCATCTTCCCATCAAAACATCACAATCCAAATAATAGACTCAATATATTAATAATACTGACATTGATAGTCTAATCTGTAGACAAAAAATGAACATTTTGTTGCTAAAATTAGGAAAATTGATGATGATGAAGAAGCTTCCGTTTTAATTTTTTACTTCTCTCCTTTCATTTCTTCCAATCAATTTGCATGATTGCGCAGTAAATTTTTTTCATCTTTGCTTCCAATTTTGTTGTTCTTCCACATATCAATTTTTTGATTATTTTATTTTCTTCCACTAATATTCTATGTGTGCGTTTGCTTTTGTGTCTATTTATTATGCAAATTAAAACTCAATAATCGTTAGGAATGTCATGTTTACACGATAATAATGTGTTATTGAAAGAATATATTTATGTAAAACTTTATGGAAAGTATATCTTTTTATTTATTTTTTTATTTTTTTTTTAAATTTCTTAGAATTCAACATCTTAAATACAATATTGTCCTTTCTATTCTACACATCAATAATCATCTTCAAGGGTCTACCATTACAAATAACAGCAGTAGCAACTAAATCCTCAAAAAGTTGGTTTCTAACAAAAAATAATCATATAAAATTATCAGAATTATTAGACTAGTTAGCAGCAACAAAAAAAAACATCAGCAATTTGGAAATCACCTGCCTTTAGCTGTATTTTATTCAGCGGTACCATAAGAAAACAGCAAAATCATAGATTTTTGCGTGCTATTTTCTAAAAAAAATTAAAGATGTCTTCGTATGAGTCTTAAAGAGAAGCATATGATGATATGATGATAATAATGGTTTTTTAAAAGTTTTTTGTGATACTAATCTCCATAAAAGGAATTGATGAAAATTCTAATCGTCAATTTATATTATTAATTTTTTATATGTGGATTACAGTAGGCTGGTTTCATGCGACTTTAACAATATTTCGAAATTGTTTAGTATTCATAAAGCTGTTGAGCCTTTTTGACCCCCTTTGCAAATTATGCACAAGTTTCTCCTAAGGGATTTAAGAATCATTTATTCAAATAAATTCTAACTTCAGATTGCATTAATAGATCGAAAAAAATAACTCTCTTAAGAAAAATCCAGACAACTTTTTGTGAATCTTTTATTCGTGCATTTAATGACCGACTTTTCAAAAATAGAAGTTTTAAGAGTTTTTCTCCTCATCTCGAATGTTAGGAAACTTTAAATTATGTTTAATTACACACAGCGCCATATGCTTCAAATCTCTTCGATTTTTTCATATTTATTATTATTCTATTAATCCGTTATGAGACAAAGAAACAGAGACTTATAATTTTTCCATAAGTGTATGACGAGCTTAAAGAAAAATTTTATTTGCCATTTATTTATTGAATGTTCATCCTTTCGTCTTTTAACATCTATCTTTTAGTGATCTGTCACAAAACTTTTCCGAATAGCATAAACCGATTATTCGATCAAAAATCCGGACCCACTTTTGTTGACTGATTAGAATTCGACACCATGCCAGAGTCATGTCGGTCTGGTAAAGGATTTTAAATCGATCAATATGCGCTTTTGTCGTCTACCATAAAAAATATTTCTTGATTTTTTCATAATTTTAACAATAGAGGAAGTTGATGTTTAATAGAGCAATGAAGCGCACATTTAAACAAAAGCGACTCTGAAAATTGACACCTTCTCAAATCTTCCTCCCGACATCTCAGTTTCTTCATTCTTTCACGTCTATCGATTTTTATCGTTACGTTTCATTCATAAACATCGATCAAATGAAGCGCAAATATCATAATTTCTTACATTCGCTCTCATCTCTCACACAAATTATTGTAGATTTTTATAATATTTCATTTTATGATACCGCCATGTCGATTGATTCTAAAATTATCGCTTCATATTAAAATAGTTTATTGAACTTTTTTTTTCATTGATTTTATTTTTCCATTCAGAAAATAAAAATTTTCAATTGATGAGATTTGTACGGTCTAAATTCTTCTCAAGTTTTTTTTGTTGGTGTGTGATTGATGCTTTTTTTAAGTTAAGAAAGAAAATTATTAATAAAGGAATGTTGAGTAAGATTCTTATATTCTTCATTATTTCTCATTTATTGTGAAATGTTGGTCTAGAATAATTGACGATTTCAATGGATGGTGTTATTGGAAGCATTTTCTCCTGTTCATATCAATATTCATGGATTGTTTTGAGCCGAATTTTAATAATATTGGGTGATAAAGTGTTCATTTTGAGAGGTTTGGGTGGTCTTGAAATTGAATTTATGTACTAATTTTTATTTATATTGATAATTTTGATAACCCGGAAAGCACACGGCGTCCAAATGACCAAACATCCAGCTTCAGGCCAGCATGATTCGGGCCTCAGGCCTGATTTCGTGAAATCCAGTCTAAGGCTAGAGAGATTTTATAGAATCTAATAGAAGGATTAATGGCTGGACCTAATTTTCGGACAATTCTAACCCTTATACCTTGATTTACTAAAAAACCAATAAAATGCAATTAATAGTGGACATCTTTTATAAACTGCGCCTTAAACGCCTAACATTTTCAACATCTTTCACAAAATATCTCAACCAAAAAAACAAAGGAAGGAAATTTTTTATGTTTTTTGATTCACTAAGTTCTCACGGAAATTTTTTTGAGTCTAAAGCCGCGCGTTAAATGAATCGAATGTGTATCTATATAAAACATTTTAATGATTGCTCTCGGAAGAAATGCTTGAGATTTAAAATTATTAAATCCAGAGTAAAAGAAAAAATGTACTTTACGAAAATTATGGACGTTTTTGCTTCTGACTTGTTCGCTTTTTCGTATGTTAGTTGCTCTGTTACCAATAAACTTGTACATAATATGCCATAAAAGAATGAATTTTCCATCTCGATGATGAGAAGATCGCAAGATGATGTTTATGGATTTTTTTAGAATCTGTTATGTGAGTTTAATAATTGTTTAAAGGTTTATTTTCTTTCATATTATGTTTTTGATGGTTCCAGAGTTGATTCAAAAATAAATTTTCTATAGATGGTATATGATATCTTAAACAACCGGTTGCAACCTTAGAATTAAAAAAAAGTTAATGAACATTTTTAAAACATCTCTGTAACTCTACATTTTTAGCTTCATTATACTTAATCGACATCAAAAGTTGCACAAAAAAACATATAGGTAAGAAAAATAATAAATTGCCACTAAAAGCAGATATATGTAAGTAAGTAACGGGAAGAATCTGATTCCCTTTAATATAATTCATTGAACAAATGACTAAACTAACATTTCGTACATTATTCTTCTTATTTCAAAAATATTTTAATTGTTTAAGGCATTTTCGGTATATTACTTACATTTACTCATTTTAATTTATGCAGTAAATTAATTTAAATAAATGTAGTCTAGCGATAAAATGGACAGATTTTCTGAAATGTTATGATCATTTTCAAAATATGGAAAGTCTGGAAAAGTTGGGCAAATATCTTTTCTTCAAATTCTGTCAACATCATTCAAAAATCTTGCTATAAAAGAGCCATAATGCACGCAGAAAGCAATATATAGAACAGTAATGATAGAAATTCAATTAGATGCGAAAACAGAGAATTTTTACATGTTTAATTATGTGATGAGAAATAGAGTCATAATGCCTTTTGTAATAACCTAGGATCAAGGTCGGAGCATGGTTTCAGGTTCCTTTAAATCACACACGTTTTCTGACGTCGTTTTATTTATAACGTGGTCAGGTTTTTGATGAGTTACTATTTGTAAATAATCAAGATTTATTCAAGAGCAAGAAACAAAAGCGTTCAACATCGTGGATGTGGACTTTAAAATGTGACTGAAATTAATGAGCTCATATATTTATTGTTGAAGGGGCGTGTGTACATGTATGTCTGTATATCTTTTGGGCATCGTCAATGTCTGAGGAAACGAGATGAGATTCTTAATTTTTAAAATATAAATCAACAATGTCATTTTGAAGATGGAAGACAGTTCATCCAGCGGTTATTGGTTAAATTCTCATTGTTTGTGGATATAAAATGCCACAGAATATCAACAGTAGACACGTCATGTGAATGTATGGATATAAATGATAATTAATGTTCCTCACTGCACTGTTTCAACGAATTGATTTGGCAATTTTCACATCAAAATCCTCTCTACAGGAGTCAAAATTATTCTTCTTCATTTTTATTTCTTTTAAAATTATTAATTTTATTTCTAAAACAAAGAAAGATGGAAATGAAAATTTATCATTAAATGAAATATTCTTTTAACCCCTGCCATGTCCATACAAAATCATCCATTCAACAGTGCTAGAAGAGAGAATTGGATAAATTTAATGTCTATTGAAGAAATAAGAAGAATGAGAAGAATTTTCCTCGGACAATTATAAGAATTAATGGACAAGATGAGCCGAAACTTCATCTAAACATTTATCACCGCATCAGAAAATTTATTACTTGAAAAATTCATCATTTTTATCAAAAATTAATAAACTACCTTTTGTTAGCTCTTTTATTGTGAAATGAGAGTCTTTTTTATCCCTTTGTCTGAACATTACAGTCTTTGACTGAAAACAATAATTGCAATTGTCCCTAAAACAATATATTTGATAACAATTTACATAAAAATTGTCTACAAATAAAATATGAGAAGAAAAATTGATTTATTGTGATTGATTTTCTTCAATTTGATTTACGGTGCGCAGAAGAAGAAATAAAGAAATATCAAAAAGACAATTGTAAGCCCATTTCAATATTTTCGGTGTACACAATACAAGAGAACAGAAAAAAAATATTCTAGAATTAGTTTCGTAGCATGATCCAATTGGACATTAATCATCATTATTATTGAGAAGTGTACTCTTGGCATTGATCTTTTCTTGTAGTCATTTTCATTAAATCCATCCATCTATCTGACTATCTATCTACCCGAGTGTACAAAGAGCACGCTAAGAGCATGCTCAAATTTTCGCTGAGCACGCTAATGTGAGCATGCTCTTTCATACAAAACCTGATGCCACTACTTTACGCCTCTGAGCACGCTCAGAGAGCATGCTCTTTTAACGTGCTCAGAGCACATCGTGAGCATGCTCTAGAATGTGGTGTGACATGAGACATTTTTTGAAAAGTGTCATGTGACATAAAGTTGAGCATGCTCAGAGCATACTTAGGAGCATGCTCAATGAGCATGCTCAAGAGCACACTCACTGAGTATGCTCTAGAGCGTGCTCACTAAGCATGCATAAATATGCAAAATTTAAAAAAAATTAATTAATTTAACGTATGGGGGGAGAGAGAGAGAGTGCACTTTTTTAATCCTATAATATTAGTTCTATTAGAAAATGTGTTTGTAATAAACTCTGTTTAATTAATGATCTGAAAAAAACCAAAGTTAGAAAATTTCGCTTTTACCTGGATTCGAACCTGAGACCGCTACGTTGCTATATGAGACCATCGCCTTAACCATTACGCCACCGCTGTATTTTACCTAATTATTTATATTTGGCAAAAACCATATATAAATGTTATGTATTTTACTGATTAATTTTAAAAGTTTTTTGGTTATTTTTTTCGGTGTTTCACTGTATTTTCAGGTGGATAATTTTCAGAAATTTTTCCAAGATTTTCCACATTTTCTCGCTGTGCTCAGAGTGTGCTCTTGAGCATGCTCAACGATGTGCTCAGTTGAGCATGCTGAAATTTCATAAACCACATTTTCTCGTTGTGCTCAGAGTGTGCTCTTGAGCATGCTCAACGATGTGCTCAGTTGAGCACGCTGAAATTTCATAAACCACATTTTCTTGTTGTGCTCAGAGTGTGCTCTTGAGCATGCTCAACGATGTGCTCAGTTGAGCACGCTGAAATTTCATAAACCACATTTTCTCGTTGTGCTCAGAGTGTGCTCTTGAGCATGCTCAACCATGTGCTCAGTTGAGCACGCTGAAATTTCATAAACCACATTTTCTCGTTGTGCTCAGAGTGTGCTCTTGAGCATGCTCAACGATGTGCTCAGATGAGCACGCTGAAATTTCATAAACCACATTTTCTCGTTGTGCTCAGAGTGTGCTCTTGAGCATGCTCAACGATGTGCTCAGGTGAGCGCGCTGAAATTTAAAATGCCATTTTGCATGAGCATGCTTAAGATGTGCTCAGAGTGTGCTCTTGAGCATGCTCAAGGATGTGCTCAGGTGAGCACGCTGAAATTTCATAAACCACATTTTCTTGTTGTGCTCAGAGTGTGCTCTTGAGCATGCTCAACCATGTGCTCAGTTGAGCACGCTGAAATTTTATAAACCACATTTTCTCGTTGTGCTCAGAGTGTGCTCTTGAGCATGCTCAACGATGTGCTCAGTTGAGCACGCTGAAATTTCATAAACCACATTTTCTCGTTGTGCTCAGAGTGTGCTCTTGAGCATGCTCAACCATGTGCTCAGTTGAGCACGCTGAAATTTCATAAACCACATTTTCTCGTTGTGCTCAGAGTGTGCTCTTGAGCATGCTCAACGATGTGCTCAGATGAGCACGCTGAAATTTCATAAACCACATTTTCTCGTTGTGCTCAGAGTGTGCTCTTGAGCATGCTCAACGATGTGCTCAGGTGAGCGCGCTGAAATTTAAAATGCCATTTTGCATGAGCATGCTTAAGATGTGCTCAGAGTGTGCTCTTGAGCATGCTCAAGGATGTGCTCAGGTGAGCACGCTGAAATTTCATAAACCACATTTTCTTGTTGTGCTCAGAGTGTGCTCTTGAGCATGCTCAACCATGTGCTCAGTTGAGCACGCTGAAATTTTATAAACCACATTTTCTCGTTGTGCTCAGAGTGTGCTCTTGAGCATGCTCAACGATGTGCTCAGTTGAGCATGCTGAAATTTCATAAACCACATTTTCTCGTTGTGCTCAGAGTGTGCTCTTGAGCATGCTCAACGATGTGCTCAGGTGAGCATGTTATAATTAAATGTGGCATAATACACGAGCATGCTCAAGATATGCTCAGGAGCATGCTCAAGAGTATGCTCAGTTGAGCATGCTAATATTTAAAATGCCATTTTGCATGAGCATGCTTAAGATGTGCTCAAGAGCATGCTCAGTAGTGTGCTCAGGTGAGCACATCAAAATTTTGATTTTGAGTATGCTCATGAGCATGCTCAGTTGAACGTGCTCACCTAAGCACGCTCAAAAAAATTTTATATTTTTCGAGAGCACATTCAGAGTGTGCTCATGAGCGTGCTCAGTAGAGCATGCTAAGGTGAGCACGTAAAACGATGAATTTGAGCATGCTCAGAAGCGTGCTCACAAAACTGAGCACGCTCTTTGTATACTCGGGCTATATATCGAATTGCGTAACAGCTGGACTTTGATATTTACTGATCAAAAAAAAATTGACTTCTTTTTGAGTTTTCAAGCCAATTTTAAGCAATTAAAAATTGTGAGATTGTATCAAACATTTGCCATATTGCTACGTAATTCTCTAAGCGATTAATATGTATTATTGCCATTGTTTCACACATTCGACATACTAGAAAGATGTATTATTCGTCAAACATCTGATACGCTACGTGATATTAATTTTTCTGTGCAATTTTAAAACGTTAAGAGTTTTGTAGAAGAATTGATCTCTTAAATGACAAAGAATTGAAGTAATTATTAAAGTTCATTAATCCCGCGTATAAACGGGGTTAGTCTCGGTTTTTTGATCGATTAAACGACTTGTGATGTTTTGGATTTTTGCGTAAATATATTTATTCATATTTCTCCTTTAGGTGGTTGCTAATTTAGAAATGCTTTACCAACTTGAAAACCTAAGAAACCACTGATCTAGAGTAATCAGACTTTATATTTTTCAATTTTAAATAAAACTTATGTTGAAGTCATAGCAAAGAAAAAATCCATTCCATTCCAGACGCACAATTAACCTTTATCTATGCCATATCATGAGTTAGCTTCTGTCAATTAGACTAAAAAATGTGAATCCCGTGTTAAAGTTATTTTTTTCCATTATCGCTCGAGTAAATTTAATTTAATTTAATTTCAATATTAAGTAAGAGTGCAGAAGAAATTGTAGATGAAAAAGAATCAAGAAACATTAAAGTAGTAAAGAAGGCGCATCACATAATGATCTTTATTCCATTAATATTTTTTCATTCGCATATATAAATTATATTTTTTCTTCATATCATGCCAGTGTGTGCCATATGGTCTATGCTGATTGTTATATGTTCGCTTCATGTGTCCATTTGATTTCTCATTTTTTCATCTCTTCTTTTCTTTCATTTTTATAATTAACTGTTTTTCAAAAGATCTAGGTAATTGAGATTCGGTATAGTTCAGCTACCATGATACGATTCTTCTTCTTAATAATGTTCTGGCTTTCATGAAGATTGTTTTTATATATTTTAAGCTGAGCTACCAAGTCACCACAAACCAGTCTTAATGATAAGTAACACCCGAATGACACCAAATTCAACTATTGATTTTCTATATTTTTATAGATTAAAGGCAAAGAGCATTGATAATAGAAACCTTCAACATTATCCATGGACATTTTCGATTGATTTTCATTAGTGCAAAATAATGTGTCCATAAAAATAACTAAATCTTTCGAGGATGACCATCAAAAATCGTAATTTTTAAAACATCAATCATTGTGTGAATGTCGATGCTTATCATCAATTAATTACACATGTGCACCTGATTCAATGATGCACATCGATAATCATGGAAGACGCTTGCGTGAGTCGCAAAATATTCATTCCAATTTTTATTGTTGCCTTCAAAATTTTTAGTTCATTGAAACGCATGGAAATTTTTAGAAAAAAATACTCGACCTTATTGAGCGACTTTAGTGCATTTTTGTCGCTACGATCACTAATTGTTTAGGAAACAAATGCGAAAAAATAACAAATTTTATTGAATTATATTTCGAAATAGATTTTAATGGATTTCTTGTAGCTTTCAGATCACTTCCTCGACTTAAAAAGTAATAAGCACATCCATTTCACTTGCTAACCCACAATTCAACATCCAGAAACACTTCATGAAATGGTGATTAACAAGTTTAATGGGAAAATGTATAAATATTTAAATATTTTTTCGTCCTCCTCAAGTCCTCCTATATTAACAACCTTGATTCGATTACAGGGAAGTTTAATCAGATTTTATTGCGTTTTCGCAGTTTTTAGTCGTACCATCTCAAATGATGTTATTCGTGAGACACAAATTGTGACAGGTACATTGCATTGATATACCCTGAGTCTAAGTTATTGTGCAAAGTTAAAAAATCAACCGTCATAATTGGTAAAAATATAAACACTTATTTCAGTAGCTTAAACAACAAAACTAAAAATGTGAAACTAAACGAGCTGTAAATTGTACGTATCAAATACACTTGAAATAATAATCACAAAATTTGGCATTGAATACTGCAAAAAAAAACAAAAGCAATTCAAGTATATGCAATTAATGATGATTAAATTACATCGTATTGGCGTATGAATTTTTCCAATTGTGCGTCGATGCCTACACGCTTACATGCCAAACAAAATGCTAATATTATTTTTTTTGCATTTATAATTAAAGCCTCCACTCGACGTGCTACTTAATAAGCTCTCTTATGATCGTCTTCATCAATGCGTTAACTTATTAAAATATTTACTCAATTTTTTGCTCACTATCCCCAGTTTTGTGTAACTGTTCATTTGTCCATTTGTCTGCCGTTAAACTCTATTTTGGCAAAATTTAAATTCTCTGTCTGATTCAAAATATTCCAATTTTTTGTATCATAGTTTATCATATATTTTAAATATATTTACTATTAGTTTAACTCTACGAAAAGCAAATGCGCTATCATCGCATAAGTGACATCTACACTAGCTTTTATTTCTAGTGCATGCTGCGACTCAATTGCGTTTCATTTCAATTGTTACAATGTATAAATAAATAAATAAATAAGTAGCAAGTCTCTTTTTCGTAGTGCTATTGAGGAAAATTTCTACCCTGTGCCGTGCATATGCATCACAAACTGACAATTGCGTGAAACTTTTTCTTTTCTTTTTTTGTTTGAAAAAAAAAAATCAAGAAAAACTTTCGATATAGAAATCACGTCATCTTACTTTATTTACTTGCTCATGAATTTTTCCTTCATTGTTTTCTTTTTAAGTTAATTTTTTTATATGTGCTACTGATGATGATTGGAATGCCATAAATATGAACCACTTAAGTGATTCGCTTTCTTAATTCTATTTAATCTTAGTTTTGGCGTAAAAGAAGAAAGAAACGATGCGTGTCTAAATTATGTTGAAGATGTTTTTATTGCAAAAAATATGGTATTAGTGCTGCTGTTGTTCAACAATTATTTTGACAGAATGCAGCCTTGTTTGAAAACTCCGCGTTTTAAAAACCCTAATTGTCAACAATCTTTTCTTTTTGCATTAAAGCAATACACTCATATTTTTAAAACTTAAAAAGCAAGCATAACAAAATAAGCAGGAATAAATCACATAAAAAAATGAATGATGGCACATGAGAAGACACAAAAAACACATAAATTTACGGTGCAAGACATAAAAGAGAAATACGCAAGTTTTTGATCTAATTAAGAGCATGTTATTTCATTTTTAAAACGAAATCTAACGAATCTTGATTAAATTTTAACTGATCACGATAATCACGGATCATAATGATTATGGTTGACGGCTAAAATCTTTCTCACTTTTTCAGTATCTCTTGATTTATTTATTTTTATTTTTTAGTTGATCTTGAAATGCTAATTTTTTGGCATCAAGGTGGTAAATTTTTTACTGCTGCCATTTTATTTCTTCATGCCAACTGACAACTTAAAATGTATTTATGTGTGGCATTTTGAAACTAATTTCAGAAAGTTTGATTTCTATTTGTGTTCATGAAATTGCTTCAAATAAATTTTATAAGTATAGTAGATTGCTGAATATATTACTTTTTTAGAGTATTCAAAGTATGAATGTGAATGTATTGCAAAAAAGTTCATATTAAATCTAATAATTTTTTTATAATTAAAATTAATTTAAGGATTCCAATAAACCTTTTTTTTTAATATCACCAAATAGATTTCGACTCCGTTTGGAGTCCATTTAACTAAAAAAAAGTTTCCATTTTGATGTTCGTGAGGGAACTTTTTTGTGTCGCTCGGACTTATATAAACATTCATTAGAGAAGCTTACTTTATTTCTAAACGCTTAATAAAATATTCTTAAATTAATCTAAGCACACCACAAAGTTATTATAGTTCAGTAAAAATGAATAAAACTCCAATTATCGATTATTTTTCAGCATTTTATTTTTATTGTCTAAAAAATGTCAAATTCATTTTTTAAAATCTATTGAAGAGAAAATGTTAAAAATAATAACTCAAAATATTTCAAAATATAATTATAATTGATTTGATTTGAGAAGCACAACATCGAACTTAACTTTTCAAAAAAATTGCTACAAAATAGTCAGTGAAAATGTGTTATAAAATTTAAAATGATAAATTGTGGCACGAAATAATATTGTGACTGTCAATTTTAATTCCTCGATATTTAGGAAAGAATATAAATAAAATTGATATTGTGCGTCATATAGAAGATCAGAAAAAAAACTGTCAAAACTAAAAGAACTCTCATAATAACTGATAATAATCTACGCAAATTAAATACATCCAAATATACAAAGCCACACAATGTTTCTGTCATCATTTTTTTCTCATTTTACGCTTCTTCGCATTTCGTTTGTCCCCATTCATCAAGCGACATCGCTCATTGGTCAAATTTTATCCAATAGTAAGTCACACACACAACAATAATACGACGACAATGACAACAATGTAGAAAAAATGTCATTTGATTTCTCTTTCATTTGTCACACACGTCGCATACAAAAATGTGAGTATGAGAAAATGTAAAAAAGAAGGCAGAGAATAAAAAATGAAAAGTAGAATGGGAAAAAATGGAAGTGCGTCATGGCAATTTGCGATCTAGATCTCATTTCCCACATTGAATGATTCTCATTCCCTATTTTACATCAATTATAGCAGTGTGCACAATGTATAAATTATAGGATCAATTTCAGTCATTTAGAAGAGGCTTAAGTGCGCACTTTTTTGTTTATTTTTTTATTACGTCGACAGAGTAACTGACTATCGTCCAATAATCAAACAAATAATAATCAAGAGATTTTTCAATACATTCAAGTAGGTTATATCAACTCATAACAACAAGAATAATTTTGATTTGCGTTATGAAGAGAAACGCAAATAAGAAAAGTTGTGACTGGATAAGTGCACTTGAAGTTTTAATTAATTCGAGAGTTGAAAGGGAAACAACCCTCGCAAAAAATGAAAATTCAAATGTATGACATTGTTTGTTGAAGGAATAAGCTGAAATGAAAATATTGAAAAATTTTAATTATGACATCAATGTGAATTATTTTAGAGATTTTATTATTAAAAATGGAATCTGGAATTTGATTTAAAATGGAAGATAGTTGCGATGACTCTATTGAACAACAAATAATGCATTATGCAATTTTTAAGGAAATTATTCATAAATCCAAAAATTTCGAATCTCAAATCATAAAGTTGAATTTAAAACATAAAACTCAATGACACAAACTAGTATAATCTCATATTTGCCGACATAAATCTCCCATTCAATTTTTTAATCTCTAACATTCTAATAATCTTCAGCTCTAATTTAGTTTGAACTAAAATAATTTTTTGTGCCTTCAGGGAAAATTTTTTTGTGCATGTCGACAGAATTTGTAATTTTTGCATTATCTTGCCTTCATTTAAAAAAATTTTACAAAAAAAAAAATCTCGAAAAAAATTTCTCATGAAATTTAAGCAATAAGAAGAATGGCGTCGTCCATGGCAACTGAGACCCTTAAAATCGTCCCTTTTTGTTAAGGATTATACAAATATTTGTTCATCCATATAATATTGTGTCATCAGCATACAAAAGGAAAGACAACATCTGTGATAGTTTTCATAATCATCGACAAATTCCCTTCTTTCATTTCTTTTTCTTTTCAGTTTTTTTTGTATTTTGTGCATGTAACGCATCATCGTACCTTCTGGCATTAATAAACAATTGAACAATGGATCATTTTTTTTTTTCAAAATTAAATTTCCTCTTTTTCGAAAAATGTTGAGAAATACATCTCAATTCCATGATATATTGTTGATATTTCTACGCAATGCCTGTCATTTGTTTTCTGAACATTTCATGTTTAGATTGAGGACATTAAGGCGGAGCACTAAAGAGACAAAATATTACGTTTTTTGTCGAAATTGTTCTCATAATTGCCACTCATAATCATCCGTAATAGACTCATTGAAGAGGATTTTAACGAAAATGTAAGAAGAAAAGAAACGATTGTTAAAGTTAATTGCGGTTTGGCTGAATGTCTAAAAATTCATTTTATATTCTATAAACTGTTCCGAGCGACACAAATGAAGAAGGCTACGTTAAGTTCATTTGGCTGCTAAATTTAGGTTGTTTATTTTGGAGCCTTAAAAGTTCCGTAGCGAAGCCTTCTTCATTTGAATCGCTCTGGTGTTGAAAAGTTAAAAGTACAAACTAAATTATTTAAGTAAAAATAATAATTTCAGCATTCACGAGGGCATTTACTTCAAATTTCATTAGGTAAGTATTAAAAATGCGTTTAAACCACTCACAACTATTCTGACGCTTTCTCAGCTTGTCATTTTAGGTAGATAAAGATGAGGCAATTGCAAATATTCATAGAACCGGAAAAATTCATCTTTTCATGATTCCGTCCAAACAGCAAGACTCAAGCCTCTGTAAAATAATTTTCAATGGATGCCATTGTATGGATTACATCACTAAAAAATATTTTTTAGGAATCTCTCAACTTGAAATATGAATAAAAAAGTTTCTTACAATTCCGCCAAAATTTCTTTGGTATTGATTGTTTTGTGTTGTTTTTTCTCTTTCCTTCTCGAGATTGAAAAATTGTTGCATTGTCAGCAAATTATTAAAAATTTCACCGCATGAGTGAATCTTTTCTTTTTTTCATATCCACTCTGCTGTATTTAAAAAACAGTAGCTATAATAGAAAATAAATAAGAAAGATGTGTGATGAAATATTTGTACAATTTTAAAATCATAAATGAAATATACACAACAGACAAAAAATTTTTAATCATCTTTTTTATGCTGCTACCATATTTTCTACTCATTTTCATCTCAACTTTTTCTGCTTTGTTGTTTCGTTATCATGTGAGCCGTTTTTTATTTTCATATGCCCCGTGAGTTAAATTTATGATAAACTCGATGATAAGAGTAGTTGAAACCAAAGATTAATGAATTTTAGTGTAACGAAAAATTCAAAGCAATTTTCTATTAAATTTTCTTTTAATTTTCAAATTTGGTATTGCATTTTTCTATTGGACTTTTGGAGACGAAAGCCAGCGATAGAGTCAGCTTTAGGTGCAATCTGAGGGAGGCCATTAATCACAACTGATTTAGTTACTCCTTGCTCTATTTTTATGAATTATTGTGTGCATGCAACCCTAACAGGCAAGTCTATCGCTTTAAAAATACGTAGTTTGGTTAGGATTTTGAAAGGATCTCTCATTTCCTCCACTGGGAAAGACACACAAATGCCTCTAATATACTCATTTTTTAACTGCTTATAATGTTAAATACACATTTTTTCCTAGAAGAAAATTAAATCGATCATTTTTGCATCCAACATGAGCATCAGCAACCAACAGAAGTTGGAAACAGAGTTGGCATACAGGTAGAAATAAATGACGAAAAGCCTTTAAATCACGAGTTTTGTAGGTATCAATTATCACAGGTTAATTTCCACCAATGGTCTTTTTGTAGATTGCCATCTACTACAAAACGGCATTTTTTGTAGATTACCATCTTTTATTCTTAAAAATGATTACGAAAGGTAAGCAGTAAAACCCTTTAGCCAACTCTGGTTGGAAAAGATTTGCAGTTTTTCTCATTTCTGCGTTTACCCTTTTTTGTATACTCTACGAAAAAAGAAAACATTTCGTGATAACTGCTAATCATTTAACTCATTTCAATGATGATGAACAGCAGCATGAAATGAAGAAACAACAAAAAAAGGAGAAGAAAAGAAAAAGAAACATCCATAACTGCACGGCGCGCATATCAGTGCGAAATGAGTGATTGATGCAAAACGGCATAGTAAAACTGCTCAATGATCAATAGCGCAACATTTATGAAGCGTTAATTATCACAATTAACTATTAACTGTTGCTGTTTTTGTGCATTTTTAAATTCTCATACCTTCTACTTACATTGTTCAATGTGTGTGATATGAAATTTATTTTAAGACTAAAAAACTTTTAAAAACGATGTTGAACTTGGTTTTATTTTGTCTATATATCTGATAAAGCTATAAAGACACGTTTAATTTTGTAGCAAATGAATCGAAAGGGTAAATAATGATGAAGATTTTCATGTTCCATCTATAGCTTAGCAAGCGCTCACTTATTACGTTATGGTTTTAGGGCAGATTTATGATTTTGTAACAACTTGTTAATAATAAGTGAATGGCCTTACACTCACATAGAAATTTTGTGAAAAATGCGTTTCATATGCCTTAATCAATTGCATTTTTACTAGATTTTTTGTAAGTAAGTAAAGCCCAACCATAACAGCCATGATGATCATAATAATAATAAATAAAAACACAATTACATGTAACTTCGTTTAATGTGCTCGTTGAAAATTCTTTTGGCAAACTCATCCAGCTATTTATGAGAAGTTAAATGTGCCACATAGCAGTTATGCTGATAATCAACAGTCCGTGCCGTTAAAAGAAAAGAAGAACAGAGTTAAAATTAAATTCGTTTCTTTTAATAATTAAATTCTGCTTTTTAATCATCTTAATGTATTTATGTGTACATGCGACTGTCAGATGTGTAATTTTTCATATGTAGCAGGTAAAAGTCGACCAATAAGCCACATATAATACTGAAAATAAAAGAGATTTCTTTTTAAATTAATTTCATTAATTTTCAAAATTAAATAAGTTGGTAGTAGTCAGAAATTTCAGTCATCATCACAATTTTTACGATACTGTCTGACTCTGAGCACAAGTTTTATATGACAAATATAAATTCCATAAAATAAAAAACTGAAATATTTTATCTTAATAAGTTGAATGCTAGTCAGCTTATTCGTACACATTGTTTATGTAATAGATGCGACAGAGCATCACAAAATAAAGTAATGAGAAAGGGGAGCATAAATAAATGTGTTTAATAAATAAATTAATGCGAATTTTTCAAGCGTTTCAATGGATGTGATATTATATGACTATTTCTTTTTATACATCTACCCGGCAATTTCTCTAACATATACCTTCATTTTTTTATCATGCTGCAGCTACAAAAGAGAATAATAAAGAGAAAAATTGCATACAACATGCACGATAGCTCATTTCACGTTAGCATTTGGGGAGGCAGTATACGGCTGCATAAATTAGTAATTAGTTGTGGAGCAATGAGCAAAAATTATGCAGCTAGTAAGCATAAATGAAATGCTACTAGGAAATGTTGCATTTCTTTCCAGCTATGATTAACTGTGCTAACTTGTATATTTTATTTTCTAACCGATGCTGCTGAATACAACCTTTTTTGATGTTCATTATTGTGCAATTTGTGTTGCTTGTTAAGATGAGACTTTTGTTAAAAGAAAAGGGGAAAATGAAGAGAAATTGTTAAATCAAGATCTAGTCACATGAGAAGCTCAAGTGTGCCTTGAAAATTAATTTTCTAAATTTTAGAAATTTAATGTTTTTAAAATTATTTTATGGAGATGATTAGAAGAAAACATACAATGATTATTATGCACTAAAAAGTACAGTCTAGATCTAGTAACATGCAGGGACATCAATTTTATATTTCAGCAACATCTAGGATCATTATGGCAATAATTCAACTATTAAAAAAATATTTAATTAAGTAATATGTGATTGAAAATTATAATCAAAAAAATATTCTTCACCTGAAAAAGTTAGACTTTCATGCAATATAAAATTCCTTGGACAATCAGCACAACATTTTATTCTCTCGTTTTGTGTCTCTATCTTTAATCTTACTGCTTCAAGGCTTTTCTTTCTCTCCCTTTTTTGCAATTTCTCATTCAAAAATTTATATGATTAAAGTGGATAAAAAAGACGCGCTATTCAACTTTAATATGCATGAGTATGTATGTAAAATAAAAATAATATTACATTCAATACACATTTTGACGACGATATTTGACGGTATCAGTTTGCAATCATTATAAAAATGGCAATTGATGGCAATTCAAAATCCTGTCCCTAGGCTAATGACGCGCTCTAAATCAAGCTTTTATATATATATATCGAGTACAATAATAACGTACTTTTTCCATATATTCGCGGTCGTCGCCATCGTCATCATCATCATCATGGGCATATAGCAGTTGTGTTTATGACCATCAATAAGTATGAATATCACGATGATTGCGAATGAATATAATCTTGACAATATTTCTCATTTTATGGGTTTTCATACACATTAAGGAAAGAGCTCTTTCTTATGCAGCAACAAAAACAAAACAATAAAAATATATTTATGTGATTCTACCTGCAAATAGTCGTCATTGAAGTATTTTATCCTTTGTCATTCCGGAATATGAATATATAATATTTTATTGTACACTAATTTCCATCCCATTCCATTCAAATATAAAGAAATTCTTTACTTTTTGGTTGATATTTTTAAAAAGCATATTTCTCGGTTGAAACTTCAGACTGAGATCGCTCTAGGTCGATTCGAATAAGGGAGTGCCAGATCTCTAGACTCAGAAAACCTATAGTAGTATCAAAACCAGTCCTTTGATGACATTACTGCCTGTAACCTACAAAGCAAGGTTTTGAGCCAAGTTTTCACTACATATGATTCGAAAAAGCTTCGAACCCGTGATCGCAGGGTCGTATTGCAATAATTAAATATCAAAGAACTAAACAATTCCACTACTGAGTCACTTCGACTCACATGTCTAATGTGGATTAAATGAGATTTTCGTTTAATTTTAAAAGCGTCTTATGAAAAGATTCTTTATTTATTAACCATTTTTTTATTTTTAAAATATTTTAAACCCTTTCGGGACAAAATTTTAACAACCACATTATGGTGCAATAAAAATAAGCATGGAAAGAAAGAAAAACACCGAAGAAGTCCTCATTTATTGAACAATATGTTGGTCCGTTGCACTGTCGTCTTTATATTGTGTAATAAACAGGAATATCTCTTTTAAAAAATAATAAAAGAAAGAGTTGAAAGGAAAGGGTTTTTATGACCCAGCACAGTGATTTTATTGCTTCATTGCTATTCAAATTATTGAAATTACCGCCCATTTTTTCTGGTAGAAAAAAAGTATGTTTTGTCAAATAAAAACCTGTGAGCAGCTTAATTGATGAAAATGTATATGAAGTCATAAAAAAATCAATAAGAAGCCCTTAGTCGGTAGAGAACAAGAGAATGTCAAAGAAGATTTCTGATGTTTATCTATTCACCCTTTTTTTGCCTGTTCTTTCCTTCTCTTGAGCTCATTACCAACAAACAAGATTATCCACATTGTCATAATTTCTTCATTTTTATTATACTCATGTCTTTTTTTCCACTTTTTTGAACATTCTTAAACATTTTTCTACAAAAGGGATAACAATTATTATGAAATGAGATTAAATAAGAAGAACAATGCCCATTTGGATTATGTTGTCATTTAAGCGCCAGATGGATTATGCCTTTAGCAGCAGTTACTGCAATGAGAATTTTTGAAGTCAGTCAGTTGTTCTAGATAAAAATTAAATATAATGAAGATTTTAACCTACTTTATGAGGACCTCCTATGGATTTTATAAACTTTTTGAGATATTTCAGAAAAACAATTGGTTTGAAGATTTTTTAACCAGATGAATAAAGCGCTGTTATTGTTTTAAGGATGTTCAATAAGTTGTAAGCCATAATAAGATTAGGTACACTTCAGACATTTCAGATACATTTTTGAATTAACTAGTTTTATATAACATAAGACAATATGTAATTTTTCAGTAACATTGCTACTGATTTCACTTAATATCTTCTGTATCTTATTTGCAGGTCAAAATTAAGACATCATACAAAATTCTTTAATTTCATACTGTAGCAGCAAAAAAAATCTTGCAGAAAAATACAATCAAAATGCGGTCAAAAAATGTAATTCAAGAAAAAAGGGATGATTGACCACAAAAAGGTTCATCCCTATATGTCCTGATGATAACATGTTGTATTGGTGTGTGGCTGGTTACAGGCAATCGGCACATCATAAGAACAAAGGGGCTGAAGAAGACAACATACTGATACTTTGTTGAAAATATAATTTAATAACAATTTTTCATGGTGATGATTTGAAAATATCAAACATTTGTGAGTTTGTCAAGGCCACCCATTGTGTGAGTCCTTGTGTCTAAGTATGTTACTCTAATATTGAAATGTTAATAAATTTATAGCTATGTATGCCTCATATCTATTTATCTTTAAAATGATACAATCCCAAAAGTTACCGTGGTGCATTTCAGGGTCGTAAAATAAATTTTTAAATGTGTGTTGTTTGATTTCATAATTCTTTATGACTTCAAAATTATTTTAAATAACTAACATCCAAAACATTTTAATTGCAAATAATTTAACCGATCATAATATTTTTTAAAAGGTTTTTTTGGACTTTATTTTGTAAGCATTCACAAAAAAACTAATTTTTCTTCGTGTCGTTTAACATTTTATTTCCTTTGTTAGTTCCATATTGTGGCATGCCGTGGTTTTAGCTTAATTGATTCATTCAATTGTAATAATTGTTTGCATTTTTATTTTCTTAATTATTTCTTCATTTGCCTTCTTCATTATACTTCATTTATATATTTTATTTTATTTAATCTGTGTTTTTTATTATTGTAAAGTCCGTGTGCTCATGACTGCCAACAAATTTTTTTAAACAACACACAAAAAACAGCAAAATTAAATCAGACGTATACAAAAAAACAATGAATTAAATTTAAATGATTTGTATGAAGAGGAGTAAGTAAGAAGAAGATTTCAAACGATTAATCCGAGTGGGAATTTTTTAAGATCAATTATCAGAAACAGATCATGTGATGATAAAGTTATCATAATCTGTAAAGTTTAACAATTGTCTCAAATTTCCTGGAAAGCACACGGCTTAAAAATGCTCGAAAATCTGACCATAGACTAACTTAGCGCTGGACCATGATCGAGTTTCATAAAATTTGGACTGAGACCAGACGCATGCTGGCCTGAGGCTTAATTGTTGGCTTTCCTAAAGTTAAATAATCACCAAGTTTAAACTTATTAATTGTAGGGAACCAATAATTAATTCAAAAACATTAGATTCTAAGAATATATTTAGTTCTCTAATTGTGTAAAACAATGGTGGACAACCTTATACTTTTCTTGGCACACGTTGGTGATAAGTCTCGTACACGACTCTTGGCATTTCTTAAGATATTTAACGATACATTATTGTGCCGTGGCAAACAGGTTGCTCACAACAGGTCTAAAAGAAAAACAATATTCAACAATGTTACAAGAAGTCATTTCATAATTCAACAAGTTAGCAATTTAGCTGTATTGTATCAACCAATTACCCACTGGCAACGTTCACTATTATATTATATACTTTAATTAAGTCGGCATTTGATATTGTACTTTATTTGTTCGTGATACACATTTTGTTCCTCTCTTATTTTTCTGTAGCTGTACTTCTTTAACAAAAAATAACTTAAAGGTAGGTATAGTAAATTTATTTTAATTGGTCTATGAAGCAACATTGAATTGAAAAAATGTGAATAAAATTAAATTATTGGACTATCGTATCGCATCCCATTAGCACCCTCAACCATAATATTTTGATGAGTTGAGTTGGTTTTGTCGTAAAAATTTAAACAAAACGAAGAGGAAGGCAACAAAGCATAGTGAGTGAAGTAGATGTGAATAATTAAATGAAAAATCTAATGTTCAGCTTTTTAATTGATATCATAAGCGGCATTGACCACAGTAGTAGCGGCACAAATGTATCATGTATGTACATTATAATGTCTATTTAATTAATTTTTATATTTTCTTCTTTCTGAAGTACCGTCATAGCCACTAAACGATATGTGGATATGTACATATATCAAAACAATGCGTGCTGTATTAAAAATGATTTAAAGTTGAGCAATTTCCAACTAATTAATTAGACAATTCGTTTTTTCATCGCATTTTTCAATGCTGAACAATGCTAGAAAATTGACGAGTTGGCATCCTTAGAAAAATTTTGAGTTAAATTTACAATTTTTCATTCATATAGGCATTCAAGATTCTTACTTACTTAATTACTTGGCTTCGCACGTGAAAAATGCCTTAATAGGGCCACAACTTGTAGGACATGTCTAATAAAAACACAAAAAGATTCCTAACTCATGTGCGTTGAATTTTAGGTTTCTGTCATATTTCGTTAATCGTATAAATGTCTTATAAATGGCAATATTTTCTCTAGAAAGATTTTTGGACATAAGAAAATAATTTGAGCTCAAACATCGAGCAAGCTTACGTCCAAAACTACTTATAATTTTTCTAAGGGTATCCAAAACAAAGCACAAAATTGATGAAACTTTTAAAATTTTAGGTGTTAAATTGCGGAAATGAACAAGTTCACAATTAAGTAGCAATGACTGATATAATAAACATTATTATAATTAAACATATTATGTGATGCGCTACAGCTTTATTTTTAGATAATTTTTTTTCCTAAGTTTTGATTTGTTTTCGTTTTGTTGAATAAAATAAATACTAATTTCACTTTATACTTCAGTGCAGTGGTGGGCAACCTGTGTGCAGCCAAATATTTTTGGAAATGCCATTAACCGTATATTGAAAGCGGTTTGAGTAGATATTTACCACCAAGAAATCGCGCGAAAATAAAAGATTGACCAACACTGATTTAATGGATGTAAAATTTCATATTGCTGTTGAATGATTTGGTGATATATATAGATTAAAATGATTTAAAGGGGAATAAAGTAATAAATTCAATAAATAATTGGGCTTATAGCGATGTCTTTAACTAGAATCAAATACTAATTTCACTTTTGTTTCAGTTCATTACATACCACACATTAATTAAATAAAACTTACATGCTTATGCATCAAATTGTAAATTAAAATCTAACAATTCAAAACAGTCTTTTTGTGTAACTCTGCTTTTTCCTTGGGAATAATTTCATTTGCTTTTTTTTTTCTCTTCCACATTTTTGTGTAGATGATTTTCACTGACATAGTACAATTCCCTGAGACTATTATCATATTTACATTGTGCATATACATCAACAACATCATCATCATCATCTACAATGATGGCAATAAAGTGAAAATTAATATTTGTATGATGCTTTACAAGTGCTTGAGCTTGTAATTGATACGCATATAAAATAGGCAGCACATCAGCATGTGGAAGACAATTGTTAGAATATGCGGATTTTTTTCTCTCTTTCACCATTATTGTCAGTATGTGGACCGCTTTTTCAATTAAATTTTACATTTTTTTATTCTCTCTATATACATTTTAGTAGGTTTTTAGTAGTTTAGTTTATAGAAAATTTACCGGCTGAGAAACTCCGCGGTAGTACCGCGGTATCCATACAAATACCGCAAAATACCGCTAAATACCGCGGTATTTCATATAAATACCGCTTAATACCGCCAAATACCGCGGTATTTCATATAAATACCGCCTATTATTTAGGACTCAAAAACTCAAATAGAAAGTTGTGAAAATAGTGAAAATTCAATTTTCATTTTCGAAAAAAATCAAATTTTACATTAATAATCTCAATCCCTTGTGAATAAACCTCGGAAAAGTCGAATTTTTGATCACATATCTTAATTTTGGGTAAAAATCTGCCGAAAAAGCCGAATTTTGTCTCAATTTTCCCAAAATATGGTCAAAAACTCTCGGAAAAGCTAAGTTTTACCTCAATTTTCCTAAATTATGTTCAAAAACTCTCGGAAAAGATAAATTTTGCATCAATTTTCCAATATTAAGGTGAAAAACAATTGGAAATGCCAAATTTTCTCTCAATTTTCCCAAAATATGGTCAAAAACTCTCGGAAAAGCTAAGTTTTACCTCAATTTTCCTAAATTATGTTCAAAAACTCTCGGAAAAGATAAATTTTGCATCAATTTTCCAATATTAAGGTGAAAAACAATTGGAAATGCCAAATTTTGTCTCAATTTTCCCAAAATATGGTCAAAAACTCTCGGAAAAGCTAAGTTTTACCTCAATTTTCTAAATTATGTTCAAAAACTCTCGGAAAAGGTAAATTTTGCATCAATTTTCCTATATTAAGGTGAAAAACAATTGGAAATGTCAAATGTTGTCTCAATTTTCCCAAAATATGGTCAAAAACTCTCAGAAAAGCTAAGTTTTACTTCAATTTTCCTAAATTATGATCAAAAACTCTTGGAAAAACCAAGTTTGACCTCAATTTTCCAATATTAAGGTGATAAACATTTGGAATTGCCAAAGTTTCGCTCAATTTTGCAATATTGTGATGGAAATTCCTCAAAAAAGCTAAATTTCGCTTCAATTTTCCAATATTAGGGTTAAAAACTCTCGGAAATGACTATTTTCGTATAGATTTTCTTTTACAAGAGTGAAAAACTACCGGAAAATACTATTTTTCATCTCGGTTTTCCCATATTAAAAAGATAAAACCTTAGAAAAAACCATACAACCAAATACCGCGAAATACCGCAAAATACCGCGAAATACCGCCAAATACCGCGGTATTTCATATAAATACCGCCGATACCGCCTAGTTTCTCAGCCTGGAAAATTTATGTAGCAACAAGATATGCAGAAGTATATTTATGTTCACGCAATGCTACTTATGCTGTTTGTATATAGCATTGTATGTGCGTTTTCAATGTTTTATTGTTGTTTAAAAATTGTAACTCAACTCAATTCGCCAATTTCTCTTTTCAAAAAGAAGCTTCTTTATTAGCTAACTTGGAACCTATAGTAATGCAGATTGTCTTTATTACTGTTTTAACAAAGCAATTGGTTCTATGAAGGTTCTCAATATTGAGATGAGGAATGATTAAAATTGAAGCATGCCAAAAAATATAATTTCAAATTACGATATTAGGAATTGAACCCATTGTTCTAAATATTCAAAATATACACTATTTTTGACTTTACTAATATTTGCGCTTTTCACCCACCAAAATATTTTTCAACTGTAAAAATTCATTCTCATATTTTTACGCTTCACTTTTTCATTTAGAAGGAAAAACTGCGAACAACATGAAAAATAAAAAAATTTCTGTTCGAGTGCTTATTTAGGCAAAAATTTAAATATTTTTTTCAGCATGTTAATTCCAAGATGCAAGGCATGCTATGCATAAAATAATGAAATCTTCAGGTTACTTGATTATTTAGAAATCTCGACAAACTAAACTGCATATTGTTGTTATTTACATAAAATGCAATGAGGTCTCCTCAAAAACGATAAATTTAAAAGCTTGCAACAAAATTGCAAATTGAAATGACATGAATCTGAGATTTAAGGTTCTGTTGATGTCGTAAATTATTTTTGGATAGAAATAAAGTTTTGGCTGATTGATTTGAGTTTTAAAATGTTTTAAAACCTTAAATGTAGACCGAGTGAGTTTCTCAGAAGGTTATTAAAAGAATCAGACACTTTATGAAACTTTAGCGTATTTTTAATCATCGAATTTTTGATAAATTAATGTTGAATCCTTTTATTAGTTAGCCCATAGATACTCTGATATAAAATTTACTCGACCATATGGAATTTCGTAATCTAAAATAAACAATAAAATTTGACATTTTGGCAAAAGTCTAGAAAATATTAAAATAAATTTTGTAAATTCATTCATTAATAATTGACTTTAGGACTAATTGAATCAGCTTTAAAACAAATTATTTGTCCAATCGAAACTTTATCCCTGATTACATTACCTTGAAAAGTCAAAAACTGCATAAGTAAAACAGAAAACTCAGCAGCACGAGGAAATAATATGTACAGGTGTTTTCATCCTCTCATCATATTCCGTTCTATATCTGTACAGTTGTATAGTGTCTGGCTAAATTTTTTTATTATTTCTTTTAGCACACAATACTGCAAAAAGTTTCCTTAATTTATTTTTATGTGAATATCATCGCAATTTTCTTCACACAAAAATTAAATAATTTTTTTTGTGCGTCTTGCCTTTTGTTTTTCCATTCATTCTGTATGAGTGTAGATGTTTTTCATATTTTTTTCCGTGCAGCAAGAAAAATCAATATTTGAATGAGGTGATGGAATGTGGGTGTTGAATGAACGAGAATGAGTGTATTCTATGTGTTTTGAGAACTTTTCAAGAAAAATAAGATAAATTAAAAGTCTTCGACACGAAAGAAATTTCCTTTCGTTTTTTTCTTTGAGGCTGAACCATAATGGCATTTTGATTGTAATTTTTGCTTTAAAAAAGTCATATCTGTCTGAAATTCAATAACTTTTTATAAGAGCTACGATATTTATTCCAATTAAATACTAAAAATTCTTTTTTGTTTGCAAACAAAACTAAAATTTTCCCAATTTCAAAAAGTTATCTTAATGACAATAAAAAATTTATTAAAGGTCAAATTTTCAACTTAATCCAAAGAATATTGAAATTTAATTATCCATATTCGATTTTCACTATCTTCGTCTTATTCATCATTTTCATTTTCTTTACATATTTTAAATCGATTTTTCAAAAGTAAATACTATGTATAAGTGTTTAGATTTGTGAAAATATACTGAATTTTTGTAATCGATGATAATGAAAATTTTGTAAAGGTCATTAATATGTTTTAAGGGAATATTTTCGGTCCTTAAATACTTTAAGAAGGAAGTATTCAATAAGATGTTTATTCTGAAAATATGTCCACGTTTCAAAAATAAAATAAATCGCTAGTTCATTGATAAGAAATATCCTCCTTTTTTCCTGAATCCTCCTCCATACTTGAGAAATAAACTCCGAATTTCTAAAAAGAGAATCATCCAATTCGATGAATTTTCCATACATATAGCACCCAATATCTCCAAAAGTGACAAAAGAAAAGTCGTGTACTATATAAACAGCATTTTTATGAACAATAAAAATAATAAGAAATTTTTTTGAGCTTGCATGTATACGTATTCGATATAATAAAAAGTCCTCCTTAAATCCTTTCCTTTATGTCTTCTCCATACTCCTCTAATATCCTTCGTTTGTCGCTGTCGTCTTCGTCGTCGTTTTTCATATATTACATAAACAGCAACGACACAAAAAAATGTACAACAAGGAAGAAAAAATGAGCAAAAAAGCGAGTAAAAATAAGAAAAAGAAGCCAAGTAGTTGTGGAGATGAGAATATCACGAGAGATAAACGTGTGTGTATATATATTTTTTTCTGTAAACTTCTTGTTCTTCTTTTTCCAGCTGGAGCACTTTATGTATATATCACACAAAGTAGTCACCCAACAGAAAAATTTTCCTAAAATACTGGAGACACAAATCGCATGTCACATAAACATTTTTATATTTAAAAAAAAATCGTCGTCCAATCACAGAACTCGCAATCACACAATTGCTTTGACTGTGTGACACATACAAATGTGTTATTTACACACTCATACAGACACATTCACAATTCCATACCATTCAATATTGCCCGCTTTTTTTCTTCTCTATTTTTAGCATTTTCCGATTTCATGTTTTTTTTCTGTATTCTATTCTTCTGTTCTTTGAGTCGTCGGGTCGCTTGTGATGCCACATCGTAAATATACATGTATACACAGAAAAATGTGTCTCTCGTTCTCATCGTCGTATATTTTATTTTATATTTTTTCTTCTTTTCTTCTTCTTTTACCATCCAATTTTTACAGCAACATCAATGAACTGGAGAAAAAAAAATTGAGAGCGACACATATACAAAGCGACTGAACAACATGTGTACAACACATACATCTGTCGTTGTGTGTCACATAGAAGAAACATCAAAGAGGAACTTTCTTACTTTTTTGACTGTGGTGCGAAGCACTTGAGAAAAAAATTCTCTCATTTTTTGTCGTTGTCGTTGGATCTATTTCAAATAACATTTATCGTCACTCTGCAAAGTGTTGTTGTTGTTGCTGAGACACATAATACCCCCGCCACTTTTTTTTCTCTCAATTTTTTTTTTGTGTGATTTTAAGAATTTCTTTTCTGTTGATGCTGCTTGGCTGTGTCAACTTTCAATGTAGGATTCTTTTTTTGGTCTTTGTGTGTGGAGATATTTTGTGATTCCAGAGCTCTCGGCACTTTTGTTTGTGTTGTTTTGGTGCTGCTGCTGTCTTTTCCTCCTTTTGTGCGGTTTGATATCATTTTTATATGTACATACTGTTCGGAGTATTGTGTGATATATATGTATATATATATATATACGCAACGTAAATTTTTTTCCGTTCTCATCATCATCACTTATAGTATTTCTGTGTCTATATGCACATATCAGTGAGCAGTGTTTTGTTATTTAGAAAAAAAAAACAGTCAAGAAGAAGAAAAAAGAGCTGAGCATAATAAAATATAAAATAGATATTTATACATGTGTACCAGTGAGAAGAGCGTCTCCCACCCTTTCGGACACACAACAAACAGCACAGCGAGTAGAATTTATATCTCTCTATACGAATGTGAAATAATATTGTGGAAATAAGCATAAGAGCACAAACTGACTGTATATATACAATTTTATTTTTTTTTCTTCTTTTCAATTTTTTTCTCGTTTTTTGCCTTCATTTATTTTTTTCTCGATTTTCTGTCGGACGACACCTGACTCTTTTGGCTCTCTTCGTCACATTAAAAGAAGGCAGCAGAAAAAAAATAAGTTCAACAGTATTATTATTATTTTTAAATCCGCTCGCGCTTAGTATAACGTGTTGAGTCCGCGAATGCGAAACAAGTTTTTCCGATTTTCGGATTTTTTATCGAACTTTTTTCTCTGCTGATATATTTGTTAAGTAACAAAAAATGATGGAAATTAAATATGTAAAATGATAAATATGAGAAAAATTTAAAATTAGATTGAGAAAAAAATTTAAAGTCGGAAATAAATTTTAAAATTTTGTTTAATTGATACTTAAAAATAAATTTAAAAAAAAACAGCATTCGAGTGGAATTTGTGAAAAAAAAAACATTAAATTTGACTTAATAAATTGTGATTAATTTGTGATTAAAAATAAAAAATGTTGTGAAAGATAAACTCAGTTTGATATTCACAGACCGATAAGTTTTTACGAAAATTTAAAATAAATGAAAATACATTAAAAATGAAACCTGTCAACATGTCAAATATTTTGAAAAAATGAAGATATTCAAATAAAATTAAACCAAACACATCACGATTCAATAAAACATGCAAATGACAATAATTTAAACAATTATCAATGACATAAAAAATTAAGTTGATTTTCAAAAATTACAATAAAAAATTTTTACTTAAATTTTTGGTGCCAAATTCTTTATTAAAAATATAAATTTTCAAACAAAAAAATTCAAATCTTAAAAAAACATCGAAAAAATTCTAAAAGAGCAAATCAAAAAAGATTTAAATTAAATTAACCAAGAAAATCTTAAAAATAAAAATTCACAACAACGTTCCCAAGAATCTAAAAAATTCAATAAATATTAAGCAAAACATGGTAAGTACAACATTTTCTTCATTCAAATACAAATTTTAATGCAAAAGCCGTCGCAAAATTGATCCAAAGCTGAATGTTATTTTCATAATTCTTATCATACTTTAATGCGTCTCGAATATACTCCCCATTTAATATTGCTATACATGAGTTAATTGCAGTTGAGGAACATAGATTGTCACAACAATATTTACCAGAACTGTCAGTCAAGTCACATTTGGTGATAAAATTGTTTATAGAAACATAAAAATATTTCAATAATCGGTTCAAATTGATAAAAGCAACAATAGCAGCTGTTTCTTTATTATTTCGCTGGCTGTTGATGAATTTTGTACATTCTGACGACAGTTATAGATGAAAAATATTTTTTTACATGTTTACTTTTGTCAGTAAGCTCATAATTAGTTTTTCGTGAAAAAAATTGTCAATACAGTCATCACAATTTTTGATGTCATTTAAAGATTTATTAAAAGGCAGAAAAATATAAAATTCAAATATTAACAATTTTGAAATGGCATGAATTCCTAACAGACAGTTAGCATACTCACTAAAATGAGCATGCTTATGAGTATACTCGATCGATATAATTGAGCATCTTAGTTTGTTGGACATCATCATGAGCATGCTCCTAAAGATTAAAAATAGAAACAATCATATTCACACCAAATTTTCAATTAGCTAGCAAAAAGTCTGTGCACGAGTATACAGATCTAACAATGAAAACCACATCTCGATTGGAGCTTCCGCTGCCGAGAAATCGAAAAAAAAACGCTTTCTGCTAGTTAGCAAGCTACTTTTTGTTATTAAACTTGACTTGATTAAAACTCAAATTTAATAGTTCAGGTTTTTTGCAGTCTGATAGATATCGACCGATGTAGGGGTGTATTTGAGAGAAGGGGACGGAAGGATTTGGGGGTCAAAACTCCTACTTTTCCGGAAAAAATTCTTATTGCTAGAGTTTTTTAGTGAAAAAATCCCCAAAAAAACCCTTTTAAATTTTGACGATCCATGCTCCAAATCATGAAAAAATGAGCTTCTTTTAAATTCGTTTAAGATACATAAAGACTAAACCATTATATTACCGGACCACTTCGGCTCACTAAGATTGATTAATATTGGACATAAAATAATTTCTCAAGTAGTGTGCAATATTAATTTTTTATTTGTATTGATTTTAATAATGTTAGTATGGTAAATAGGAAGAAAAATCAAGGAAATGTCGAAGTAAGAAGAATGGGTTATTTTGTTGGGCATGACTAGGTTGAATGATTTTCAAATCAGAATGTCTACTATATCTTTAATGTTCATATGATGCTTCTGTTTTATATTATTTTATCATCTGAATATTTTTAACTTGGTTTTTATGGCCGATTTTAAAACTGTCAAATTATTAGAAAGCTTTATAAAATCAAAAAAGTTTCAAATTCATCTGTAGAATAAAAATACTCAATAATTTTTATTCAGTTTTCCTTTAAATGTAATCTTGACTTCATACACAGGATGCACTCAACGAAAATGTGATTAGACATCATAACCCTCAATATTTATTATAGACTACTGGAGCCTCCTCAGAAATCCGACAAAAAATTATTTTAATGTCAGCACTTGTAATACAAATAATTGACAACTTATTGCAGTACATTCAATCGTCATGATAGTCATTGCATGTCCTATAAATCATCTCATTTGATTGACTTTTTTCTAGCATTTCAATTTAACTATAAATTTTATTATTTAAAAATTATAAGTCGCAGTACTGTATGTACGACACTCAAAATACAAAGAAAAAGTTTTCTTTGTTTCAGCAGAAAAAAAAGAATTGCATATTTTTGTTTTACATGTCAATCAATAATCTTCATTATCAAAATAAACTAGAACGAATTGTGTTTGTATGTGACTCTTTTGATGGACGAATCAATCCAGAGACATTATCTTTTGACATATTGCGATTGTTTGTAAGTGAATTGCTAAAAGTAAAGTTTGTCCTAAATTGTAGTTCTGCAGTTTAGGATAAACTTTAAAATACAGTCGAAAATCCAGGCTTGCACATCAAAAATGTAGTTTTTGTCCGAACCCTAGTTGAAAGAGTGCATTGGATTTGTTCGAAAAAGCTTCAATCAGTCGAAAAATAGATTTGTTCGTGTTAATGAGAATGTCTGATAAAGGATTTTTAACATTGCTTAAAGCACCTTTAAAGTCTCTTTAAACTAATCTTCATCTTAAACATTCAAAATCAATCAACTCACGCTAACATTTGACCTTTCATTATCATTCAAATAGCAAGTTTGTGAGGTGATAAATTAACATAACAAATGAACTGCAAAAATTATTTTTCTACTTATTTATGAGACTTTCAAGGCAAAAGTGCGAACATAACTGGCATTTCTCACACATTGCAAAAAATATATCTGAGATTTTTCCCTCTAATCGCATTTTCGAATTTTCAAGGTGAAGCACATCTTTAAGCTGATAATTGAGGAGATAAATAATAAATAAAAACGACAAAAAGAAGAAGAGTAAAAAATCGATTTATTCGCGGCTCGAGAGTGAGCGTGATATAAATGTAATAAAAATATCTATCTTATATTGAGATCATAGTCAATAGATAAGTCAAAAAGTTGTAATAAGTATTGAAAGAAGTTTAATTGAAAGAATGTGAAAACAATGGGATTTGTTCACAGAGATTAAGGATGGAAAAATAGACAATAATTTAATTTGAGTGCGGCTCAATCTCTTCTAATTTTTCAATAAATTAATTTTTACATGCATATTCGTAAACGTGTGGAAACTTTGAACGTATTGGTTTTGTGGAAAAATATTTTTCAAGTATGAGAAACAATTTTTCTTTTTGTTGAAATTTTGTCTATTGGTCCGAACATATTCGGAATATGTCCGAACAGACGAGGAGCATGCTCATGAGTATGGTCACAAAATTGAATATTCATAATACTCGCGAGCACGCTCATTTAGGTGAGTTTTTGGATTGTCTGTTAGGAAATGAGAACTAATCAATTAAGTACTGGACTAATGGTAATTAGGTTTTTTAAGTTTACTAGACAGGGACTAGTTTAGGTTGGTTGCTAAAACGTTTTTATGCTGATTTTTATTATGTGATATTATGTATATAAATTAGTCTTCTTATCTGGACTGGTTTCAGATTCAAGCTGGCCTTCTTGTATAGTTTTTTACATCTGTGGAAACATCATTACACTTTTAAATGGCTCAAACGAATAAAAAGTTAGTAAAACTATTTTGAACTAATTAGTTAAATATATGCGCTTTAATTTGTACATATTCTCTGCTCCATTTCATGTAAATTATAATCGAAAAATTATAATTTTATTAATAAAACAATTCATTTTTTTCATAACCCTCAGAATTTGAGTATCTTTATTTCCTAATGGACAGAAAAGAACCTCAAAATGAGCAGCATCAGAAGAAGGGAAAGAAAAAGAAGAAAAATCACAAAATAAGAAGAAGAAAAGAAAGAAAGTGAAGACGTAAATTAAATAAAATGTTTATTGTATATTATGAGGATATTGAATGTTCAGTGATTCTGCTGCTGAAAAAAATTTTGTCGTGTCTTTATGATTTTGTTCTCTTCTTGTATAATGAAACTTATTTCCCGTCTACCACATTGAATTGTGAATATCTTCTTCTTTCCATCGACATAAAAGCGACAAATTCTTGAATTGAAATTTTTCTTTCTTTTCATTCTTTTGACTCCATTAATGACTTTTTAGTGTATTCAGAAAATCTTACTTATATGAATGTGTACGTATGCATTCTTATTAAGTTGTGGTATATATGAGGAGATGATTAATGGCCATGTCAAGTCAATTTAATTATGACTTTTTTTTGTGTTCTGTGGAATGTCTTCGATTCATTCTTTTGTGCATACTTAGTTAAAATTTGAATCTTTTCGGGTATGGCCGTTTAGAAATTCACACTCAGTAATTTGAAGTTAAAGACATTTTTCTCCTTAGTTGGACTTTGTAGGATCACTTTTGATAGTTATAATTGTAGATATTCTTAAAACCAACATTTTGGCATATAATTTGCTATGATTAGTGCTTTAATTAATGCAAAAATTCAAAAAATATCTCAATTACTGAGTGTGAATTTTTGTTCCATTTTTTGAAATTTTTCAGAAAAATTAATAAAAATCGCTAAATTTATGTGTTTATTATGATTTAAATTGTGGGAGCATAAAGATTTTATGTTCCTTTTTAAGATTAGATTACTCTACGGAAGCAAATCATGCTTTAAATTAGTTTAATTAACATAATTAGTAATCTGTTTTTGAAAAAAATTATTTTTTTCCGTTGAAATTTTGAAAAAAAATGGAACGGTATTTGCGGCTAAGCCCTTTCATAATTTTAAGGATATTAAAAAAATTTGAATATTAGAAAGAAAAATTCCAAAAAGTTCTGTTTTATTCCATTTTAACTGAATTTTAGTTAATATAATCAAAAGCATAAGTATATATCAGTACTCAAAAATGACTTTCAAAAATGTCAATCTCCCGAAATTCGACTAGATCTGTTGCTTTTAATTGTATTACATTTTGGAACAAAAAAAAAATTAGCTTATGATCGCATTCCAATGACAATTCTACACATATATTTTCAGCTATACCGATTTAATCGTTAATTACCTCTTTTTAACAAAGTCATTACAAATGACTGCAAACGAGAAATGTCTTGAAATACAAAAGAACTACAAGTTCTCTACTTATTCCAGTCAATTAAGCAACATAAAATATTAATTAGAATATGCAAGTTGCTGATACAATGTTCAACAAAATTTCAAAAGACTTGAATAATGAAAAAAAGTTGCTCGTTCCATACAAGCACTAATATTCATTCAGAAATGAATAGTAATAAGAACAATCTTCACAGTAAGCAACAAGAACGGTTTTTCTTTCATTCATCCATTCATAAATATCTAACAGCATCAAAAATGAATAATTTTCATTACCATTACAAAGACTTTTTTCCTTTTCTGTAGTAATTTCAATTTATTTCTCAATTATTTAACATTTTTAATGACACAACACAACAAAAAAAGATGAGAAGCTATGGACGACGTAGAAAAAAGAAAATATTTAATGACAATTGTCATCAATAAAACATCTCAATCATGAGTATAATTTCCTCTTAAATGGGTTCTATCATCGTCATAAATACACTCAATTATGTAGACAAGCCAAATTGCAAGAAGAAATTATTTATAATCTACAATAAAAGTGATTTAATTGGCGAGATACATCTGAATGATTGAGCTCTGATGATTCTAAGACATTTAAAGATGAGCAATTGACTTATTTAGGTTTATGTAGGTGTGACGTATTTTATGATGTAAATTCAAACTTGATATCATTAATCAGTATTCAACTTCATGTTAATGAGTCACTACAAATCAACAACAATGATAATGATGACGACCATCAAGTCTACTTTCATAAAAATTCCACAAATTGTTTAGACAGTAGAGCAAACAATTTTTTATTTTGTTCATATTTTCTAATTTTATATTGTTTATATATTCGAAACTATAATTTACCCCGAAAGCAAAACAATTTGATAAAAGTAACAGAAAATGGTGAAGCCTTTAAAATTCCAAACACAGTTAGGAGCACTGTGATATGCGCTTGCACGGAATTCGGAGAATTCGGACAAAAAGCGACCTAAAATTAGCATAAATATTTTCCTCTTGCCAAAATGAATAAAATACCTAGTTGAGAATATTAATAAATATCTATATCTTGTTTCACTACGGTGATACAGCAATCTGCAAAAACAAGAAGAAAACTTTTTTTTCATCTTCCCATGTATTTGTCTGGAATTGTCATGTCCACTTCTTCCTGCAAAACCTTTCTTGCAAAAAGATAATTTTTTGTGTCACATCATCATAACGGTGGGATCGGGCACACAAAAAAATGACGATGAAGAGCTGATTGCAAAAAAGCAACAAGGTAAAGAGGAAAATCATAAAAATATAATCTACATCATTCTTAATCTTCCTCTCTCGCTCTGATATTTCTTCAGTTTCATACTTATAATGATGCAATAAAAATGATTTTTATGATTTTTTTTTTTCTTTTTTTATCTGTCATTTTTTGCGCTCACATGCCATAACGATGACTTTTTCCTCGCATAAAATTTGTTTGTGTGGATTATTTTTTTAAGAAAATGAGGTTTTGCCTGACAATTTGGGTAAATATGTAGTTTATAGTTTGAGTATAGAAATAGGTAAGGTGTTTGGTTCAAATTTGGTATTATTTAACCTAATTTGATATAACTCGAATGAATGAAGTATTGTGCAACGTTGGATGAAGGACGGGTCAAGAATTTGAAGTGTAGCGCAGAAAAGAAGAACGAAACTAATGCCATGTAATAAATCAATATGATATGTAATTAATGATCGTAGTTAAAACTCATAATTATTGAATGCTACTGAAACTCTTTGTTTATTACAACTTTGAATAAGCGCTTTATCACCGCTCACCCTAATCTGGTGACATTCTTATATTTCTTCTCATTTTTTGCACTGATTATATCATAAATTTTATGTTCATTTCGTTACATACATAATTGCAATATACATATTGGGAAGAATAAACTGCGAAAAAAATTATTTGCAATCCTCACTGATATTTATGATGCATGCTATACATTTACATGGTTTGGTGTCATAAAAAATTAACATGCCATAATTGCTGACAAAAAATATGAAAAATCAAATTTTAAGGAGAGTTCTTAGTCATTTAGAGCTCATAAGTGGACACGACTCTAATGTTAATTGCATAAGAATGAAAATCACATACTACTGTTTGAATTGCATGCATTCTGAGCAAAAATATATAAAAGGGAATAAAAATGTGTCGCTTAATTGTCGGAATTTAAAGTAATAATATACAACGACGACCGCTGCATGCAATAGCAGTTAATTGGGCTGTAAAAAATTAATTACAATAAATGGAAAAAAATGACCTTTTTTATACGTTTCTGTTGCTTTTTCAATACATTGGGTGTCCATTCTAACGAGGTAAATGGTCAGCTTTATGAATATTAATGACAAGTTTGCAGAAATTTTTATTTGATTGTCGCAATTGAATATTTTTTTTCCTCTTTGAATGTTCACCTGATTCTATGAATTTTTAATTTTTAAGGAGGTTTTATTTGAATATTGAATATTAAATGCAATTCATTAAATCGTTTATTTTAAGTGTATTTGTACGGTCATAATGTTTTTGTCGACCACATGTCTGCTAAAAAATATAAGTAATACTATTTTTCAGAGTTAAATCCCCAAATATGGACACTCCCGAGTGGACAAGTTGGCATAATAACTATTTGAAGCAAAACCTACAGTCGACTAATGACATTTTCTCACGACGATGACACGTTCTATAAAGTATGTTAGTTAATAACTGGACCTTAACTAGACATAATACATGTCAAATTGTCCACTCGGGTTTGTTTTGCTCAAACCAAACATAGAACAAGATGTACGAAATATTTAAAACTGAAATACTTTTAATGCCTTTTGTAAGAATCACCAGGAAATTAAAATGCTGATAAAAATGAACAATCCCAAAATTTTTTGAACACAAAGAAATTTTTTAACTTAAATTCGATTTTATTTCGATATTGAAGACTCAAAAGAAAAATTCGTCACTGCTTAATCGAATTTTTTTTTTTAAACTTAGGAAATAATAATGAAAAACAATACAATCAACATTCATAGAGGAGACTTTTTCATCAATAGAATTGAAAAAAAAGACTAGAGTATACTTTGTAACTGCTCATTTTGTGTTTTAATTATTATTTCTATAAAATTCCATGTCGATGCTCGAAAATGAAAAGGTTCTTATGAACAATGATATAAAATTTATACTAATTCTCTTTTGAAAAAGGTGACAATAATTTTTTTTTTCAATCTTATGAGGTTAAATCTTTTTTGTTTTGAAGATCATATTGGTTATAGCTCTAACCAATTATTGACTGACTTTCCGAATAATTTGTTACAGAAAATGATTATTGATCGTTTTAAGATGGAATGGATGAAAACCTTCCTTGAATAGACAAGGACCATAAGAATGCTCACTAAATAGATCATCCTCAATTATTTTGTATGCTCAACAATCCAAAAACCATGATATCATTTATTTTATTCTAAAAACTTATATTTGTTATTTTTGCATGATTTCCTTTAAAATGCGCTATGTACCATATCCATTTCGCACCAAACACTTAATTCTATTTGTTCACATCTAAAGCTACAAATTTTTTTCTTGTTTCAGTTACTAATAGATTTCTTCTCTACTTTTTTAGTCATAAAAAATTATTTGATTCTTGTTCTTCTTCCTCTTACCATTGTTAAGTCAAGTACAAAATAGAAAGAATATGATGATACCAAAGAATATAACGAGAAGAAGAACCTGTGAACGGGCTTTCTAATAAATCACAACGAGAATTATAATGTGTCGACGACAAAAAAGAATTAAAGAATGAAAACGAGAAGTTTGTGCCTCAATAAATCAATAAAATTCTTTTAATCACATTGAGAAGAAGATGTGGAAGAAGGAGGCAAGAAATATCGGAAATTTCTGTTGCATTACTAGTTAATATACAGGCACGTATTCAGGAGGAAGTTTGGATCAGCACTCTTCATCACATTTTTTGAAAAAAATACTTTAAATTGCTAGGGTTTTTTAAAAAAAAAACCCAAAATTTTAGCGATCTAAATTCCTGGATACACCCCTGTTGAAAGACATATAAAGTTCATGAAACAATTAAATTTTTTTTTTATGAATTGCGATCTTCATCAAGAAAAATTAGTCACAGATTTTAATGAATGAAAATTTTATATTGAGAATATGAGTAAATTATTCGACTATATAGAACGCATTTTAATAAATTAAACGGAAGTTAAAGAAGGACATGAATTACAGGAGTACAAAACCAGTTTAAATTGCTTAACATTGCTTAATTTTAAAACTGAATTGATTTGATCTAAAGTAATCAAGATCTAATTCAATTGAATGACCAACGAAGAAATGAAGTCAAAATGAAGCTTTTAGAACATTAAATGTGGTAAAACTATGCTTTAAAAATTATGGAAGTTCCATTGCGACTTATTACAATAATATACCTCTCTTTTTAATCTGTATCACTTCAATATATTATTCAGAAATGAAAAGAAAGAAGCGATTATGAACATGGGATGAGATGAAGAACAAGTCTATTCAATTGAAAGAAAAAGAGAAAAAATAATGTTAAAAACGAAGTGAAAAAGAAAAATTTAAATTAGCACTTGTATGAGATAACTAGCAACTTTAGTTTTAATCATATTTCAATCATCCATAGTATACATCCATTCGTCATGCCCAAAGCACTTTAATAATCTCATTAACACCTGCCAAAATTGTCATATTTATACCCACATGCTTACAAAAGTCTTTTTTCTGGTGACATGCGCGAAATGATGTTTAAGTTTTTAATTAACGACAAAATGTTTTGTTGTCATATATTTTCATGGATTGTGCTCACGACAAATATCAACTTCGATGATGGTTTGTAAATAACGAGAGAGAAAATTATCACCAAACTTAATTTTAAGTATAATAATTATAATGTAAACCATGACATTATTATTGATCATCATTATTAGGTTTATGGCAGGGGGACACTACTTAGTGGAAAATATGATTTTCGCCAATCAGTCTCTTTTTGAGCTATATGTATTATATTATGCAGAAAACAAAAACTTTTCCTCCCAGTAAATAATGGCAGCAGTCAACGACAACTCTTAAAAAGACATACAAAAACATCAAGTAAATACTCGTTCTCGTATTTATTAAATGCTTGTCTTATTATTCCTTTTTAGATACACCATCAATATGTCCAATCGACATGTCTCGTTTTAAAAAGCCGCAACTCTTTTTTGTGAGAAGAAAGAGAGGAAAAATAACAAGAACCACGAAAAGTCAGAAAATGAAGTGTTGATAAATTACTGTCAATATTTAAATTTTAAATTAAACATATTTAATGTTGAAGAAATGTAAGAAAAATATTAATCGACTCCTCCTGTTCCTCTTGTGTGCTGCACTCACACACAGAGCATTCATATTATTTTTTTACGATAAAGCAATTAATTATGCACAAAAAATGAAAATTATACAATTAAAGTCCCAGCTCAATTGCAATTCATAACGCGAAAGATTTATTTAATTTAATATGATTCGCTGTGATATTAAAGATTATATTGTACTTTAAAGTGCATGGTCGATTATAGAGTCAACATGAAATGGCTTTAGGCGCTATCTTCTCATATTTATGCCTCTCATTTTACTTTATCTCTTTTAGTTTTTTTTTGTTGCTGTTGTTATTTGCTGTAATCGAACACATTTGTATGGACTATACACACATTTTTTATGATTTTATTTCTGTTTTGCGCTTCTCCACTTTCATCTCGTGCGTGGGTGGATGTGTGGCTTTATATTTTGCATATCTTCTACTCAATTGAATTTAATCGATTATGTTGAATCAAAAAATTATAAAAAATTGTTGTCCATTTCTTTTTAAAATTGTTAGTGGCTTACTTAAATCCTCTCATTTTTTAAAAAATTTAAACTTGTGCAAAATCTTCAAACTCAAATCCCCGTGTTAATAAATTCACAACATTTCAAAATATTTTCATGCAATTTATTCATTCATCATCATCTAATGTGCTTCATCATTTATTCTTTAATTTCACATTAAATAATTTTTGCTTGCCATTAATTAATTTAATTATTTCTAAAAGTAAAAGAAAAATTAATTCCATTTATCAGCATGAAATGATCAAGAAAAAAAAGCATGGGCAACAAAATTGAATTTCAAATGCCATAAAATTTTGTTAGAAAAAATGCCATCCAAATAAGATTGCGTATTATTGCAATACGGTCCCGTGCACACACTTAAAGAAAAGAAGCATAACATGACACATCACGGAATTATTTATGACTTGATTTGACTTGACCATAAGAAAAAAAAATGTGAACACATTATGCTATATATGCTCTAGTAATTGTGAGTTCGTCTTTAAGAAGAAAAAACTGTGCTTCTCTATGATCGCTCATTCGCCTCAATGCCCGGGCGACGTGTACTGTTAATGAAACAAAAGTGATGTCTTTTAATTAGTTGATGGACTCACCGAAACGTAACCGGTGCTTTATCGTTTATTATGTGAGTCTATGTACTCACTTGCTGCTTATGAAAACACTTTACTGAAATTTATTTTTTCATATTTTTACTCGCGTTTCTTTAGCCATTCATCAAATTATGTGTATGAGGGTATGAGTGTGTGTCTATTAAAATTGTAACGGGAAACCTATATGGTTTTAAAGATATATTAATTTTCTTAATAGCCTTTTATATTTAATCATCAAATTTGTAATCTAAATTGATGCAAGAGGCATTAAAATTGTGTTGTTACTATTAAACTAGTGTTGTATCCCGTCAACCTGATGGACAAAAAATAATGTATTGGTTATTAGAGCTTCTTTGAAATTTAAGACTTCTTTATAAATATTGAAGTATTTAAATCCACCTAGATACATATTTTAGGATCCTATAAGAATATATAATTTTTGAAAAACAAAGAAGCAATAATTGAGAAAAAGATAGACCGGACACACAAACTACAAACCAAAAAGCAATAACGATGAATATTTGAATAATTTTTCAAAATTTGATGAGCGATGAGCCGTATGTGCAGTTCACTTATTACTCTACAGAAAAAAAATGAATTTTTTAATTAAGCTATAGATCTTTCCCTAGAAACCGAACGAAATAAGTACAGAATTTCAAAACGATAGAAATAAGCCTTAGCCTAAACTTTTGTTGATGAATACATGAAATAAATGTCTCAACATAAAATGATACTGTATACTATATCAATCAAGACTATTCCTGCAAGGCACAAGTAGCAACAATACTAGCTAAATAATAATGATTCAAGGTTTTCAGGTGGATATAATCACAGGCCTTTTATGTATAATACAATCTTTATGAAATATGTGTCACATTTAACATTATAATAAATGTAATTATATGTCTCATACGTACCAGTCAATACTTTTGTGTTTTATGTTATTTGTAGCACGGCAGTCGATTTGATTTGTTTTTTCATTGTCAATTCCGGCTTGTCGATTACTAGTATGTAACTGCTGGTGCTGCTGTGGTTGCGAGATAGATTTTAATGTTGCAATTTTTTTTACTGTTCCTAATACAAAATGATTTAAATGCGGATAGGAAAAAAATTGTAATGGAGACAGAAAAAAATTAAAAAGATAAAGAGCGACAAAATAATTGAATGGGATTGATCAGAAATGAGATTTTTTTAGCGGGTTATATTTTATGGCTCATTAAATATATTACGATTCATCCAAATATGCAGGTCTGCAGCTTTGAACGAACTATAAGATACAGTCCAGAATTGCAAGCCTGTGCATCTAAAATGCAGGCCTGATAAATATATTGTCCATGATTCTAAAAATGCGCTTTGACTTTCCATATAATCGCATCTTCCAAACTCGGTTTTTACGACAGCAAAAAATATGAAATGAAAAATTATTGCAGAAGATTGAAATTAAATAAATTATTGGAGACCTCCCCTTTCAGCAATGAAATTGAAATTTACAACTTGTCTGTTTTTCATGCATGCTTTGTGAGTGTAAATGTTACTTTTTATACAAAACCTAGCGCTCATTGAATCAGGTTGTAAATGATTCTAAGTATTAATTCTGGATTATTGAGTAAATAATAATTATTAAGTACTATAAATAATCGATGACAATCGACAGATCGGTCTATCTCTGTCTGACACAAGTAACACTGGATATTGCTAGATGAGATAACAAAAGCAGTGATTTTTGAGAAATAAAAATATTTTATTTTATTTGGAATGTACGCGATTATTGAAGGTCACATCAAAATGACATTTAACCAGGCACAGTACGCTCACAGAAATTATATACACATAAAATATTATACATACCGTAAAAAATTTATCGATTAATTGTCTGTATTGAAATGTTTATGAAAAAAAAAATTTCTTGTTGTTGCTAAATCACCAATGGAACAAAATAATTGTTGAAAATTGACGAAAACGTAAGACATTAATTATTGACATTCAACGATCAATAAGTTTTTTTTTTATTTTTAAACGTTTACTTCTCACGGCAATAGGAAATATTACAATTTTTGTGACTCTCTGTGATTCAAACTTTTAATTTTTTTTTTGTTGCCATTGCCGTCATTATTGATGATAGTGTGTGAACTATAAATAATCTTTGGTAATTTTTTTCGCATTTAATTTGGGCACGCTTTACTAAGGGGTTTTTACGATCAATATGATTGCTGCTTGAAGTGATGGAATTAAATTATTTTGGGTCAATGTCTAACGTTGACTGGGTGATTATTTGAATTTTGTAATTTTCATGGATTTAATTTTTTGAGTCTTTTATGTGAGGAAATAAATTACTGAATTATGAATGTTTTAGAATTTTGAAGGATCTGAATCTTTTTAAAAACTGACCTGGTTGTCAACCGGATCTTATATGCATGTAATTCAGGGTCTATACTAGTTTAAAATTGATTTTCAAATTTTGAATAACTGAAACCAAAAAGCATTAATTTGGATTTATTTTCTATATCCTATCGTTTTGATTCATGGATCCAATTATTTTGGTATTACTATTTTTTTGTTCAAATTATCGTAGACTGTTTTAATTGCATAAAATAAACGTCTTTCAGACTTATTAATAACCCGCAAAAATGACTCATCGAAGACTATTAATTTATGAATATTTGATAAATATTGAAACTCAAACCGAGTGAATAAAAATGATATTTCTTTGAAACAATATTAGCTACAGTTATGCTTGTCTAACTGATTCAAATCACACGCAATAAAATGAGACTCTAGAAATATTTGTTTTTCTATTTTTCTCGCCTCTCTTTCCATTTAATCGTGAATTGTTTAAAATTTCAACGGTATTTAACGAATACATTGAAAATAATTTCCCCCTTACATTTGATAGAAATTAAAAATATGGCATAAAGTGTAAGAAAAAAACTCGATTAAAAAGTGACATGTGTGGCTCCATCATCATCGTCGTCGTCATCCCATCAGAAACATTTTATGAAATCATTTTATAGTACAGATCATTTATGAGTAGCATAGTTCTTTTTGTGAAGGAACTGATGGCGCATATTAATAATTGTTTGGCCAAGAAAAGACTTTTTAATATTATAAAGACAGAATAGTCAAAACGAGATAAATTTTATGTGACTTACATCCAGAAATACAGCTAACTAGAAAGGAAAAAGTGAGGAGAGAAAATCGAAATAAAATAAAACACATGTTTTATAATTGTACACAATATGAACAAATTTCATTTTATTTTTATGCACAATCATCTCCACCTTTTTCATAGAATTTTTCGATCTACAAATTTTGTTACAAAATCTACTTTTTTTTATTCAGCTTGCGGGATTTTTTATGCGGCGTGTCATTTTTTTTTATTTTTCAGGAACACATGACATGTGAATTTTTTTTCGATATTTAATTTTATTTCCTTCTTTTGCGTCATTTCAGATTGAAGATAAAAGAAATTGAAGTAAAATTAACATTTGACTAATAGAATAAACCAAAGCTGGGACAGGAAATACGTACAAAAATCACCCCCAATGGTTATGTCACCAAGTCGTCAATTGTCATCACCAGATTTAGCAAAGCATCCAATTAATATGCATTTGAGTCAATTGCAACATTCACAGCTTCAACTTGCGTCTCAAATGCACCAAAAATTAGCGACAGGACTGACACCAAATCATATGGGCAGTGGATTTTTTAAAAGTCCTTCATCATCACCAAATAGTAATAATCAAAATTCTTCGAACAATATGAACAACCGATCCCCTGCATCGTCACCGATACGAGACTTATCCTCGCATCCATTAAATAGACTGCAAAATATGCAGCCGTTCGATTTTCGTAAATTAAATGCAGCACATCAAATGGGACTAAATCCATTTACAGCAGCAGGTATGCCAACTCCAAAGTTTAGTCCAGAAGCTTTACATCAGTTGCAGCAACAACACGATGAGCAAATTAGAAAGGAAAAAGAAAGACGTAGAAATTCCTCAGCTTCAGATTCTTCAAATACATCAGCAGGAAATTTACCCTCGAATTTCATGAATTTGTCAATGGGTCACTTACCATTTCCAATACCACCAATGTCACTAGCTAGCTCATTAAATCATTCATTAGCTGCATCGTTGGTTGCTCAATCATTTCCAAATCTGTTAGCATCGGCAAAGGCCGCTGCTAATGCTCCACAACATCACACATCGCAGTCAACATCAAAGTCTGATCATCACTTACAATCACCAAAAAATAACGAGAGAATAGATATAAGTAACACGAATCCATATGACTTAGCAAAATCCAAGTGCTCAGATATGGATGTGTTAAATTTAAGTCGTGGCAGTAACAATAATAATAAGTTTTCATCAAAACACACAGAACTGTCATCACAATCACCGCCGTTGAATTCATCGTCAATTTCATTACAGCAGCAGCAGCATCATCAAAAGTCACAGACACCGCCAAAGCGACAATGGGGAACAATTCCACCGAATTTGGGCATACAATTTATAAATCCCAGTACTGGAAAGAAACGTGTTCAATGTAATGTTTGCCTTAAGACATTTTGCGATAAGGGTGCATTGAAAATTCATTTCTCTGCCGTTCATTTACGTGAAATGCATAAATGTTCAGTTGAAGGTTGCAACATGATGTTTAGTTCCCGACGTTCACGCAATCGACATAGCGCAAATCCAAATCCAAAGCTTCATTCACCTCATTTGAGACGTAAGATATCACCACATGATGGACGAAGTGCTCAGCCACATCCTATGCTATTACCACCTCCTGGTTCACTTCAAATGCATCCATTTAGTCCATTTCCACTTCTTCCACCAGGTGATTTACGTCATCAGCAGCTGGCTGGCTTAGATTTTAAACAAAACCTTGAAGCATTGAGAATGAAAGAGCATGAACAGCAGAGACGACAACATGAAAGTCGTCGAGATAATTTCGAGGAACAAAAAAGTATGGAAGCACTCCGCAGTTTGTCAAGGGCTGATAGTAATGACAACAATAGCAACAGCGATGATGAAATTGAAGATGATGATGATGATATTAATATTGACAATGGAATTAGTTCCGACTCGGATGATGTAAAGCCCAACATGAACTTTATGCACTTCCCAATAGATTCCGAATCCTATACAAATAATAGAGTTGATGATGAGCAACCTCAAGATTTTAGTCTTAAAATGAGCAACAATAAATCTTCAATAAATGACGACATGATAAATGGTGCTTTTAATGAAAGTAGTAATGAGGAATCGACCTCAACTGATCCACCAAAGGACGAGCAATCGGTTGCATCACAAAGTCAACATCATTCAAATAAACGTAAACGTAAAAATCAAAATCCAACAAAATGTTCAATGTCACCGACAGCTGCTGTGAATATGATGATGATGATGATGGAAAACGATGAGCATTTGTCAAGTGATGAAATGACGAAAATAAAGAAAGAGCCAAATTATGATTGTGATGATAGAGTTGTGTCTCCACAAAATAAGAAAATAAAAATTCGTAATGGAATCAATAATGCTGATAGACTTGATACATATGAAAATGATAATGAAAATTCTCTTAAATTAAAGAAGGAACCAATTGAATGTAAGCAGGAAGAAGATGATGAAAATTCAGATGCTGAAAATGACAAATCACAGGAAGACGATGGAAATGGCACTTTAAATTTATCCATAAAGAATCGAACAAATGAAAAAGTCGGTCAGTCACGATCATCGAATGATTTTTCGAACAATAAGCTTAACAGCAAATTTGAGAATTTACATCAAACAAGCACTACACTTCGTCAACTTGAACAAATGTCTCAAAATGCAGGTGCTTTCAATTCTTTCATAAATGGCACGAATATCCTCGGTCCACAATTCCCACCTCTCAATTTTCTCATTAATAATACACCGCCAAGTCCAGTCAGATCACGATCACGTACCCCAACACCTGATCGTGAACGAGACAATGAGGAGAATCGATCGCCATGCTGCGAGCATGGAATAATAATTGAAGATCAAAATGGAATGAAAAAGTGCTCAGCATGTGGCTCAAAGTCACAATTTTCGAATGATCAAATGTCATTTGTCTGTAACATTGACGGATGTAATGCGAAATTTCCAAATAAAAGATCACGAGATCGTCATAGTTCCAATTTAAATCTTCATCGAAAGCTTTTATCGACAAGTGATCGAGTAACGCCAAACACTCATCTTAATCCACATCATCATGCGGCCGCAGCAATGGCTGCTGCAAATTTTGACCCTAAAACATTTGCAGCCTTTCAAAATCCATTACAAGCAGAATTGCTGGCAAGACTGTATGGCGATCCAAGAAACTTTTCAATGAAACTTGAAGCATTAAAAAGTCAATTGCCAATGGTAAACCAACACAATTATCAAGAAGCACTTTTTAATGGACCACATCAGAAACTTCAACAGTCGGCTGCGGTTAATAATCCATTTTTGTTTCCCCATTTAGCCGGACTGCCAGGCTTTGCATTTGCATCACATTTATTGCCACCGCAAATGAATAATTTGACAGCTTCATCTGCTTCCACCACGCTCAATAATCGTCTTACACCACGCTCAGATTCACCATCATCTCCGCCATCATCTGCAAATATGAATATGCCTTCACCACAATCACAACATGATGATGATTTTAGACGTTCCGATTCGTGACTACCAAAAAATATGTCTAATAATAAAAGTAATTGTAATAACTCACTGTTGACTTTTCGCAATTCACTGTTTTTGAAAAATCTCTCGTGAGACTATAACGATATTATAGGAAATACTATAAAATAAATGAAATGAATACCATTTAAGCAAAATAACATATATAACATAAAAAAAAAATTAAATTAAAAACTAAGGTGAAGAAAATAACGAAAAACTGTGTAATATGCAATTGTATAGACGTACATCTTATTAATCTCTTTTGCTATCTGCTAAGGCTAGAAAACTGTTGGAAATTCCAAGGGAATTAACAAATCTACGGATGGCTTAACATTTTTAGTATTGAAATTATTTATAATTTTGCAATATGAAAAAACTCCAACAGTCTCTCCCTTGATTTTTTATATTACACACTATAAGAAATAACACGTCATATCATCATACAGATAGGTCTACATATTTTATCTTCAACATCAAACACTTCTTTTAATGATTCATTTTAAAAGTTAATAATCATAATGATTAGACTTTCATATTACGCGTGGAAGTTAATACAGTAAATATAATTAAATTTAGCAAAAACATGCGCAATCATATCAAAGAATCTTACCTATTAAAAAATTGATATTATAAAAATCATTAATCGAATAGAAATAATATTTTAATGAATTAAATAATTTAACTGATTGTAAGTGATCTCCAAAATATTATCAAATATGGATGAGGAATTTTTAAGAAAAATTCTTGTCTTAAGCGCAAATCCAGTGATATTCATTGTATGAAAACCTAAAAAAAATTTTTGATGGATAAATATATACGTATGAATTGGAATTAAAATGTGTTGATGCTGGAGAAGTCTTGTAAGAAGAAGTTGCTAGAATTTGAATTTTTAAAAAGCGGTCGTAGACCCTCCCCTAACCCTCGATCATTAATATCGAATCAGGATTTATCCAAAATGATAGGATACAAAAACATTGTAATGATTAAAAAAATTTGAATTTTTTAAAGAGTTAATCCGAGCAGGAAACAAAATATTAGTGTTTGTCCAAAATTGCAGCCTTGCAAATTTGGACAAACTATAAGATACAGCTCAAAATTGCAGGTCAGCACATTTTAAATACAAATATTAACAAAATCTTTAGTTCAATTATTGCTATGATTTTATTAATATTTCTGTTATTGATCCGATATTATTTTATTGCTTAGGATGGAACCGATAAAAATAATTTTTAATTTCTTCAATTCAGAAACTTAAAACTTCTTCAACAGACCATTAGACACAACAATTAGAAATCACAAAAAAAGGTGACAGTTAATAGATATTTTAAAATTTGTGGTTGATTATCCTAAAACTAGATTAAACTAAAATGAAAAAGCATTCTCGAAAGCAACAACATTTAAATTATCAAGAAATTTCACAAAAAATTAAAATAATTAACAGAATGGAATTAGTGGAAATAATTAAGCAACAAAAATTAGATTATTCTTTAGATCTTATTTATTTAATGTGCAATATTTATTTTTACTTTTTTTTCGTATCTTATAATTAAAATTAATTAATTTAGTCTTCGAGAATTATCATAATAATAGTAATTAAAGATGTGTATAATTTTATACAATTTCCTTTGAATTTAATGTTAAGTTTAATTTAATTTACACAAAAACACACATACAGACATAAAAAACATGTGGAAATGGAACCTCAAGAATGAATAAAGTTAAAAAAAATTGTAGCAAATTAATCACAATATCACGAGTCCTATTAAATGCATTATTGGGAACATTCATAAATTACATAACGTTAGAAATAGCGTTTTTTGAGACCTATCCCCAGTTGATTTGAAACAAAACCGAATCTTGTTTTTTTAGGTTGGTAAAGAAGCTTTGACCTTACTGAATCACAACAAAATCATGGATCAAATTTTGGGCTCCGTAACAAAATTGTAAACATATCCACCTCTTAACGTAATTTTTTTTTGAATGTTCCCATTAGAATTATCATATTTTTTAGCTAAATTGTAATTTGGGAAAGATTAACCATAAGTTCAGAGCTTGAATTCGGCTCGGATTTTGTCTTTGAGCTCTGCAAAACTTTAAATAGAATGAAATTTTGAAAGGTCTATCCTCTATTTGATGAAAACATACAGGAGATTAAGATGATTTCATTCATCATAAGTCGATTTCTGTCTGCTATTTTGGATATAAATTGATTGAATTAAGTCTAGGATTGATTTAAAAGTGACTGATATTGTTACGCTAAAAAACTGCAAAGTTTTGATATTTAAATTTTTTTTAAAAATGAAATTTTAGTTTAAAATTCAAAAAAATTGACATTTGAATAATTTTTTTGACTCAAATAAATAAAAACGTTTCAAAAAAAAAATTAAAAAAACGAAAAAAGAAGAAATAAAATAAAATTATTAAAAAAATATTGTTAAATGTTTTCAAACACATATAAAATTCGTTCAATTCTTTAAGTGTTTCAATTTTGTCAGAATCACATTATTGATATTACAGCAGTTATTTTCACGATTTGAAATGAGTGAGATATAAAAGGCTGTACATCATTCAGCAGCATAAATTGCCATCGGAGACCTTTACTAAAGTGCACACACAATTTTATGCAATTGTAGAATTTTTTTCCACTCATTCGACGATCCATTTAGCGAATATATGGAATAAAACAGAAAACTGGAAAAACTGGAAAAATTAATATGTTTTATCAATATCTTCTGCATGCATTCTTTTATGTTGTAAATACCATATTGCATTACTTCTTATTTTGCTATGTTTTTTTTTTTTGTTTTATTTCGTTGCGTTTATGCCTCACTCGCATCATCGTCAACGTTGGGATTATTATTATGATTATAAAGTTTTTATGTACGTTATACAGTATCATATTCGGATTGTCGAAGACCCGAAAAAGACAGGTTTAAAGCATTTAACTGCTTTCGTCTGGAAAGTATGGAACATTTATAAATTTATTTTCAGTTAGATTATGATGACAACATTAAAATTTAAAAAATATATTTGTAAACGATAAAAAGAGAACAGGATAAATTGAAAGCACGCTCACGAGGATCATGCAAGTTTGAAGCATCCTACTATCCCCTTACTTTATCCCTACAAAATGCGCTTAATAATCTTTAAAAAAATTTCATGCTCTCCGTTTTCTCCTTAAAACCGCACGTCAATAATCGATTAAGAACTCTATGGATATGTGAAGCTCTGCATTAAAACACACAGCACCAGCAACATGCAATATATGTAATACGTGAGTGCCTCCTTATTTCTCTACTTCTTATTTTTCATATCGTGATTTCATCAAAAAGTAAAAGAGTTGAGAAAAAAATTGAAAATGTTGCTCATAACTGACTATTACAGCAGTTCACTTTTTATCTATTATTAAATTAACCTAGAAAAAATTACGTTGTGATTTTTTTCGCTCGGCGGCGTACCTACAATTTAGTTATGATCACTTTTTAAATGTAACGTGTGACAAACATTCTCGATTAGTTCGTGTGAGAAAAAAATTTCTGTTACGAGTGTTTATCAAATTTATTTTATCGGTAATTTAATTAAGTGTCAATAAATGCAGTGGGAATGCAAATTAATGATTTATTTATGAAATCATGAACTCGTTGTAATATATATGTCGACTTGTAGATACAAAATACGTATGTATTTTTGAAATGAAAATGAACTCTAGCAGACAAGGAGCATACTCATGAGTATGCTCAAAAAATTGAAAGTTCTGCAATGGGGTTTTGAAGAAACAAAAGAACTGTGATAAAAGGGAGAAAACACCTTAATATTCATGAATTTATTAACAGAAAGCTTTATTTATTTCAATAAATAATCTAAATATATCAGCGGATATCAGCTCTGTAATATCTTAAAGATACATTACTCTTAATGTCTTCTAATCATTTTCAATTAAATTAAAAATTATTTTTTTCTTACTTCTTTACTTTAGGTATCTTTTCTTTTTACTCACACAGTGTATAATGTTTATGAGATTTTAAATCTGCAGTTACATGATGTATAAAATTCACTAACTATTGCAGTGGATATATTTGGCATTATACCTTTTTCTCATATGCTGCATAATATCAACTTCTCAATTTCTTTACTTTGACTGCTGTTGTTACTGCTGCTGCCATTTATCGTGCGTCAAATCGTGATCATAATTTTTTTTTCATACATAATATTTTCTTACTTGTTCTATTACAACAGCAACATTTGGTATTTGTTCACAATATTTCCCTCGATGTACTAACAATAATAATAACAGCAATTGAACGTGAAGATATGGAATGACGACGAACGAGCGAAAAACGAAGGAATGGTAATATTATACTTATATATATATATAATATTATACGGGAACATGTGTGCAATTACAAATTGCAATTTTACTACAAATTAAACGAAAAAGGCAAGAAGTACATTTAAAATCATTTCCTTTTGAAACCTTCAACAAAACCATGCCACTTGCACTTCTGTACTTCTAAACGCATCGTACACTTTTTGAATGTGTATATCAAGTGTATATACGTATGTAAAAAAAAACTTTTTGCAATAAAAAGTAGTTAAAAAAGTTGGTAACTAATAAACAATTTTAATTTCATTGTTGCAATTGCCTACTTTACCTAGATATTTTTGAATAATGTCAATAAAATATGAGCAGTTTGGATGTATTTTCGAACAGACAAAGAGTATGCCAATTAGTACCCTCATTCATTATATTACTCAATGAGCATGCTTAATATTATTGAATGAGTATTGTGAGTACGATTATTTATATGAGAATGATATTTAGAGATTGTGAATAATGTGGGTTTTATAATATAAACCCTTGATTAAGCATGCTTCTTATAATCTTATTCTTAAGTTTTGGAGCCGAAAAATTCTCGGGAAAAATTACAAGAAAAAATATAGTAAGAGCTGTGCTTAACATTTTTTGATGAGTTTATCACATTTTTTTAAACTTGTCTTAACGTCTCCATGCCTCCTTTTGGCTATGTCGATGTACAATTAAAATTGATATTGATATTTACGCTTTTAGTGTACGGTATACAAACTTACTTCTTTTGCCATTTATTTGTGCAATTGCAATTGCAAACAAACAGCAATTTCGACATGAATAAAAGGCATTAATCAGCGATAAAGTACTGCTACCAATGCTTTAATATGCTTTATATTGCCTCTACAGAAGAATGTAAAAAGTGTGTACACCATAGTGCCATGTTACGGACTGATTTTATATTATTTTTTCTCAAAATTTGTTATTATTCCCAGTGCAATTGTGTAATTGTAATGAAAAATTCTCAAACTTTATTTTTACTTCTTTTTAGCTAGATTTTTCAGGAAATAAATCAATTGATTCTGATCATGCACATTTGTAAAAATAAAAGTTTTAAGTTTTTTTAGTTAACAGTTTGTAGGGTTTATTTCAATATCTATTCAAAATTTTCTTATTAAAAATTGCTAAAAATATGAAAAAATAATTAATTAACTTTAGTTTTTTTAAATTTCTAGCAATCATGTTGATAATTCCCGAGCGATACAAATGAAGAAGATTCTACTAAAGCGCTGTGTCGTTCGGACTTAAATCTGTTTTGATTAATATCAAATTAATCTCCAATTTTCAATGGAGCATAATAAATTTATAATCTTCAATCAAAATGCAATCATTGCTTATTTAATGATCGAGTCAAAACACAATCAAAAATTTATGTACGCACATGTGTGAATGAAAAGGTAAAAGGATATTTTAAATATTTAAACTGCAAATAATGATATTTTATTAGATTATTAAATGAAGTAATATAAACTCAGAAAAAAGGAAGGAAGACGAGAAAAAGAACAAAAAAATTAAATTAAAGCACAATATGAAGTTTTTGTTTTGTGCAAAATGCAACGAAATTGAGAGTCAAAATGAATGCGTGGGAAACATTTTTTTTTTGTTGTTGTGAGCTGTTCTTGCAATTTATAAGACAGTATGCGATAATAATTATATGAATTTGAATCTTCTGTACAGCCTTTATCTACCGATTCATTGAAAATTTAAGAGGAGTAGGGTGAAAAAATGAGTTAAAAATGCATTGGATTTTAAAAATCAAGACGCTAAAATAACAACCTTTAAAGTACTCATCTAGACATTCTGTATCCATATCTTGTGATATTTTCTGTAATAGAAGCCAAACTTCTCAACTAAGCATTAATGATGATGATGACGATGAGTTATATGTTGCTGCAGTTCAATGATTGTTAATTAAGTGAAAGGGCGTACTTGGTAAACATAAATACATAAGAAGGATGATGGAAGAAGAAAGAGCTAAAATCAGTTGAAGACAAAATTGATGAGTACGAAATTCTCAAGAATCACATAATATGCACAGTAGAGCATATATCTCAGAATGTACATATTTTTTTATTTTCCATTGAAATCCCATCTACATAATCACTACTTTGCATACAGATCACCATTAAAATCGTGCATGATCTTAAATTTTTTTTGCCTTCTTGTGCATGAAGAATATGCTAATTTTACCTCCTTTTATTGACCAATCATGATTTTATTTAATACATACCGATAATTAATTTATCATTTCATATTTATAACATTATTAAAATTTCTGTTTAATAAAACATAATGGTGATTGCACGGACGAAAGATCAGTTTATAATTGTAAAATAAAGAAATATGGATATAAAAAAGGTGAAAGGGAGGAGACATCTTTTGAATATTTTTCAAAACAAATAGCAATAGCGTGACATACGACAATTTGTCAAAGGATGTAGGAAAAATAAAAGCTGTGAGAGAGAATTTTAAATAAAAAAGTGCAGAATAAAAACTTTTAAGGCCTTCCTTTCTATACCTCCATACACATATCACATGCCACACTTGCACTATAGAGAAAAATAAAATGAGTAAAAAAGGAGAAGGCATGGTAAGTTTTAAATGACATTTTTGAATTAATTTGGAAACGCATTTAATGAGAATATTTTTGAACTTCTTCAAGAAATTTTTTGGAAAAAAGATTATATTTAAAAGGCATTTTCAGAATTTTTCTATACCTAATTTGCATTATTTTCTAGAGTTCGGCCAAAAATCCATAGTCTTATGCTTTATAGTTCATCAAAAGCTGCAAAACTACATTTTTTGTTTGTAGGTCTAAATGCAAGTTCTTGTCTGTTTGGATATTATTATACCTTACAGATTATATTAAATCAAATCTAGACAATATGACCGAAAACACCCTTCACTTTAAAAATCTGTATATCAAAAAATTTAAGCGTTTTATTATGCAAAGTGCTTCATATGTCCTGGCAAAAAAAAGAATTTATTAGCATAACATACATGCGATAAATATTGTATAAATATATGCAATGCCGGTAATGTTATCCATTTGTAATTGTGCTATAAAGCGAAAAGTCGCGATATATCTATTGCATTTAATATTATGCATCTAACATATATTTTAAGTTAGCTAAGGAAGCAGTAGAAATAAAATGGAAAATATTGCAATAAATTAGAACAATCAAGAAGAGTGAAAAACTAGGTAGGAAGGTGCCACCTTAAAAAGTAATGGAGACTAATGAGTTTAGTGAGACAGAAAAGGATTTTTCTTCTTTGTCTTCATTTTAGTAAGTGCGCCTAGAAAGAAAAAAAGTTGCAATCCTTCACCCTCGCAAACTTTCAAAACAGCACACGGAGCAGTGGCATTAAATTTATGCTTTACGTGATGATGACACATAAAGTATTATGCGAATTGTAAGGCGTGGTAGCATTTTCTTCTTCTTATTCTATTCATAGCAAAGAAATTTTCTTTTATTTGATATTTTTCACATGCAATCAGTATTAATATATGGCAATGGATGAATAAAAAAGAAAATAGATAGAAACATGTATTTAAGTAATTTATTTGGAAAGATTTATTGGATTAATATTGATTCTTGGAAAACTAAGGACTTATACATAATTTAACAATTGGATCTTGTGTTAAGAAAGAAGAAGTGACTTGGATCCTACTGGATCTTGTTTATTCATACACAAACATGTTAAATATGGAAAAAATTGGTTTCGATGCCTGATAAAAGCATGATTTGATTTATTAATCATTTACTGATTGCTGGTACAAAAATGCATTGCAAAAGCTATAGATAAGAACGAGTAATTATTTAATTTTTGGTAATTTTGATTTAAGTATTTAGAAAATTACCATATATTAAATTGGTATTTCTGGAAATTTTACACACATTGCGTAATAAATGAACGTCTTTTAAGGTACCTTTTCATTATACAATTAACGCAATTTACAATTCCATTAAATTTCAATAAACATTAACATTTATATATCATGTCATGTACATTTTTAGTTAAGGTACTTATCACATTTTTGCCTCTTGGCATATTTTGCAGCTGAAGAATATCAAATATGCAAGGACTAAGCACATAAAAGCATGCAGTTAAGTGAAAATATCTTCACGGCAATGCGTTTAATGCATATATGGATTCCAGGCAATATTGGAAAAGTAAATAGATAAACAATAACTTTTCATCACTTCAATATTTTAATTAATTTTCAAGAATACCTTGAAAATAATATCAAAAATTTTAAAAGTTTGTAAAATACCACCGAGTTTTGCCTAAGACATATATGAGGAAAGTAACTTCCTTACAAGTCGGCGATGAGTTTCTGCACAAATACAAAAATAACAAATTTCGAAAAGAGACAACAGTGAATAAAAAAAGGAACACAAGCTATTTGTCATAAGACGGAGGAACCCCACTGTACTGAATATGACATTAGTCTTTTCATTCACAACAGGTTTTCCAATTAACAAAAACGAAGTTAAATTATGAATGAAAAAAGCAAACAAACACGCAAAATTGCATTAATCGAAGTATCTGCTTTTATATATTCATATAATAATCACATAATGTAGGCAGTAAAATCATGTTCACAAAGACGTTTAAAATTTTTAAATTGTAACACAATTTTTGTATTTTTTTTTTTCCTTTTTCATTTCCATTCTACAATTTTTTCTGGTCTTGAGCGAAGAATACAAAAAATATTTGAAATTAAAAATTACAAAAAACAAATCTCCGGTCATTTTTCATATGAAATAAAATAATAATTTTTATGCTTCTCTTGTGTTTTGTCTTCTTGTTTTAGTGCGGCCTGTTTCTGTTATTACATTTTGGTAGCGATCGAATAAAGAAAGATGATTTTTTTGCGCATTGCTTTTTTCTCGCTTCAATGTTTCACTATATTGTTTCTATTACCAAGAAATTTCATATTTTCATCCAAATCTAGCATTTTTTATGTTAGGTTCAAAGGTGGTAAGTTGAAACTTTACCATTCTTATCCTGATTGTGGGACAGTCACTTTTTAAAAGATTAAGATATGCGCCATAACCATCATCCGCAATGCAAATTTTACTGAAATCTTCTGTCTCTGAGCTTAAATATAGAGAAGCATGAAAAACTGAGCAAATATGCATCGATGAGATATTTACATGAATATGTTATGAATAATTTCCTGTGATTAGGCATTGAACATAAACATTTCGCATTATGCCACTCAAATTTTATGCCATGAATATATTATGTTAGATTTTTATATTTTTAGGACTTTTATAGCTGGTTCTTAATTTTTTAAGAGTTTGTGATTTTTTCCGGACAAACTAAGTGGGTTTTAATGAGTTTTATGCCATTGAATGTCAAGTGTGAATGTTCAGAATTTTTCAAAATTAGCTGGATTGAAAGGAAGAGTGCGTGTGTTTTGTCATTTTGGTAATCTAATTTCAGTTTTGACGAAAAAGCCCGAGATTTAAAATCTATATCCAGATATTGTCCGGATTCAGATTTTAATTTTTAAATATAATTTTTGAATTAGTATTTATGTAGGATCATGCTTAAAACTGAGATCAATCTAAAAAAGCAATTTTGTTGAGGGATTGGGGAACCAGAAGTCTGACTTCGGAGCTGTTCAAATGTCAAGCATGTACCTTCACTTAGTATCTCCTGTTACCATCAAACATACCGTTGGCGACCGAAACTGTGCCGGGATATGTACTTAAAAGTGTAGATTAAAATCCTACTCGAGCCCTTGCTTGTAGGATGGCAGCCCCAAAAACAAACTAGAGGCTTACAACTTGCTTTCTCCGAACCGAACCTGTACAAATAAAACTCTCCCTTTTCTCTCTCACTGTATTTTGGTTTTGTAGTCAGTTTTGAACCTACAACTTTCGTGTTAACATAGCATTTTTTAGGCAAGCACCTTATATATTTGACTATTTCATCATCAAAACACTCAACTCCTTAATTTAATTTATTAAACACAAACTCCTAGTCCAGGTATTTATAAAAAAATATAATCTAACTTTAAAAAGCCCACAAAACATTTTTTACAATATTCCTCAATCTATTTTAAATTCATCATATACCCAAATTTCATGTATTTTCAACCCGTACAACATGCTATGTACCTTTATTTTACAGAGCAAATTATTATTTTTTTTTTCATTCAACCATTTATAAACAATTAAATTTAATAAAACATGCTGAATTATGCTTCCAAAATTTGTACATCAATATGCTGAATGTATTTTTGGTGTAAAATTTTCAAGTGAAAAAATTGGTTTATTTTATAATTTTCAAAAACTGTTGCTCGTAAGGAAATTTAGGATATTATTAACTAAAAGTTAGAGATATGGTATGAACATATTTCAAAATTTTGAATTTCAAAAGATAAAGTCATTGACTTAGAAAATTCATTTATTTGAAAATTGTCATTTATATGATTTTGATTTTTTTTGGATCCGATAAAACTGATGACTTTCTAGTACCCATATGAAATTGAGAGAATTTGGCAACCTACTTTTTGAGGAATAATTTTGTGGGTACAATAGCGAAAATACAACAAAAAATTGTGTATTTTAAAATCGGTAGCAATGGGTCGAATGAAATATAGCAGAACAGAAGAGAGCAACAACAACAGAGACCAATTTTTCTATATTATAAAATTTATTGTTAAGCTTTTTTCGTTGATGGTAAATTCAATTTGAACCGATGATTGGTGGCGGAGTGAATATTTAATGAGATTCTGAGCTATTAAGCAATCATTATGGTATTTACTCGCAAACCAATAAAAATAGAACGAGCTAGAAAAAAATAGCAATTGGATTTGCTTTTAAAGCACCAAAAAATAATTTAAACAAAATTTTTCCAATCATGAAGACGAAATGTCAAAATTGTTGGAAGCACGACTTGCAATTATCCATGAAAATATCAACGAGAAGACAACAATATACATTTGACACATAAATTTTGCGACATTAAAGACATAGGAAAAAGAAAAAAATTACAAAAGTCCTCGTATTATTGATCGAGGGACTTAAGCGCATTTTTGTCCCAGCGATCAGTATTTGATTAATAAGTCAGTTCAGTAGGATCCAGGTCACTTCAAGACCCAAAAAAGAAGATCCAGTAGGATCCAGGTCACTTCCAGACCCAAAAAAACAAGATCCAGTAGGATCCAGGTCACTTCCAGACCCACAAAACAAGATCCAGTAGGATCCAAGTCACTTCCAGAATTTCAAAACGAGATCCAGGAGGATCCAGGTCACTTCCATATAATTGAACGGATATTTATAATTCAAATCACATAACGGTTATGATAAATTTAAATTTTGTTCAGTAAACAATGTTAAAAATTCGAAGAACATTGAAAAACACTGTAAAACAATGAAAAAACGTGTTGTTGTTGTATATGAAAATGAAAAATTGTTAATTATAGTATTTATGCGTTGATTTGAAAGTTTTAAATGCCCGGCGCCGCAATAACTTTATGGCACTGATCTTTTAAAACCATTCCGAGCTCTCTACGATGTCTAGATAAAAAGTTTTTAACGTCAGCCGACCGAACGAACGACCGAACAAAGTGTCTTATTAAGCTACCTTTTTGAAAAAAATTTCAAAAATGCGCTAAAAAAAGTTAGCACGTCTAGCGTCTATTTCATTGCACGACTGCATCTATAGCGCGCTGATTTGTCATCATTATGCCAAGCGCAAATTGTCACGACTGCCATGTCAGATAGGAAATTCATTTTCAGTTATATACATATATGCCTGCAAGTCATATAGTGCAGAGTCAAAAGGAGCGACATTCATTCATTGGCACTGTCACAAAGTCGCACGGGATATAAATGTAGGTAGTCGGTCTCCATTGACATGAATTGAATTTTTGTGTCGCTGACATTTTTTGCTCATACTTAGTTCCGCAATAGTGATTATTTTTTCTTGTATGAATAATATATCAATGTTAGCAGCGGGAGGTTAAAAGTGGAATTGATGAAAATATCAAAGCTTTTTTGTCGGAATGTCTTTATGCTAAACTATTGAACTAAATCTAATGGTATAGTGGGTTGTAGTTTGAAATTATATGGTTAAATACATTTTATTAAAGATTGTTAAAGTTGAAAATCTTTAAAATTTCAAAATTGATATCAAGTTATTTAGAATTTCTATAAACTCATGCGTTTAGGCTTTACAATAGGAAAATTACTTCTAACTCACATATCCTCCCTAACATGTCTCAAAAATATGTGACTTTCTATCAACATTGAAATTCTATCCTCTTCACTTCCCGAAAAAATTGCAAAATCAAGCGACTGAAAATCGCAATTGTGCATTTATTTTGTCAAATGTGCATTATGCATGATATCAAAATGAAACGAAATAAAAAGAATTATTGACATATGATTTTCAGGCATCAGAATCGTAATAATTTTCATTCATCAAAATCCAATTTTCGCTATATGTAGACATTGGTATTAAATATATATATCATATATGCAAATGGAATAATAATAATTTTAAATACAAAATACGGCATGCAAAATGCAGTAAAAGAATTGAGAGCATTTATAATCAGCATGCACAAAAGAAGGCGATAATTTTGATGGAGAGCAATAAAAACATGACAACAGTAAAAACAGTGGATTGACTTATATCCGCATACTTTATTTGTAATGCATCTATACAGCTGCCGATTTGAATGTTATTATTATTTTTTAAGCCTTTATTCGCCGCGTTCAGCTGCTGCCATTTCTAAAAATTAAAATAAGGTCTCTCTTTTCACAATTTAAAAATATGGACGGAAATAACTTTCAACTTGAGATTTAAATTTTAAAAAGAATCTCAGAACTCACACATGCATACTTAAAAAATCATATTTATATCATTTTATTAAAATTTGGAAAAACACACCGACTAGGGTTGATTTAACCCTCCCATATAATTAAAATTACGTATTGCCTTTATATCATCTCGTCAACGACATACTTGTTTATTAATAATAATCACGATGTGAGTGATATTTAAAAAAAGAGAGAATGAAAAATGGATGAATTGATGATGAGGACGACGTCATTAACCCTTAATTTTGTTAAACCCTATATGGTTCGTTATTCATTTACTCTTTTTACTCTGTATATTATGCCATTATAGCAACAACAATATATTGTAAATTTACTAGAGGTTCAAAATTCTAGTTTTATTTGAAAGAGAGATTTTTCATCAAAGCTTGAAATCAACTTGAATTTTGTATTTAAATGACAACGGAAATGAAAAAAACCATCCATATAAAATTTTAATTGATTTCGAGTTCTATTTATAATTGATTTGCATAAGATTTTGAAACCTTAAGAAAACTTATTTTGTCAGAAAACTTAGTGCAATAATTATAAGAATAAATGTACAAGCAACAGCCCCTAACAAGAATTTTTATAGCTAAGCATGCTCAATTTTGTGAGCATACTCTTGAGTACGCTTCTTTTCTGAACATTCTCATGAACACGTTCCTTGTCTGTTCGGGATTCATACTAATGCTAACTAAAATTATCCATATTATTAACAATTCCCGGTCCCATAAGAAACCCTAATGTAATGACGAAAATGTTTTTTTTTTTGTAATTTGAACTGAAAAGGGTTTTTGCGGTATATTAATATAAGATCGCATAAATGTGTGTGTACATATTTATTTTTCATCCAATTTTCACACACGTTGCAAGAGTACACAAAGTTAATGCTAATGTTATGCTGCTGTCATGGCAAAAAAAAAAAAAAAAAAAACAGGAAAAGATGAGATTTTTAAAATTTTCCCTTTCATAATTCACAATAAAACCTGTTTTTGTACCTCAACTTCAATCACTGTCATCCATGGATAATTTTTGTTTTATATGAAAAAAAGTATGCTTTAGCCAGGCTCATCTTTTTTGCTGATTCGTTTTTACGATGTTTGAGGCACATAAAATATTTTTTTAACGTGTTCCATAAGTCACAAAATGAGTTTTTTTTTTTCAATTTTTGTGTACGAAAATGACATATAATTATATGTTTCAGTCTCAACTTTTCATGTTCATTAGGTATACACGAAGTAAATTGTAAATTCGTCGAAGCAAACACAAAATAAAACCACAAGAATTGTTTTTTTATTAGAACCTTTTTGCATTTCGTCATTCATCCATAAGATTTTGAACATTTTCGTAAATTTAAACTTCCAACAATAAATTCGATTATTTTTTAGCTCTTACTTATTGCTGTGAAAAAAATTTGTCATGGATATATTTTTAAACCACCAAAATGCTTACTGTTTTAACCACAGAATGAAATCAAGTAGCTACGTTGACATACCACATTTAATGATTTTACGAGAATTTGGATACCAAAATGTGCAATAAAAAAAGGAATTGGGAAGTTTTTGAATGTCACCCGAGTGGCACCACAAAAGTTTTAAAGCTCCGCTTAGCCTCTTTTATTAACACCAAATGGAAGTCTCCAAAATATGCCGTTAAAAATTTATTCGTCTTTCATTTGATGTTAATAAAGATTTAGCGGTGTCTTTAAAGTTCCGTGATGGAGTCTTCTTAATTTGTATCGCTCGGGTTAGTTTGTGGACAAAATTATATTGTTTTCAAAATTTGTCAAAAGAATTGCCATTAAAATTTTAATTGACTTTTCATGTTTATGGACATATTTGAAGGTTACAATAAGGACAAGTTCCAGCAATAATTTCAAAATAAGAATATGTTAATCACCTTTATTGCAAACTCGAATCGAACTCATTTTCTCGAGTAGAAGCCAACTAGGATTGAGTGAAATTGAATAGACTCAAATCGATTCTAAGTGTGTCAATTTTGAGCTCTGCTTGAAATTAAATTGTATATTTTTGGATCTTGTTTCACAATTTTGATTAAAAATAAGAGAAAACACTTTATTGGTGCTTGCAAGAGCTTGATAGCTCTTCTCAATTTGATCAGTAATATATTGAAATTTTACCTATTAATTACAGTTTGAAATAACAGAATGACAAACATAACAGATTACTACCGATTGTAAAGTACGCATTTTTAATCCCTTCGAGACACATTGAGAATAAAAAATAGGCAACAAGTGAAACATTCGATAGAATAATTGAACAATGAATCTTCCCTGTCCAAAATCCATCACTGATGCTCCCCAGAATAAAAAAAATTTGTGATACAAAAAAAATGAACAAAGCAATTGGCAGGGAAAAAAAGTCGAAGGGAAAAAGAGCCATCAGAAATAATTGCTGTTGATGTTGTTAAACATATCGCATTAAATTGTTTTATTGCCGTGTTTTATGTCTGGGCGAGAATGTTTTTTTACCATTCTTTTCATTGGAAAAATACCAAAATATGAGATGAGAGTAACCTATTCTGAAGCATATATAATCGTTAAGAGTCTTTTCATTGCTTTTGACGTTTATCTTGGACGTGAAATTTTGTGGTGAAAAATTGACTCCTGTACAAATTAGTTTTGTTGTTCTTTTTAAGAGCGATGTCAAGTTTTAACAATAGAAGGCAATGAGATGTGTTAGACATTCACAGATAGAATTAAGTGGTTTTTTGAATAAATAGAGTTGCTGTATGCTAATTGAAAATCCATCAAAACTCATCATATTTTCAGCAAAGTCCACTAAATATCATTAAAAAAAGCTGGTCAATATATATTGAGCATAATATAATAGACTTAAATTACGGTGCTCATTCCTTCTTGTTATTTAATTTTCTCCTTCCTCTTTCTCATCATCTTATTACATAAAAATTGTGTCCTGATCTGTAATAAGAGAATCGAGAAGAAAAGGGAAAAATATGTAATAATGATATAACTGCATCAAGTATACATATATCACATTCTCATAATGGCAAAAGGTGTAATGGATTAAAAAAATTGCGAAGATGTAAAAATTTTAAAGATTGATCACTGCGAGAAGTTTTGAATTCGGTGCAATGCATAACATAAGTTTTTACCAACAACTAAGAATCACAAGTTCATTGTCGAATTAGACTAATGAAAATTTCTGAAATTTTTGACTATTCTCAGTGCTTATAAATGTTTTTGGTTTGCAATTCAGGAAATTTTTATGAAAAACCAGTTTTGTATCACAAAAATTAACAATTACATTGAAGCTGAATGATGCGACTTATAAGGCATACACAAAAGACCATTATAAAATGATACATACGGCAGAAAGCAATTGTATTCTTGAGGGCAATGTATATCAGATTATACACACCGAAGGAGAAAAAATTCTTATGGCATGTGAATTGCACTTACACAATTTTTTTCGTTGCGGTTTTTTCAGTCTTTTGTCCACTAAAAATAAAATTATGATGAGAAATAATGCACAAAAGAGTGAAACATAAGCACCACAATTCGTACATCCATCCATCCTCGAAGGAAGAAAGAAAGGTCAACATCGATGATCGAGAAATAATAATAATGATATGATATGATCTGCAAGTATGTGTCTGCAGAATTGCACCATCAAAAATAAAGGCTTGAAAAAATTTTTTTTTTGTTCTGGATGAAACGACGAAATTACAAACGTCCGACGAATGGATTAAAGGCGACTCAATATTATTTTCGCTCATTCCTGTGTTCGTTCTTATTCATGCTCATTATTTTATGTGGTTTTATTTTTTGTGTACTTTTAAATTGAATTCTTTTTGTGACCAATAAATGTTCCTTAATTTTATGTTTTTTAATTCTATAAGAATTACATTTTTAAGTAATAATTGTGTAGATATACTGCTTTTGAATAATGAGATATTGAATCAACAGACAGCCTGTCTCTAGATGGAAATTCGCATTAAATTGTTTGAATAAACGATTTTGAACTTCAGCTAGTGTATTCAAATAAAACAACATCAATATAAAATGCATATTGCATTGAATTTTAGTATCGTAACATTTATAAAGGTCTTAATATAATGATTAAATAGATAATTAATGACTTTTGTAATACATTACAGAAAGTAAATAAAAAATTAAAAATTTTAAATTTTAAAAGTCGTTAGAAAATTAAATTTCAATTTTCACAGTTGTATTGCTTTGTATACTCTGAGTGCCTGACATGTTTTTATATCAAAAATCTTCATTCATTTAATTTACTCTGCATTTTTCCAGTTAAAAAACCGAAAAGATTGGATAAAGCAAAGTGGAATTCTTCAAGAAAAAAACTTTTTAATTAGAAATGCACACAAAAAGATATTTTTTTATTCTTTAAATAAGATGTGCTCTAACAACCCTCAATCTTTTTCTATCCTGAATCAATATGAGACTGAAACTCAAACAACAGGAATTTCTTAAACACACAAAGAGAATGATCCTTGATTTCTTTGCTTTATAATTCAAACTTGCTAATTGTGTAGAGAATTTGTTTATCGCATTACTGTAAAATTATTTATAAAATGGAACAAAGTGTACTATCTTTGTTCGGTTGGCTGGCTGGTTTTGTCAAGCTTTAAAACGAACAGTAACATAAAAGTCTCCATAGGAGCACATAGAACAGTTAAATTTAAAATCTAGCCATTATGCTTGGTGGGATTTTATTTTAGATTGTTCATAAAATATAGATTGCTGCATCAAAAATGCGCTGAATTCACTCGATCAAGCACTAGGACTTTTGAATTTTATGTTATTCCTTCATCAGAAACGTAAGAATTATTTGTTCATTTATTTAACATGTCTAGATGTCTACAAGGAATGGATAGAGCACAAATAGTTGTGAAAGGAAAAAGAGAATTTCTACAACAAATTTTTATGACAGACACAATTTTCGTCGCATTGTGAACGAGAGAAAAAGAGCTGCAGTATTACAGAAGTAAGTAAATAAAGCATTAGACACGTCGTTGATATTGATGATGTAGGTAGGCACATGTACATGACAATGCGGTACATACATAGACTTTTCATTCGTTCGGATGCCGCCAAGTCCGGTAGCTCTGTTTAACATGCAAACACAAGACATTATATTGTGAGACTTTTCATGTATCCAGATAAAGACAGAGTTTTTAGACGAATGTCAAGAATAATAAGGAATGTTTTTGGGTATGAAACAAGCTTGAAAAATAAATATTTTATTTGAATTTGGAGATGAATTTAGATTTTAATGATTTATTTAACTAACTTTATGTTTAAATTATTTCTGTGACTCAAATACCAAACTTAACCAGACTCTTAGGTTAGGCTACTTAAATCTTGGACTAAAAACTTTACCAACCAACAGTGCCCAATGTAACTATTAAACGAGCACAAAACTAATTCATCCCTAAAGGAAAATTCATCTTATCAATGAGAAAGCAATATCGAATATGTGCATGTATGTGGTATGAAATGGCATTAAAAAAACTAGAGTAAAATGAAATTCATTGCAAAATAAAATTTATCGGACAGCACCGAAGGATATAAAGAAAAAAAATAGCAAATGGGAAGCGTTCAATTTTAATCTAATCCGCATATTGATTTTTCAAGGTTTGTTATTTTTATGGACGTTGCCATTGCACAATGGAAGTGGAAATGAAATATATTTCTCATCCAGTTTTTTTTTTTTTCTTCTTCTCATTTGTTCTTTCTAAAATGTGAAACCATAAATTTTTGGGTTCCAATGTTCATTCTCTCACTCGTCTGATAGTTTGTGTTACCATCATTATGTTGATTTATGAGATGTATTTTATAGTGATATGGTAACACTAGACAATACTGGGAATATCTTGAACAACACACAAGTTCACTTTCAATTAGAATTTATATTCGAATATTTATCAGTTTCGATAATTGTATTAAGTTTCGGCATGATGCTCGTTACTATTAAGACATTAATTAATTTTTCAAGATTACGGCATTGTGAATGCCGACAAGCATCAATGATTCAACATTTCTCCCAGAATTGTTTTTTTATTTACAATAATAATCATAAAGAAGAAATACGTCCATCAAAATTAGCATCAATCGAATGAAATAAAATATATAGTTTCTTTGTGCGAATTATCTAGTTAAAATAGCAATTAAGTGCACAAATATGCATAATTACTGCTTGCATGTCATTAATATTCAAAATTTGCGTTTCAATTTTCAATGATGGGATTAGAAGATTTTTGTAAATTTGTCAATTTTATATGATTTAAAGCGCATTTTTTCAGTAATTTGAGAAACTATTTTGACTGCAACTGCTCTAACTAATTATTTAATCACCTAATTATGGCAGATCCGAATTGACAAAATATCTGGTTAATAACTAGACCTAAGATCGACTAATGACAAAATACATAAAACGATCTGGCAAAATATCTTTATCGACACTTGATCTAATTATTAGCAGATTAACAATTATTTATTATTAAAAAGAAATTTTGTATCAGGATTAAATTTAAACCAGAATTCGAGTTGAATCATATTTTAAATGAAATCGAGTCAACTTTTTAATACAAAATCCGAAAAAAAAAAAAAAATAAAAATTGAACTCGTGTGTTTACATAAAATGCTAATAGCTTGCTGCAAATTTTCATACAAAAGCACTCTTCAAAAATAATGATAACAATTTTTTAGATGTTTCACATCAGTCGTGTGACTCAATTTAATTGATCAATTAGAATTCAATGGATCTTCAATGAATAAAATTAATTCTAATTTGAAGGCTGATGAAAATTTTTCTCTAAACTTCTGCTTCTAATTTAAATTTTTCAATGCTGGATTAGTCAAACATTGTAATTTCGATTTTTTTTTTATCTAACATCATCTGTTACTCCTCGTGGCATTCATAATGTAGGTATAATTTTCTATCTACATATACATATAGGTGGATAACATTTGAGGAGGATGCATGAAGGCTATAATTAAATTTTTAATGTCCCTCGACGGTCATAATTTCTTTAAGCTGTGTTTTTTGTCTGTGTCGAGAATTTTGTTGCTTTGTTCTTTTTCGGAAATTATTGATGATGACATGCATATGGACGGGCGACGAGGGACAGAATATGAAATTTATTGGTGAATGGTAATTAATAATTTTTTATTGTTCACTGGAAATTTTTGTCAAATTATGGCTATTTTTAATGGAACTAAAATGCAACATTTTATGTTTTTTGCTTCAAGATTTTTTTCGAGCTAGACTAAAATTAAAACTTTATCATTCATGTGTTCATAATAAGTAAATTTTAAACAATGTCCACCTTTTACAAATCTGTTAAATTTTTACTTTAGCACATTTTAAATTACAACCTAGAAAATAATCCGATTTAGGAACAATTTGAAATTAATTTTGAAAGAATATGAATTTTTATTTAACGGAAACTAAATAATTTTCGTTGTATTCTAGAATCTAGAACAACTGTTAATAACTTCCTCATCATCCTTACATACACATATCAACTATAAAACTCATATTTCATTTATCCATCCATCTATCTATCTATCTATCTATTAATATCTTAGACCGAAAATGCCATTAAAAGCCATTTTCAGGATAAATTATAATCATTTAAATGCTAATATTTTACGCTAAGGATACGCCATCGTGTGTCGAAGTGTATCATAATTAATATCATATTTTATCCATTTATAAGTCCTACAGCTACGAGCATATAACAATGGAAAAAAAAGTTTGTTATGTCAATAAACATCTGTCAATATCCAGATGTCTCAAAAAACATTTATTTTTAATATTGAATCATAAATTTATAAATTTTCAATTTGTAATTTAAAATATGAAAAACGGAGAGGACGTCGATGCGTTGCTAAGGGTCTCAAAAAAGAATATAATGTGTATGTAACCCACAAGCCATTAAAACTCCGTAAGCATATTGTAAAGTGTTTGTGTGTCATGGTATAATGATAAATGACGACATTTGTTATTGGTTGAAAAGTACAATGGAACCATGCGATATTTTTTAAGGCACAAGAATGGTTGACAAATGGGAACGCATAGTTGACTAGTTGACAAGATTTTTCAAATGACATGACAGTATTGAAATAAAATGAAATTCAATAATTTATTGTGTGCGTATTTTATACATGAATGAATTCCTATGAGACCTTAAAATCATCTCCAATTTCAAGTACATGAGTGACTACTTATGTGAACATAGAGGATGCACATCACATGTCCTTAATCTCCTGCTGCAAATACATCAACAAAAGGCGGAGTTTTGTTTTTTTTTTAAGGACAAAACACATCAAAATTTTCAGATTCTATTTTCATGTCAGTTGTGTGTGCATGCATGTGAGAGGATATAAAAAGAGAATATGTTTTTTTTTCTATTGACAAAAAAATAGGCATCACAAATATGATTTCAGCCGTAGATGATTCAATTATTGAACCGTATATTCGACATAATGGGTTTTGATGCAATAGGATGACCTAAAATATATTTTCTTTATTCTGTTTGGGATTCTTCTCATTTCCTTCTCAAGAAAATAATTTTTTTTTTAAAAATTGCTTCTTTGTTTGTGCTGGATAAATCCGAATAAATATTTGAAATAAACAAGTTCGTCTTAAAATTATTAATGCTATCACATTGAACACAAGAAGTCCTGATTGTTCGTGATCTATGAGTTTTATTCATAATTACTATTTTATACTTGCATTAAAGTTTATCATTTACTCAATCATCACATGTTTTTCATTGCATTCGAATGGCGGCCACATAGCATCCAAATGGCAATTTTTATGGCAAATAACATGAAAATTTCATCTTTGACGACATATGACAGCAACTAGGTTGCATTAATAGCTTAGAGTTAAAATCTAATCCATTTAAAAGAAATGGCTGGTTTTTGCTAATTAATAAGTAGCAATTATGTATGTTATTTTTTTAATTATTACAATTGCCAAGGTTTAAATTCTCATTCTTTTATAAAATAACTATAAAACTGACATACGAATGAAGATCAATTCATCCAACATAAAGGATGATTATTTTTTGACAAAAAGATGCAACGCAATATATCACCTATAAGATAAAAATTTAATTAAAAATGGAATGCAATAACGCAACTCTCGAAACAGAATAAAAAAACACGAGAAATCTGGATGAATTCTCATAAACCTTCCAAATGTTTCACCATCACATTTTTCAAATCTATAGGCGGAGAAGTGTTTCCTTGTGTTCCTTAACATTTTTTTTTTGCTTTCAAATGAAACATTTGAACACTCTTTGAAATGAGAATGAGAAACAAAAAATATGTGTGCATGAAAAATATGAATTCAAATATTAAAGATGAGCAAAGTTCTTTTTTTTTCATCTAGGTACAAGTAATTATTCTTTTTTGTTGAAATGGCACGCAAGAAAAAAAAACATTTAATCAGTTTTAAAAAAAGGATATTTTTAGGGTCTATCCAAAATTTCAGGCCATCAGAAAATAAACGCAGGTCTGCAGCCTTGGAAGAACAATATGCTCAAGGAAAAACAGCAGACGTGTGCGACTAAAACATTTTTAAAACAATCCACAAATTTGAATTTTAAGTATAAAAATTATGTCCAGAAACCAAACTATTTTTATGTCATAAATATCATTTTTCTTCTGAGTGTATCATAATTATAAATTAAAAACGAAATCAGAAATTCATTCAGAAACTACGGAAAGGGCGTTCTTATTTCAAAGCATAAAATGTCATATTAATGGCCGCTCTTCGAAGTAAATCACTTCTTTTTCCCATTCTTATTCGTATGTGTCTCGCCAAAAAATATATTTTATATTTTGTTAAGAGTAACAAAAAAAAAAGCAGAAGAGTTCTCATCTCATGTGCTGCTCTTTTTTATATATTCTCTTCGCAATAATTTAAATTCCAAAAGAATCTTATTTAATTTTTGTTCTGTATGTTTCACTAAGCGACATGACAGCTTAAATACCATCTTTCAAACGACTTTTTTGGCACAACACAAAAAAAATGTTTAAGTATTTTTTTTTTTTTCTTTTCAAGTTTTTTTTTATCTGGTGTGTCGCGTTTACAACATGTTGCATGATTCTGACAGACCTTAAATGAGACCTCTAAGGTTGTTTCTTTTTGTACTACTTTACTCTCTTTGCAAATTCTTCTTAGTGAAATGTTTTTAAGGCTGGATACCGAGTGTTTAGATCAAATTTGACAGTTTGTCTCTTTACATTATTTAAAACTCATGGATAGCTGGGCTCATTAGATTTATCTTTTAATGTTGATTATATTTTAATCCAAGACAAAGAAATGCGCATTATTACCCTGCAATCAGTTATTTTCCAACTTATTTTCCATCTCTGATTTTATAAGTGATTGAATAAATACTTTTCTCACGGTATTGTACTTGCTAATTATTGCCATACTACAATTTATGCAATAATTCGTGAATGTTGTCGAGGATTTTAATTCTTTTTTTGTTTTTCTCACTCCACTCAGAACATCGTCATCAACATCATTTAAATTAAATTTAAAAAATTCTATGAAGCTAATGAAAGACTAATAAATTATGAGCATTAAGCAGCATAAAATATGGTTATACTCATGTGTTATGTTAGTAGTGCAATAATTAACCGGTTTATGCCAGAAAAATTTATTACGTCATATTAAACCATACAAAATTACACTTTGCTTCTATGCAGCCAGACGATTTCAGTTGCAGCAGCAGTTGTTGGTGAAAAAAAATCAATTTGCCGGTAAATTAACCTTAAACTTCACAAGAAGTACAACCACAAAACATTATGCGAAACGTAAAGAGTCGAGTAGTTCAAAATCAGAACATCAGAATTATACGATTATACTCATATGACTAATTTTCTAAAATGTCTATTCAATTCAGCAGCATAGATATAAAAAATTTGCCATAGGCAAATAACTAAATGCACAAACTAAAACAATTCAAATGAATAGAACATGAAATGACATTAAAAGAACATTTCATTATGATTTAATTTTCAATTATTTTTAATTATTTACTGATCTGGAAATGATTTTGTTGATTTTTAAATTTAATTTAGAGATTTTCCAGAATCCAGAATTTCTGTTTTTCGTATAATTTATGAATATTTCATTAATTCTATTGGTAAAATTGGATAGTGATATAATTACTACTGAATAGCATTGCATTTGGAATCAGTATTTGGCCCACGGAAACTAAAGATAGAGCCAGCAGGAGGAGACGTCTAAGGAGGATCATAGATCGTAATTGATCTGTACGACCAGTAAGGAAATAAAATTTTGGTGACACGTAAGTTGGCCAACACGGATCTATTTATTCATAGCATAATGAATACAACAACTTGAATTTATCGTAAATGCATTTGAATTCTCGGAAGAATAAATCATTAATTAAGTTATTCGATCCTATACATGATCACATTCACCAAATCGGTGCGCATTACGAATCGCATTCACATTTTAACTGTGTATAACTGTCAAGCATTTAATTAGGTCAATATTATTGAATTGTATAGAAATCAGTGCGTTTGAAATGTGAACATAAATTTCTTTCATCACATTTCGATGATGTGATAGTGATTAATGTGAAATAGACATAAAATTTCATCTGTCAACGAGTGAGGCATAGAAGACTAGTTTTTGTGATTGAGTGAGAAATTTTTAAATAACAAAAAAGTGATTGGATCTGTATATTATAAAAACATTTTGTCTGTGTTATGTTGGTTACATTTATCTATAATAATACTAAGAAACGATCGATTTTATAGGGGAGTGGAAGTAGTTTAAATAAAAATGCGCTCAAAACTCAACATGTCACACAATAACACATTCAAACTTATTTAATTTTAAAATATACAGAATAGACAAAAAAAATATATGGAAATGTAATAAATGATCAACTAACGAGATACTCTTTTTGTGTCACATCATCATAATCGTCAATGTAAAATCAACATACATAAATTTCCATTCAGAATGTCATCACCAAAAATGGTCGTATAAATTATGAAGAAATCAAAGTCCTATTCTATTTCAAGTCATCGACAAAAAGACACAAAATACACAAAAATAATATATAAAAAAAGTTGAAATTAATTATTTACGTATTGGCATTTTGTTCTCTTCGTCACTACATGATAATCGATTTTTGACCAATAAATGTGTTCACAGAATAGTAATTTCATTTAATTTGATATGACTCTCTCATGGAACTGACTGGGAATAACATATAAATAAAAATAATAACACGCAAAGCCTTCAAGTCTGTCAATTTGATAATTTCTATAATTTTTTGTATCTTGCATTTTATTTTCAGACTGCTTTTTTGGACATTAAATGTGTGGCAGGTAGCAACAGTGAATGAGTCCAATATTTTTGTCATTTTGACATTTTTTTATTGCATTTTTGAATCAATAAATAAATAAAATGGCTTAATACAAATCTACAAATCCTTATATTTTGATACCGCGTATAAGTTAGAAAGATATTCAAAACTAGATCTTGTACTTCTGATCTATACGAAGAAAATGCGCTTCAATGATACAGATCTAAAGTACTTTATGTCTTTTATTAGTTTTCCTTTCAAATTAAGAGTTTTATGGAAATTGGAAATGAGCAATTTTTATTTTGTTAGTGCTAATTATTATAATGGCATCTCGAATATTAAAAAGACATTTTGAAGTTATATTCTTGGAAAGAATTTTTTGTGGTTTGGCTATTTCAGAGAATAGAACTTGAAATTTTTGTAATATGTTAATAAAATTTAAACAGAAAATCTTAGTTTCGAAGTTTCTTGAACTTTCAGCATCTATCCAAAGCATTTAAATTTACCTCATCATCAAATGACTAAATAATCTGAGAGGGCCATATGGGATTTTCTAAAGCACTTGTAATTATTTTTAGAGATCTTTTTCACTCATTTTCTTCTGAAAAAACCTCTTTTTGAAGAAGAAAACGCTTGCTTAACTGCGTAAACGAAAAAATTTTAAATGGGAAACATGAACGCTTTTAAAGTGACTAATTTTTTTTAAAAAAAAATCTTAATTGACCAGATTTGTTTCTTAAATTCTCCGAATAGGACAAATCACACAAGACTTGATCTAAAAAAAGACATAGTCAATTATGAGGTCATATGTGCTCATCAATCAAAAGTCATCAAAGTCACTTGTGTGTACAAATGATCGTCTCTCTGTTTGATGCCAATAATCAATTCCTAAATAAATTTTTGAAGGCGTCATCGAGCAATTGACGTTGATTCACACACAACAGTATAAAAATTGTTTTTATTTTTATTATAATTTGACTGAAAAAAATCAAAATTGTGTTGTGTAGCAATATTATTTTTTTTGGATATTACTGTGAAGATGATTGGAAATTTCGTCTAATTTATCTAATTAATTTATTTTGCCATATGTTTCATTAATCACCGTCATTATAGAAAAGTTTCGAGCATTTATGGATAATAAGCGGTTTTAACCACTTTACTTGCTTTACTTATTGACTCATTCGTATATCGATTTTTTTAAATGATGATGATTTTTTTCTGTAAATTCATTTCCTGTCTCTTTGAGTTACAGACTTGGTGATTTCTTGAAGACTTGAATTTCGGTTGTCAATGCTAAATACTTATGTACATATGGGTATATACAATTAAATTATTTTGTTCTAATGAGATTCTTTAGAATTTAAATTCAAAGCAAAAAGTTGACTTGTCCTACGAACGCTGGTTTCTACACAACTCAATCAAAAAAAAAATAAATCTCACGAACATAGCACATAGTCTCATAACAAATTTTACAAATTTATTGATTAACCGGGACCAAAATGTGAATAATCTGTCCACTTGCTGATTTCAACAGAATGTTCTATAAAAATTCTTTTAGTTCACAGCAATGGTTCCCACACTTACAACAAATAAATCAAAAACAAAGCGATCAGCATGAATTCGCTTCTATCCAGCTATCCATCCAGCCTATTAAATAGCCATCGAAAATGAAATGAAGCTAATAACAATTTTTCATAGCGTTAAGAAGACAATAATTTTTTTTCGTATGTGTATGTACATATATGGCAAAGTGCCTATCAATTCTCATAAAAATAAGTTGTATGTGAAAGATTTAAGCACTGTGACGAATAATTCGCTTAATTTTATTATCACCTACATTCTTTTCACAACAATTTTTAACATTCTCATAAATTTCTTTCACTTTAGCATTTGCAGAGGCTTGATGATGAGATGAGATTGACTAGACTAGAGTACAGAGACCATGTGGATGCGATAAGTTATTTATATGGATATTCTCTTTTAAATGATGAAATATATATAAATTTGTATAACTTTTAACAAGGTGTTAATTATTATAGGTTTGAAATGAATATTATAAACTCCGGCGCACATTTTAACACATTTTAAAGAGGAGAAAAGGAAAGAAGAAGAAGACTCAAGCAGGCGAGTGAGGAAGAATACTTTTTTATCTGTTTCTTTTCTCTTTTTTCATAAATTATGTTATTCGTTACTAAAAATATTGATTTTGCTGTCTTTACTGTATATTAAAGTAACATTTTCATGTTCTCGCTGTGTTTTTCTCAAATTGTAGCTATGCATATCGTTGAGTTGTCTGTAGGCTAGCCATTTGACTGTTTTTTACCTGGGTTGTCACTGTTATTTGCTGTTCCAAAACTATAAAATTTTCAAAAATAAATTTTTAAGGTTTGATAACTTTAGATAATGAACAAAACATAAATATCGATTGCTAAATTTGATTTCCTTATTGCTTAAACATTCAAAAATAACTCCTGTTTTTACAGGAAGTTCAAACAAAAAGTTCTTTTTTTTACTTATGGCTACAATAAGATAGAAACAACTTTCATTTGACATTAAAAAAAGAACTTTGACAAAATTTTATCCTTTTTCATTAATGTTGCTCGGGTAAGTGACAAAAAAAAATCGGCATCTCTTCATCACAACCTGTGATAATACACTGAAAACCATTCAACAGAACATGGAAATGCAGATGATTGACCTTCAAATGAGAAGCTTCTTCAAAAAGCAGGTCAGCAAAACATCAATAAGGTGATGCAGATATGCATGTCCTTCGAAAGAACAATGCCAGAGAATAATCATACCTACCTTTAACAAAAATAAATTTTAAATACTTTTATCATCACACTTTGCATTAATACTTATAAGTCTGTAGCATCGTAGCATCAACATACAACATCCAGAGCAGTAATAATATGTAAGATGATAATAAGTTTGAAATGAAAATTTAAACAGCAAAGAAGAGAAACAGTCAAGGTATAATTTACATTTATGGATAAGTAATGAACGGGGTTATTATTAATTATTGCTCATGTTACCTCCTTACGACTTGTCGCAGTTTTTCTCTTTTTCTTTCGTTTCTTTTGAATATCTCACAATCTTTTTTTTAAAACTGTGTGATTGTGATTTATTTTGAGCACCCTGTGAGATCCAAAAAAAATCCCACGAGTTTTGGGATCAAAATTACTTTTTTATGGATCGAATAACACAAATCTGCTGGTCAAAAAGCTAACGACTGATCAAGTAATTTCAAATACTTGGCATTTGAGCTCATAATTACAACTCAATCTCATAGAAAGTACTTCAAAAATTGAATATTAAATTTTTGCTGACTGCTGTGAAATTGGATGAGATGTTTTTTCTCTCTCCATAAGATTCTCTTTAAATACACAGTAGTGTACGAAAATTCTCATTAGATGTTGAGTATGGTAATAAATCGAGGTATGTGAGAGAATGAGAAAATATTTTTATATTAGTTTTGCAAAATCCAATTAGAATTAATTAAATAGATTCTTATTGGAATCTTAAATTGTTTATGTTGCGTGACAAAATTTCACAAAATAAGTCGTGTTGCAAAAAATTATTATTTTCATGTGTATTTTGTTTATTAGGTATTCAAAAAATATATTTTCGAAAAAATTTAGAATCTTGCTTTGATCTTCAATAAAGTTGGCATAAGATGATACTACCAGGCCTGGTCTAACATAATTCCATTCATGTAATCTAGTAACTCTTTTTCCGATTTTTCGGGTTTACTACATTTTCCTGACCCGTTCCTTAATTCAATAATATAGCTGGATTTGAACCAACGTGCTTCAAGTTACAACACCAAATTTGAGTCCAGCAACTTTCCGATCACTCTTCAGAGACAATTAACTGCTATAGGCTAAGCGAAAATCTACGTTTAAATAAAATGTCACCAATGGTGAAGAAAATATCACTGTGGATTTTTCAATTTTTTATTTCTGTGTGGGAATTTTTTACTCAATTTTTAAAACTTGCGCATGTGAGAAAGCTTAGCTATTTTAAAAATACTATGTTCTCTTCGAACATGAAGACAAAGTATGTAGTTATTTTAAAATTTATGTCAAAAATCGTGTGCCTGAGAACCTAGTCATTCCTTAATTGTTTTATTTCGATTAGACAGATATATACACACACGCGTACAGTTGCCTGATTACTTTTACTTTAAAAAGAAAATTGATAGAAAATTATTATGTGCTTTAAATTGCGCACGCGTTCATCTTTTTTTTCTCGATGCTCGCTCATAATTGAATCGTAATTTTTCTATTTCTGGAGTAGCGAGCAAGTGAACAGCAAGAAAATGAGATGAATTGTTTGGAAAATTCTAGCACTTTTTATTTATTGCAAAGCATTATTTTCGTTTTATTGTAAGATGAGCATTAAAAATTGGTTTTAAGTTCAATTTTAGTGGATCTTAATTAAATGCCTTTATTTTCTTGATTTTTTGAGGCAGACATCTATTAAATGTTTGTGTTTATATTAGTAATATTTTATTTGGAACTACTTAGTGTTTACAAAAAAATGTTCGAATTTAGATTTGCAATGTACAGCACTGAGCGCATTTTTTATTTAAATCAAATTGTGAAGTTTATTAATTCATATACGGAGTATAGAAAATTATTTTATAACCAGTTAAAGGTTAATGTCCAGTTTGATGTTGAAAATGTTTTGCAGTTGACTAATTGAGAATTTTCTTAAATTTTCTTTTCTCGAAATTGCTAATTTAGAAGAAATTCAAAGACCAAATCTTATAGACATTAAAGATCATCCTCATTTTTTCAAATCCCGCTACTTTGAAATATTAAGACATCAACCATAGTGATGCACATTAAAATAATAAAAAAAAAACAACAGAAGCATTAAACCACAGTTATATATAGTCACGCTGATCAGAAAAGTGGCAATAAATAATGGGTCGACTTGAATTAACCATATACATTCATTTATGGGAAAATTTGTCTTATCTCCTTTATTGTTATTTACTTTTTGTCTGAAACGAAAAATTAATTAATTTATTTGAAGAATTCATGATAAAAAATCATATTTTTTTTTCTCTCGAATTTTGAAGTTATGTACTCATGTGCGAGCAAGCACACTCATGAATTATACGCAGGCATTTGAAATGTGCCAGCACACATGTTGTGAATGCAACATTATCCATTAAATTGTTTTTAATTTGATTCAATTAATTAGATTACAAAAACTTTCAAGTGAAAGATTTTTGCTGAATTTTAAATGCAAGTCACGCACTTTTCTAAAATAAATTTGGAATGATTTAAAAATGACGTCTGAAAATAAATTTTAATCTGTGTTCTACGCATAAAGTAAAATTGTAAAAAAAAAATTTCAAACTCTTTTTAGTCTTCTAAATATTTGACGTCATATGTGTATAGGACTCGTTGATAAACGATCACCTTATTTATGAAAAAAACTAATCGGACTGAAAGGCAACGTCATCAAAAAATATCCATAATTTAATTGAAATTAATTTTAATTGCAATAAGATTCATAGAGATTTGTTGTGGTTGAGAAGAGAAACAAAAATTGAACAGTGTGAAGAGAAAAAGCTCAAATATAAACAACTACATTCGCACATTTTGATTACGCGCTTAAGTTAACAATTTTATTTTATTTCTAAAAAGCATTTTACTTTGTAAATTGAGCAATTGGCTTCGAATTCCTGAAAAGTTCAAAATCATTTGTCGTTTTCTAGCTTCTTCTTATTTCTGACTGCTTATTGCCTTTTACTTTACTTCAGTTTTTAACACATTTTCCTTTAGAAATAATGCGCTTAAAGGTCCACTTTGACTGGATGGCTAGGGGGATTTATGGATGTCTGGATGACAAGACAAAAAGTCTGCGGAGGAAGCACTTTCCTGTGTTTTGCATTCGATATCTGTAGTATAATATTCGTTGTAGCACGCATCACTTTTGGTTTTTTGTAAATAATTATTATTGCTTAGTTATATTAACTTTTCTGTTTTAATGGTATCATCATTGTTATTGGATTAGTCATTGCGAATTTCAGGAAAAAACCGCTAATGTTTGAATATCAAAACCTAATATAAAGATTTCTAAGTCAAATGCGTTTAATTATTCTTCACCTAATCGCCACATTACTTTTATTCCTCTTCGATTGCCTAAACACTTGCCTCTTGTACTCACCTGTACAGCGAATGTTAGGTGAGAATTTTACAAAAAGTAAGATAGAAAAAATTGTTATTAATCAATCATCGACTTATATATTTTACGAGTAAACTATTAATGTATACGAAAAGATATGAGAAAAAAATATTTTATATATAAGCAAAATGCTTGTGTGTACTTAAAGATAGCAGCACGGCTGGATGAAAATGAGATCTCAGAAATTCATAAGGTGATTTTCGATGTAGCCATACATCGCAGTGGTATGTGATGAAAAATTTATGGGTTGATTCTGTGGTCTCTCAAATAATTATATACACAAAAAAGAATATTTTCGTCCGTCTATAAAATTGTTAGCAAATTTTTATTCCTTTTGTAGTTGATAATCATTTTGTCATAGGTGTAGACGATTTTCTAAAATTCCGGATCGTGTCCATACGACCAAGTTTAAGCATTTCATTCATCGATTTATCCTTCTTAAAAAATGCGCATCTACTTCCCATCTCAACTCATTATAAGTTTTAATACTACTTTAATGTGTGTAACGCAGATATCTAAAAAAATGGAAAATAGCTCACACGAGTCATCAAGAGTCACACAAGGAAAATATACACAAAAGTTTATATGAACAAGTTCCACATACGTTCAATTTCAATCAACAAATAATGCGAGTAAAGAATTCTCCAATTTTTTTGATAATTCAAAATGTACACAAACTCTTGAAGAGATGAGGAGAAAAATTAATTACCGTCCATTGTATATACTCAATTTCAAACTTATTTTTAAGAGATCGAAAAAAAAAGTTTTTCTTTAAAAAAATGTCGATGACGCATAAGACATTTATTGAAGCTGTTCAGCTTTTCTTCATATTTAATTATTTTCATTATTTGAAGTGATCTGTTTTCATCACATTTAGTACATGTAAGAAGAACGATGAAAAATTTAATTAGTTTGTCATTTTTATTGTCGAGAGTTTATTTTTACACATTTATAGTCATATTATTGCTGACTCCTCTTTAAAATCTCTTGATAAAATGAAGACTTTCAACATTTTAAAAATTGATTATGATGCGTTTGGGTCATATTAAGTCAATGTATTCAAATGAGTTGATTTTGTCCCAAGTAGAAGTTAATATTCAGTTGGTGCCTACTTCGTTAGCTAAAAGTGCAGACCTGCTATAAAATAATGCAATTTAGATAAGTTTTCAAGATCAAAACAGAGTCGGGCAGGTCACATATTATTTTTTTTTTATTTCTACTACCACTTTATGTCAAATAACTCGTAGTGTAGCCTTTAGCAACAACATTTCATAAAATTAAAAATTGTTTTGTTGTCAAAGATCAGTTAAACTAAGTTTTAAATTGCAAATTGCCCGCCTTGTCAAAAAAAAATCATTTTTTTAGCAACAAATTATAAATTGGTTAAAATATTCATATTATTAACAACGTACATGCAAATTAAGTAAATAATTTGGATTTTGTGATCTTTCGGGGGGTGTTGTTAATAATAAACATATGTCCAATGTCCAACAAAACACATTTTTAACTTCGATAACCGAAGATTGTTTACTAGCATAAAATTAAAGTTCAAACTTATATTCTCCTTGGAGAATTGTCGCTAAAGACATACAAAATTATTTTGCCTATAATTTAAACTTTAAAACAAACTATATTCATTGTTACGGTATAATAATGATGACAAAATTATAGTTTATTGTTAGTTTTGTTCGCCCGTAACCATATTTTGGCATGAAATGAATAAAATATATTAGACTGTGATTGCAATGAAATGATAATTTCTTGTTTTGCTTCTTATTATGGCAAAATAATTTTTTACGAAGTCGCTCTCCTAAAATAAATAATTAAAATTCCTTTAAGCTTGCGGCAATTTTTAAATAGATTTCAATTTTTTTTTAGTTTTTATATTGCAAGAATTTTTTTTATTTTCGTTCCATCTCCACGGGCTCTATAGACGTGCATTTATTTAGTTTTTAGTTCTTTTTCACAAGGAATTTTTTAATCATCTTAAAATATAGGACAAGTAATGAATGATCGTCATGAAATGCGCAATGAAGGCGCATAACAACTTTATAAGCATATATCATAAATTTTAAAAACTTTATTTTTTGTGGTCAAATGAAGATGTACAATATTATAATCAAAAACTAGAAGCAAATGAACTTTCAAACAAGTTGATCCAATCTTAATTATACCATATTTTTAAACAAAGATACATTTCTGAGGTGAATAATTATTTACACCGACATGTGCTTTTCGGGTACTCTCCCAATAAGAAGTACTCAAGTGAAAATAATATATTTGATTTTTTGTCCAAAATGCACACTAAAAATGTCATGTTTTCATAAAAAGTTGCATGAAAAAATGTAGAAAAGAGGAGAATAAAATTCGAATTTCTAAAATGTCATATTGCTGTGACTTAAGGGCAAAAGATCTTAATTACAGTCAAATATTCTCCTTTTTTCACATTCCTTTCTTCCATCTCCATCTCTCCTGTTTTCACACTTCTTGGAAATTTTTTCTCATTTTTATTTTTTCAATAATTTTTAATGATTATGTCGGAATAAAGTTATTGTTGCATCTCCTTTGAACATTGACTCGACAAGATTAATATAATAATAGTAAATTGATTATGATAATTGAGAACTGGTTTTTGTTCCTAGAAAATTTTTCATTTTTATGTGATTGTCATCACACATACAAGCTTAATTAAAGTATTAGAGTCATTAAGGAATTCAATTATGTCGTGATAAAGCTATGGTAATAGTAAAATTAAAGTTTTGTTTCTTTCTAAACATTTAGCTCTTTAGAGGTCCATTTAATTTCATTTAATGCTGCTGTGCTTCGGGGCTGTCTAAGAGACAGCATAAATGAATTTGATATAGAAATAAATTTATAATAGCGCTATGCCATTGATTGTCCCGTGAATAGGACAAGTTTTGCTTGGTATTGATTTAAGGATTTGAAGCTAAGCGACCGCTGGTGGATAAGCAAGTCTAAAAAATACAACTTAAATTTCCTTTTATGTCGATTCCTATTAGCGACGCATTCATTGTATTCTCTTTGGGGCGCATTTATAATACATTTTTGATGACCCTTTTCAACTCCATCTCTCACTTCTATTCATTCCAATTCAATCTGAAAGTATGATGAAAACAAAAGATGAAATCTCAATAATCATCCTTTTTTCTTTTCTGTTACGGGTTCTTTTCTATTGCTCTTTTACTTCTTTTTGTTTATTATTTCAACCCTCGCGAGGCCTCGAGTTGTGAACATGAATAAAATAATAAAAAATGTGGACAATATAAAATTATAAAAGTTCCTGTGCTTGATCAAACGACTTATGCGCATTTTTGCTACATCAACCACTTAAATATATATTCAGATCATGCATGGTCTAAAAAGTTAATTACTAGAGTGCCTAATCAATAATGGTAGGAAGATATTAGGTATTTCAATCTGGAAATCAAATCCGAGCTGAATACGATATTTAATTAAAAATTTTAGTTTGCAGCACAAACTGCAGCATTCTTGAAAAATGTGTTTAAAAATTTATGTTGAAATAAAAGTTTATAAAAGTCGTCGTCAACGTCGCATGGATTCGTATAAGCTCATTATTCTTCTTAGCAAAGTTATTTTTATTATATTAATTTATCTTGTAGGTTTTAGTCTTTCTTTAATCCAGTTCATTTAACTAGGCGACGTTAAAAATTTTCTCCCAAAAAAAAGTTTTTTAAATTATTTTGTCGGTCGAGGACAAAAGGAGAATGAGACATGAGCACACATTCAACACTATCATATCTATAGATTTGTAAATAAAAGTAATAATTATTAATAATAATAAAAAAGAAACAACGAATGACGTTGTTAAGCCTCCAGAAAACAAATCACTTTTCTTCTTTTTCTTCGTCTCCTTTTTTTGTGTCATTCTTAACAATCGTTATAGTGATCATAATCGATTATTTTTGAAGCTGAAAAGAAGTTAGTAAGAAATGAGTTTATTCTTTGGGGTCTAAGACAATTAGTAGTTTAAAAGGTGTTCTGCTTTGATAAATGACATGATTAATAATTTTTTAACAGCCGACTTTCTGATGCATTCATGAGAGAAATAATGGAACATGATGAAATGCGGTCTATTTGACTGTAATACATATTTCTAAATTAGTGAGTTTATTTGCATGCAGAAGGAATTACAGCCAGATTTTAATAATAATTATTAAATATTAACATGGGATCAAATTGCGTCTTTTTCCTAATTCCATTTGTGTTTTCAAACTCACTTTCATATTTCAAATCAATTTCATTGCTTTTTACGATGAGCTATTTCGTCTCTCTACGAAAATGAGATTGAATTTATTGAAGGTTTATGATAATTTCCAGTGGACTGCCCATATCCATTGTATTAGCATAAATGCTCATTTTTAAGGTAATTTAGATAAATTTATTGATTTGAAAGAAATAAAATAAGACAAATGTTAAATGACCGGAGGGAATTCATTGAATTTATGACCTCAAAATTACTTACGATTGTCAAGAATATTCTATCGGAAACCAACCCTTTCGCATGTGTATGGACGAAAAAAATTGCTTTCTATTTGATTTCATCGACTCATGTTTTTCAAAGTAATTCCATATTGAAGGGGATCAAGAAAACATCAAACTACATAATACAAATAGATTTGGACACTTTATAAAATGAGTAACAAAAAAAGATAAAGGCTTTTCAATTTGAATGGATTTTTATTCCTTTTTTTAGTTTTTAGTAGATTTTCCATAAAGATAAAAACAATTTTATCCGCATTTTGTCCATCCGCAAATAGTTGGACCTCTTTCAAATTCTTAAGAAATTAACTTAACTAAATTTGCTTACGAATTACGTGCATTATCCCTAACAGAAAATGTACATAATCATCTTATGAGCATACTCGTCGTCTGTTTGTGCATTTTTACTAATCCTTAAAGAAATCACTTTTCATAAAAAAAGCCCAATTCTACTATGTTCTAATTTAGTTCTAGCCATATAAATCAAGTTGGATGATTTGTGACGCAAGTAAATTTCTTACTTGATTTTTTTATGCATGCAATTTAATTTTATAAAAAAGACCTTTTGCTAATAAATTTCCCATCATCAAAAAAGTTCAATACTAGCAACAAAAACATCAAAATTTCGAACCCTTTTCAATATGGTTAATTTTTTTTTTGTATCATCCAAAAGCGCCCATAAAAAGGGAAATCTTCTTTCATAGCTGTATGAAGTAAAAATTGCAAGTAAATGTAAATAAAAACGACCATCATGAGTTCAATTGCATAAAAAGTAGCAGAATACAGAAGCATTTCATGAATCATCAGAAGCATCATCAGCAATTGAAGTCAAAACATTATTTGCTGCTATAGATGCTACTTACCCAAAAAAAATTGTTGGATATTCTCTTATACATTTTTTTTTTGTTAGTAGGAAAATAATAATAAAATAAGATGAAATGAAAAGAGTTCATCGAATGAAAAGGAGAATTCAAAAGAGTCAAGTTTATGTGATGATAAATCATCATTATTGAAAGAATGTTACATGAACCCCGAGCCACAGTGTGGACATGAAGAATAGAAATGAAAAGAAGGTGATTTTTTTGTGTTTTTTACAGAAGATGCTGATTGAATGATATGCAAGTGACTATAGAGTGTGGAGTAAATAGAAGCGCATTTTTGAGATTTTGGAGTGTAAATTCAGTTCAACGAAAACTCTTTTATATATTCTAATTTATTTTAAAACTAGGGTTCGTAAAAAATTGCAGACCAGCAGACAAAAAACGAACGCCTTGGACGGGCTACAAGTTACACTAAAAACTGCGGTGTTGTGCGCACCCAAAAACCAGTTTGCTGATCTATAATGCAGGAAATGCAAGTCCGCGGTTCTAGGCTGAAACCTACTTAATATATCCAATACCTTATATTCACATTAAATATACATTTAAAGATGTCCTCGTCAGAATACAAATAATCACTTTTTCTAATAAACCAAGCTAAAAGGAGAAGAAAGTCACAAAGAAAGAGAAAACTCATCAATGCTCATGAAAACATCAACAAAACGACAAATAATTTTGATTAATTGCTTTTTCTCCTTCTTTAAAATATTTAAAAAAAAATTCTGTCGAAAAAAGTCTCTCGCTTATTGCAGAGCTCATCAGAGATTATGAACCATCATCATAAACATCAAATGTCTATGCGGACGATGGAATCTGGACAAATGACGAAATTTTTTTAAAGAATCTGTGACTTCAATAGAAAATGATTATTGAATGCCGAAAATATCAGCTAATATAAATAAATACATATACACAGTGAATATGAATGTCCGCGGTTGGAGTTTGTCAGTCTTTCTCTCATTTTCGACTATTGATGCTGATGAGATTCTTTCAAAAAAGATCATGATGGCTTTGGTTGAAAAAATATCATTAGAATGGATCATTATTATTCTTTATTTCACATTTTGCTTCTTTTCTGTAAATTGTGAATTAGAGACATTACCTCAAATGACCTCTCATACTGTTTCCATGATATCTGATGTATACATCATGAAAGTTCATTATTCTACCAGCAAATGGACTAATATAAAAAAATTAATATGCTAGAAGCGAATAAGACGATTGTCTGGTGTGTAAGATTAGTAGAGAACTAAAATGAGTAGATATGGATATTGTAAATTTACTTCATTTATGATTACTCAATTTTAATGTTTATTTTGCATAAGTTGTAAAGAGGGAGTAAAAATTTAACGTTAAATTATCAGAGCTCGAGTTATTTATTATTTCACAGTCATTCAACACTACCCAAATGATGTGCGTTTTCTGTTTCAATATGCCGTTCTCGTCAATATGTTTGTGTGACACATTTACAATCAACACCACTAATAATAACAATAACAATTAGACAGCAACACATGTCTTTTCAATTTAGTGTGAATTTTTATGATTTAAGCCAAACAAACAACAATACTGTGTGTCACCATAAAAATTTATGCGTGTGTGGGCTTGAAGGAAAATAACGTATGTGACATGTGAATAAGATCAAACGGTTGCTGACTGCCTTTCAAAAATAAATAAACGATAAAGTTAAAATTACGGAGAAGAGTAAGAAAAAATCAGATTAACTTCCCACTAATCTATTTGTCAATGCCGTGAATGAACTAGAAAATGTGAAAAAGACATGAAACGAAATTAACGACATCACTTGTCACGTTTTCATGTTCATCTGTTATGTATATTTTGACATTTTAATGGAAATTTAAATGATTTTTTGGTGGCAGTTTTGAAGGCAAAAAAATGTAAAATTTTAAAGGTGGGTGGTAAAGGCGCATTTATATTTAAGTTAATCGTAATACAAGAAGCATTCGACTGTGAATAATAAGTGCCCGAAAAGTACTCAAGTAAATCACTAATGATGATACAGAACAAAAATGTTAATTAATATCCACTGTGCACATTTCATGCACATTCCTGCGATAATTCTCATTACGCATACAACAATTTACATCCATAATCATTGCGAATCATTGAAACGATCAAGTCGTGATTTATTCAAAATTACATTAAATATATGCTACAAGTATAAAAATACGTAGGTATTCGTATAATATGGAAGCATGCAACAAATTCTCAAGTCGGTGACGGCGACATTTGCTTCTGATCTGCAACAATAAAGAAAAGAAATCGTGGGAATCGCATTAAAGTATGGAACGCATAATCATTTCTATATTTCCCTCATATACACGTTCTTTCATACTCATTCTCTTACTTCTTCATTATCTTTTTTTTATAAAATATATATATTCTGTGGTGGAATATACATATGATAATGTGTATCTTATGTATATGTGGATGCAATTTTTAATAATTTTTCAATCTCTTTTTTATTTTATTTTTTTGCTCATTTTTTCTTTGTCATTTAGAGTTTCCCATTATTTGAAGAATTGGGCCTCCAAAATGGATTCCTGCCAACTCTAGCTTTAACATAGATGAAACTGTATATATTCAAAAAATAATTTTTAATGATATGTACGATATAGATAAAGATTCATTAAAATTCATTCTTTTCATGATGAATTGAACTTAAACCGAAACTGTCGAACCTCTAGACGCTTTGCTGCACCGGATTTACAATGATGTTGATGATGCTTTGGTTTTATAAACTGAACTGTCGTTAAGGAAAAAAGAAGCATCGTATTCAACAAAAGAAAAAAGAGAGCAAGGCAAGAGAAGAGAATTGAAAGGAATGAGATCACGATTGTGCAATTATCGTTGCTTGATGAATTAGTGTGTGGAAGGCGATAGATTGAATACTGAGTATTTTCCCATATCACAATCATACCTTTGTGCTTAAGAACATACAAAATAATCACATTCTGTATACATACATTTATAACGTGCTTTTATTTCAGACTAGTGACAGAGGAATGAAGGAACATTTGACACCGATGATTATAATGATTCATTTCGTTCCATTCCTTACAAAAACCTAAAAAAATCCATTTCGACATTTGACATTTAGAAGAAGTAGAAATAAAAAGAGAATTGCTTTCGATTTGTGGATGGCAGCAGAAGCATATGGCAGCTCTAAGAAATTAGAAAATCGTGCTGAAATAGAAGTGATGGAATTTAATGGACGATCGTTTAAGTTGTAGCTGTTATATTTTTCATTTCTATTCGTCATGAAATTCACATTTTCAAATAAAAAATGTGTGAGTTAAGAATAAATAGTATATATGATCCATCACACAGATGACCATAACCATCATAAATGTTCATCAAAAAATCGAGGAACTATAATGCCTCGTTAAATTATTGGGAGTAATTATGAGTCAAGCACTCGTCAAGAAAGACGAAACAAGATTTTTTTGCAGTCATGAACTTATGTGATATGATTTTTGATTAAATAAATAATGCAAAGTTTAATTGAAGCTTTCCTTGTACTAAAACTAGCAAAATCCTCTGTTGTATCTGCTTCCAACCTCATTATGATGCCCTCATATCATTTAATGATAATGACGAAATGATGATGAAAGCAAAACAGTAAAAAGACAGCATGACAATGAAATACGAAAAAGCCCTTCCATATGATCTAAATATCTCCTTCATTCAAAGCCGTTCATATTTCATTACCATTAGTGTCTACTCATCCATCTAGCGCATTTTTTAAAACGATAAATTCCAATGGATGAAAGACGATTTTTTTTGAATGTCATTTGATTTATTATTTTTCATTGAAATGTACATTCATCATTTAAGTTCCATTCCGTATTTTATTCAGAGCTCAATAGTTGATCTTTATTCTATGATTCTGTCATCGAATGTGTATTGCAGTAATTAAGAATTATATCATACACAACTACATTATTATTGTTATGGATGCTGTATTTTTTATTTCATCAAAATGGATTTTTATACTCAATTGAACGGAATGACAAACACGATGATATAAATAATAATATTTTAATTTTGTAGTTTGAACAGACTTTTTTATAGGTATTTGATATTTTAAAGCGATGCTATGTGCTTTTTTTTACAAATGTTTCTATATATTAAAATTTTCCAGAATTTCCTTAAAACCTAGAATTTCATAATACATAAGATGCTTTATGACAGCGAAAATGCAACTCTACTCTAACGGCCCGGGATCGATCTCAGGAAAAACTAGCAAGCTTCAGTTTCTTTTTCGCTTCCTCTAGTCACTTCAACTTTGTTTGTGTGTTTGCAGCACATAAATTGTGGAAAGGTACATTGCATTACCCTGAGTAATCCCCAAATATTGAACAAATATCAAATACATATTTTGGTAAAACTAACTCAGTAAACAACAAAAAAGAGAACAACGGAGAAAGAATCTGAATGAATGTTTCAATATTGGAGTGTCATTGACGACGTTCAAGAGAAAAATTGATTTATTTTACAATTCATCGAAGGATTTCTTTTGCATCATCATCGTCATTTGAGAGATAAATGCATTTATGGTTCAATTGACATGTATGAATTGAAATGAGTAGTGGAATGAGGATTAAATTTTTTATCTGTTTCTCATTCTTCATTGATGGATATAAAAAATGAAGAAATTGAAATGTCTTATAAGACTTTTATTGTTGTCAATTTGATTGCTGCTACCATAAAATAAATAAATATTGTTTGAATGGAATATTTGAATTTTAATATGTAAAGATTGTTCATTTAAATCATTGCAGGAATTGATTATATTATTTAATATAAGTTAAGATTTTTTGCGCCACAACACATCTTGGCCATGACCGAAACTGCATACACAATGTGGTTTATAGCATTTTTAAAATAATTTGACGGCATACTAGAGTGCTGCGGTACACAGTTTGTCCACCACTGTTTAAGTTCACCTTATTTCAGCTCATTAAATTATATTTTAAATACTGTAACTCAACAAATTCATCGTAAGTAGAGACAAGTTGATTTTCCTATAAGTCTCTCTAATATACTGTAAATGGTATACCATGAATAATGTATCTCATATAAATTACTAAATGTTCAGTTTGCGCAAAAAAATAATAATTTTATAAAAACAAGTACAAAGAGAAAAATCCGCTAGCACTTTGTAAAGATTATTGATTTATTATTTCTGCACAGTCATTAGACTCTTAACATTAAATGTTAATGGAATTTTGTCATACAGATTTCTTGATTTACATATTGGTGATGCAAGGAGTGGATTTTTGCAGTTTAAATAAGGGAAAAAAAATGTTTAATTCCGCATGAGCATGGCATCCATGGCCTAAATTGTAAAACGTTCGCTTTATGTGCCAAAGGAACTGTGTTCAATTCCTGGACCAGGAGATAATGCGATTAATAAACTATTGAACCCAAAAAGTGTGCTTATAATGCTGAGAAAATCAAACATTATTTAAAGCAAAAGATTTAAACTCAATTCGATTTGTAGAAACTGAATAAAATTTCTATTATTCTAAGAAAATGCAGATCAATTTAAACTAAAAATCTTGAACTTTGATTTCAATCAGTCATAAAAATTAATTCACCTTGGTTAGCAAATAAGCAACGAATGAAAGTTGATTCACGTTTAAGTGACAATAAAAATTAACAAATATACGTAATAAATATTAATATACATTAAATGTTAATACTGAGCGAATGAACAGACATTAAAGTGCATTTATTGAGATTGTAACTCGATTCTCTCAATAGATAAGCACATCTAAATGTCAATAAATCAAAATTACAACAAGAATTTATTCCAAAAGTCATAAATCGACTCATTAATTTTTAATGTAAATTTTTTTACTAGGAATTTCCTAGAGTTGAAAACTAAGGGGAAGCATTAAATATAGATTCGTGTAGTAAATGACACAAATTTGTAATATAATAAACCAGTGGTGGGAAAAATTTTATTTTCGCAGTGCAGTTTGGTGGAAAGCCTCGACCGAAAATGCATACGTGGTAATACATGGCATAAATGGCAATTCCTAAATTTTTTGAGTGTCGCGGTTCAAACCCACCACTCCGCCTCTGATCTTAAATCTAGGGGAAAAAGATTGTCTTCTCATGACATTAATACCATTCTGTACATCATAAACTTTTAAATAAAAAGACTCTCTTCTCTTCTCAAACCCAGCATCATTCTTTATTTATTTTCATTTTTCGCTTCTATTAGTCAATGATACAGCTCCGTCTCATCCTTTCGCTTAAAAGAATTACATTGTTATTTGCTGATATTAAAAAGCGACTCCCTACAACAAATTAATTCACTAAACTCATTTAATTTTTTTCCTTTTGTTGACTTTTTCTGCTTTACTTCTTATGTGATGTAAATAAAAATTAGTTAGAAAACAAACTGAGATGAATAAATTAAAGCGCATTTTGTCAAACTTCCGTCCCTGAATATGGAGCCGATGTATTTTGAATAGCATGAAATTACACCTGGCTATATGTTAAATTGGACGAAAATCAATAAAGATTATAAAAGTTTTTTTTTGCAGAGCAAACATTTGATATGATGTCATCAATTTGATAAGTTTTAATCAAAACAACATTTTATGCATTAATTTTTAACTTTAACTATTATGTCATGCCATTATATTAAAATTAAATATTCAAAAGGAAACGATTTTCCAAAATAAGCTCTGACTACTCATCCTTATAAAAATATGCTTTAAAAAAAATTATAGAAAGTTAGAGATACGAAAAATTTAATTGCCATAATAATGCAAAAAGAAAATGTGTAACCTGGTATAAGGTTAATTTTCTCTCTCATTGTACTATATTTATAAATAAAAAGGGTTCCGTTCAAAGCTCCCTTGAGAAATCATTAAGACGGATTCTTTTACAGAATAAAAACATATTTTTCATTCATTGTCAGCATAAAGAAGGAAAATTCATTATGAGGACATAAAAATATTAAATTTAATAAAATGTTCAAGACAAAAGTTGAAACTAAAAATGTTTCTTATGGATCGCATGTAAAATTGCGAAAAACCTTATATTTAAACATTTTACATAAATTGCAATACAAAACAGGGCAGAAAACCACTATAAATTTGTACATATATAGCTTGGAGTGGTCACTTTTATGTGAAAATGAAGAAAAATTGGGATAAAGAAAAAGAAGAGAAACGAGAATAAAATTCTCATAAATAATTTACACATTCATATATTTTGCCAACCCCTCATGTGTATTATAAAATATTGATATTATTATAAGTGCCAAATGATAAAAATGAATTTTATGACTTCTTTTACTCATATCTATGCTATTTTTGGGTAGGAGAATGGGAAAATATGAGGATGATGATGAAGAAATGAGTAGAAATAAAAAGTGGAAATTGGTAAAGATATTGAAGGCGCATTTTTTGAGTGACTTATTGTGTGAAAATTAGAATATTTATGTAACGATAAGGTATTCCCAAAATGGAAAATTTCCTGAAAACATTTCTTGAAACTGGTTTCATAAAGATAATTATGCATTTTGTACAAAACGAGTCGATAAGTCCATCGACCAATATATGAAATTGACAGACATTTTACTAACTCAAAACTCTATTTCCTTTTAAAAAAACATTCAGCACCGAAAAAAATCTCATAATTTTCTTATTCACAAAAATTGACCTGCACTTGAACATTGTATTTTGATAAATGATATTAAGATGGAAAAAACCCTCGAAGGTGTCGTAGAAATACATATCGACAGACACACATTCATATCAATAGCCACTCATCCTTTTATTCATTTTTTCTTATAAATGGTAAAAGGGAAATCTCTATCACATCTGAAATGATATTGAGTTATAAAAATGAATATTTAATGAAGAATTTCATGTTGGGAATATAGATTGATGGAAATATGAGATTTCCTCCTACTTATTTTGCTGGAAAATGTATAGTATTGTGAAAGAATCATTTGTTATAAATGAATTGGATAGAATTTGATGTTTGGAGTAAAATCTTATAAAATATTTCAATAACAATTATCAACGGATATAGTTTTTTGATGTATGATTAGATTAGTGTTCGTCCGAAAATACAAAGCTAAAGGTTTGGACTAACTATAAATTAGAACCGAAAACTGCAGGCCTTCGCATCTAAAATGCTTAAATTCTATTAAAAATGAAAGTATAATCATTCATAAAAAGTCATCACTAAATTTATGTCACATGTGCTATTAAAAAATCTAAGAAATTGGATAACTTTAAAAAATCTCTTTAATCTCACATTTCAGTCTTAAAAAATTAAATTACATTATCTATCACTCAATAAAGAAGACCCTTTCATAATGCAAAAGAGACATTCAAGACTTGACAGTGTATAAAATTTCAAAGAGTTGTTTGACGATTTCCTTCATGATGATGTGTCATGATGATTGGAGTTGTGTCATATCTGAGATTTGAGTGACGATTTATGCTGTATGCTTTAACAATCTTTAATGGCTAAATTCAGTAAAAATTCCAATTAGTAATTAAATTTTCAGAAAAACCTCTAACATATTTCTTATTAGCCTATTTTGTTCCATACTCAATAATATGTCAAATTCATGATCCGTTTATACCAATTTTCTCTAACAACTCACTTAAACATCTCAAATCACTCAAAATCCAACAAGATTGAGTAACCGAAAATCGTCTCTTTTCCAGTAATTTTCTCACTACAAAAGCGAGAAAGAATGAAGACAATTGTAAATGATTATTTGAAATTACTTCTATAACAAAGCAAAAGTGCTCATCCAATCATAGCCAGTCGTGTGTCATCATAAAACGCTCATTAACTGCAATTATTGTCAATTCACAACAATCAACACTCGAAAATTGGCTTTTATGTATTTATATAGCCATAGAAATAAAGAGACAAAATAGCGTGTGTATCCATTGCTCACTTGAGGAACTTGACGGAACCAAAAAAAAAGTTCAGATTCATTATTTTTGACGAATGAATTGCTTCAGTGCTCTCGATGGTGTCATTTTTATTCAGCTTGATTTTCTGTTATTCATTACTTTTTGTTGTATTGCCTTTCACACTTACTCACCTGATTTACTTTAAATAACATAGTGAAAGAAAAACGGTATTGTCACGCAATGTGACTTTGACGAAAAAAAAAGGTCTTTTTAAAAGTAGCAGCATAAAAAAGGAAATGGAAAAAAGTGAAATAAACAACATAAGTCAAAACTGTAAGCAGGAGTGAATGAGAGGAAAGTTAATAAAATGAAAAATGAATTATACATCATGCAGACACAATACGGTTTGCTTCATATAACACAAAAAAATGAGAAATTGTTAGGTGGCACCTGTTTCACCTGTGCCTTTCTCAATTAGTTTTTGTTCCGCAATTGAAATTATTTATTTACACATTTTGCTTCTTATTTGAAATATTAGATACTTTGAAATTTCAAAACATTTTAAAATGCTATTGTTAAGACTAAAAACCAGTCTCCCAAGTTCCACAACGATTCCAACAGAACCAAACCCTCTCAAACCTTTTATCTGTAAAAAATTAATTAATAAATTAAGCGATCAAAAACATTTTCTATAAATTTTTTTCTTCCATATACAACTATAAGTCATTAAACCAGCTGTAAATCATCATCGTCTTTCCCCCGTGCTCAAAGGACAATCTTCAAGATGCATTAAGATATACTTTCACATGATGATGACATTAAATCGTATAACTTTGTCTTGAGTTTCCATTTTCGCTTCTATTTTTAAAATTTTTCAGTGAAAAAAATTTCTTTTCAATTTATTCGAAAAGCAGATGACAAAAAGCAGATTCAATCAGATTAAAATAATACAATAACAGTGCTGAACATACGAAGGAAAGAGTAAAAATCTACGATATGTGAAACATAAAGGAGAAATATAGTCAGTCAAGCGTTTTGTTTTAAAATAAATAAAAAAAGTAAGTTACAGAATAAGAAAATGTCTTTGTCGATGGAAATGAAGCGCATAGAAAATATCAAAAAATCTAAGAAAATAATCAGATTTGAACTCTAATGAATAATTTTCAAATGAATTAGAAAATTAACCAAATTAAATTCAATAGTGAGTCGAAATAATTTAGTACTTATTACTTTATTATTGCAATACCGATCCTAGATTGCAGGCAGTAATGTAATCAAAGGGGTGGCTTTGTACCCACTTTAAACTGAAGGACTAATAAATGCAGAGGTCTGGTACATTCTCACTCATTAAACAAGCAGCGAATCACCCTAGCGTAGCTCTGGATCCTAATGACTGAATAGTTAAAGGTTATTTTATATTCAAGACAAAATGAGTATTCTTACCAAAACATTTCCATATCAATTCAAACACACACAAAAGTCTTCTGTATTCAACGAAAAAAAGTGATGTGTTTTTGACTTCTGTATAGCACACAGAGCTCAGATATGAAGAAGAGTCAGCTTGATATTCTGTCACACTTGAGTTAATTTATCTAACACGCGACAAGCATTTTATGGCTTATGATGGCAATGTGTTTTTCATATCTAATACACAAAGTCATTTGAATTTCAGTTTTTTAATATTATTTTCATGCCTATTGAAAACACATCAAACAGCTTCTTCTTCACTCGCTCATTCTCAGATGTCGGATTATTTTAGACTCAGTACAGTAGAGAAAAAAAAGAAAATCATCATCGTAGTCAATGTTTCTGGTATGTATATACATAAATGTACATTTACTGGTTGCAAGGTGTTTTATTAAATTTTATTTTTAATCTTCCTAATACTTTTCTGTATACATACAGTTCATATTGTTACCGGTGATGGTATTTAGACAAAAATTCTTATATACACAGATTATTATTGACGGAATTTTATGGTTGTATGAGACAACGTTATGGGTTATTGAATATTTTGAATTTAAAATTTTTTAGTTCATTAGCAAAACTTATAGATGTACGAATAACAATACATAAAGTCTGATGGAAGTACCATTACTACTCTGTCTTAAATCTAAAATTTCAACTAAAAATTAAAGCAGTATACCCATTTCCTAAATACCATATATGTAGCATGTTATATGTATGTATATTGAAAAGTATCGAGTACATCTCATATATACCAGAAAATTTCCATCCAACAACTTACAAATTACATTTTTTTTTGCATACAGAAACCTCCATAACAACCAGAATCACCAAACTTTCAATGGCTTCTCATACATTCTAAATGCATAAAAATTCAATGAATATCCGAAAAACAAAAATTAATTATTAAACAGTAAAAACTTTTTTTTTTTTCATTTTTCGTACTGACTGTAGAACAAACTCGATCATACTATAAAAGACATGGAAATAATTTTCATCCTCTTCTAAATTTCCATTGAAAATTTTATTAATAAAAGTTTCTTTCCTCCTCCTTCAACTCTTTTTTTTCCTTCCATCTACGTCTCTTATTTTGGCTTAACTTTACGGACAGAATCTCATTTGTATGAAAAAATGGCAATGGCTTTTTCATTTTTCTCAAAATTAAAAATTCATGTAGACGAAAAAATTTTTTTTTCTATTCATAAATTGATATAATGATGATATTTTATGTAAACAAAAACCTTATGATATGAGACGATGCTCTCTGCTTTCTTTTTATTTTTTTAGCACACTTTTAAAAAATAATATGCGCTTAATAATGCACTTTGTTTATCTGGAATGATGGATAAAGAGAGCGGTCTGATCAACAAGACATTGTCGAAAGTACTAGTTTAAAGCATCAACTCTATACAGTCGAGATATTCCGTCAATGATCAATCTTGATAAACAAGGAAAATCAGCTTACTAGCACTATAGGAAATATAAATTTTCAAGTAAAACTATTAAATATGTGTAGTTTTGCATTAGGCAGTTAGACAATTAGTTGTTTAGAGCATTATGTCTAATGCGCTATTAGTCCAAATCCGTATAACTTTTTTCTAACTCATCTTTATACACCTAAAAATACATCCAGTCTCGCTCTTAAAGGCATCCTCATTCTTTCAAAAAGGCATTAAAAAGGGTTAAAACAATAACCATGAACTTTATACTTGTTATGTATATAGCCTATCTATATTATTATTCACTCTCTTATTCTCTCACACATAGCAGAATAAGTAGATAATATTTTTGCATAGCACTAAAAACAACTGAGAATATCAAAGAGGGTGGTAAATGAATAGAGAGGAATGTAGTTAAGTAAAGTAAGAGGGGTCACATTATCATTTCTGTTTGTAAAATTTTCATCATGGAAAATTTTTTACTGATGAAAAAGGATTTTTCCTCTGTCATGGATGTTCACTTATATGTTTGCTCATACGGCAATATCTGGTGATGATTATGATATTGTTTCTACGTGTATACGCCTATCTCATCATATGAGTATGTGGAATAGAATGAGATTTTTATGATTCCCTTCTATAAAGGATGATAATTTTACCACAAATTAATATTTAGGTATTTATTCGTATGAGCATAATAACTGTTAGAGGGAATATGATTGTGTGATTTGAGATTATTCTATTGCTACCATGATGGTAACATGATGAGGTTACGTGAAGTCATAAAATGAATTTGCTTTTGATTTGTTCTACTTGGATGTGGAGACTTTATAAAATTGTTTGTAAAAACTAAGAAATTTTATCAGAATGAAAATAATAGTTGGACTCAAGAAGGATAATTTAGCTAAATGAGCCTAAGAATATAACTCGTGTTGATATTGATTGTATTTGATCATCAAAATGTGACAATTCTATTAGCAATAACTCTTATATTTGTGATAGCTTTTGTAAAACAGAACGTTCTGTTAAAACTCTATATTTCTTCTGACAACTCCGATATAAATTGTTCATCATAATCTTGCTGACTTTTCACAGTTATTTTCAATCTTTCATGACAGTCACCACAGAAAATACCCAAAACTATGTGGAATAAGAATCTTGTTTATGAAAATTAGCGGATGGAGCCTATGTGCTTTAATAATTGCTACGCCATATGAAACATTCCATCAACCGATGGTGTCTAGCTCAATATATAAATTCATCATCAACAGATACACAAAAAAAATTGTTGAATCAAGAAGAAAATAAAAATAAGAGCTAAGAGACATCGTAATGACTGCTCATATGCTTCAATTATCTCTCTGAAGTATTTTGTGGTATAATGGACGGACAGAGTGAGAGAAGAAGAAGGAGAGTGATTCATGTAGATGGCTAATGAAAAATTGCGGTTGAATTTTCAACACTTCTTTATGTACTTTATTCTTTAAGAGATTTACTTTACATCGCCATGACTGCCTACCTAAATATATCTACCTTAATCTATCTATTTACTCACCTAGACTGATACATATGGAATGATTTTCTTTACTTCTCTTACATTCTTGATTTTCTCCCTTATGTCTATCTCATCATCATCAAAATTGAACAAAATAGACATTGGAATCAAGTATATACCAATTTTTAATGAAAATTGCTCAAGTGCTGTAAAAATAGGTGATATATTTGACCAAAAATTTTTAAAATGCTCAAATTACAATTCAAATTTTAGACTAGCTCCAAAAGGATGCTCATAAAAAATAGTGTTAAAAAAAGTGCTAATAACAATACCTACAAATTACATACTAAGATAATATACATAATTCATAATAAGATTTTAAAGCTTTTTAATTTTTTATTACTTAGAACTTTCAAACTTGTTGATTTTATATCTCCTAGAATCAACCAAGAACAAGACGTAAGATGAAGTAGAAAGTGTATAATGATGATTATGCATAAACATTTAAATTGGTTGAAATGGACTTAGCCATCATAAAGCTGTTTTCGTTTATTATTGGAATTGATTTTCAACACATTTTTTCCCTTCCATTCTGTCCATTTTGTCTTCTGACAATTGTCGATCAAGAAAAATTCTCTTTTTGTTGTGAGCGGTATACTTGACTTTTATGCTTTTCACTGTTATTACTATTGTATATATATAGACAAAAATTAGAATAGAATGAAGAATGTTATCAGCATGCTGTGCATCAATAGATATACATTTATTTTGATATAAAGAACAAAATGTTAAGCATGACATTTAAGAATACAAAAAAATTATTGGAGAGATGACAATGCCAAATAAATGAAAATGACAGGCATCTCTCACTTACCTCAACTTATTTCATCTACTTTGCATGCCGCTGTGTGTAAATGCTGAAAATTGAGAAGGCAATTGAACATTATTTCCACTCTCGATCTTCTTATACGACACGATTAGCCTTAAGGTTTGTTGATGAATTCGAAGAAGAAATACCAACAAGATCTATTTTAATTTTCTTTCAAGTAAAGAATGGAAATATTGTTGATGAAGAGAATTGAGCTGAATGGATAGACATTTTTTGTTTTGCTTTTTGTTGGTTCTTATAATGTGGTACACTTTTTATTTGTTAATAAAGAAATTTAATTTATCAAAAATTCAGATAATTTTACACAATGAAAACTTGGATTAAGACTAGGGTGACCAGATGATTTTTGCGAAATTTAAAGTGAAATTGTTAATACACAATTGTAAAAATATTTATCATATTCTTTAACAAAAACAATAATGCAGCATTGTAAGTACCTCCACCTTGTTTCAAGTAAGTACTCACAACATAATTTATCGCACTCAATAAAAATTCACCTGATCGGATATAAAAAAGCACTTTATGTGATGCACAATCAACCATGATTTAAATAATTCAATAATAATATTAATCATATAAATGCAGCTCATAATTTTTATTTCTCGCTCACTCAAACTAGGGTTTCCAAAAACGGGAATTTTCCCGGGAATTCCCGGGAACGGGAACGGGAATTCCCGTTCCCGATTCCCGAAATCTGACGGGAATATTCCCGAATTCCCGTTTCATATAAAAAACATTTTAACCAAACTTTTTTTGACTTAAAATTTTCAATTTTTAGAATTTTTTCTGAAAAAATGTCTTTTAATTAATAATTTAAAACTAATGTGTTTATATACATTATTCATTGTATATTTATTCAAGTTTTATCAATTTTTCTCAAAAAAAAATTTCAAAAATTTGGAGTAAAAATTACCCGGGAATATTCCCGTTCCCGAAGGCCATTCCCGTTCCCGTTCCCGATTCCCGAAATTTCACGGGAACGGGAATTCTGGAAACCCTAACTCAAACCTCAGCATTTCATTATATTTTCATTTCAACGCGCTAGTAAGCAAAAATAGCAACAAAAAAGCAAACCGATTAAAAAATGTTTTTCAATTTATATCCTAAAAATAACATATGAAGTGCAACATATTTGATTTTTTCCACATTTTATGTTTGTTTATTTTAACAGGGCTTTAACACACTGAGAATATTTTCGTTGTTTGTGATGATCTATCGGTTCACAATTTATGCATTTATCAAATACATGAACTGCACTTACTCTTTCGCTTTAATTTTGTTTTTGTTGTATGATGATGCTGTGCTGTGTTGCTATTATTTATGTTATTATTTCTTTTTCACATCGACTTTTGAAATATATTTTATATCATATAGGATATAAATGAAGATACAAATGAAGAAGTGAGAGAAAAGATGTGACAAGTACAAATTATAATATAACAACACTAAACGCTTTTTTGAATCTTATGAGGTTGATAAATCTACACAAAAGGGTTAACAAGGAATAATGCTATCCATGTTACCATCTAATACTGTTGCTGGTTCTGCCACCAAGTTTCCACAAATTCTGTGTCCACACGTTACCTGCCTTGGGGATTTCAACCAAGGCGGATGTAACAAGCTTATCTTAGTTAAGAAGGATGTGTAACCATAGCTTGAACCATCACTTATAGTTTAACCAAGTCTAAACAATTTTGAATTGAATGTATCAGAATCTATAACTTTAACATATTTCAATCTAAAGATTATTCGACAAAATGCAATGAGCTCAAGCCCGCTTATCTCTCATAAATCAGCGCGTCAGAATAACTTTTGTGTAGCCATAACGCTTGGAGATGCAAATGTACTCACACTGCCAAAAGATTTATTGATTTAATCGCAATAATATCCATACAATATAATGCAAAAAAGAGCATCAAGAAAGGAAGAAGAGGAATGAACTGTTTGATTTTAAATCACAATATTATTTCATTGAAATTGCCGACAAATATATGAGCATAATACGGCATGGGTAAAATCGACACAATAAATGTGCTCTCGATGTGCTCATCTTGCGGAGGAATTTTAATGTCGCTGACTTACACACATAAATTTCTAGGAATCAATAAACATTTTAATGGTAATAATCATCTCCTTATGGCATTTCTTCTTGACTCTCTTTTCTGCTCCTCTTTGCATGCATAATATAGAGTTGTCAGTTCACGTCTCTATCTCATTCATTTGACTTTGTGAAAGAAAAAATATTATATAGTACTATATGAGAGGCATGTAAACTTTTTATTATGCGTTATAATTTATGTAAAAATATTTTTAAATGATTTTTATTTTCATTCTTTATCATTGGAAGCAATAAACCCGAGTGGACATGCATCTAGTTAAAAACTTGTCATTTACTTGCCCATCAATGGCTAGTTACTTTCCAATAAACTAGCCTATGTAACTAACCGTATCTGAGACTAATGACATTTTTGGAACGTTCCATTTAACTAGACATATGTACAGTACTTATGTATAGTTAATGTCTAGTTAACCATAACCATCTATAGTACGTGAAAAAATCAAAATTTGTTTAATAATTTTATGTGTGGATATGAAGACATTTGTTAATTTAATTAATTATTTTGGAAAAATCAGAATTACACGTTCGTAGCTACTTTTAAAACATTTTAGCAAGTCACTTAGTAACTAACTATTGCACTTTGGCAAAAGTCGTCAAGTGCACACCATTCATTGAACATAAATGTAATAAAAAAATTTTCAGAAAAAAATTTGATCTTATAAAAGTGATTTCTGATTGCACTTGTGAAGTATATGGTTTCACACGAATTTCTATTTGTAATTTCTGCTTGCACTTGTGAAGTATATGGTTTCACACAAATTTCTTTAGAAATCGACTTTCCATGTGTCAAGTTAAAGTCTCGTTAATGTCTTGTTACGTTGTCGTGTATATTTTTGGCAAAATAAATGGCTAGTTGAATGGTGTCTAATAGTAGACATTAACCAGCTGTGTCCACTCGGGAAAAGTTAGTTTATAAAATACTGCAGTGACAAAACTTGAGTTCGTGTGAACACGAGATTTTAAGTATGCAAAAATATGTGCTTATGATTTACTAAGTTAACTTGCATATTAAGAACTTTATGTTGAAGATAAATAGATGACTTGGGGGTTGTAGACATCTATATAAGTTTAATAAATAGTTATTGCTCGATTATTATCTTAAGAAAACTTCTTATTTATGCTTCATGGATCGCAAAATTTTAAGGGGTTTTTAAGATTTTTTGACGAAAACGAGAATCTAGCGTACAATTGTCTGCTTCTTTTATTTTTCATAATATCGAAAATATAAACTCGGAATGGATGAATGCCACAAATTTTGTTTGCTCCAAATCTCTTTAAAATAATGTGTTTCTCGCTCTACTCCTATAGTTATGATAAATGAACAATTTGACCGACAGGTCGCGTCATGTGTTTGAGTCGTCAAAGTTTCATCCACTTATTTTGTATCTTTTTGCTATTTCTTATATAGTTTTTTACAATAGTATTTGAATACAAAAGGCATGTTTACATTGATACAAGGTGTTCCTAAAATTTGTATGAATTACTAATCAATAGGGTGATTTCTTGAAAATAAATCTCTATACACACTTTTTTGAAATTTTAATTTTACTGGATTACATAAAATATAGATTTTTAGAACTATTCAATAGATTACATAAATGCTCATTGATAATGATTCAGAGAAACTCTCTTAATCATGGATTTGTTAAAAAAATTGAAGCTTCAGTTAGTACTCATGTAGATTTAAAACTAAGTGAGCAACAGAATGTATCAAGTATGTAATCTAGACTGCATCTCATGACATGAAAAAGCCTTCAATAAATAAACCAAAATAAACTCAATTCATAATTATAATAATCCAATAAATTTATTTCTCACAATCAATGAAAGTATGTAAATTAAATAAAACGAAGACTGGTGGTAAAAGGCTATAAAAGCATGTAAAGCAAGGAAAGAAGAGAGAAAAGGTTTTATAAAGAAATTGAAAAAAATTCACGCTGAATAAATTAAATATTAAAATATCCATTTAAAATTTATTTAAAATCAATAACAATCAATTAAGAAGCGAGATTCATAAATAATCGCATATCAAGAGCAAGCGAGAAATTACGTCTCATTCATAACATCTCCACATATAATAATATTTATGATAACATGTTCATAATTATATCATCAATGCATTGTGTGTGATGAAGAGTAAGAAGGAATGATGAGAAAGGTACGAAATACTTGGCGATTGCTGATTGCAGGAACGCATTTTTCATTCAAAAAACTTGCAATAGGACTTTAATTGAGTTTCTTGATTTTTATATTTGAAATAAATTAATCAAATTGTTTTTTGTACCTTTAAGTATCGAGAGTTTGTGGTAGTCGTTGTCTGACTCAGTAATTGACCGATCTCTGTGCCGGGATAAGTAATTTGAAATAAAGATTGAAATACTATCCAAACAACTTACATTACAGAATTCTAAAAGTGCAAAATTTTGTTACATATTTTAGGTATTAAAATAATTTAATAAAACAAAATATACCAAAACTTAAGGTCAAAATGAATGAATTTTTTTTTTTAAATTTTGTTGTATATGTAGGAAGAAGAAAAGCATAGTATGATGCCAAGTTAGCTGCTGCCGCGTTTTAGTGTACCTACTATACACTTATAAAGATGTGCACACATTTTCGGTAATTGAATGTAATTAATGTTTCAAATTTACAATTGAAGATAACCGCATTAACCGCCTTTAGGCAAAATTCTGTTATGCTCATCATTACGAAAAGCGAAGAATGTTCTGTCTATGGTTCGTATTTGCTAACTTACTTGCCTTATTTTACATACTCATCATCTTCGTGTTATCATTTTTACGCATTTATGACAACATCTTATGGTCGTTTTCTAAAAAGATTTTTTATCGATGGACGAAATCTTGTAAGCATTAACTTTAATTTCGTGCCATGTAATTTAATTTTCTTTTTAAAATTTATGATTCTTTGTAGGAAATAAAAAAAAAACTTTTTGAAGCCTTTTAAATGAACTTATTTTTCTTGCAATTAGTAACGTAATACCCAGTAAGAAACATAATAAATTTTATTCTAAGCTCAAAAATATTTTGTTCTATATTGGTAGAAATTTCATTTCATCTTACGAAACTAATTGCATCCGAAAGTCACCAAAGTTTGAGATTCGTCAGGACAGTATGAAATTTAAATTTTTTTCTTTTAAATTTCACTAATTTGGAAGAAAATTTCTCACTGGCTTAATGATATTCAATGGCTCCCTTCGTGATAATTATGTAGATGTGAAATGAAAAACTTTTTTGATCAACCTCTTCTCTCAGACTCAGCATATTTTCCTTCTTATCATCACAAATTGCTTTAACCGTATACCTTTATCCTTATTTTACATGAACGTCGAAGAATTAAATTTTATGCAGGATTCTCTTCTAATTAAACTGTCGACATAGGAACGGCTGTAACAAATAATTTGTAAGAGACATAGTAATAGGGGTGGTCGTGGAAAATTATGGTAATAAAGGGAGAACATAAAATTATGAATTATTATTTTTTGTTTCTTAAATAGATAATCTTGGATATAAAAATATTTCATTCCATGTTACGGGCTGTACATATACATTAAATCCTTTCGAAATTAAATTAAGTCAATTGAATCATTGTTGCAATTCCTCGTTCCATATGAAATTTTTAATCCACTAGACAATCTAAAACAATATCGTCTGAAAATACGAAGAGCAAAAAGAAAAAATCTCTAACATCAATCAGATAGATTGTAAGAGTAAACAAACGTATTGACGTGGACGCCATAAGCATGATGTTGTGTAATGCCTCTTCCCCAAAAAAAAACATGAAAATATACAGAATAGAAAATTATATCTTGCATGCATGTACAGAATGCGACATAATAACGAGACTAAAATTTCATCATCAAAAACTGTGAAAATGTTATATGGATGTACTGTAAACAAATCATTGAGAATTTCCATGAAAATTTTTTTTTATTTTAATATTATTTTACAGATTTCGTCAAAAGAGAAGAAAAAAAGCTGAGAAACGAGACGTGTTATGTATCACTAAAACACAACGTACAACGAGCACACAAACAGACATCATAAAAAATTTTCATGGTGCCATCAGGCAAACACTGTGGCACAATTGACGGGAAAACGAAGGAATTTCGAAACTCATTCAATAAACAAATCGTAATGTGTCACAAAAAATTTATTATTGTTTTTTCAAGTGAATTTTTTTAACTCCTCTACAAAAACTGTGTTTTCAGTGTTTGAGTATGTCTGTGTATATGTCGATTACGTGCGTCGTTTATTTCTGAAAAAAAAACTGAGAATGAATAAAAACACATTCGATGAAAAATACAATGGGAAAATTATTTTTAGAATGAATTTATTTTCATTGTTATATTTCGCGTTGTCACGCTGCACAATTTCCTTCTTTTCATAAGTTTCTATTTTCTAGTTTTTATTTCCCTCTTTTGAGGAGATTTCAAGTGGATCGTTTGAGTAATTTTGAGAAAAAAGTAGAACGCAAAAGGGCTCAATTTTTTTGCACAGTTCATGTTAAGTTCAGAACAAAATGTTCGCCAAAATCGACTTGCGATATTCGCAAACTTACACCTGATTAGATGCTGGAAATTTGACAAATTAAGACACATTTTTTATCGTGATTCCATGACTTGAAAAGATTGATGTGCTTATATATTTTTTCCAAAAAACTATCTCGCGATATACATTTATCGAAGGCACAAAATCAAAATTCTGCAGACTAAAATCAAAAATAATTTTCAAGGGTCTAAAAGGAAGACATAAATTTAGCAGATTTAAACAAAACAAATTCAAATTAGAATATGCAAAATCTGTCACAAAACGACTTTATAACAAAATTATTAAAATTTCAAAGCTTTGATTCTTTATATTCATATGATTAATCTGTTCATCAATCATCTCATCAATTAATCTGATTAGATGAATTAAAAATAGAATGTAAGAAAAATAAAAACTTTATCGAGTCAAATTGAGCTTTATTTTTTGGTTATAAAAGTTACTATTTTTATGTAAAATATAAATATTAGACTTCATTTTAACATTTTTGAATTCAAAGCTCACGAAAGTTATTTAAAAAGTATCGAATTTTAAGTCAAACTTATTCATTTTTGCAGGATGAAAATAAAATTTTTAATAATTCATTTGCTTCATTGTTATGTTAATATTGAATTTTTAATCTCAAAAACAGTATCAAAATTTACTTTTTGTATCACATTTCATCTTCCGTTTTGGTCAGACAGCGACAAAATTTTAAATTATACATAAACATCACATAATTTTATCACATAAAGCTTCTACCTGAAAGAGAAGCAGCAGCAGTAGTGGAAAAAAATATAAGAGACTCTTCCACGCCCTCAAATGGCTTTTTGCGCAAGGACAAAAATTTTATGCTGGGATAAATTTATACGAGAAAATCGGAGATTCTTTTTTTCCTCAAACACAACCAAAAACAACAACAAGAACGATAGCAACGCAGTGCTATGTGAAAATTTTCATGGTGATATTGGTGACAAAAATTTTCTCTCTCACAAAAGAGACAAACCAAAATCTGCTATATATTTTTTTCTACTTCCATTTCCACATTGTCACATGAGCTTATGTCCAACCTCCAAATACACAAAGATGACATAAAAATTTGTCACGAATATTTAGCAAGAGAACAACCTTTTTTTGTTACAAAACATTTTTCTTATGTCGTTTGAATTTATCACTAGAAATTTTTTACTTTTTTAAATTTTCCGATTTTTAAAAAAAAAAATAACAATTTTTCCGATGCAGAGAAAATTTTCTATTTCTGAGTATTATAAGCGAGAAAACTCAAATGATGAAATTTTGTGTTTCCAATTGGTAAAACTTGAAATTTCCCCTCTGCAACATCACAGATAGACAACATGCGACGTAACACATCACATGCCACACACAACAGAAATCATGTTTTTCAATGTGTGAAATACAACAAAAATTTCTTTACATCACGCAATACGAAAAAGCATAATTTTTCCGTATGTTATATATTTTTGAGTTGTAGCTAAGGTTGGCGTGTATATTATAAAAAAGAGGAAGGAAAATGAGAAAAATCGATAAATGAGTTTGTTTGTTTTTATAGGCAATGAGAAAAAAATTAAAGTTCACTACAAATTGAAATGAATCTCTTCTTAAATGGGTAAAAATTTCTCGCCTAAAAGAACTTTAATATTTGCTTTAATTTTTATGAGAGAATAAAAGTTTGAATTGCTGCCTTCATTGATTATTTTCAAGAGAGCTGATGTAGGATGTAATTAGGATATTATTGTAATTTTGATGAGTAGCTGATTAACATGAGGTACATGGGTGTTTTTGGAATATTACTTTAATTGCCTTAAAGGCTTGCGCTCGTATATGTATGAAATTTTATTAAAAAATATCTACAATTTAACAAATTCTTCATTTTTTGAAGATAATTAGTGTAACATATTAAAAAAATACCACTATGATACCTAAAACCAGTCTTTTTACTAGTTAGAGTACAGGCAGAAATGTTCATTTTAAGAACAAATTTATTAAAAATCAATTATCTCAAATTATTCACAAAATTAGCATACTATTAATCTAATAATACATAACTATGTCCCGTATGATTTCTTTAACTTAGTATCATCAACATATTATTTGACGAGTTTAATTCTCACCCCAAAATATAATATAATGCAAATTTTAAACCCAAATCCTTAACATCAATTTAAAATGATAAGGAAATTTAATGATCCTGTTCGTTGATCTCATTTCCTCAATAAAAAGTGAAACCACAGAGAAGAAAAATTTGTGAAAATTTGATTACAAAAACATCAAATAAAAAGGAGTAGAAAAAATAAAAATTGACACCCGAAGGCAATTTTCAGTATCAATTTCACTCTCGTCAGAATTGTTAGCATCACCCCTTCGAATTCAAAATACAATAGAACTTGTTCAGTTGTTTCAAAAATGTATCATTTCAGTATAACATGATGTCAAAAAATATTTTTTAAAAGCATAGAATATTTGTCGAAGTGGTTTGAGCGATGGATGGGTTGAATGTGGGATGTTAAACATTTTTCATGGGAATTTTCATTTTCATTTCAAATTGAAAAATTCTTTTACTTGTTAATGTTGAAAGGTCGCATTGCATATTTTTGCGACGGGGTGCTCTCTGTTTTGTCAAATACAATTTATTTGCTTTTCAACTCTGAAAGATGAAATGTAATTGAGCCATGAAATGAAAATTAATTAATTCTCTGACTTGTTTACATTATTCGACCAACTGAACAGTAAATAATTTCAATTTTAAAACATTTTTTTTTTTATTTGTAAAATTAATTTTTTGGAAATGAGATTGGAAGTGGAAATGAAAGTTTGTCATGTTGATGGTTTGGTTCTGAATTAAAGTGGCAATTTAGTAATTATAAAATTAGATATAGTTTTTATAAACTGCTAAATATTACGAATATAATTTCAGAGAGGTGCCCGAACAGCACATTTTGTTAGCCTGGGCACAACTACATCGCCGTATCTGAATTTATAAAAATATGTTTCCTTTATATATACCTTTAACTAGTTATAAATCTTATAAAATTATGAATATAGCATCAATAAACTTAATTTTAGAACTATTTAGGTATTTTGGAATGTGACCCTAAATAAATAATATTGCCTTAACAAAAGTTAATAGAAAATGGCCATAAAAATTAATTTCAATGTCCATTTCTTGTTCCTTCTATTTAGCCCTAAAATAAATGTCCTCATATTTATCAAAAATTATCCATGACAAAATTAAACCAAGCAATTTTATTTTAATAAGACATCCTTTTATTTAATCTATGTCTGCATACAAAATTTCATAGAGTAATATTGAAAGGGAGCAAAAAAGGCGTAAAGGAGGCAAGAAGAGAAAGAAATTTGTGACGAGCCATTAACCAAGACACTCGGGCTAACAATAACCATAATGGCATCAATAATTCATGAAAATGTCACAAGGCATTTTTCCAGCATATGAAAATTATTTTATGAGATGGAAAATTCATATACTTAAATCACAGCATAATTTTGTGGCATTTTAAATGTAAAATTTAATTTTTAAAAAACTGTGAATGGCACATAAAATGTTAGACAGTAAACTAACTAGGTGTAAAGCCACAATAGGATTTAATATAGAGCAACATTTATACCAACAATAGTGTAAATGAGCTAATTTATTTAGAAAAGGATGTTTTTTCATTAAATATTTATGACACGACCGATTATGAGGGGTGTTTTATATTCTGTATGCAACTACTTTGTTGGAATGTTTATTTCTATTTCATATCAAGCTTTAATGAGAAAACATTTCAAAAATCTTATAGTATTTAAGGGTTCGGTAGATCAGAGTTGCATAATCGTTAAAATCGGCTCAAAAAACAAATATCTATGTCAATTAAACTTTTATACAGAATAATCTCTTAGCAGCCTCATATGAACTGTAATTTAATTTCACCAATTTACTTTAATGTACAACACAGAAGTATAACGGCAAAAACTTTTCATTAAGATTGCAACAACTGTAGCAAAGAAATCTATTTATTGAAATAGTTTTATTGATTCTTAACACGTCTTTTAGTTTTTTCTTTTATATTTATTTTCTATGTTAGTTGTGTATTGATAAACAATTAAGTAAAGCTATTGTTTGTAGTGTTTTGTATAATAGAAGGAGTAATAATCTTACTTTGTCAGTGCTTGTAGTAAAGTATTTAGCAAAGCTCGAAGTCGACACGGATTTTGTGTGTAAAAGAAGACTTAAGTCGATGCGACTCCATGCAAAATTTGAGTTGACTTCGAGCTTAGGTATTTAGAAAAATTTTAAATTTTACGGTGGCACACTAGTGTAAAGCAGTGAACAGCACTGTACAAAACTGAAATTTATACTTTTCTTACCTATATTAAGTAAGTTGCAGTAGTTCAAAAGTTTTGCTGTAAATTGCGCTTTAACTTCAAATCGTAGATTTAACTTGATGTATTCTTCAATAGTTCAATGGAATTCTAAATGCTGTGAGGGGATTAATGTTCTTTAATAACATTTGGTTCTTTCTTTTTAGTTTATTTCACTGTCTTTCTTTATTTTATCGTAAATACTTTTAAATTCACTGCATAAAAAAATGTAAGATAAGAGAATAAGGAAATCATTTATCGTCATTCATCGTCATTTATTAATTAACCGTCAAATTTATCAAAAAATATGTATTTGTTTGCATAAAATAATATAAAGTATTTACACGATAATCAATGTCAAATAATTCTCTTAATCCTCATCATTACACAAAAAATCATCGTAATATTTTTCTTCATTCCTTATGTGGTGAAATAAAAAATAAATTGAAGAAGATTCCAAAACATTTTCCGGCTAATCTTCAATCTGCTGACAGATTACCCGTATTATCATCGAGAAAGTTAGGACAACAATAAATAAACAGCACATCAAGTAAATACAAGAGAAAACGAAATCTTTTGTTAACCACAAGAAGTTGGAAAGAAAACAAATAGGGCAAAAAATGTAATTTTTTTCCTGGAAAAATAAAAAAAATAAGAAAGAAATCGAGACACATTCTTTCCTGAGGGGACCTTCCGATTTTTCCCTCTGTTTTTTAATCTTTCTGAACACTTTTTCTTGTACTTTTTTTTCTCCCCTAACATATTCTCTAAATTGCTTGGTGACTGATTTTTTATTGTTTTTTAAGGGATTTTTTTTTTATTTCTTCTGTTTTATGTCATTTGCAGTCATTGGAATTTCCTTTGAAGAAGTTTTTCTCATTTTTTATTTTAGGGATTCTCTCAAAAGCAAACATTCAACAGCGTTTAAAAGAGATTCACATTCTAAACGCACTTCCATGCGATTTTGTAAGCATGTTGTGTCACAATTAATTAATTTTGAATTCACCTCATTCATCCTTCAAATTTTATTGTTTCAAATAGTTTAATTTACCTAAATCAAAATTATTACAATTCAGACTCATAACGGTCAAAAAAAATCTTAGCCTTCTACGATATCTGGTTGCTGAGATCTCGCGCTTTATCCAACATTCTTAACACAAATTAAAATTTTCATTTTTACCAAAGTATTTCCCTCACTTTAATACTACATGAACTTTAACTTATTTTTCTTATTTCATGTCTTGAAACAATCTAACTAATTTCTCCAACTGTTGTCCCTTTTTCCTTCCTTATTATCTTCCAATTTTCTCACTCAATTTACTTAATTTTATCTCAATTTCTTATAATGGATTCTTGATTGACATTAAGCTTCATATGTGTCTCTTCTCACAATAAATGACCACACTTGATTGCACACATTTTTTCTTTTAACTAGGGTTGGGCAAATATTCGAATATATTCGAATATATTCGCATATGAACAAAAAAATATTCGAATATATTCGAATGCATATTCGAATATGCATTATTCAAAAAAATTCCGTTGCAATTGGTTTTTTCAAAGAGTAATTTCTAATCGCATTTGTGAAGTATGTAATTGCATACAAAAGTTGATCAAAAATCCCTTTTTTGCTTATTTTTGGCAAAAAATGATAAAATCTTAGTTAATTTGTGTTAAAACATGTATCTATGACTCGGAATAATGTTCTTATGAAAGAATGATGATGCAATAATGCAATTTTATTGATAATTTCTAATTTTTTGCCTAAAATAAGCAAAAAAAGGATTTTTGATCAACTTTTGTATGAAATTACATACTTCACAAATGTGATTAGAAATTACTCTTTGAAGAAACCAATTGCAACGGAATTTTTTTGAATAATGCATATTCGAATATGCATTCGAATATATTCGCATAAAATATTCGAATATTTGTATTCGAATATATTCGAATACGATTCTGCCCAACCCTACTTTTAACACTCTGCTGTTTGTTTCTCTTGTGATTACGATTTCCTGTCTTAATTACTATTTTCTTTATTGCTCCTCAAAGTTTTATTTTGTGTCTTTAAAGAAGAAAATTTCTGGTTAACTGACTAATTTAGTGAAAATAAAAAGCAGAAAAGTATTGATTTTTTATCCACACATGTGTTTCTAAAGAGCAGTAAAAAGAAAGATAGAAATACTTTTCAGATCAATATACAAAATTGTTCTCTTATCAATTTCAAAAAAAACTTTTTCTCCCCTTTTAAAATTGAGTTCAAAAGAGTCAGTTTTATTGAGTGAAAATCCTCAATTGACATTTTAAAGCATCCTCAAGAGATTTGCACATTTTTAAAACTTTTTTGATTATAACTCAATAAATTTACATAAAAAGACAATCTTGACAGACTTTTTGTTCGTTTGGTCCTTTTATGGAAATGACGAGAAAGTGATGATTGATTGAAGTTCCTCGTCTTTTACAACTGAATACGATAATAGTACATAAATCATAAAATTGGTGATGTTTATGGATATAACTGGTATAGATGTGGCCATTCGAAACAACCGGAAGCGCATTTTCTCCCATTCAGTTAAAATATACATTAATTAAATTATAATCATTTATTGCAGAAAGCGAATTTTTTGTAGTCAAAAATGTAGCTTGAAGATTTTAGGAAAATTCATAATTCATCATGAATTATATGTGGAAAATGTGGAAAAAATAACAATTAACATATTGAGTAAAAACACTTTATCTGAAGTATGGAAGCAAGGGTCAGACACTCCAGTGTACAGTGCTGTGCTTATTGTACTTTCATACAAGTGTTTACTGTACTTTCATACAAATACAGTAAGTATTGTAAAGTACTGTACTTTTGGAGTGTCTGACATTTGGGTCGCAGCCCAGAAATCAGACTAAGGAAAATAAAGCTTGTAATCGACTTTTTTCGAAATCAACTTGTTAAAAAAAAGCAACTTTTGGTAAACAGGGCTGGACAGAGCAAGTAAAAAAGTCAAATGGAAAGCCTATTGTTGTAACCATAGCTCCAAATATTTGAGTGTTTAATGCTTGATAGATAAATCAATCGTTTCTTGGTATAATTTACACCCTTTGAAATCTTGGGAATAATTTTCAACCTTCATGATTAATGCTTACTTTAAACTTCGATTTTTAATTTGTTCCTTCATTCAATTTCTATGTAAAGTTAAACTTTTAGAATGGCACTGCTCAAATATAAACAAAAAATGTATTTGAAAAACTATATGCCTATTTATTATATACCCACACCTGCCACAAAAAAGTAAAGCAAATTTAATTTAATAAAAATAAAGTAGAGACATTTGTGTGAATGAAAATTTTACAACATTTCTATTTTTCACCTGCAAAAAGAATTATATACATTTTTCTACTTCCTCTCTTAATTTCTCCTGAGATTTTTCAACTTCACATGAAAACTGTCGGTTCTGTTTTATTCTTTTTTCATTCCAAAATTTTCATGAATATTTAAACTCAGTGTAGAATTGCTGTAGAATATATAAAACTACACACATTTTTTGAGGTATTTGACTTCAGCCCACAAAGACAATTTTTTAACATTTCTATGTTTCATATCATTTGTGACTTAGAGACGCAACACGCAACAAACAAATAAAAAACACAACATAAAAAATATGAGGAAAATGAAAATCCGCAATAATCCCTCCAAAAATATTATTTTTTTCACATGAAGATGAGGAAAATCAAGCAAAAAATGATACAATTTCAAGCCTAATTAAAGTAATAAATCACATCATAAATTAATTTAAGTCTGTTTTTAGTATTCAACAGTCCGTTTCATTATTTTTAAATTACATAATTTCACAAGCGCGTAAAGCGATTTAAATTAAAACCGCAATTAGCCTTCGGAAGATGAGAAAAAAAATACAAAAGGAAAAAAGCGAGGAGAATTAAAAATAAATCCTTAAGAGATTTTCCTTGGCTTTTCGCATTTTTCAATTGAAAAATGTAAGGAAAAAATATACAAAAAAAAATGAAATGAGAACATCTGTTGCCACTTTAACCCTCGTACCAGACACTTAAGATACATCTACACCACAGATGAGATAGAAAGAAGGACATGACAAATTGGTGGATGAAATAGAAGACAATGTGAAATGAGTCTTTTAGATTGAAGACGAAGTGAAAGAGGTTGAAAGATGATATCAAATAACTTAATGTCACTTCACTTTCCTATTGTAATTAAATATTTCTCTCAAGTAGTCGGAAATCAGAAAAGACAGCTAGTTTAATGACATTTTCAAGATATTTTTGGAAGAGTTAGACAATTTGGAAAATTTTAAATTTTGAGAAAAATATCTCATTCCACAGAATATATTCCCGATCAACATAAATGAAAAAGGCTCTGCCATAGAATTTTAAAGTTCCGTAGCGAAGCCTTCTTCATTTGTGTCGCAAGGGAGTATCATCACCTTGTAAATACATTTAAATCACGGTTTATCCACAAAAAAAACAGGACATCTAAAAGAAGTCATTACTTTTAATTCAATCTCCTCTGCTGTCGTTTAATTATCGTAAAACTTTAATTTATAAAATGCAATATCAACCATTTACACCTCCGGCTAATTCGTTTTTGTAATAAAAGTAACGATGCGCGAAAAAGAATACGAAGAGTGGAAAAAGCAAGGAATACAGTCTTTTTGTGGTAGAATGAAAATAAGTGAGAAAGTCAATTTATGTCCCGAAAGAAAATAGAGGTGGTATAGTGGTCAATGTTTAGGTATCATTTGAAGATTTTAGCGCATTTTCAAAGCTGATATCTGAGTTTACCGAAATATTAACCGAATATTCATCAGCTTATCCAAAAATTTATTGGCGGAATAATGACCTAAAATCCAGCCCTAGCTCGATTTGGCTCTAAAATAAGGTCGGATTTCATCGACTCTAACCTGGGCCAGAGTCATGCAGGTCTGGAGCCGAATTTCTGCTAAATTTTAAGCCATGTGATTTCCGGGTTCAGTTTACTGTCATATTAAGTTCAGCAGTTCAGACAAAATAAAATTACTACTTCATTATTCTTAAGAAAATTCACTAAAAGTATTTTCTTCTTGACTTTATATCTATATACAGTCAAGTATTATGGCAATGGACTTTTATGCTATGAAAGAAACAAAATAACAGCTCGATGTTATGGATATTAATGGGAAATGTTCATTAAAAGTTTAATGACGTTTTTATAAAAAAGAGAGAAGACATTAACGTGAAGAAAATTAGATAACGAGGGCAGCTAAATGGAAGGGCGGTTATTTTATGTCGACATATAACGGGACAAATTTTCCTTTTCTGCCTTTCTTTGTGTAATGGAAGTGATTTTTACCTCCCTTTGTTCTGTTGTCGTATTCTGAATTATTGAAATTTATGAATAGGAATTTTTTAAAATATTCAATAAAGAAATTTTTATGAGATAAATGATAGGGTATGAAATATTTCTTTTATAAGCCATAAAGTATAAAAATTCAAGGTAAATTTAGAATTAAATGAAATAAGTACTTTTTTATGTGCCAAATTTTCAATTTAATCAAAGTATGTTTTCCTGTTCAATAAAATAATTAAACCAGTTGCAGATCGCAGCAATCATATTTAAATTAACAGTTTAATTTTCGAAACATGAAGTCTGAAAAAGTTTTTGCTCGGGAATGGTATTTCCTTCTTAAATCAAATGAATCTAGTAAGTCAATCTTCAAAAGTTAAGAAAATTCAGAAACATTTTCTATAAAAAATAAAGTTTACCTAAATTCATTCTAGAATGTTTTTTAATTATTTTAGTGTTTGACGTTGATTCTGTCCTGAAAGAAAATATCCAAAATAGACGAATATATAATTTCAATGATTTTGAAAAATGTGTGACTTTTAGTGAACGTCATCCCATAGATAATCATTTAATCAAAGGAGAATACATCTTGGCTGAATATCAAACTGAATCATCCACAAAAACTCATTATAGCGGTAAGCCTACGAATCTGTTCATTATTAAAATTCGTACGTATCTACTATTATTAATTTTGAATACTCTTTCAGGTCTTTGTTTTCCTGATTCAGCTAGCTTAGAAGGTTTGAGTTCTATCGCAAAGGAATCCTTAAAAGGTTTCAATAGAGTATTGATAAGACATTTTCATCAAAATGCTCATCCTGAATTTAGAATTGGGGACTATTTAGCAATGTAATCATTATTTTTTTTCGCTATTCTCAAACATTCGAACGAAAAGTATTGAATGAAAATTTGATGAAATAATATTCACATTTTTCATCTGTTTCAGTATATTATTTGCACTTTGGGCTTTAATTGTGATAGCCAGTACAACTTATGAATGCATAATGGTTTCTAAAAAAGGTTTGTTCAATTCTTTCGAGTTCTTAAAAAAATCGAATTTTTAAATCTCTTGACACCTTAATCCTGTAATAATGAACAAACATTTATATTTAGAACCTCCCACCAAATGGATGACCGTATTTTCGTTGCACTCAAACATTCTAAGAATCTTCAAGAAAACATCCAGTTATGATCGTAATGTCAACTGTCTCTACGCAATACGAACTATTTCAATTCTGTGGCTCATTATTTCCGATCGTTTTAACGTTATTTACAAATCTGCTATTGAAAATACCAACGCATATCAAATTTGGATCAAACATGGATTTTCAACATTTATTAGCTTATCAGATGCTGCTTATGACTCGATTTTCATCGTTTCTGGATTTTTATTGGCAATTTACTGTTTTCGGACATTTAAAGCGTTAGTATCTTTTGAAATTGCACAGTATGCACAATTCGATTATATTCTTTTTTTTTTTCAGAAAAAATTTTAACTATCTATCATTGTTGCTGCATCGATACATCCGATATGGACCATTACTATTGGTTTCAGTCATTTACCAGCTAACACTATTCAAATATACATTCACAGGACCTATAGCATCTAAAGCTTTAGATCGAGTGGAAAGTTGTGAAAACTACTGGTTCATGACAATGCTAATGCTTGAAAATTATATGAGACCTGATCATATGGTAAGTTTATGATATGTGTGAAAATAATCCAATGTTTATGTCTCTTATTAATTTCAGTGTGTATATCATGGATGGTATTTCAGCATAGATTTTCAATTTTTTATCATATTACCGCTTTTGATTTATATCTGCTACAAGTCTGAAAAAATTGGCTTCATTATTCTTGGCATTCTTGTAATTATATCGTATGCCTCAATTTTTGGCGCTCTTATCTATTCATACTCGCCATATGATGTCTTGAATAGGTATGATTATGGTTATTTAATTTTAAAGATATTTGTTACAAATATTTTATTACTTAGATCCTCAATATATGACATGCATTCTTATTTTCGATGTGCTCCATGGTTGTTTTCAATAATATTAGCTTCATTTTGTCTGAAAGAAGAATTTACTGTGAAGAAGGTAAGTAGAATATCAAAACTTTACACAATAATTTATCATCATTTCTATTTTTCAGAAATTCCAGATACTTAATTCCATTATAACTTTCTTAGTTTTGATCATGTTGGTTGTCTATGTCTATGTATTACAAAACCATGATATCATAGGAAATGATGTAATTGTTAGCGCAATATTTGCTTCATTGCATCGTATATTTTGGTCAGCTGCAATTTGTTGGATCATTTTTATTTGCTACAACTTAAAGGAAGATGATTGGTTTGACAGTATAATAAATTCTTCAGCTTGGCGACCAATTGCAAAGATAAGCTTAACACTTCAAATTGTCTATCCAGTTTATCAGCATTCTACAACTTTTAAAATGAAAGAAGCATATTATTTTCACTCATGGGATGTCTTTCACACTGGACTTGGTGATATTTTAATATGCGTGTTTATATCGTTGATCTTAAATGCAAGTATTGAAATGCCGTTTGTGTGGATTGAAAGATTAATAAATGATAAACGAACTATGAAACCAACTAGACATGTCAAGAAAATTGAAAACGAAATGGACGAGGTTACTTTGAAATTGCCAGCAGCATCAGAAAAGATTTAAACCTGAAATATTTCCAAATTTTTTGTCGTTTTGTGAATAAATTATTATACTATTATCAAAGTCCTGGAAAATTTCCCTTTATTCTATGAATTTTCATCCATCAATGTTCTTTATCTCATTCCTCAAAAGACTGAAAACATTCAATTAGAAAAACGCATAAATTACATGAAATTGTATTAAAGATGATAAGCAAGTGAAGATAAAGTGCATAAAACTTCCATAACTTCATTAACAATCTCTCAATAAATCATAATATTTTCCTACTGTGTTCATTCTGAGATTTACAGCAAGTGTAGTTGCATGTTATGTTTATTCTTTCTCGAGACATTCCACCACGACTCTACTTATATTGTATATGAGTGTAAATATACATACGACTAAGGGGGAAAGAAAATAAAAGATTAACGTAATGAGGGCACGCAATAAACAAAAGTTTTATTCAATGTACTGATAATGCGTGCATGTCTCATGTCAAATGATGAAATAGTCTTTGGGGACGAATGACGATAGAATTATTTAACAGGAAATTCATGTCCATGCTTAGCCGTGATAACGTGAAAATGTCCATCAAATTCATTTTTGGGCAATTATTTTCGATGAGAATTTAATTGATTTACAGAAGGAATACTTTGTGATTTTTTCGAGGCTATATAAGGGTTGGAATGGGTGATTATGAAACTATTTAAGTTTTTTGATTCAACTTTCAGGAAATTTATTTTATCTATAATATTGAATATCGCCAATTTTAAGTTTGGCTTCGGCATGTTAAGGATTTTTTAAAAATTCATTAGTAACAATTAAAATATCATTATTAGCATCAAAATATGTAGCATGAATCAACATTTTATATAAAATTCTGTAAATAAATATTTGTAAATCAAATTTTGTGATTTCAATTTCTTGAGCATTAAAAAAACAATAAGAATTGTTCCTTTTTTGGTTTATAATTACATCATGAAAAAGTTTACCTATAAAATTATTGCTTTCCCCCTTTTTTTAGTGCCTGCAAGCAAAATTCAAATTTAGAGGAAGTAAATTGGTAAATAGAATGTAAAGATTACAAAGGATAAATTAAGGATTGTTCTTTGGGATTTCTGTGTGGAAAATTCTATTGTTAGGGATGGTTTTCAAAAATCTAGTACAAAATCTAAAAGCTTTTAAGAGCTTAGTTTAAATTTCATTTGACCGTTGAAAATAATTCGAATGAAAATTTTTGAATCTACTGTAACTTGTATTGTGGATCGAAACAGACTGTTTTTCTTACAAAAAAATGCGCTAAAAATTATATTTTACAGCTTAAGTAGTGCGTAGCGTTGTAACCTACAAAAGTTCAGAATTAATTCAGACATGTTCTTTAATCTAATCACTGAATCTAAATGGGCTTAGCCGCAAATAACGTTCCATTTTTTTTTCAAAATTTCAACGGAAAAAAATAATTTTTTTCAAAAGCAGAATACTAATTATGTTAATTAAACTAATTTAAAGCATGATTTGCTTCCGTAGATTAATCTAATCTTAAAAAGGAACATAAAAACTTTATGCTTCCACAATTTAAATCATAATAAACACATAAATTTAGCGATTTTTATTAATTTTTCTGAAAATTTTTTAAAAATGGAACAAAAATTCACACTCAGTAATTGAGATATTTTTTGAATTTTTGCATTAATTAAAGCACTAATCATAGCAAATTATATGCCAAATTGTTGGTTTTATGGATTTCTACAATTATAACTATCAAAAGTGATTCTAAAAAGTCCAACTAAGGAGAAAAATGCCTTTAACTTCAAATTACTGAGTGTGAATTTCTAAACGGCCATGCCCAAATACATTTGAGTCACTTGATCGAACACGAAGATTTTCATAATTTTTCCTGGAAAAACTTGGTAAAAAAATAAATTAAATATGTAAGACTAAAAACTTTTTGCATTATAAAATGATTTTTTTCCTTTTCTTTATTTTTCATTTATTTTTCACAAAAACGCTTGGATTTGTTTTATTTCTTTTAAGAAAGTATTCTGTTATTTCAATTTTGAAATTTTCACTAATTTTTACATAAAAATTTGAGCGGCAAAATGATTATTTTCCTTTGTCTATTTGTTCAAACTATTTCATTCAATATTCAACATTTTTTTACAAAAAAATGAATCATTTTCTTCATTTTATATCTTTTTTATTTTTGGTTTTCACTATAATTATGTATTTATAAGAGATAGCAATTGTCATACTATTTAGGAGATTATTATTTTGAATATCATTTTTCATTTATTGTATTTTCATTCGATTTGATTTGTCCTGTGGAGTGCTGTTTGCAAGATTTATGGATATTGGAGTTTTAAAAAATTAATTTTGATTAAATTACTCATTATTCATTACAAGTATAAGTGATACAGATTTATTTATTATGATTTCCAACATTTTACGTAATGACAAGCAATAATTAGGACAAAAATATGCGACAGAAATTATATTGGTCGCTTGTAGAAGACACCGTCCATAAATCAAACAATTTTCTCCATATTTAAAAGACAATCATTATTGTAATGCATGTTGAGTGGATTTAAGATTAGATATAATTAATAAATTTATTGAAGAATGTTAATGATCGATACTTAAATAGGTGATTCAATTTTTTTTTTTTCCATTTTGCAATTAAATCTATAGAGAATTGTGTTTTGTTTATATTTTGACTAAGGTAAGATATTTTAAATTTAATTTTTTGGACATAATAATTTCACAATTATGTGTTTTTGGGATATTTTTATGTAAGTTATGTGGGATAATTTAACTAATTTTTTTCTTTATTTAGTGAGACCATTATTTTACTTAATTACTTTATTATTATCAATTATTCGCGAGTGTGATGATGTGTTGAATATTTTTCTTTGAGGGTTAAACATTGTGACATAAATTAAGTGTGGATTTTTAAAAATTATTGACTCAATTTTATGATTTATTTTAAAATTTTTTCGTTTTTTTATAGAAATAACCCTATCATGAGATGCTCTTTACGTATTAGGGAAATAATTAAAATAATTTAAAAAACTTTTGATCTTGGGATAAATTTTGAACACATTCCTTTTATAATCTTCAAATATTTGACGTTTTATCTGTCTTCATTGTGAATGATTTTTCAACCCATTTTGCAATTTACATTATTGTAGACATAAAAGGACATCTCATCCTCCAAATTTTAGTGTATTAATCATTATTTTCGCAATTTAAGCGACACAAATAAAGAAGGATCCGGCATGGAACCTATTTTTGACAACCCTATGGACGCCAAATTCAGTTGGCTTCAATTTCGTGTTAATAAAATAAATTAAGCTGAGCCTTTAAAACTTCGAAGCGTAGCCTTCTTTATTTGTGTCGTTTGGGATAACATAAACTTGAAGATAATGAATTTTACATTGATCATACACAGATTTAATGTTTGAGCTTAAACTCGTGAGTATGAAACAAATGATAAAAAAACATTTTTGAAAAAAGATCAAGCTTTGTTTTTTCTGAAACAAAAGATTTTTTCAATCTTTTTATGATCTCTTCAACATTTTTTATGTTTAATTTTCTGAATGTATATTGTTTTAATGTTTAATGACTTTTACAAGGAGGGATTTAATCAGGAACTGAATAAAAATATTAAATCCTAAATAGCTGCACATCAACCTTTTTCATATGATTTATTTTCAATGCATTTTCATTATGGATTTATCTTCAACATTCATTAACTTTCTCATTTTAATAACAGAATTGAATGCAGAAATTTTTATAAGAATTTTAATCCTATAGGATTGATAAATAAATGAGAGAAATTTCCTAACTTTCGGTCAGATAGATAAGATCTATCTTAAAACGTTATTTACATAATCTCAACTGCGTCACCTTAGTTTTTACTAACTACTAGTTGCAGGATTTTTAAAGAATCTTGCTCGAGGCCGGATTTTATCGAATCTAGTCTGGAGTTAGAGTACCACGGACCTCGAGTTGGATTTTCGGGAATTTCTTCATCTTGTATTTAAATTGGAAATCCTGCAACATCATGACTATTTAGAATCTTCACATATCCTATACTTCAATAAAATGATGTCAATCAAAAATCAAATAATTTTCTGGCAACACATTCTTTAAGCAGTAAAATCTTTTTTCTTCATATGAAAATAAAATCTTTTCGTTTCATTATTTTTATCCATAATTCAATAAATAAGTCTTAAAAATTAAGGACGATGAATACACAAGCACAAAAAATAATTCCTTTTATCTACTAAAAACTAAATGAAATATCACTTTTCTTTTTATGGGACTTTTTATATTTTCTTCTTAATATATGTTTTCTGTCTTGAAGATTTCAATGAACTTTTAAATTTTACATTAATTAAAAAAGAAACTGTTTTTATGTAAACATAATGTGAACTAGAATTTAAGATAATCAAACCAAATATTTCGATTTTATATCTTCCAAGTTCACTTAAACCTACAAGCCAAAATCGAAAAAAAAATAACTGAAAAATAATTTTTCTCTCCTTAACTTAATTTATTATCATTAATTTGCCTTAATATTTAAATATCACCAATATCCTTGGACATTCTCGTATGATGTTTAATCTCAACAGACGATCGTTCACTACGATCATTGCTTCCAGTTTCACTGCGTGGTGCACGCGGTAAAAGGGGCGGTGGTATCGTGTCAATATTAATACCTTGCGATTGTGACTGTTGTGAATTAGTTGTCGTACTTGCTTGATCATAAAATTGTCTTTGTATTCGCTTCTGATATTCTTGTTGTTGCTTAATAAACAAACTAAGCCTATTAAGTAGAAATTGTTTATCATGTCCTTCAAGAACAAGCTGATTCTTGAGTACTTGAACCATGTGCTTGTTTGCTGCCGATACAGAATAATAATAGTATAGGAAGAGTATTAATACAATAAAACATGGAATGGCGAAAGATGATGTTCCGAAGAAGAAGATAATGTCACGTAAAACGACTGGTAATTTATTGAATGCAACAATGGCACGCTCCCAAACAGAATTAAGTCCACTAAATGGTCCACAACTTCTCGATGGAATAACTTCGGCGATTGCATAAACTACGGGAATTATAGCGATTGTAAAACTAAATAGTAGAATTATCATAAATAGTGAATTTGATCTACTAGCTCTATACAATATAGCTGATGGTTTTGAGTTTACGAGGCACGCAAATTTCTTTATATAGAACATAAAAAATATGAGTACAGCAGCAATGGCAGGCAGAAATGGTGCATAGAATGTTCCAAGCCAGCAGAGAGTCTGTGAATATACAACATCAAGCACATGCTTTGAAAGCTCAAAATCTATCTCGATGAATTTAGAAAATGCATTGTTCATATTACGTGCAATAATTGCTCGCGGAAAGTTTATAAAAAATGTCACAAAAATGTGCGTTACGAAGTCAACAATGAACAATTTGAAGAACTGCTGTCCTATAAAAGTTTCCCAGCATTGAGGTGTACCGTAACGTACATTATGGCATTCAACATTTTCAGAATCTTCATTTCGTGTTGTGATGAGATAGTAGAATCGACTTAATAATACAGCCAATGAGCTCAAACGTAATCCAATGGTACGAAATAGATTCATTTTGATGACGAAAAGTGGTGAGTATTGTTCAAATTGAATAAGATAGTTGAATAAGATTGGCACGAGCAAGTTAAAGATGACAATAGCTACGTATGGTAGAAATTCGAAAAATAATATGTCAAATTGTGCATCAACATCAGTTGTTGTCTCTTCACCCGATGTCAATTTCTTTACTTTACTCATGAAAACATTAAAACTACGATATCGAGTAACTGTTTCGAAATTGGGCTCCAGACGCATGAATGATACGTTGAATAGGAAGAATATGACAACACCACAAATCACAAGAATAACACATACGAAGAAATTAATTAACATACGTATAAGATAAAGTTTAATCATGATATCCCTTGTTCGATTATTTCTCTCGAACTCGTATCGTCTTATGTGCATTAGACTTTGAATTTCATTATAAAGTGCCTTATGCTTAATTTGTGCTGATTTTTCATTATGTAAACTAAAATCCCATCCACAAAATATTAAATTACAATATTGATAAAATTGTCCCTCGCCCTCCACAAGACGATCTTTAAATTCATGCGCAACAGCTTTGACGATTGCAACGAGTGTGTAGAGATAGCAAACTATCGTAACGATTATGTATGCGAGCGGTAAGTCGTAATAAATATCCAGATTGTTAAAAAATTCACGCCATGTTGTAAAATTTGTGAGATCTGCTGCTAGTGAACTAGTGCTATTTTCATTAAATCCCAGCAAAGCACTCATCATTATCGAAGATGAATTATGTTTCTCATCGATTGAGAAATTATCGTCTTTTTGACTATACATGTATGGGGAAGTTTGTTGCACATCACTACTACTGCTACTAATTTTACTCTTCCTATCTTGTTCTTGTTGACTATTAGCTAATGGATCATATCCATAAATTTGATTTGTATACATTCCATAAAATAGAAATGTCTTTTCCATAAATCCTGTACCTTGTACAATATGTAATATTGAAAAATCACTTCGATTATGCTTAATTTCATTATTGTACGCCTCACGACAACACTGTACTGTCGTATTTGAGTAGTACCATGTATCCTCATAATATCCATTATCTGAATTATTGACATTCGTTATCCATCGGGGTTTTAATTCGGGTGGAGCATTGATATCGCATGGTAAATCTTTTGGCTCATTCAATATGAGCTGAGGCAGTACAATAAACATGAAGATGATTGTAAAGATGAGAAGATTTAAAACCATCAACCATCGTAGAAATACAAAATATGCGACTACTCCAGTTCCAAAATTTCCCTCGATTTTCTTTAAAGATGATCGCCACAATTCCATTTTTGTGAGATATTCACTCCATTTTCTCATTATCTTCTGCCACGCTTTCCGTCTCTTCCATTTGATCTGCTCAAAGCCTTGCAATCGCAATTTTGTTGCATTCTAAAAAATTGTAACAAGAAAAAATAATTAGTTAAAATTTTTTGTAAATTTATTTATTCGAACCGACAGGCACCACTATCAGCGTCATCTTGGCAATGACTAACAATTAAAAAAATAAATCATTTCTACCGCTGCTCTCTTTCGCTCAAGTATTGTTGATGCTCTTATAATTATTTTCTATGTCGACTTTAATTTTCTTTCTGTAATTTTTTTTTTCTTAAATGCCGGGATGATGGTGCAATGACACACTTTAAACATACATCAATTATTGAATGTTAATGAGCGTCTGAAAGATTTTTTTTTTCTCTCTTGCTGTTTTAAGTATAAATGAGAGTATTAAGTAATTGCAAAATTATAATTAAAACCCAAGTACATAGAAAGTAATGCAAGCCTTTGATATAAAACAATGAGTAAGAGAAGCACTTAGTTCAATTTATAGATTTTTTCAGATATTTCATACTCAGGCTTTGAGGATTGGGGAAGCCGTAGTCTAATTCCGACCAAATGTCAAGTGTAAACCTTCTTGTACTTTACCTTGATATCGCTAAATATACCGCTGTTTCCGAGCTATATGCCGGGATCAGTACGTTAAAGGTTACAATATAAGCCTGTCCAAAACCCCTTGTTAGAAAAGTGGCAGCCTCACAATCAGACTAAGGATAGTAAGGTTTACAATCGACCATTTGCGAAATCAACATGTTCAAAGAAAGCAATACTCAGGCTTTAGTGCTAGACTATTATCTTACTAGCAACAAGTGCAATATTTAAAATTAAGATTTTTACCGGTTTTATTACAAAATTTATTTTTAAAGTCTATAAAAATTATCATCCTAATAAACTACAGATATATTGACGTTACCTGCTCAATTTTATTAGCAATATTTTCATTTCTAAATAAAAATTTCAAAGTATAGTTCAGACGATTCACCGAATGTTTACATAAAAATAAAATTATTTGATTTTTACAAATAAAACAGCGGAAATTTCAATTCAGTAATGTAATTTAATCTTCACTTTAGCAACCACTTGAGTGAACTAAATTCATCTCACCTTTCTCATTAAATTTTAAGTAATTTTTATTGAATGAAAATGAAGGAGTCACAAACGATTTTGACTAAAGAATCGCTCTCGTACTGAAATAGATTTGTTTCTATATTCACACCGTATTATTTACCGTTCTCAAAAACCCTTTTTTTGTTCATTTCCAAGAAGCAACAGATTTGATTTTTAAAATGAAATTTTAAATTTTTTTTACATATCGTTTAAAATTAATGGTGGACATGAGACACAAAGTTTCAATATATATAGTCGTTCTATGGTTTTGTGTGAATACGTCAGCGTCGGTTAACTAGCCAATTCACAGATTTTAGACCAAATACCTTCGACTAACATTTTAATAAGTATTTAAAAGCAGAGTGAAAATGTGATGCTAATGTTCAATTTAATGCTCAGCAATTTCAAATAAACGACTTAATAAACCATATGGATTCACTATCATATCTTTTTTTAACCTACGCAAAAAAAAATATCTCAAAAATTTCGCGAGATAATCTCACGAGTATGATTTACAAATGAGTTTTTCCTGTGATTTTTTACAGTTTGATGACGAGAAAAGTCTCTTGGCGACTTGATAGATACAAGAAGCTGTGCGATGAATTTTTCTTCGTCAGTTTGGCATGTCCCAATGCGAATTTATATGTGGTTCTTATGAAGTCTTTTACATAAGCCTTGATTTGAAAATACAAAACTGTCGACACTCGCAATTCAATTTTATTAAAAAAGTACTAATTTATTTTATTTTTAAATATTTTATGGATAAAATTAGAATTAATCAAGGTTAATGCACATAGTTTACTCACATGACTCTAAAATAAAATTGATAAAGCCACAGGCAAAAAATTAACAGACGTAGTGGTTTTTCTGGATCATGAAACCAGACTCTTTGGCTGTTAGGACTATGGCTTACAATGGAACGCTATGCACATTAAACACAACAACTATATGTAAATTTACATGAAAGACTAGCGAGAATTCATCATGAAATTCAACACTACAGGTAATTACACAAGAAAAATTACATTCTACATCTGGTTTGTTTAAAATTAATTGTATTTTTATTTTCAAAGAGACGATCATTAATTTTTCAACAATGTTTGTTTTCAATTTTGTCAAATTAACTGTTGAAATCAGTCATCAACATGCCCAAATCTTTCAACTATTCACATACTTAAATAATTTATTTTTTCACCTCATCATTGCAAGAGAAATTGAAGGAGAAAATGAGAGAAAGAAAAGCTGCTAGAAAAATTTGCAACTTAGTAATAAAATAAGCGCATTTTCAAATTTAATAAAATCATTAAATAAACCCATTAATAGTGACTATTATGATGGAGACAGAGCCGTATTCTAGGCGAGGGGAGAGAAGTAGCTTTGGACCGTCAAAATATTTTCCTCTTAAAAAATTTCTAGCAACGCTCCGAGATAAAAAAAATTTCTGAAAATCTACGGTTCTTTAACGTACTTACAACAATTTTACTAATCTCCCGATAAAAATCATTCTAAATTTTTCAAATAATAAACTCATTTTTTCATTATATCTATGTGACGACAAACAAAAAAAATTGCGCAAAACAATTTTGCGCTAAAAATATTTCGAAACCACAAGTGCCGTATCGTCAACAAAAATAAACATGAAATGAGAAGAAAAGAAAAATTTAAAAGTGCACAATTTTTTCTTATGAGGAAAACAAATCATTTTAACTCTCTGCCTCTCTTTAAAGAAAATAATCACATTCAACTACATCACTCACTGATTTTTTTCATGTATTTTGCAATTTTGATAAGTACACACTCGTTGTCTTACTATGCACGTGCTGATTGTATTGTAAACAAACCAAATTTAAAATTAAGAAGAAATGTGAATGAACACTGACTAAAAAATTATTCAGACTGAGGAAATGATCGTCAAATAGGAAATGAAATAAGAAAAAAATACGACAAGTAGTAGATGTTGTAAAACTACAAAGTTTACAGGAAGTGTGAGAGGTGAAATGCTTAACTGCATTTTCATTTTCGTCACCAGTTTCACTTATTAAAATGCACGAACTGTTATTTTAATCGATATTTTCTGAAATGTTCTAAAGCAACTCCTTAACAAATATCAATTCCTTGGAAATTATTCAAATGTTTTTGGTCACTCAGCACAAAAACGAAACTAGTTTTATACAACAAAAGATAATAAAAAATTAATAATACTAGAAAAAAAACTAAAGAATTTGTTGTTGCACATTTTTAATGACTAGAAACAATGCGGATTTTTGTCAACATATTGTTAATGAGGTATAAGCATTTTTGTGTATGTTAAAGTACTTTCACGTGAAATTCACAGATTTTTTTTGTAAAGAACTTAATACTTTTTATATGTTTTTACAGAACTCGAAGTTGTTTGGTTGTGTATGGAATCGAGTCCACTTTTTATAGATTTAGATTTAATTAGTTGGGAAAAGCCGTCTCTTTATTAAATACCAAAAAATTTAAAAACCAAATTTTACTAGGAGTGTTGCCTTAAAATGCCTTTTTTGCCTCTTAATTTCAACACAAATGGTAGCATTCACAATTAATAATTATTCTTTTTTGTACATTATGTATTCATATCATGGTAAATTTCCTATGGAGGAGAATAGATAAAAAGAACACTCACACAAAAAGTTCTCTTCATTTAAATGCAATGAAAAGCGCTTAAATGCAGATTTCCGTTGCCAATTAAATACGAGCAGTGAGAGCTTTTTATTCTCAAAATTTATCGTAACAAAATATTCATTAAATTATTACTTTATGCTATAATCATTCATGTAGTCATTCCCATGAGACTTCAACAACAACGAGTTAATGATTTATATTACAATAAATGCAGTATGCTTTTAAAAAGTGCCTGTATGTCTGCTTCTGAGTCGAAATCATAAACACAACATTCACTAGCTCACCTGTAATTGATTCTTAAGTTCACGTTTCTGAGCCATATGAACTGGCATCGCTTTAATTTCGCGAATTTCCTCCCACGTTTGACTTTCATTGATTAAATTTTCCGACAAATCGGGCAGCGTTGCCACTTGAATCTCCTGATATTGTGAGCCACGTCGAAACGTTCGCGTTGCTGTCAACGTACTGTTTCTACGACGTGTTGTCTTAAACTCCTGATGTGTTTGCCGGCCGCGTCGATTTGTAGCTATAAAAAATATGAAATGGAAAACAAATTATGAACGAATAAAAACATACAGAATATCTATTCCATAATTAAATTGAAATGGAAATATAAACAAGAGTTTTAGCTTGAATTTTGGATTATTAAAGAACTTTTAAGGCTCCGATTTTACCGTGCTCTAGGTATATTAATTTTTAAACAAAATTGCAGGCCTTCAGCCTTGGACGAACTATAAGGTAGAGCCCAAAACTGAAGGTCCGCCCATCTAAAATGTAGGAAATGTAAGCTTACGATTCTTGGTAGAACCTTTTCAAGAGTTTTATAAATTAATGTAAAATTATTTTAATACAAAATTTAATATCAAACACTTTAAATGTCTGTTTTATTACTGATCGAATTTTCCTAAAACAAAATCCTAAAATGTAAATATTGTCTTGATAAAAAATTTTCATTCTTCTAATATCAGACAAAAGCAATCACTCTTTGCTGCCAAACAAAACCCAGAAATCATTCGCAATTTTCAGCATTCTATATATTTTTATAACTTTTACTTCATTATCACAAATTGAATAGCAAACAAAAAACCCCGAAATTTGTTTATGAACAAATAAAGCCAAACCCATTGCTATCGTTGTAAATTTTTTCGGATTAATGGACATCGATTTATAATTAGAATTATTAATAATCAGAATGCATCAAAAACGCGTGATATTTATTGCCCGCAATGGAGCTATACACACCCATAATATTTAAATGAAACGAATAATATCCCAGCGACACAAATGAAGAAGGCTCCGCCATGGAGCTTTAAAGATATCGGTAATCCTCTTTTATTAGCACTAAATGGGTGCTACTTTTTTGACGTCTTTTTGGAATTGAAACCTTTTTAATTTGTGTCGCTCGGTATTGAGGAACTAGAAAACTCACCAACACGCTGTTTTGATGGCAGTAAAGTTGCAAGTTTTGATGGATCACGTTGAATATTATCAATATCTCCAGGATAACTTTCTTGATAAAATTCTGATCCAGCTTCTTCCCAGCCTTGTGCCTTACTCCCTCGTGATGCTTTCTTTTCCTTTCCACCAGACATATTTTTCGTCCCTTTATTTTCACTTTTTTATGTGTCTTTATGTTCGCTAACTAACTATATGTATAATATCGATGAAATAACTATGTTTTTTCGTTTCTTTTACTTTATTCTGTGAAGAACGTTTGCCTTATTTTTTTAATTTTTCAAGCAGGTTAAACTTATTGCTAGTGACTCGTACATAAACAAAATTAAATTTCACTCCTTCACATGTACTTTTTATTTTTTATGTATTTTTTAATATATTTTTTGTGAACTTTTTCCTCTTCCTTCTTCACTTCCCTCTTTCTATATTTGCAATATGCATTATTCCAAATAATATTAACAATGACGACACTTTGAGTATGCTATGGCTTCGATGAAAAACGAGCTGGAATGGAAAAACAATGAAAGACATTCATTTATGAGTTAAAACATATAAACATGATGGAAATGGAAAATAGTGGAAGAGAAAATAAATTGCAACTTTGAAAATGTTTCAGTCTCTTTATATTATTTTTTTAATGAACGTCATCTATGACATTTTCATGTGCTTTTGGAAAAGAACGAACGTTTGAAAAAGCCTTTATTTTATCTAGATCAGTGGTAGAAAACATGTGTACCATCAGATGTGCTCAGTTTCAATAAAATGCACTGTATTTTTTAATTTAATCCAAATGTAAGAATCGTCAAATTTTTCAAGAATAACTACGTAAAAAGCACGCAATGCGCTCCAATAATTCACAAAAGAATGATTGTTTACGTGTTGAAAGTTACAAAATTATTTGTTTGCATGTGTCATTTTATTTGTTCTTATTGTTTCATACTGGAGACTGAATTAAAAGAATGCACTATGTGCATGTAAATGATTTTAAAGTTTTAATGATGAGAAATATTTTCTTTCAAAAATAGTCGATTTAAAGTATGCCTGTGTGCCGTTGAAATTTTTTGGAATGTTTTTTTTCCATTAAAGTGTGCCGTGGCGAAAAAAATAATCTGATCAACACTAGATTAGAGGAAGCAAATTAATTGTTTTTGTATGTAAACAGAAATATCAGATTACAAATGAATGAATAGTAACAATCAAATATCAAGCGTCATTGGAATCGCAAAAATATCCTTAATTCTTTGAAATTCTCAAAAACAATGATTACAATGTTTTCTTCAATATACAGCCGACGGTTTTGTTTCAAAAAATGCTATATCAGGTGAAAAGATGATGAAAAATAATTAATTAGACTGACGAGGCTTTAACAAACAATTTCAATAATTTATTTTGCGATTTCTATCTAGATACGCTAAAATCTAATTTCAAGATCGAAGTGTCAACTAACACAAATTCATTAATTTACAGCAAAATCGTTCATGACGAAAAACATCAAACTACTGAAGGTCGTAGATTATGACGTAAGATTAACGATTCAATAGACATATCATCACATATAATGTTTCCTAAATAGAAAATTTTATAGTGCTAAATAAAATAGCATAGATCAAGCGATGGACAACAATTACTGATAATACTAATAATATATTGCTGCTTGTGATATATGATTGGAGATAGAACGAAGAATATGCTAGGTTAATTTTATCAGTATCAGTATTTTAAAATTGTCCAAATTTAAAATATAATTAAATTGATGCTAGCACAAAACAAAAATGTAAATGCGATAGAAAGTGCTATAAAGAAGATTAGATTAAAAACAATCACATGATGTCTCATGAGTTTGTATTACCTTTTATTCAATATTCTCATTCCATATATCCGACCTACGCATATTCGCAAGCATGAAACTCTCAAGTCTCAACAAGTCAGAACATATTTTATTTCCATTCCATTTTACACTTTGAAATATTTTTAAACAAAACATTTTGCTATAGTTTGCTTTCCTTGAAATTGGATTAGAAGTTGAAAGATAATTTAACTTTGTTTGTTCATTTATCAGTTTCATGACGCAATAAATGTGTCTTCTTCTTTTCAACGTGTAGATTTGAAAAATGAAAATAAAAAAAGTGATATGAAATTTGAGAATCGAAACAGGGGTTAAAGATGAATAGTGACAGATTGATTGAGACAAGTATGTGTCTAACTAAAATGATTTGTGAATCGCATTAATCTGTAATAAGGTTGCCCACCACTGGGTTTTACCTTTTCATTAATATCTGATTCCATTAAGATTGTCTAAGCTTGAAAACTTAAAAACATAAGGTTGCATTTTCATTTATCCATCAACGTATCGAGAAATGAAAATTATGACTTTTTTTATCTCGTCTGACAGCTTTTATCGTAATCGAATGCGACAGCACTTCATGCATACATTTTAAACTTTTTTCCATCCTTTGCTATCATTGAACAATAAAAATGCTACCTATTTTATATGATATTTAGCACGAGCCAAATATGTAAGTACCAGTAGGTACTTGAAATGAAAAAAATTATCAATTGAGTGTCTCAAAAATTATAAACAATACTTTTATCTATTTTCGCTCAACTGATAAAATCCATGTTTATTTTTATTGGCTGTTAATTGTACTAAGTATAAAGACGCTATAAAATTAGATTTTTTCTGTGAATCTTCCTCTTCTTCAGCCATGGTTGAGCACAATGAAATATAAATTGATGTAAATCAGATGTGATGTGAATAAGAGGATATAGAGTTAAAAATATACAATAATAGAATTCTTTTTATGTCTTTTAATTGAAGGGAAGCACTACAAATGTCACTTAGGTCATATTGTTTTATCACTAACAATTTAATTTATTTACGTACGAAAAATGAATATATTTATTTTTTATTTTTCAAGTATGTGATGATTGTAAGTCACCTATTGTGTTATTGTGTGGGATCTGCTATATTCCTGGCGATAAAAATGAAGAAAGTTTCGCTAAGAAGATGCTCGGTGTCGCTCGAGTATGTTTAGTCTTGGAACTTAACATTTTAATTATCTATTAGATTTCTATAAACGAAATCATGTAAACAACTTATTTTTGAATTTTTATGGTAAAAGTATTGAAATTGTATTGTGATTTTTATGTTCACACCATATACAAGTATTGAATAATTTCAGATTGAAAAATCAAGTTTTTGAATTTTTTTTGGGAAAACAAAGCAATACGGTAAATCACCAAAACAGACAATGATCATTCTCACTCAAGTTAGCGTGCTCATAAATATACTTCAACAAGCACCTTGCCTGTTCATTTTATGCTCTATGTCTATGTAAAATTTTTGCTTGACATTTAAAATCATAATCCAAATATTAATTTGAACACGTTTAAGGCGAGTTAAGAAATTGTCGAGAAAATTCTAAAATGTGCTATTTGATAACCCAACAAACAATTTAGTACCCAAGAAATCAAAACAATAGTAGTGCTGATTAGACTTTGAACATGATATAGACTAAATACATATTTACATACATGGCAGAAACAACCGTTCGGTTAAAATTAATAGCAGACATTAGTATATAACCTTTTAACCCTCATTCTTTTGCGAAAAACGACCTCAAGAAAATAAAAATTATGTAAATTTCAATAAACAGAGCGTCTAGAATAATTTTTAATTGAATTACAAGAGACACTGCAAATGGATAATTGATGATGAAGGGTATTGATCAGCAAAAAAAAGTCTATTGAATAACAAATTGAATGCAATTGTCATCAATTAACAACTCTTCAATTTGTAAAGGCTATTTATGTCATTTACATTCACTATCACTAATCTTAATTCCTATTTTCATTACGTAAAAAACTGCATCTCATCAATTTGCACTTTATCGTCTCATTTCACATTCATTTAGTTATCTGTTGTTCAATTTACATTGTGATAATGTGTAATTTTCATTTAATATTCACACACATCTCTCGCAGTTTTATGTCTGTCACTTGCATTTATTCTATATTTTTCTGTGTATCTACATATAACAAAGATGAACAATCTACGTTCCGCGGCATAATATTTTCCTACCAATAATGTTTGGAAATGTCATAAACTCTATACTATGTACGGTTTTGGTCGGGGTTTACCACTTAAGTAAGCCACAAAAAATGAAAGGTTGCCCACCACTGATCTTTAACAAGATAATATTCTTTTCCCTGATTGTCTGTCTTGAGTCTAATCTGGCGAATAAAATTCATGAATTAAAAACAAATCGGAATACAGGTCCGAATGTTAAAATTTCAAAACAGCATTTTTATCTAAGCATTCAATAAAAAGGATTATCTCCAAAATATTAGGTTAGTCAGATCACTTGAACAATAACAATAATAATATAAAATATCGCGCGCACGAGCAATTCATCATAAAATCAAAGTTTTTGTTCCTTTTTAGTTTCTTTGTCATTTCATTCAGCGCTTCTTAGCCCCAAAAATAAGAAAGGAAACCGTGTTAAATAAGAAGAAGGAACAACGTCGAGAACATAAGAAAATGATAGAAAATATGCAAATTATTTTTAGTTTGCTTACGATGTCACAAATAGGAAGCTTACATCATGATTCTAGACCAACATGTATATGTGAGATTATTATTAAAAAAATTGGCGTAGGTCCATTCTATAATTTACTCAGACAAATAAGTAAATATTTTGGTTGCCGACAAATTATTATACAAAGAACTTTGTATGGATTCTCGCAGCGAATTATGATCAAATGTCAATGAATGTGTGATAAATTGAATAGTCACAACTTAATGAGAGATGGCTATGGCGTATTTTTTAGCAGACAATTTTTAAATTGCTACAAGCGTGTGTGTAAATTTTTTTAAGGCTATTTGCAAATTACGTCACTTTAAGTGATATGTTACTTTTGTTACAAAATCTGTTTAGAGAAATAATTATCTTGATAGCCAAATTGTCATCTTTGTTACTAAATAAGTAGCATTTATAAAATTCATTAATGTTCAAAATCAATCTAAACGATGATAATACGATGAAGATATCAGTGGCACAAATGGTAGAGCGTTGACCTTCCCATACAGACAAAATTGATCGTGTTTAACAATGCTTAATTATATTGGTTGAGTTTACGTTTGAACACCCTCATTCAGCCGGGTCTCATTGTCTGCTAAGGCTTAATGTCAAATAAACTGGGTTGAATCCCAGGTCATGCCTTATTTCCGAATATTTTAATTACGAAATTTGGCTTGTGTGTCGAGTGCAGCCTCTAATACACGAGGATGATTTTCCATGCAAATTTTTTCGCACGCCAATTATAACTAGGTATTAGGTCATCATTTAGAGGGGGAGGGGGAATTCAATAGTTTGTGTCACTTTCGTTTCTGTACGATTCTTTCAAAAAACCTTGAAAATGTAATTAAAGTCAAAATAATTATTAGTTCTAATATATTTTTGTCGGCAGAACACAGGTTCCCCACCATTGTAATTAATTGTCGCGAAAAAGACACTGCATTTATTCAATATTGACATGACTACACAAATTCGTGAAATTTACTTTTATCTTTGTCCATGACCTATTCTAGTACAATATCCATACATATTTTGGCACCAACAACATATTTGGCATTAAGTCACTAATTTTACAAAAAAAAAAAATATGGAGAACATTATTGATTGTTCGGAACTTGAAACAAAGTAAAAGCTGACATTGTAATATTAAGACCATTTTTCCGGTTTTTAAAGATGCATTGCCTAATTTGTTTGGTGAATTCAAATCATGTCACAACTTAAATTTTGTTTTTCACTTGGAAATAGAGCGGAAAGTTTGTGTAATGAATTTCATTCAAAATTTGCTCATATCCAGAATTAGTCATTTGAATATTTGTAAAAAATATCCAAAAATAAGTCGCACATCTGTATTAAAATGGACACAAACGGATTTCCACAGCAATCAATTGACAACTAATTATTATTTTGATTAGAGTTGTAATGTTCGTGTTTATCACATTCCCACATGAATTCATTAGTCACCACGAACTGTCGCCACCAACTTTATTTCGACATACAGAAAACGTGAGCATATCACTATTTCAATACATATTTCATTCAATATTCATAAATACTCAATCAGCAAGTCAACATATGATTTTTTCTTTTTTCTTACGTTTGCAAACATGAATGAAAATGTTCACCTTGTGTACATGTACACAGTGCAGTAAGGGAGGAACCACAAAGAGAAAGGAAGAAAAAAATCGAAACTTTTTCACTATGCAAGTAGTTTTTCATGAGATTAATTCCTTGACTGTGTTTTTAGATTGTTTCAATCATTTATGATAGTAGAACTGAAGGCTACACTTGACATATTTCAGATTATTTTCAAATTGAGATAAAAAGGCACTTAAAAGCATAGATTTAAGCGCAACATATTCATTCTAATTTTATCTATCACATGAACCTTACCCAACTCATCCTTGAATTTTCATTAGTCCGAAAAAGTGGATTTTTTTCTTGAGAGACATCTACATTTTGTGACTTTATTAACACATAATAATTACAACACAATTCACAAATGAAGACTTCAAATTGAATTTAATATCCACTAATTCAAGTGTGAATCATTTTTTCCATTCTTTTATTTTTTTATTTTTTTCGTACCGAAAATTTTGCATTAAGATGAAAAAAGTTGAACTTTTTTTTTAAATATCAAAAAAGTGTATGAAAATAAAATTTCAAGCACTAACTTTCATATTGAATCTGATTGAATGGAAATTATTGGATGAATTTCACTAAATTTATTATTAAATTCTACGCGAAAACTTAATTATTTATTGTTTTAAAATAAATCCGTTCAAAAGCAGAAAATTGATTCTATCAGTCGATTCGGACTGAGTATCACAATTCAGAAAAAAATCGAGCATTCTGTATCTTTCGAAATTTTGTTTGTGTTGAAAACCGTTACGGATTATTATTTTTTTGTGCCTTTGTGAATTTTGCTGAGTAGCTGGGTTTTGTTTTTGAACGTGTATGCATGGTGTATGCTTACTTGTAAATTATATGAATTTATGTACTAACTGTATTTAGTGGTTAGAACAGCGAAAGGCACCCGAATTTAACTTAGGGTGGTCTGTACTTTTGTCTATCTTGTTAAGACTCAAGATAGTTCAAAAGAGTCCCCAATAGTGCCAAACTTAAAAGTGTCTTGATTTTTTAAGAAAATCTTCCGGTTATCCTAGACTTCCTCTGGAATTAAATCCGAGTCGTAAAAATCAATTGGCCGGCACTCAAACCACTAGGCCGCTGCTGGTTTATCGATGTTTACTCCCAAACGTATAGATTTGTAACAAAATCATAAACTTGAAACCAAGTTTTGTATTCCGTAAATGGCACGGAATCATGCTCTCAAGAGTTTAATTATACTAGATGAGGACTTTCGATGTCGACAAATGCTCAATAATTTTTATTATGAATCATAAGTTTATTTAAAAAAAGAATATCCACAAATACGTTTAATCATCACCTGTTTCCCATCAATGAATAATACTGCTTAAGAGAAGCGTATCAATTAAACAAGTATGGTTTGAATCAGTGTCAAAATTCGACTAAAAGTCAGTCCCTACAAATTACATAGATTGCTTTCAATTATTAATGAAAAGAACCTTGAAGATTTTTAAAGATTTAATTGATACTAAAGCAAGATAAATGATTCATTAGTAAATTTCATGTACTGTCACGAAAATAATGAAAACGTTGATTCAGATGGAATATATTTACTACTATTTTGCGTGGGTATCTTTTTAAACGAATTATTCAGAATGAGAGCACTTAAGCATATTGGTTATGATACAATAACTGTAAATTCATTCTAGTTCTCTAATATTTATTTTAAAAAAATTTTATGTACATTTAGGATATACCAAAAAATTTATTCAATTCAACATATTGATAATTTGTCAATAACTCAAAAGATAAAAATAAATTTAATTCCAATTTGTTGACAAACAAGAGAAATTCCCTAAAGAATTTTGTTTGCCTGCATATTATTTTTCTGATTCATAGTGATTGAATGTTGTCGCAATCGCTCATCATTAAATGCGATTTTATTTGCTTTCTTTTCAATCCTTCGCTCATTTCTATACTCTTTTAATAGCTTTTTACGTTCCCGCTTCTCCTCAGGGGTTTCATCTTTCGGTCGAAGAGATAGAACACTTAATGTTGTGAGAACACTTTCAGCACATAGTGATTTTGGACCAGCATTACCACATGTCGATTCTGTTAGTTCGCTATTAAGCTTTGCGAGTGTTTTCTTTGTCAATTTTCCAGATTCTTCGCCGCTTAAGATATTTTTTGGAACTCCTGTTTTTGGATTGATTTGAATCTTTTTCTTTGATGGGACTTCTATAAGTTTCGGATGATTATAAATATTTGAGAATGTTGAAAGAACGCTCTCGCAATCCCATTTCTTCTTATTTTCATCATCTGAGACTTCTAATATCACCATTTCTTCTGGTTTCTCTTCCTCTTCTTGTTGAACTTTCACCATACGACAAATATCCCATGATTTTTCATACTGAACTGGAAGTTGTTTCTTTTTGAAATCGGCACTTAATTGATTTAACATATGATCATCAATATCGACATGACCTTCGATTTCCTCGCAATCTAAAGCACCAACTTCTTGATCATCATAATCCTCAAAGAATTTTTCAAATTTATCATCGAGCAACGTGAGCTGTTCATTTCTCCTAATTACACTACTTGACATTGAATATTCTGTGAATCTTGATTTTGTTTCTTCGTTATCGAAACTTGGGAATTTTGCAGATTTTGGAAGTGGACCTATCTTATCATCATCTTCTTCTGAGTATGCAGCACCGTCTGAATCAATATCTGCGTCCTCATCATCTTCGTCTATCCATTCTTCATCTTCTTCGTCGAAATCATCATCTCCAGTTCCACCCATTGCTAATTCCATAAAATCATCCTCCAATTCATTATGTGGATCTTCAAAGTCAAAATCATCATCCATCGCTGCAACAACGTCTGGATCCCAATCAAGTCTAGGACCTATTAAAGGGAAACATTATTGGACGTTATAAAGTATTCATACTAATAAAAGATTCATATAGGAATCACTATGGATTAATATAAAGCAGCGTAGTAATATATCATATAAACTCACCTGATCTTGGAGCTGCTTTATTCAACATTCCTTCCTTTTCTTCAAATTCTGAAGCAAAAACTGAGCTAGGAAGTTGAATTTTCGGTTTGTTCTTGTCATTCCTTTGAGGAACTTCCTCCCAATGAACATCATTTTGTCCCGGTTCTTTTAAATGCTGTAAATAATCATAATCGTCATCATAGAAGATTCCAAATTTTTGTTGTTCCTTTTTTCGCTTTTCTGGAGGTAATGATATATCTGAAGACTTGGAACTTGATGGTTCTTGACTTCTCTTATTTATTGGAACTAAGACATGTTGAGGTGCTGTCTCATCTGCTATCAATGGATCTTGTTGCGATCGATTAACTAGACGAAAAGTAACGGCCTTCTTTTTGTCGATAAATGGACGCTTCTTTCTTACCTAAAAAGAGATTTAACCACTCAGAATAGCATAATTTTGACAAAAATTGTTGATTTACCATTTTGTAGAGTTTAACTAGCGTTAACTAACAATGAATAGATTTTTTAAGAAAATTAATTGAAATTTTCTTTGAAAACAATGTGATTTCTTAAATAAAGCGGTGCTTTAAAATTAAAAGCAGAACGTTTATTTGATTAAGGCTGTGCGTCAGCTTAGCTAACCATAACACAATTTCTTGTAAATTTGCAATTTATTAATATAATTAAATAATGGATTTGGATTCACAATTAAGACAGTTTAAGGACTTTCTTCAGCTATACAATGTCATTACGGAAAGATGCTTCAATTCATGTGTTGATGGATTCTTTACACGAGAAGTTGAGAGTCAAGAGGTAAGAAAAGGAATATTTCAGAAAATTATTTCCATTACTGGATCTTTTAATTTTAGGATTTTTGTGTGAGGAACTGTGTCGACAAATATGCGAACGCAAATCAACTAGTAATGAAAACATATGTTGAAGTCCAAGGGAAAATAAATGAAAAGAGAATGGAAGAATTCACTAAACAACAAGAGCTGCTTCAAAACCAAGTGCAGGAACAACAAATAGAATCAAATAGCCAAATTACACAAACAGAAGAGAAACCAGCAACTTAAATTATTATCTTATACTAAACTAGTTTAAGTTAGTTCTTTATGCATTCTGTAATAAAATGTTGAAAAAAAATTTGACCTGAAAAATAGAAAAATCCACAAGAAATGCACAACTTTATTTTTGCAATACCAAAAACCTTAAAACCTTTTGATTTTTGATGGAATTTCGGTTGAAACTTTATTAAGGTCTTGAATATTGTAAAATACAAAACCAAAAATCCTTAGCATACATTCTATAGCTTAATATGGTTTTTTTCTGAATGAACATCCTGAAATGAAAAAAAAAGAAAAGAGAATTAGTATTTTCTGTGGCATATCATAAAGGGGTCGAAGTAAATCAAGAAAATGTCAAAATTAGGTGTTGTCAAGTTTCGAATGTTGTGAAATTTTGTGGATTACGTAAATTATTAAACTTTGACTGGATTAATAATTTTCTCAGAATCAACAAAAAATCAAGATTATTCAGACTAAACTAAACGTTAGCAAAAATTCAATAAAAATATGTCAATTTCTGCCCCAAAAATTTTATAATTTATCACATAAGTTGCTATCAAATTAAAAAGCCACAAGTCCATTCTAGATGAAGTAGTTTCGAAAAATTAAATGCACGAAAATACCCAACTTGATTTCCAGTCAATTCCAAAAACATTCACTAAAATACTATGAACACCAGTTGATGTGCACTAAAAAAAGAACTTACCTTCTGTCAATTTTGCTCTACCGCCTGTTGGTTGACACAAGATTGTTGAACATCCAGTGCAGACAACGACTCCTTGAGCGTGACTGAAAACTGTTGTGATTTTATAGCATCCTGGACACTTGACATCCATGAAGTAGCTATTTGGGTGTTGTACTAAACGCTTAAGCTTATGCTTGCGCTTCTCTTCAGCTGGAAGAGGGTGGAGTAAATCTTTAGCTAACTAAAATGAGAAAGAATAAGGAAATTTATTAATTTCATAATAACATGAAAGTTAATGGATTAAAGATAAAGTGAATTTCACAACAAAATGAAAATTTGTGGTTATGTTTTTGTGTATACGAAAAATTCCAAGACTTATGTGGTGCATTTAATTTAATTAACTTAAATTCCATGAATATTTATCAATAGATGTATGTTTATGCATCATTGATATTTTGTGATGCTATAAAGATAGACATAATAGATTGTTCGTCCATTAAAAGCAAAATATGCAACTTTACAAAGAACTTTTTGCAATGTTTCCTTAATTATACAATTTTTAGCCCGTAACTCCAGAAAATCACGAATTATCCATATTACAGCGATTGAGGAATATCCATGGAACCTTTTTCACACAAAATTAATAAGTTTTGGAACTGTTAAGACACTAAAAAATTAAAAATATTCACCGGCATGATTTTCTTTTAAAATTACTCGCGAGAAAAAGGAAGATGAACGTTTTTTTCGGCTATACGTCAATTTTTTGCGGCTGAGCGTTTTGAAGCGTTTCTTGAAAACGTTTACGTCGGCTGAAACGCAATGTTTCGTTCTTTTTCGATTCCCCTTTGTGCAAGTAACACGAGGCTCTTAATTTTTTATCAAAAAAATTAATTAAATCAACTCAAAATGTCTGATACTGAAGTGTAAGTAACTAATAACAACACAATACATCAGGATAATATGAAATTCTAATGAAAATTTTGTTATTTACAGTGAAGTCGCCCAACCATCAGTTTCCTTAGATGGAGCTATGGATTTGAACACCGCTCTCCAAGAAGTCTTGAAGCAATCACTCATTTGTGATGGACTCGTTCATGGAATCCACCAATCATGCAAAGTTTTGGACAAGTGAGTACCAAGAAAGTGTGAAAATCTGATTTTGAAAAAGGATCGGAAGAGACCTTCGGTCTTTACACGGCCACAACTTTGATTGGATCTTTTAAAACTAAGTTTTATAAGCTTCATATCCATTTGTGGCATTGTAAATTGATTGAATAGAAGTCAATGACACTGTTTCCTTTTTGATAGGCGTCAAGCTGTCCTCTGCATCCTCTCCGAGAGCTGCGACGAGCCACAATACAAGCAATTAATCACAGCCTTGTGCAATGAACATCAAATTCCATTGCTCCGTGTTGATAGCAGCAAAAAATTGGGAGAATGGTCAGGTCTCTGCAAGATTGACAAAGAAGGCAAACCAAGAAAGATTTGCGGATGCTCATGTGTAGTTATTAAGAACTACGGACAAGAAACCCCAGCTTTGGATATTGTCAAACAACACTTGCGTTCATCAGCTTAAACTAACTGTTGTGTATTCACTATTATTGAAATAATAATGAAATAAAAGATTTTTCTGTTTAACATCCAGAAGTTTTTTGGTTATGTTTTTTGCTGTGTTCAAATTTGTGTTTATTTCAGGTGATTGAATCGATATTCAAATTATTTTAATCTATTAACTAACTTTCTGTAATTCTGTTAATCAACTTAATTTTTGACTAAAATCCTTATAGCTATCTTTAACATAATTATAGTAAAAGTTCTTAAAAAAAAATAACGGTCACAAAATATTTGAATATATTTTTTTTCTGAGGTGCCGCTTTATTCCAAAATTATAAACAAAAAAAATATTGAGATTTTCTTCACTCTAAAAGTTTTCTCGTTTTAATTAAAAAATTAAAGAATAACGGCATTTTTAATCATGTTCAATGTGATAAAAGACTATTAGGATGTTCAGCAACAATTCATATCAATCAATGAAAGGAAATAACTTCAGGAATCGATGTTTTCGTTCAATTTTATTTATTTTTCTCGGTTTTTTATTTTTCTATTTTCTTATTCATCACTTTTTATCAGACGTAAGTTTACTGGATCTTGTTAATATACATTACTAATGGAAATATCTTTACAGGCTGATTCAAGTATTCAAAATGTAGATACAATTCGTAAATATCGACTAGATAATATAGAAAATTATGAAGACTTTAATTCAATGAAAGCAACTGATTTAAAACAGCGAATAGCTGAAATGCTTAAAATCAAGACAACTGTATCAACAGAATTAAGAGAATTGGAAGCAAAACGTCAAAAATTACAATCAGACATTTCAAACTACAACTCAAAAATAGACGAATTAAAGCAAGAGTTATCAAGGCAACAGACAGAACTGAATAGACTAAAAATTTCAGTTGAGCAAGCTCAAGTCGCGCAACGAGAAGCAGTGCTACGAAATACACCGGAATTGGCACTTCCAAGTGCTCTATTTCCAAATGTTTTACCAAAAACATTTAAACCGCCCTCAGTCAATGAATATTTAAAATGCAAAATGTCAAGTTGCTTTGATCACAGTAGATGTTCAATAACATCCAGTTTCCCTATATATCTCTACGATCCGGACATTACATCAGTTACAAATCAAGGATATGAAATTGATGGATTTTTAAAAACGACAATTAAGCAAACTTTCGGATATAATGCTCATCTTACAAGAGATCCGAAAATAGCATGTATATTCCTTGTCCTCGTTGGTGAGGCACTTTCTGAACAAGAAACACTACACAATAACCGCTACGCAAATACAATCGATATTAAGGCAACAACGTCATCAAATGAAATACTTAATGTGACAGCACTTCAACGACTCAAATATTGGGGCGGTGACGGACGAAATCACGTCCTTTTAAATTTAGCTCGTCGTGATTTAAGTACTGGATCGAGAAATATATTTGCTAATGCAAATACGGGAAGAGCTATGTTAGTGCAATCAACATTCAATGATTTTCAATATAGACATGGTTTTGACTTAATTGTCCCAGTAATTTTGGGTTCACCAGGCGGTGATGTGTGGATGGAATGTGCACCAATGTTGCCTGCACGAAGAAAATACATTTTAAGCTTTCAAGGTGAAATGACAGCGGTTAATAAATCGTCAACGGAAACATCAGATGAGACTCAACTTGATGAGTTTATAATTGAGCATTTAAAGGAAATTTCCAATGGAGTACATTCCGATACATTTTATTTACAATTTGAGTGTAACCCAGCAACAGAACAGACAAATACAGCAGCTATTGATTGGTATTTGTGTGGAACTGATAATTCTAGACGTACTATTTTAAGAGAGTCCACTTTTGCATTAATTTTGGTGCCCGATCGAAGTATCATTAGTTCGACTCTTCTTCAAGCTCGAATATATGAATCTTTAAGAGCTGGTTGTATTCCAGTAATTCTTGGTGGTGATCAAGTTGTGCTTCCATTTTCGGAAGTGATTGAGTGGCAACGAGCTGTAATTTTCTTACCAAAAGCTCGTGTAACGGAATTACATTTCTTCCTTCGTTCAGTACCTGATAATGATTTATTATTGATGAGGCGACAAGGACGTTTAATATGGGAAAGATATTTAAGCTCTGTTCAGGCAGTCATTGACACAATTGTTGCTAATATTAGAGATCGTCTAGGAATTCCACCAAAACCAATTTCGCAAGTCAAAGCAGTTAGTGTATTTAATTCATCATTTGTTCCACTTAAATCCGATCCACCAGTAATGGATATTGAACCTGAAGAATCTTTAGGTCCAATTGAACCTCCTTATCCATCACCACAATTCCGTAGAAATTATACAGTTTTTTTGACACAACGACGAGAAGCATGGAACGATTGGGGCGATCCTTTTTATTTATATCCACATTTACCATTCGATCCTGTTTTACCAAGTGATGCGAAATTTGTTGGTTCTAATTTAGGATTTCGGCCTATTGGAAAAGGAGTAGGAGGAACGGGAAAGGAATTTGGCGAATCTTTGGGTGGAAATCATCCTAGAGAACAGTTCACAATAGTTATTTTAACTTATGAACGTGAACAAGTTCTAATGGATTCTCTTAGTCGTCTTTATGGACTTCCTTATCTCCACAAAGTCATTGTTGTTTGGAACTCACCTAAACCTCCATTAGAAGACTTAAGATGGCCTGAAATTGGCGTTCAAGTTGAAGTCGTTAAAGCAGCTAGAAATTCTTTAAACAATCGATTCCTTCCATACGATTCAATCGAAACGGAAGCAATTTTGTCAGTGGACGATGATGCACACTTGCGTCATGATGAAATTCTTTTTGGCTTTCGAGTATGGCGTGAGCATCGTGATCAAATCGTTGGATTTCCTGGACGTTTCCATGCGTGGGATGTAAATGGCGCTTGGAATTATAATTCAAATTACAGCTGTGAATTATCAATGGTTCTGACAGGAGCGGCATTTTTCCATAAATATTATACTTATCTCTACACATATTGGCTACCACAAGCTATACGAGATAAAGTTGATGAATATATGAATTGTGAGGATATTGCAATGAATTTTCTTGTATCACATATAACGCGACAACCTCCAGTTAAAGTCACATCACGGTGGACATTTAGATGTCCAGTCTGTCCAGTTTCGTTATCTGAGGATGATACTCATTTTCAGGAACGACATAAATGTATAAACTTCTTTTCGAAGGTATGTAAAATAAGTTTACCTCCAGCACACAACTGGAAAAATGCATTAATGTATTATATACGATAATGTAAAATTTTATGTAATTTATTGACAATTTAAAATTAATCCACAGGTATTTGGCTACACTCCACTTTTGAATACACAATATCGAGCAGATTCGATATTATTTAAGACGCGAATTCCTCACGACAAGCAGAAATGCTTCAAGTTCATATAAAGACTTACACAAGATTTTTTTATTTAATTTCTCAACCAAAGTACAGACATTCGACTTAAACTGCTAGGATGCCGTGCCATTATTTTATATTTCTCGTGTCAATCATCAATAACTGTTTTTTTTACAAACGTAAACGAATAATACTTATATGTAAATGTAATTATTTTAAGTTCTAGACATCAAAAATACTGAATAGTGCTATATTATGTATATTGAAAAAGAAATTATTAAATAGTAATAAATATGCGTGATATATGTTATAGCGATAAGGTTTCGTCCATATAAATATTTTTCAGATCATCCGTTAATCACGTTGAAAGTCATGCTCGCTGTTGATATTTCAAATAATAGAGAATAATTTCGTTTGTGAGAAATTCTAGTCCAAATAATCCATTCCGAAATTGACGAGCTGGAACGATAGAATAAATTTAAAATACATTTTTGCGCAATCTCATCATTTAATTCGGTGACGTAGATGGAAAAAATTCATAATTGTAAACTCGCTCTCAACGCACACAGTTAAGGTTGGTGATATGAAGGAAGTATAAAGTACCCTTCCATTTTACCCACACAATGTTAAAAGCTGAATAAAAGCTGGAAAATTAAAGAGAGTAAGAGAGCTAAAAAGGCGAGAAAATGAGGTAGCAAATAACCATCGGTTCGCGGACACATAAAGCTCGGATAGAACACAGCAAAAATATCAGTGAAATTTTTTTTCGAAAAAAAAAACATATTTTTAGTTTCGCAGCAACCAAAAGTTAATTAGACAATTTAAATAAAGAGTTCATTGATTCCTTGTTTGTTATAAAGTGTTAAATTGTTTGCAATATTCCTTCCGAGACATTATAAAAATGAAAAAAAGTGGAATATAATATTATTTGATGGATAATTTTCATTGCTAGCAAAAAAAGAGAGAAAAGAAGGAAACTTTTATCTGCAAAAAGGAAGAAAAAAAAATTCAAAAATTTTGTGATGATTATTTGCGACAAATTTGGATAATTCAAGTGATTTGTACATATAATAATAATATTATTCGCTGCAAATATTATGTTTTATGCTCGAAATTAATTAAATCAAACGAAATATGGTGATAGATGATAGAGAAAAAGTTACAAAGAAAAAAAGAAAATGCTGTTAATGTGTGTGAGTGCGTGTAAAAATGAGTATGTGATAGCGGAAAATTAGCAAAAACTAAATTTTTAGCTCACTTTCCTTGCTCAATTTGTGACTTTGATGATGAAAAATTGTGACAAAAACAAATATTAGAATATGCCAAATAGATTTAATTCAATTCAAATTTCATCAACTTTTATGTCAAATGAAAAAAGTTTTTTTTTCTCCCCTTTTTTTTCGTTCTGTTCGAAAAAGAGAAGATATGTACATCTCGAGACACAAATACACAGGCAGATAGATAAAAAGGTCGCCATTTTCATTTTTATACCACAAAAAAAGAAAGGTTTACTGAATGTAAAAAATTGGGAAAGAAATTTTACTATAATGAATAAGGAAATTTGTATGCAGCTTTACTTTACGCAAGCACAACAATAATTATGTTGCATTCCCATATAAGTCTATGAGGAATCATATCGGCATTTTAAATGTGTATTTAAATTTTCAAAATCTGCAATTTTTTTAAGTCTACGAATTGCATTTGGTTCACATATCATAAAATTGCGATGATTTACAATAGGGAAATGAAGACAATTTTGTTTCTTTTTCTGATAATTTTGCCAAAAAAATCTCTTTATGAACTCAATTCATATTTTATACCCATCTTCATACAGCAGAGCGAGAAAACGAGTATATTGCTAAAGATATTGCTAAAGTACAACACCATATATGTTTTATATTATGAGAAAAAAATAAGAAGGAAACATGAACCATTGTCTCGAGAAACATTTAGAGCTTTCAACAAAGAAAATATATATATAAAAAGCTCAATGGCCTCTTTATAAAAATTGTTTTGCAAGATACACAACCATAATTAATGAATGAAATAGTTGGGCAAAGAGATGATAGTCGGTGCCAAAAGATTATTGAAGAATCCCCTTTTTTATTTCAATTGCAATTATTTTGGTGCCAATTTTATTAGATGAGAGGATTATAATTAAGTCATTTTAAATTTTAGTTCATTATTGCTAATTTATTAGAAATGAGATTTACAGGAAGTGATTCCTGAAGAAGAGCCATCTTGAAGATGCTGATAATATTAATTACTTAAAAAGATTTATTGATTTATTTTTCAAATCCAACCAAAATTCAATTTGCATTCGACACCATTCAAAATTTAAGTCGACTTCGAGCTCTGCTTGATAACACAATGTAAGATTTCTTGTCAAACAATTTATGTGGATAGTTTGAACTTTTGATACATGATGAATTTCAAACGATCCTTGTTCTTTGCCAATCTTCTAATTAAAGAAACTTTTGCTAATATCTAAAAGTAAATTTTACTTCCAAAAAAATCATTTATACACTAATTAAATTAAAATTTAGTTAAAATTCTCTTAAAACTTAAACCAAAAATTGATAACATAAAAATTCTGCCCACAACACTTCATTTGCTTGATGCTTTCACAATTTCATTCATAGAAAAGTGGGTGAAATTAAAAAAAATTCAAGTTCTTCTCATCCTCGTCCGCTCTCATCTTCTCTTCCACCAGCCATCACCGTCATCATCATCATCATCATCATTTCTAATCTTTAGTGCATAACTTCAAAGTTTAAAGAATACACATAGCAAAACATGATTTATTTCTGGACATTTTTCTTAGTCTTTCGCCAAGAATGAAGAAAGGAAAAAAAATAAGAAATGAAGGAGAAAAGCCAGCAGTTTCCATAATCACAACTGTGCCTTCAAGTTCTTTCTTTTTCATTCTGTGCTTTTTTCATTCCGAAAAGTGACACATAAAAGTGAGGAAGAAGAATTTTTTTTTTCTTTCTTCTCTTGTGTATTAGTCCAATATGACATGCGCACATGCCGATTTTCAAGAATATTATTTAAAAAAAAACTTTTTTCACACATTCCTGTCCCGACGAGGAGTAGGAAAATCTCTTGATCTTATTTCCTTTATGAAACAAAAAAAAAAACTAGTGATAGAAAAAAGGAGGAGAAGAAACCTTTTTTATGGTTTGTTATCATTATTTGTGAGAATAGGTTATAATTTCTAGAACTAACTGTCTTTTTTGTGTTGTGATAGGAAGACATAATTTTAGATTATAACTCTAAAATAAAATCAAAATTTGATAGATGAAAATATTAATAAGTTCATTGACAAGTAAATTTATAGTTTTCTGTGAAGATTTAAAGTAAAGGTTTTGAACTATCGTGGAAAGTTTTTAAAAATCAAGGGAAAATGGAAACTTTTGCAAAAAAAAAAAATATGGCAATAATTAAAGTAATTCATTAAATACTAATAAATACGGAAAGTATTTGTCAAAATCCTAGATTTCTGACTAAATTAATTTTACGGCTGTGAATAATCAAAAATAATTATTTCAATATTCTTTAGCTAAAAGCTTACATGAAAATGATATAAAATCAATCCCAAATAAACTGCATTTCCACACTTTCAATGCAAAAAATCAGCAACAAATATATAAAAAAATAAATTAATTTGACATAAAATATTTTCAAATATCTGACTTATTGAATTATCTATTTGGCACATGGAGGAAGCAATATTCAAAAAAATTGAAAATAATATAATTTTTGTTATTGTCTCTCGTTTTTGCTACATTAAAATAGTGAATAGAATGAATAAAATGATGAAAGCTTTTGGAGTAAATTTGTGATAAGAAAATTTTATGTGTTTTACTGATTTTTTTCGACACATACTAAGTCCCATATGTACATAAATAATGGATAGTAATAGTAACTAAACAAAAGAAGTGAAAATGTAAAATAATAAAAGTTCTATATCCAAAAATAAATAAATAAAAATAGAATAAATATAAAGAATGTTGCTTAAACATAAATTATCGACAACATTCACAGAATGCAACCGATATCATCATAAAGGAGATAAAAGTGGAGCACAAAAGGAGGAGAAGAAATGCAAAATAGTTTTAAAATGAGATCTCAAATGTGTACATATAAAAATATTATAATATGGAACAATGATTTATGATGCAGGCAGTTGCAAGCAATTAGTACATAGAGACAAGACACAAACTTTTGTGTAACGACACATTATAAAAAAATAATTTAAGGAGAAGAAAAAACGGAAAAAAATTAAAGGAAGATAAAAAGTTATTTTAATATTTTAATTGAATTTCATCGTTGCCGTTGTCACATTTTGCAGTCATTGTTGTTGTTTGAATCTGTCCTCGTGCAAAGAGAGAGAGAAAAAAGTATTCCAAAGTTGAATACACAAGAATAATAAGAAGAAAGTGACGTTAAGTGACAAAAACTGTCGACTTTTATGTTATGATTTCTCCTTAGTTTCGTCATTATGTCCTTGGTTACGTTCTATTTACCTTTCGTTCAATCCACTTTACCGCCACCAGTTTGGTTTTAATGAACACTCGCAATAAATTGGCCAGCAACTGTTGTTTTATTTCCAACCACGTTACATGCATTTTGTGTTATTTTGATTTTCGATTCCTTTAATATTATAACCAACAAGAAAAAAATAAGAATAAATTAGAATAAATAATAACAATAATAATATAGTAACAAGCTAACAACAACAATAATTAAGGACAAAAGAAAAAAAAAAACACTTTTGTGAACCCAAAGGAATTAAAAATAAAATAAACAGAAAGAACGACGACAAAAATTTTGTGAAAATTGTGGTCCCCCCAAATCATGGCTGATATGCCTGATTTATCACATTTAACACCTGAAGAACGTGCGATCATCGAAAATGTTATTAGTAGACAAAAACAAGAAGAAGAAACCGAGCGAGAATTAATGAAGTAAGTATTGATGAAAACTTATGTATGTTTATTCAACTATGTATGTTTATTTCTACTTTTTTTTACGTTTCTGTTGTTTGTTGTTACTCTACCTCAATTATTGTACTTCCTTCCTGTGTTGCTCTCCATCTATAAATTTTTTAAAACTTAAAAGCACCTATTCCATGTAAAATTGCGCAATTGTTTTTGATGGATGTTAGGTTTTTTTTTATTTTTTGTCTCACTATATTGGGGCTTCTCAAACTATGCTAGACGACACGTTACTCAAATGGTGGGCAACTTGTGTGTCACCAATCGAATGCCGTGTAAGGTTTCGGTCGAGGCTTATTACCAAGGTTGCGCACCACTGCATTATTCTCTCGGAACGATCTCAGATTTGTCGTAGAAAGTTTGGCTGCGCACTAGATTCCAAATTCTTCTTTGAATAATATTTAGGAGGGATTTTGGTAGGGTTCGACAATTGTATTCAATACTTGCAATCAGTATGTATGTTCATGCATTCAAATGTCGAACCCTAGAGTTAAGTGTACCATGAATTTAAGAAAAAAAATTTGGTGTTGCTTGCTGTAAAGTTTGAAAGCCGCTGCATTAGTTTTTTATAAAACTTAAGTCTTTATAAATATTAGGTCCGAATTTTTTTAAGGATAACAGAATGAGATTCTTGATGTATTTAATTTCAATTTCATTAAAACCACAAAAAACCTTGTTTAGGCATTTAACATCAAGAAAAGTAATTTGACAAAAAAATGCGCTTCCAATCTCTATAATATGATTTATGTCACTTAAAATTTTATCATTTCGCTTGCCATATGCACAACTCATTTTTTATTTCGTTTCCTCTTTACTATTATCATCACTCATTATTTCTATACTTAAAGTAATTTAATAGTAGTAATAATTGTACTTACTTACATTTTCTATCTACTGCTATCTACTGTGAACACACAAATAGCCTGAAAGTATATCTTCCATTGTGCATCTGAAAGTTTTTTAAATATTTTTTATTCTTTTAATTTATGAAATTTCTATTGTTAAAAGTTTTTAGTTCTTTTTTAGCAGATTAATGAAAAAATATTGTCAGGGATATATTTGCAGAGTTTGAAGCCGACTCGAAATTTATATAGAGTCATGACGATATATCTATCTAGAAACTTTACAAATGTTGTTGTTCTTGATTGTTACAGTCCATCAACTGAAGCAATTACAAAACCGTTCACAATTTTGGTTATTACACATTTATCTAAATGAACGATAACAAATATCATTGAGCATACTCATGAGCATGCTTTTTGTCTGTTCGAGATTATTACATGTAACCTCGGAAAAAATATCCTAAAAACTAAGAAAAATATTAATTTTGATAAGTTACGATTATTCCATTTGCCTCATTAATAAATGAGCTGCTTAATTTTTCAACAAGGCATGATGAAAGGCTGATGACAAATTCAATCAACACAAACAGATTGATAAAACCTATTTTCTATGATTATTGTCCAACAGAATTCTGAGTTTTCCTTAAAAATTCACTTAAACCGTACATTTTTAATTGATTGTTCTGTTTGATTTCCCATTTTCTTTTCTTTTAACCCCAATGCAATGAGTCATGCTATTAGTTGTTAATATCTCATTATTGTCATGAATTTTTTTTTACATTTATGCCAATGTGAATTACAAACAGCACACAAATGAAGCTTAGATTTATTTGATATTATTTCTGTCCGTCTACTTGAAATTTATGTATCTATTCTGTCTGTTTACTAACTGCCAAGAAAAATCTTCTTTTCACTATTTTTTTTCTTTGTTCTCTGTTTCTGTGTTAATATTTTTTTATGCGACAATTTGAGAGTTTTAGTTTTTATTTCCTATGAATCATGAATTATTAAGAATAACAGAGGTCGAAGTCGACCGGGTGAACTAACTTCATTTCGATAAACCGAGTAATAAAAATCGAATTCGGATTTTAAATCGATTTACCGACTTTTATTTCGCAGCCAAAAGAAAAACTCTGTCTTAAATCTATGTACTTTTTCATAAAAAATATTTATGATAATTTTGATGTTGTTACTTACTTCTATCTTTCTATCTTTCTTTTTTTTTCTTCTTTTTCATTCCTCTAAAAAAATTTGTTCATATTCGCAATACTAAAAAATTCACGTATATATAAAATAATGTCATTTTAGACGTAAACAAGTCGAAGTAGAAAATTTAGAGCAGAGCATAAGACAACGTTCCGAGCAACAAAAAAAGGCTGGTGTTGAATTAGATGCAACTTGTCAAATATGTTTAAAGACACGATTTGCTGATGGCATTGGACATGTGTGTCATTATTGTAGTATTAGATGTTGCGCTAGATGCGGTGGAAAAGTAACATTACGTAGTAATAAGGTAAATTTGTAAATTCAAAATAGATTTGTTAACATTTTTTTTGATTGATTCTTTTAGTTTTCCTGTAAAATTGATTCCTTTATAATTTAGATGGAATAAATTAGAACTCACTTAAATTCAAAATATTTACATATAGATGAAGTTGCATGTTTGAGATGAAAATAGAAAATTTTACAATAATGATAGATTATAATTCCAGAACTTGTTTCCCTAATTCTGTTCAGAAAAAGCTAAGCTATTTTTTTGTTGATTTTTCAAGAATTTTGCTGAATTCTACTTAATAATTACCAATTGTTAAATAAAAACAAAACATTCATATGAATTATCATCTCCGTTCTCTTGATTTTTCTCGTCTGATCCGAATGAACAAATTTCGAATTTGCATACATTTGGCAGCCATATGGATGCTAAAAACCGTATGTCGTTCGGGAAGGATATTAAAATTAATATGAATTGAGAATGTTTCATTGAATGAAAATGAATAAAAATTCAGTCCCAACAACAAATTAAGATTGGCGACCAATATGTGACGTCACAACAGCAAAACCGCAGCAACATTATTTTGTGAATAAAGAGAAAAATAGTTTGCATGTAAACTGTAATGTTCAGCTATACAATGATTTTCCCATTTTTTTCCTCCTTAAGATGCTGATGATGGCTGATGGTTTTCTAATTTTCTATCTATCCATTTCATTCACATTCTCTTCTCTCTACTTCATGTTCACAAGTTATAAATTTTGAAAGAAAAAAAAGAAAAGAAAGCACAAGAAGCTTTTGTAAAGAGTTAAACTTCCCTAACAGTCAATGAGCATGCTCAATTAAATGAGCTTGTTCAAGAGTGTACCCAATTAATATAACCAAGCATGCTTAGTTTTGTGAGCATTTTTCTAAAAATAATTAACTAAAAATTGGGTTATTTATTTTTGATTTAATAATTAAAAGTTCTAATTATAAGCCATTGGTTAAAATAATTATGCAAAGTACTAAACCATTCAGTAATATCAAACATATTAAATAGCTTACTCCTGAAAAATAAGCAAAATATTGAAAAAAAAAATATTTGTACGAGAAGATATTCAGCAAAAGAATCCTTTCATTTGGTATATCACTGGCGCTAAGCCAAAATAAATCGAAGATTTTATAGAAAGAAGAACTAAAACAAATATCCCTGTGAATGAAATTTAAACATTAGAAAGCACAAAAACTTACAGAGATTCCATATTTCTTGTATACTTGAGCGGCCTTGACAAGGCAGCGTTGACATTTTTTTCTTTTCCTTCTTCTTCTTCCTCCTTATCTCAATAAACTTTACTTTTTTTTCCTTCTATTGCTGTTGATGTGTATCAGTCGGAACAATCTTACAATCACACATTCATATATATCACGTACATATATGTATATATGATATCGAGGAATTTGACGTCATCTAAAAAATTATAATAGCAGTCAGTAACAAAAGATGCGGAGCATTTTTATTACATAGCATTTATTATTAGAGTAATCTTTATCATTGCTTCAATGCAGTGATGACATGAACATACTGTACATTACGCATACTTTTTATCCCTATCACACTCATTTCAAAATTTGAAGACATTTACAACAGCAGATGTATATGAGACAAGTTCAAAATAATAATTTTCATTGATTTTTATAACGGTCAAAATGAATTTGAAATTTCGACGACCTTCGAAAACTCAATGTCCGAGAAATTCAACACTCATATTTCCACATTCTGATTGAAATGTTTCTTAACAATTCAGAAATACAGTAGGGCAAAGCTCTTGAACCTCTTTCCAAATTATAAGTCTGCAAAGTAGCATCCAAAAATAAATTATTCGTTTTTCTCCTTTCCTTGGTTTTTCCCGATCGACACAAGTTTTTCATGGCAGCCAGATGTCGTCCGCATGGTAATTTTTCTAGCAATTATCAATTGCCTCTTAGACTCCATGTGGCTGCCATGAATAATTTATGCCGATCGGGTTTTAAACTGTTGTCATCACGTTTATAATTTTTGGTAGGCAGTCATATCTCTTTTGGTTTTATTTGAGATTTAGGTCATACAAAAATATAAACAGAAACTATCTCTATCAGATTCAGTCTTTATATCGTTTCATTTTTGTCTTTTGAAATGATATTTTCTGAATATCCATAAAGTATATATTGAAAGAATCACATAACATAATAAGTAATGTGACTTATACGATTTATGAAAATTATTCAATGCAGACATTAATTGTCCTTTCGCAAAAAAATTTAATTTTGCAATTCATTCTTAAATTTTACCATAAAAATATTTGTTATTTGCTCATCAGGTCATTTGGGTATGCATATTGTGCCGTAAAAAGCAAGAACTGTTATCGAAAACTGGACAGTGGATTAATAAGACAACTAGCCCAGAGGGTCTCATTAGGCATGTTGGTAGCGATACTAGAGTAAGTTGAAAGTTCATTATGTATACCACAAAGCACATGTAATCTAATATAACAGTAAATAAGTTTCATGTGCCAATTTTTCCTCTTTTTTATTTTAACTCTTTCTTTCTCTCTCCCTCTCTCTTCTTATTTTTGTTGGCAAATAGACAACATTACTAAATCCGCATGATACATCAGACAAACGACCAAAATTAGAGCGAGCTCGAAGTGCCGCTGAAAAAGAAAATCAGCCATTACAACGAACCGGCAGCCTATTAAGGCGTCAGTATTCACAACAAGAAACGTCAACACCACGTCGGGCTTCAGCATCGGATAGTGGTGTCGACGATAGTTATATACAACGAAGTCATTTACATTCACAACATCAGCAGAGTAGCAGTATTGTCAGTGGTAGTTCGAATGTTGATGGTCAATATTTAAATCAAACGCCTCTATATCGAAATACGAGTAGTTCATATTATTCACAAAGTACTAGCGGCTATCCGCCAGACGATGATCCACGTTATTATCAGGTTAATCAAATTCATTTAAATATTGAAGAAAAAATAAATAAATTTTTAAAATTTCCAGGGAGAAATCGAAGGGTTAATGCGAACACATCCGCATTTAGTACATCCAAGACAACAAACCTATATGAGTCATTCACAACAACAATCAAGTTATATGAAACAGCCAAAATCAGCACAAGAAATGCATCAGCATCATCATCATTATGGAGGACAAGATCCATACGGAAAGACACAAAAGAGATCGTTAGGGAGTGGCTCATATTTACCAGCACAAAGATCATTTAGTAGTTCCGAAGAGGATATACGTTCAACACCGGAGTTTGAAGGTAAGTTTGAAATATTTTCCTGATTTCCCTCTTTTGCAAACTTTCTATTTAAAAAAATGTTTAATTAAATACATAATGAAAATTTTTAACGTAAATCAACCAGAAAAATTTTCGTTTTCGGGGCAATAAGATAACAAAAATCAGAAGTAAATCATGTTAAATAATAAACTACGATTGTTTAACGTCGATCAACGGAATTTTAATTGATATGATTTATTATTTATTTATTATTTTGGTTATTCATTCACACAATGAATATTCAGATAATGACAGTACACTCAGTACACCCTAAAAGAAATGTTTTAATGCTAAGACTGTGTGGTGTTTTTGAGAAAATTTTACAAATGATTTTGCTATCAAATATATTTTTTTGTATCTATCGCAGTGGTGAGCAACCTTTAATTTTTCGCGGCCCACCGACCACTGATCTGGCGTTTTCAATGAGAATTAAACAATCATAATTGATTCTTACTGTTATTAATAATTTATCAAAACATACAAAACATTATGGCAGAATGCCAAATTAAATTTTTCTTTCCTCCTTTATATTGTATTCGATCTCTAAATTGGGCCTCTCCTTTCGGAGATCCTGATCGTTCAATATTAAAGTGTAAACATTTTCTATACAAATGTATAAAATTTGACTCAAATATCGCCACATGGTCTTAACCTTGTATATTTCGAAATGAAAATTTATTATTTTCGAACATCAGCCAATTGAAACTAATCTAAAGCAAAGAATTTGAATCGTCGTGATTTCAAGCTCATTAAAGAAGTACAACTAGAATTTTTAATAATACAATTTATTTCATTATTTATTTTCCAATAAATACATTAATGAACCTTAAAATTTTTAATAAGTTTTAAAAATCTTACAAATAATATAAAAATAACCAAAATAGATCGAGTAGTTAAATTAATATTTACCCAATATAGCGGCTCTTGCGTATAGTGCTATGCGCACTATCTGATGAATGTATATCAGATATGTTTGGCATATATAGCTCTATATCTCTACACAACCATGCTTGAAAGGGTTTTGTTCTAGTTAATTATCGTAGACTAATCATGAATTCTAATAATTCTAAGAACATAAGTAAACAGTTTTTGGGGCATTAAATTTACATAAAAGAGCCCTAAGGGTTTGGGGTGAGAAAAAAATATGAAGGGAGCAATAATTTATTGCACATTTTAAATTTATTTACTGTTCCATTTATTTATGATACTCAGTTTGTGAATGTAAAGTTGAAGAGATATTGCAAATGTATATGTATGTACTTTAATGTATGAATACATTACGAAGCTTTTTTCGGAACATTTTCTCTCTCTATCTCTCTTCCTCTCTCTGTTTTACTCTCGGTGAATACTAAACTATACACACAAACAAGCTTTACGGCAAAAGCATAAAAGAAGAAAAAAGAAATTTTATCATAGGGAGAGAAATAAAAAGTGCTTTTTACGAATGATTTTCATTTTACAAATGAAGTGTGTAGATTTGAAAAAAGCACACAACATTGTATGATGATCTACACATAAGCATAAGGATAGACCATTGTGTTGCCATTATTCAAGAAGGATTTATTTGATTTTTTTGTTTTTATTCTTTTCTATCCTCTCCACAAGACTATGTTGTATTTGGGGGTAAAGAAATGTTACAATAATTGCAATGTAAATTTTAGCTACGAATATCATCATTTATCCACATAAACATGATTATAGGCTCTTCTTTCCACTCGATATAGAATTGTGTCTACAAAATGTAAAAATGTATGCACAAATTTTTTGAATTCGATTTCTTGTTGAAACGATTTCTATTTTAGGAAAATATAGGGTTAGCTAATTTGTATGTCGATATGCGTACATAACAAAAAATGCGCACCTACGCGCATAATATTAGGTATTTAATTTTTCATGATTTTCCGGAACAACCACATTTATGTTCTAATTCTAAGATGAAACCCCCTAAAATTGTAATTTTTTGTCTAGATTTTCTCGTCCAAAAGTGAAAAAAACCCCTGAAAAATATAATTTTCTGCATCGATTTTATTATACCAGTAGTCATATGTATGGATGCATATGCATACTTTTTATAAACCCGAAAAAATATAACTGATTCTGTGGATTTTTTGATGAATTTTCCTTTATAAGATGATTCATAAGATGATTCATAAGATAATTCATAAGACGATTCATTTAAAAGTATTATTTAGTTTTTTATGAGTCACATGAGCTGAGATTCGAAAAAATATTTTGTTAGTAATGCTTTAGTTCTCGATTTTGTGTTTTAAATAATTCTTAACAATAAATTAGAGCATCTTTGGATCCTTTTTATCAGAGACAAAGTAAGAAAATTGAATAAGAACTCTCTAATTCTTTTGCTGATATCTTGAAGCTTGCTCCCTAATCTTGGTCAGTTCACCCTAAAACTTCCCACCTTGACTGCGCCCTCGATTTTTAATTTTAACAGCTTTATGTCCCACATGAGCATTTTTTTGTACTTCTATCATAATGGATATAATAAAATTCTGACCTTCCTTAATGATTTCTTGTTTATGTCTCTCGTACTTACAAATATGTAATTTTACAATTCAGTTATTACTTTTTTATGCATTGACAGCTCATAATTCCACTTCATTTATAGGGAATAAACAGTAATAGTGTTAATTTCAATCTTTAGTCAATAAGCATTTTGATAAATGTTATATTATCGATAGTCAAATAGATAAATAGATGAAGCAGAAGAGATGAGAAAAAAAAATCCCATTTTATATGCTCCGATTGTATATACGCTCGAATGTGGTAGTAAAATGAGAGCTTTTTCCACCAGTAGAAATAGTTTCATTTCCACCAAAAAGCATTGAGAATTTTTGTTCCTTTTTCTTCCCACCAAAAAAGCAAATGCAAAACTTTTACTCAATTCAAATTTTATCTCCCATTTCGAAAAAAAATTTTGAGGCAAAGCACAAAAAATAAGCAAAGCAATTTCGTCCTATCCACACACATACATGCAAAAATATTGCTTGCTGCTGTGTTTTTTCATTCTCCATTCCCATGTTCTGTATGCTTTCATTCACTCCGCTCACTCGCTTGCATTCATATTGCGGGGAGAATTTCATTGTGAAATAAACTACCGTAGTGAATGGTAGTTCGTATTTAAAGCTTAAAGATTTTTTTTTTCATTCTTCAGAAGAAGAAAATAACAACACAGCATATAATATTATAAAAAAAGAACTGTACACAAAATAAAATATCTACAAAGACAGAAAAAAAGAAGAAGATATAATAGGAAAAATAATAATAATGAAAAAAGGCAGTTTGTAATAGGAGTAAAAGAAAAAAATTTCAGAGAAGGAAATAAAACGAAAGAAAGAAACTAAAAATATCCACACTCGTTTCAACTTCACACGGAAAAGCAAAAAAGAAATGTGAAAAATCAATTTTAATTAATTTACAAAAGCATACAAATTCTCTCACTCAGTGAATGTATGTGTGTGTATATATGTGTATGTGTATTTTTTGTGCTTTTTAGCTAAAGAAAAAGTGGAATAACAAAATAAAAGCCTTTGGAAAAGTTTTGATATATTTCTGGAATATTTTATCAAAATTGTTTTTGATTCTTAACAGCTGCAGCTATATTTACAAAAAAGAGAACATATATATTCTCACAAAAAGTGCTATAATTAGATCCAACTAGAAATTTTAATAAAATCAACACAGGAGCAAATGTCCAGTGAAAGAAATATATAACTAAAAAAAGGATTATATTCAAATAGAGACTATTCAATGTGTACATAAATTTGTGAAATGTAAAAAAGGAGGATATACCACGTAACTTATTTTTGTTGTTCAAATGCAATCACGTTTATATTAAGTGCATTTTCTACAAAATTGTTTAAAATTGCTGCAATAAATTAGAATTTTTCCTATTTTCCTTTATTCTTCCTTTATCTTTAACAAACAAGAGACCAGAAATAAATATGGATTTATTGTGGTGTAAATGTGCATAAATGGAATTATATTGAATTCTATTTTTAAAAATCTAGTAGAAATAATATTTTGATAAATCGAATCCGTGAATGAATTAGAATTGTCAAATGAGATTTTCTCAATAATGTATATAGTTATGATGTGATAAATTTGTTGAATAACTTATATAAATAAGAGAGTAAATCTAGGATTCAAAATTTTATATGGATAATTTTTGAATAGAGGTGAGCAAATTTGTTTACATTTACAGAGCGCAATCGAAAATTAAAGTAAAAATCATCTCATTAAAAAGCCGACACATACACTTAAAATAATAATTTACACAAATTTGCAAGTCAAACTTTTACAGCAAGCTATTGATATATTTTTATATAATTGATATATTTTAAGTTTTATACTAAATTATTCCACACGAAAAGATTTGCACATGATAGAATTTCTCAATTATAGTATAACTGGTGTGAAAGAATAAACCTTGTAAAGCTAGCTCTTCTTTATACTTTACCACGTATTCCGAAATGATTTCCTGAGCACTTACAACTTACATATTTTTTGAAATAAATAAATTCGAAATTAAATGTGATCCATGACCTCCTATAGATGTCGCTTTAAACTTGCTCCTTCGTTGGCTACCGCTTGCCAATTCCCGATTCCAAGTGCAATATTATCTCGATAGGTGCTTATATAGAGAAAATAAAAATATGTTAATTCAATTGAAAATAATAATGAGCATCACTTTGACAGCATTCAAGCACGTGTAAATTTACTAAAACTTTACAATTTATTCTAATGTTTTTATGAGTGTTTCATTCCTGATAGCTATGAATAGCAATAAATTTATTATCATTTACAGTTAATTGAAAACACATGACAAAGTTAATAAATTGAGGCATTTCCTATTACCTGTTTTCTCATTATTTTTATACAAGGTACAGGAAACTACATTCTCATTGTTATAAGCTGTGCTCATAGCTTGTTGTCATTTAACATGATTTGATATTAAAAAATTTAAGGAAAAGATTCTAGTTGAAAGATTGTTAAGGTAAAACTTTTCTGGCATCTGAGTTCCAAATTTAGACTTTATTCATTTTTCAATAAGATTCATCATAATCGATTTTAAAATGCAAACCCGAAAAGCACATGGCATACAAATTGCTGAAAATTTATCCCAAGGATTAATTAAGACTAATCAGAAACTGAATTTCGTCAAATCTGGTCTGAGGCCAGAGTCACGCTAGTCTGGGTCCGATTTTTGACCACGTCTACGCAGTATGCTATCAAGGAAAGACTTTGAATTCTTGGAAAAATTACTAAAAATAAAATGATTTCGAAACAAAATTTTCCTTTATTGGAAAAAAAATCTTCATCATCATCTTAGTAATCCACTTCTATTTTTAGCATCCTAAATAACTTCCTTAATAGAGTCTTTAAATCCATAAAAATTGTACTCAAATACAAGAAAAAGTAAATGAAGAGAAATTTTCTACAAAATACCGAGTGGATTAAATTGGCAGAAGTGGAATAAGAAGAGCTTTTTGAAGAAGAGTAAGAATGCATGTGCGTCATAAAAACTTTTTTTAAACTCGTTCCAATCTACGTATAATGCTCTCAATTGATCTATTCTATTCATGATGAAATGAAAGAAAACTTAGAATATGTTAAAAATATTCTAAAAGAGAGAATAAGAGAATCGCAGAGAGAAAGAAAAAAAATGTCTGTGGGTTGCAAATTGCAGTGCTCATTAATGTGTGCATTTTAGAGGTCGAAAGAAGAAGGATTTTGCTTCTCACATTCACTGTAATATAAAATCAGCATCATCATCGTCTTTGTTGTCGTCAGGCAACAAACCGCCCACATTAAACGGACAGCCTTTATTAATGACTCTCATGACGTACATGAAAATATTCATCCAGACTGAAAATATTATCTCATGCAAGATGAAGAGAGGGAGATATTCAATCGAGCTGTAAAGGACGAGTGAGAGAGGAAGAGAGAGAAAGAGAAAGAGAAATGTTGTGATAACAAAGTTCCACACACCATGAAAATATGTATATTTAATGTTATAATTTTTACAATAGAATCATATCAGAGCTAGAAATCCACTCGAAATTTAAATAGAATGGAGTAGACTTTTCAATTCAAAACCCGAATCGACTACGACCTCTAGAATTACTAAAGAGTATAAAATTTGATATATAGCTTTTCCAGAAGCCACACAACATTGAAATTGTAGAAAATCTGGTCCTAGACCAGTGCAACTCTCAAACCTCCTAGGCCATAGTCAAGTTAGCTCGAGGCTATTTCTACGTCGTGTGCTTTCTGGGTTTGTTCTTCACATGTTTGAAGTATCCTCTTTGCTGATTATATATTTCATGGTTAAGAAATAAAAGAATGAAAGTAAAAAAAAATCTGTCAGCTGAGGCTTAATTGGGTCACACTTACAATTCTTTTTCTGTTCACGAACATGTTGCCTTTACTCACATATTGACGTATGCATAAATACTATAATCAAGGACTCATTAAGTATTGAACAGGCTGTTAAGAGGAGAATATTATTGAAAAAAAAATAATGCAATTTTCTAAATTAAAAAATAATTCCTGTTCATAATTTTTGCCCTATTTTTATTGTTAAGTCATCATGAAAGGAAAATCCAATCAATGCTTTTATAATAGGTTAAAATCATCTGTACTACACTGTTGTGACTTTCTTCCGCTTACTTATTTTCTCATTCGGTTAATTCTTCGCCTTTTTGCCACTTTGTCACATTGGCGATATCGATAATATAATGAAAAATGAATTTCACAACAATTAATACTAACCCCCCCATTCCCGCCTTTTTTCTTCTACATTTTTGCTTTACTAGCTTCTATGCATTGACTCGCTCTTTTTCATGCTATGGTACTACTTTTATGCCATTGCCTTTTATATCACACTGCTTTTGTTGTTGACGATATTGATGTCGTATTGTCGTTTATAAGGCAATAATTAAAAATCAATTTATTTATAATCGATAATAATTGGCAACATATTTTTCTTGATCCTTACATTCTTTTTTATTTTCTCTTGTTCGTTCTTACATATGTTTCATGTGTAGGGTTTCTGATTGAGATTATTACAAAACCGCAAAACTATAATTTTTATTAAATTAAGAATTTTATTTTATAAGCATATAAAAAATTTCCAGACTCAATATCAAGTTCAAAAAGAGATTTCTCAAAAGATTCCATAAAATTCGAAAATCAAAGAACAATAATATCTATGAATTTGTCCCATAGCATTCGAAAGAGCAAAAATAAAAATATTCAATATATAAAAGCAAGCTTAACTCTATGTACAAACTCTATGTAAAAAATTTTACGAGTGAGTATATTGGAAGCCAAATGATGATTTTTTCTACTTGTTCTTATACTGTTTCTCTTTATGACACATATCGTAGCCAAATTACCCATACACAATATGACTTTCATATAGCTTCGCTATTGTCTTTGGAGGAAAAAATCCTCTACTCTTATTTTGAGTAGTTTTTTGCTTTGAAGGCTTTTATCGACTATCTCTTCTTCTCATTCAGTTTTTTTTATGAATGTCTTTCCATGCAACACTTTCAATAGCAACTAAACTATTTCCTTCTAAGATGCTCATTCTCCTCTTATCATTATTGTTCTCCTATAGTTATGAATTGTATGTAATGTAATATTACAAAAGCATCAAAATTGTCATCATTTCCATAAATGTATGCAATAACATAAATGTAACTATGCTTAATGATTCTTAAGTATTGAAAACAAGAAATTCTCATGAAAGTCCAAACGATGACTATGTGGTGAAAATATAAGTAGTTTTTCTGAAAGTTCTAATGATGACAGTCAGGGGCGTATTGATGGAAGGCATTTGGGGTCGAACCAAATTTTACATATTAAATTCTCTTTAATTAAATAAATATTTCTGATTTTTTCCAAATTTTTTTTTTGCTATTTGTATGCATGAAAACTCATGTTCAATACTAAAGATGGTGTTTAAACTGTACATGCTGAGAACTTGTTCACACTTTTTAAAGCTGTCTTGACAATGAGGAAATATAGAGAGACAGAGAGAAAAAACGTTCAAAAATGATTTCCAAAAAAAAAAACATCATATTGTACTTGAAACTTGCATAGACACGAAAGCACGAGTCAGCTCTCATAAGACAAAAAGTTAACAAGCATGAGAGGAGAAAAAGGATTTATGAAAAATCAATAAAATTGACGTTTGTTTCCCATGTTTATTTTTTCTTTCTGTTTCTATTTTCTTCTTGTTTTCTATATTCTACTGCTGTGCTCTACAAATGAGAATAAAAAGAGCATAAAATGAGTTAAAATAATTTTGAAATAAGATGCCGCAATTTTCAAATGAATATAAAATAATTCGAGAGTTCGTTTGGTCTATTTTTGCCGGGACACTGTACTTTTTTATTGAGCTGCTGCCTCCCGACGAAGCTTCGAAATAATACGTTTTTAAAAATTCCAAAATATTGAAGCATTCAATACACAAATTTAATCTTGAAAAAAGTTAATATTTCAATGTAAAACTGGGTACGTTCACTTAGTCAACTTTCTCAATCCGCTTGCCACACTTTAACATAGCTATTGTTCTTTGAGATACGAATAAAGGATATTTATAATGTGAGGTACACACGTGAATACGGTGTAAATATAGAAACATTTTTAAATGATATTTAAATTAAATATACTAAATAAAAATAAACCAGCAAGCAAATATCCAAAATCCGTTTAAATAATTTGATTAAAACTGACAACATACCAATCACGTTTCCTATAAAATCATTATTTATGTCGGAAAGAAATTCAAGCACATTTCTTTATTGATTGAAGTTTTGTAATTCGTTCAATTTGATTTATTTTTTTTTTTAACATTTTTTCACTCATTTGAGTACTTTAAGTAGTTTTTTCTTAGGATTCGCATTATTAATAACTTAAAAATGTTCTAAAAGAGAAGAAGATTACGACCAAGCTACGCCTAAAATCTTTTTAGGCTCCACCAAACCTCTTTTATTAACACCAAATGAAAGCCGCCTCCATTTAGTGTCGATATAGCTGCCAAAAATATGGCTCGGGACATACTACAAATTATTTCCAAAACTTTTTTATGATTCGCCTCAAATAATAATAAAAAGTCATCATGATGATGCACTTAAAATGAAGCTTGAATTCACGTCATTATTTCGTTGGCTGAAGATTCGTTCTCAAGAATATTTTCCATAAGTCTATAATTTTTTAACAGTTCTTATTTATAATGGTTAAATATATTTGAAATGCAACAAATTTAATAAAATTATTTTCAACACATACACAATAAACACTAAATATAGAAATTCAAAAAATTAATTTGAGACATACATAATAGGTAATTATGATTTCTTACATTAATTTCCCTTAATTTTATGCTCAAATTTATTTTCTTATAATTTTGACAAACATATAACTCTGATTTGTTCAATTTTAATAAATTATTTCACTTTTAATTCATTTCTGAAGCTTTAGTTTGTTCTCATAAAGTTACTATCCCTCTAGAAACTTCAACTTGATAAAAGATACATTAAAAAACTACAAATTGAAGAATTTATGAAAAATTATATTTATTATTTTGCATCTATTCACACAATTTTTTCTATTCTTATTTTTCTGTTATTCCTTATAAAATTGTGTGTGTCTCGAGTTGCTCCCCATTGCCAATTTCCAAGCGAATAGCAAACTATGCTAGAAAAAAAGAAATACATAAAAAAATCTACCTATATTGAAAATCATCCAACGGAAACCGCAATAAGACTGAAATTATATGCATAAATTTTTGATGATGCTTCAAAAGCATAAGATGATATACATATTACGGGGCTTTTTTTGTCATTCCTCACAAATTGAGAAAAAAATCTACTTAAATTTTGTTTTGAATTTATTTATTTATTTTTGTGTTTTATTTAGGTATTTCTTATATATTTTTTATTTCTACTTATTTTGTTTTGGAAATAAAAAATCTATAAGAGTCGATATGTAAAATCATCATTTATTGATTTATTTCAATTAATCACTCTTATTCTATTCTTCCCAAATTATTATATTTACTACTCAATGTCATTATTTTCTAATGAATCATCTATGAAATGCAAAATAATTAAAAACATAGAATCAATAAAATTAAGTATACTAAATTTTGTGAGCATACTCATAAGCATGTTCCTTGTTAGTTCAGACAATTTCTCATCAATTGAACCATAGCAACTGAACATTGAAGTCAAAATTTACTTTTAGAAATTAAGGATATTTTGATTAAAAATTTCAAATGATTTTTTTGTATGCCTTATTTGTCTATACTAGAAAGTATTTGAATATTTTAATTATCATATACCAAGAATTTTCACGACAAAAGCACTTAAGCAAGGTCAAAGGGCTTTTCAGAATTATTTTTATTATTTTTGTTTGTATCATTTTAGTTTAAATTTTTTATAATTATTTCTTATGTTTATGTTCATTTTTAGTTATAACACATTTCATAATTTTCATTCCGTTGCATATAGTTTGTTATTAAGTAAACTTAATACAGGTAAAAATTTACACTAGTAGATGTCATAAAAGACTATATTTGTACAATGTAATGTAATTTTGTACTGTTCTTCCCAATTTCTTCGTTTACTAAAAAGCTATTTTCATTCATTTTCTGTCTATATATTCACTTAAATACAATAAAAAACAATCAGGTGAAAAAGAAGCGAACAGTTGGAAATTTTTATTTTTAGTAACATATCCAGTTTTATTGTCCTTTTCATTGTTAATGATGCCTTTTTTACTGTTTGTGTATCTTCATTTATCTTCATATAGACCTTTTATGTTGCTTTCCTCCAGTCTATATAATATATTGGAAATTATTTCAACAATGACATATTTTAAAAACTTCATATCAGCCAAGCTCTGATACAATCACAAAATTGATATAGATATAGTGACATAATGATAGGAAGATAATGGATATATTTATGACATTCTATATATATTATTAAATGACTTAATTAGATTTCTCATACTTCATATGTTTAACCCTAAACTGCAAATAAAAATGTAACGTTTTACTACTTCCTTTATTTTTTTCCCTTGATACTATTGACACTTTGATACGTTTATTCGGATAAACTAAAAAAAATGAAACGATTTTTTACATTTTCAATAAATGTTAATTTTTTAATGTGAATTAAAATTACTACTTATGCGTCAAGACTTTAAATAAAATTATTTTGAAATATTTGTGAAAGATTAGATCTCGAATACAAAATATCAAAAATCTTTCCGGTCAAAATTTTATTCAAATTTTTATTTCAAAATTTAATGTATTAAAAATCATATCAATACTTTTTAGGCGACAATATAAAAGTAGATAGAAAAGCATCAACGCCATCGTCATCATCATCTGATGTTTCAAAAAACCAAAACTTTTTAGACAAAAAAATAAAAAGTTTTTTAGCGGTAATTAAAAAGAAAATCCTGAAAGCTTTTAATTTTTATTTTTTGAATTTGAGATTTCCTTTACTTTTTAGTGTGGCCTTAAAAAAATTTTGGAAATGCAATGTATGCTTAATAATTTGTGATTATAATTGTGTAATTTAAAATTATCAAGCGCAAAATATTTTGTCTTTCAAATTTAATTTTGCTTTAATTGTTCGGTAAAAATTCTATTTTGTTTTATTAAATTCTTCATTTTCTTCCTAAATATCCCATGTTTCCTAATATAATGCTTTAAAGCAGAGCTCGAAGTCGACTCGGATATTCTTTGAAATTTGAGTCGACTTAGAGCTTTGCTTTGAATTTCCTATCATACTTTATTAACGGAAAAGTCGTCAGAGAATTAAAAAAAGTTAAAAAATTTGAGAAGAACTAATATATTCAATAGAAATCTGAATTTGTTTTATAAGCAATTTGAAGGAAATTTCAAATTTTTAAGTAATGAACTTAACAGTTCGCTTATAAGCAAATGAACCTCATGTACTTAATGCCTTATGCAACTACTATTAAACACCTTAAATCTTTTAAACTATTTGATTCTTTTTACATCTTTCATATTCATTATCCTCATCTTCCTTTAGTACTATCTATCTATCTATCCTTACTTAAGTTTTGAATGTGATGGTGATGACAAATTGGTGAAAGAAATTTTGGAAAGAGGATGGCTGAAAAAAGAGTTGAAGATTCTATCAATTAAGCACTGAGAAAGCTTCAGCTCTGTTTTCCCATCAGTCTATTTTTTGATGCACAAAATCTTATTTTATCTTTTTGTTTTTATCTGATAAAGCTTTATTTATGGACAACATAATTTTTTTTTGGATTTTTTTTTCTTTTTTCACACAAAACGCAAGCACAGAATAAACATTTTTATTTATTCTTCAATCACTCGGCTCTCTGTCTATTTTTGTATTTTCATGTGTTTTTTTTATCTCCATATAAATATAAATTAAACTATTCCCAATACATAAATGTTTTTTTAAACCACTTCAATACTATGACCTTATATTGTTAATTATGATATTTAAAACTTGTTCAGTGTTCTCATTCGATCCTCTATCTTCTTATCTATTACCTTTAAATGTACATAAAATTATTAAGGCTCAAGAATAAAAAGAAAATTGATTTAAGTTAAGTGAAACCAATACATCAAGCAAGTAAAGAGCTTGCTCGCAAGAGCAAGGAGAGAATAACGCTCGCGAGCATACTCAACTAATAAATTTATGAAGAGCCAGCTCTCGATACATGTTCTTGGCCTGTTAGGGACAGGAATTAATTAAATACGTTACTAGATTAAATAGACTTCGAATTTATTTTTCTGCGATTTGGTTTCATAAAAAATTCAAATTCTTATTCGAAAATACAACTCACTTTAGGTATTTGTTTTATAATTTTTATTATGATTTATTTAAAAAGAAAATTTGAAAACCAAGCGTCAATGTGTATGTGTCGGCAAAAAAAAATTAAATAATTTAGTACAACTGAGTTGCTAAATTTGCAAAATTCAACAAAAATAGCCCTTCAAAATAAAAATTTTCATTTAACAAAATCATTAAAATTCGGATTAAAAGAATATTTCTCGTTAAAAATATTGCGAAATTTTCTTATATTAAAAAGTTTAATCTAAAAACAAAATTTAACCGAAAGAAACTCACAAAAAATAATATAAATTAAACCTGAACCAAAACATTTCTCCTGAAACAGCATGGAAATATTTTGATGGTGCACCATCATCGACGTCATCGACATCGAAAAAAAACTATCCACCATCGCCAACATCAGCAACAACAAATATAGTCGGAGACTCAAGAATATCGCTGGCGAAATCGCAACCAATATCAAGTACAATAACATCATCATCAAAGCTGGATATTCATCAAAGAAATCAATACAATCGTGTTAATCACTCAAGTCACATTTATAACAATAATAATTACAGTAACAATAATAATAATCGTCTAGGTAGTAATAGCTATCATAATACAAATCCTCTTCCATCATCACATATTCATGACCAATCACTGCATAATATTGATGATCTAGCGTATCACCATCATCACCACAATCATCCAACTTTAGCATCATCGCCAACGAAGTCGTCGTCACAGTATAATTATAACAATAGAACCAGTGCCATACTCAATCAATCGAATAGTGGTAGTAGCTCGTACAGTTATTATTCAAATAATCGTTACTTAAGTGATACACTCGATCCATATGTGGATGAGCAATCAGCAGGTGATAATCGAAGATTTACAGAACGTAGAAAGAAGACTGTACGATTTGACGGACAAGATTCGGATGAATTTTCTCGTTGGGAAAGTGAACGACAAGAGAGTCAAGACTCAACAACTAAAGATTCGGGAATTGATACAAGTAGTACATTTACCAGCAGTGAAGATTCTAATCGTGGTGATGGACCAAAGGTATTATAAATTGAAAACAATCATTGAGAACTTCTCTGTAAAATTCACCTCCTTTGGTTATGAACGAGACTTACTTGACGCCATTAATTTGAAAAAATTTCAAAAATTTTATCCCCCCAATTTTTTTATTCCAAAGTTCTTAAAATTGTCTTCTTCATCTTGTGTCTCATCAAAAAATTTGAATCAAAAAAGACGACAGTCTGGCTGAAAAATAACAATTTTTTTAGGCTCTTAGAGCATTAAGTTGATTTTTGCTAAGCATTATCATTAATTTGAAGATTCTACATTGAGCTATTGTATATAAATCGAGGATACATACCCGAATATCGAATCTGGCCTGGAGCTGGATTTTTAGACTTTTAAAAAACATAAGCTTTCGGGGACATTTCAATATTTTGCAAATTATATTGAAGACTCAAAATTATATTGAGTCTTTTGACAAGCACTTTATGGTATCTTACTGCTGACCTTTTTACTAAAATTTCCAGATTTTAAACAAGTTCTGCTCAACTTTATCTTTATTTTTAAATTCTTAGTCGAACTGTCATTACTTGAGTTGATCATGGATTGTTGCCTAAAATGATCACTAGCTTAATTTCCTTCCGAACTAATCCAAGCTTTGATATTCCTCCTTTTTTGATATTAAACTTATTTCCTCTTTTCAATGCAATGACTCAATATAGAAACACATAAAGCAAATTCTTTGATGAAAAAAGAAATATAATCTAGTAAAAAATGAACGAAGCCTTTTTCTATTGCTAATTTACTAGTTTGTTGCATGTATTGCTATCTATTTAATTTTCTTTCTACTCTATTACTAAATTTATATGCGCTAAGTGTTCATTTTTGCTGCATGAGATAACATATATTTTATATTAATGATAAATTTAATTAATAATATCACTATTTTTTCTATTATTACGGTAAATGATATAAAAATATCACAAAAGTATAAGAAGTGTGTGTGTTCTATCTTGAACAGAAGACAAACTTTTTTTTATCCTTCAAAAGTTTTTTTTGGATGGAACAACATCTTTCATCTTCTCACATATTTGAGTTCATTCTCAGCTCTCATTTTCTCTTAAATAATATTTTAATCTCCTTATTCTCAATCCCATCCTCTCTTTGTGATTTCTCTTCTTATTATTGTGTCTAAATGTGAATCACTACAATGTTATGTATTTTCATACTTTATTTAATTTTTTATATATTTTAATTGGCCTGAATAGATTCACAAATCAAGGTTTTGATACTTGTGGAAATGATGAATTATATTAAAATATTTTCCTAATTCACGCTTCAACTATACATATGACTTTTTAAAATATTAAGTTTCACTCTCGATCGTCAAAAGTTTTTCATATCATCCAAATGGCGGCCACATGTGCCGCTGTAATGCTTTCAAGGATTTAGGACGTTTAAAAAAGCACAACGCGCTTTTTCTTAGATTCTATAAAAATTTAATATGAGCGTAGAACTTTCTCCACTTTGTTAAGTTCAAATCAATTTTCTTAGGATTTATTATCCAAAACTAAGATCTAAACGAAAAATAATTCAATAAAATCCACAAGTATTCCCACCTTGACCAAACAAATAGCGATATTAAAGATTATATTAAGAGATTTGTTCTAAGATCAAAATTTTTCTTTTTTTCTTTTTCTTCCTATTTTCCTCCAAAAACAAATTTTATGTATTTTCATTCTTATATTATTCGTGTAAAATCATCATCGATTTCGATAAAAATAATCTCAATCCAAATCATTGCATTTTTGTGTTTTCACGAAATAAAACATTTTACGATTTATTCAAATAAAATGATTTTATATTTTTTTGCAATGAAACATTGAATCAACTTATAACGTGCCACAAAATGATAAATTTATCAAACCAAAAAATTTAAATAAAGAATCCTGTAAGTTGGCAAGTGTCAGCAGATGGTCAGCGAATGATTGGTCATATGATATTGAGAAAGAATATTGATGGCGAAGATATTTTAGGTTTAAAAATTATTGGTGGCAAATTATTGTCATCATCACGCAAAGGTGCTATTATAGAAAAAGTTAAACGTGGATCTTTTGCTGAGCAAGAAGGACATTTGAGAGTGGGTAAGAAAACATGAACAATATTAGAGTTTTTTAATTATTTATTGTTTTCCCTACCCCTCATTTTGAAATTGTTTCGCTTCGTTATTAGTTACATTATTATTTTGTGAACATCGTTTGGAAGGATATTCACTGCTAAATTTTGATGCTTGATTGAAAACCGAGAAAAAGCAAAAAATGCTGTTTATGTATGTTGATGTATTTATTCTTGAAACAGGCAATTTTACCTACATATAAGACAAACTATGTCTAATTACTTGCCCGAGTAGCACAAAAAGGTTAATCGATCTTCCAGCATCGATCAACCTAATCCTGCCACTCGGGTTATCTAAAACTCCTTAAGATTTTAATTGTTCTTATTGATTGTATTTAAAGACGCCAATAATATTATTTGTTAAACATCAGAACAAAGTTGATTTTGAGAGCCAGTCCCAAATATCCCAAACCGTTCCAAACCTAAAGATATTTCATGAAAACTATATAAATTATTTTTATTCCAAACGATTGTGATTTCATCGTTGCAAATTACGTGAGAAATTGAACTTTACATGTCAAACTACATCCTCTAGATAGTTAATGCAGTAGTATCATTACCTTTAAATATTTAATTCATCCTGATTTTTTCGTTAGTTTTAGACTGTAGATATCCAAAAATTTTGATTTTGTTTATTAATTTAATTATTTTTATTTTTTTTAAGCCACAACATATTTTTAATTTTTTTGTTCTTTTTTCTTTACATTAACTTTTCAATTTCCTAAAAAAATGACACAACGAAAAAATGAAACGAAAAAAATCAAAAAGGCGATGAAGTGATTGAGTGGAATGGTCGCTCATTGCAAGGCAAAAGTGCACAAGAAGTGTATGATGTGATTGAAGAAAGTCGACATGAGTCACAAATAGAATTAATTGTATCACGACCGTTGAGCGTAAATCGTAAAGCTGCTCAAACTTCCTGGCGACAATCGCATTCACCAATACGACAAAATCGACAATATCTACAGAAAGGTAGCACAAATCTTACTTGAAAATTTTAATATCTAAACTGTGGAAAAAATTTGAAATTTTTTAAAAAAGTTAAATTTATGCGAATTTAAAAAGAAATTTTCATAATTTTTACTTAGAGTTTAAATGGGGAGCAACGTTATTTTAATTTTTTTTTAATATATAAAACGAGATATTTTACGAATAAACTTCTATCCAGATCAACCACAGCACACAAACACAAATATACAATATTTGCACACTCACTCACTACACGTCATTATGCAAGATTTCAATATTAGAAACTAACCTTTCGCAATTTTTTTATGCGACGCTAAAGAATTTTTTCATATTTAAATTTTATAGTCAAAAATGAGAATTTTAATAAATTTTTATATTCTTCTTTTTTTAAATCTTTAAAAAACATAGAGCCGTTTGATGCACGTGATAAGCCAAGTGTATTAGTAACATCACCAGGATCGCCGGATTTTAATTATCAACAAAAACTTCAACCCACAGCTCATTCAAAGCGACCTCTCGGCCGATATCAGAGGCGCTTGATGCAATCAGGTTCAATCGATCCAAATGTTGGTGGTCGTACACAAATAAAATTAGGCTTCGAATCGAGTACATTGCAACTTATTTTAACAATTGTGTGTGCTGCTGACTTAACATACCGACCAAATGGATCTGCACGTAATCCTTATGCCAAAGTATGTATAAAAATAGCTTTATCATTGGTTCTATCACTTACTTTTTTATTGCAATTGTGTAGATATTCTTGCTTCCTTGTCATTCCGACAAATCCAAACGACGAACGAAAACATTAGCTAGTACAAATGAGCCACGCTGGGGTCAAACATTTACATTTACGGGTTTAAGGCGAGCCGATTTAACTAATCGTTTACTTGAAGTGAGTTTACGAGAAATTGTCTATCAGAAATTATATTAATACATAATATCTTTAATAGATAACACTTTGGGATTATGTTCGTTACGATGTGCATGAATTTTTAGGAGAAGTTGTAGTAGATTTGCACAACCATCCGCTCGATGATGAAGCCGAGTGGTATATGTTGCAGCAGCATCAAGAATATCCTGGAACGGTTTGTACACAATATTTTATAGGCCTTTTTTCTTTCCCGTTACTTTAAATAAATTTTATGCAACACATTTTATTTTTTTACTTTTATTCCTACAACTTTTGCGAAAATAATTTTTCGTGCTTTCTTAATATTTTTTTTTATTTCCTTTACGATTAAGAAAAAAATTCTCGATTTATCTTTTTAGAAATGAACAAATAAGTGAAAAACCACAAATTTTCTTTGTAGTTGATGTGCTTTCTTTTCAGACAGACACAAAGTATTAATAACTTTTTTCATTAATTGTATTTTTTTACATATTTCGTCTGATATAAAAATGAAAATTCATAGTTTCCTTCTAAAACTTTTTAGAGTTCGTACAAAATGCAGGCATTCAGACAAAAAACGCAAAACTGAAGCCTTGAATGAACTATAATTTACAGTCAAATACTCTATGGAAGTTAATAGAAGTGACTGTCTGTGACTTTACTAGCTGGTTTCATCCTTGTATCATTCGATATTAATTCCTGTATTAATCCTTATTATGAGTTATCATACAAATACACATATGATTTACATGAAATATAAAATATTTACCAAATCATCAATCGAACACGAAACTTCCCTCTCTTAACTCTTTGTGTGGAAATAGATGTTGTATGGAAAAAAAAATCCATAAATTTTACTAAACTTTTGAAATATTCTCATTTTACCAACAAATTTAGTATCATAAGTCTGATGATCATCATATTCATCATCATCATTCAACTGGTCACGAAATAGATATAGTCACACCAACTGATCATTTATCACCGCCAAGCACAACATCGCGACTTAGTGATTCAGATACATCGGAATGCGATATTGACGGTTTAACTACGGGCCGTGATGGTGCGAGTATTTCATCGCTTGGTAGTTCCTCAAGTCCTCCGCCTGAGGTACATTCTAATAAAAAATATGTATGATAAAACATGGATACAAAAAATATTGTAAATGTCTTAAACAATCAATCTATCCTTTAATTTCTCTATGAATTTATACGTGTGCGCGTGCATTTTCTATGCCCTTCAACACACATTCTCACGCATTTTGACTATCTATAATTAATATTATTTTAATTCTATTTATGATATTAATTAAAATGTTGTAATGACGTTTTTAAACACACACATTTTGTTTAGTTTTAAGTTTTTTTTTAATTTTTAATTTTTTTAACAGAGTTTTAGAAATACCACTATGTGAATTTTTCTTATCTAATTTTTGGATATATTTTACTATTTAACTGTTTTGATAATATTATCAAAATTATAAATTTTCTTGCATTCAATTCCCTAGTATTTTTTTTTTTAATTCAACGCTTCAAAGAGTTTTTTTTTTCAAAATTGATGAAGAAGTATAAAGTAAATCCAGTATGACTTCTTAATGCATTATCAATTTTATGCAAATATGACTTAAGTTTTCAATTATTTTGATACGTATTCTTAAACATTTTATAACTTCATTTGCTAAGGTAATAGTTCACTTATGGGGTTTCTTTCCAATCCCTATCTTAAACTACCTCTTATAAAATGTTTTATTCTAATTCCTTTCTTTTTAGTAAGAAGAACAATATTTTCTTATCATTTTTTTCTGAGTGTCATATTTTTACTGTATGTAAATGGGTAACGAAGCCAGTGGACATAAGAATACGGACAAGATAAAACACACATATACAAAAGCAAATAATATTCAAAAGTTTGTTTGCATGCAAAAGTTTTGTTTTGAAATTTAGACATAATTTTGATGATGCTTAATGCTTTTTTATGATTTAATTAGTACATGGCTTATTATCCATTGATTTTGACTTTTAAAGGGCCAAACAATGACATTTTTTTACTTATAATATTTTATTCTATTTATATGAAAGCACATTTTTATGTTTCGATTTTTCCTATTTATCATATATTTTTTATTCAGTTTTCTCTCTAAAATTAATCAATATTGCTTTCACTTTGCTTAACAAGATTACTATAGGTTTTAGATCTATTTTGTATTTATAATGTAGTTTTTTATATATAAAATAACAGCCATCCATTTTTCTAATAATATATAACTCTTCAAGTCTTACTTACCTTGCCAACAAGTTCATAAAATTCTTCCTAGAAAGTCTCAAATTTTAATACATCAAAAAAGTTTTATGCTACATAAATTACATAACCTTTCATTTCATTTATTTTACACCTCAGGTCGATTTGATTGAACGTCGTTCGCGACGTGATATGTCACCGCAAGGTCGTAAACGAGTTGCTGGTATGGTATCACGTGACTATCAAACTGTATCAGGTATAGGTGGTGGATCACATAGTTATCAGCAAGTAAGTTTAAAATTTCAAATGAATTTAAGAATATCATCATAATTATATTAATTTCAGTCAAACGTACAACGAAGGGGCGAAATGTCAATGAGCCATAGAAGTCAATCAGCAGCACCAAGTGATTATCGAAGTGAAAGACGTGGCTCATTATCACCACCAGATGATCGTTTTATAACAAGTTCCAAAGACTACCCGGTTCTTCCATTACAACAGCAACAATCATTTCCACAAAAATTTCAATCACGTTCAGCAACAGCAACGCCAACTGGTTCACCGAAAAAGCGCCAATTGCCAAAAGTACCTCAAATATCACGAAATCCCGCCATACGAGATCGACTGATGCAAGACTTTGAGGAGCGTTCAATGGGTAGATCGAGATATCGTGTACGTCAAGGATATCACATACCACAGTATAGGAGTACGGGTGCTGGAGGTATATGATTACCTTTAAATTATTTTAGAACGAGTTAAATAATTAAATTTGACTTTTAGGATGGGAAAGACATTACTCCGGACTTTCCGATAGTGACTTACCTAATGCCGAGACTCGGTTACGACCAAAGGCCTCTCTTTCGCCAGATAAAGACTTAATAGGTGATTTTGGAGATTCAGATATGGAATCTGTTGTAAGTGTCACATCGAGTGCCTTTTCAACCCAATCTGAAAGGCCGCGAGGTTCAAAAGGATTAAGGTAAGTTGAAATTTGAAGTGAATGAATTCAATGAAAAATTTGAATTTTTAATTTTAAAAAATCAAACCGAGAAGAAACCTTTATAAAAGACGATCACTTCAAAGAAGCCTCCCAACTTCATGGTTTCGTGATGATATCTTTACGGAACGCGAAAGCGAATTTTTAAAATCTATAAAACTTACCGAAAGTATCCCACAAAATTCAAGTGCAATTTCTATACCCAAAATTCCCGAAACGCTTAAATCTATTTACCATAGTAGCCCATTGGTTAGTAGTAGTGTTCCCAACAATTATTGCTTAAATAAAAAATTCCCAAACCATGACTTAACAAATCCATCGACACTAAATTCAGCTTTCTCATCGCATGCATTAAGCCTTAAACCAAAACTTTTAATAAATGATATTAGACATCAACTAAGATCGCGATCATCAGAGCCGAATTTACTTTCAAAATATGATTCTGGAAGTAGAGGATCGTTTGACTATAATCATGGTTCTTTAAATAATCAGACAATTGTAATTTCAAATCAGACTGGAAATAAATCAAGCCAGATAATTCTCAAATCTTCATTTTCTGACCAAAACTTAACGACTAATATAAATGCTGGAAATAAAACATTTGATTGCAGTGTTCATTACTCAAATGATCCATTGATACTTCCACTTGATTCTCTTCCTTTGAATTATTGTGAAGGGAAAGAAAATTCAATAAAATTATCGAGTTCTAATAGTTTGCGTGGTGTTCGTCGTCGACTTCCTAACATTCCATTGCCAGCAAGAAACACTCAATCACTGTATTTACCAACATTTGAAACAATTCCATCTTTTGACTCAAATGCTGAAAGTTTTGAATTCTCACCAATTTCACCACGTTTTGATGAAAAATTATTAGTTGATGAACAAAAAGATGGAAACAATGAAGATATATGCAATCTATCAGAAAGTTATTTAAAATCCGAGGACGAATCAACTTCACTACGTCGCTCCTATTCTCTCATTGCTGATGAACAAATCATTGATGTTGAATATGATTCTGATACCGGATGGATGACTAAAAATGTCCGCAAAAATCCATTAGAAAAGATTGATAAAAATAAAAATGTCAAAAAGCATCAACGCGCAAGAAGCTATAGCCGTGAGAATTTAAAGCTTGATTTGAAACTTGCAAACAAACCAAAATCACCAACAATCATACGCAATGCTGATGACAATGAAAGTAAATGTGATAAAAACAATACTGATGATGAGAAAAAAAAGATTGAAAGTAATGATAAAGATGATGTGAGCGATACAATAGGTTCAATAATTAACAATGTTCGTTCTCAATTGGTTTTGTCACAAAGCGATGCTGGGAATGATGACGAATCATTTGATGTTCAAGAGGAACGAAGAAGTAGCCTCAAAGCTGAATTAGAGGGAAAAGTTGTATCGCCAAAAATAAATTCAAAAACTGCCGGATCCACAAAATATGTTTGTGAAAAAGCAATTGGATTTGAAAACGAAAATGAGTTTTCGGATATAAAGAAAATAACTAATAATGAACCGAATGTTTTCCAAAAATGTCGTTCTCGAAGTTCCCAAGGCTCGACTGATGCAAAAAGTGATGAGGAAGATGAAACTGTCGATGATGTATTTGAAAAGCCATTTAGGCTCGACAGAAATGCTTCTTTTCATGCTAAAAATCGTAAAAGCGTTCCTAGTCATAGACGCAGTAGTAGTCTTGAAGGTTTACCTTTAAAATCCAATGTTCGTAATAGTTCCACTGGAAGTAAGAGTACTCGTAATAGTTCCGTTAGCATTAATGAAAATCCTGAATATTTTGAGTATAATATTCCAAGTAAAATAACTAAATCAAGTAAAATTGCTTCTTCCAATGCTATCGCTAAATTAAATACCAAACCGAAACGCGGCTCACTTAAAAAATCCACATCCTCACCCAAAACGAAAAAATCGCCACGAAATAGTAGTGACTATGATAGAAGAACGAGAACTGTAGAAGGCGGACATCGCGAATCCTTCAAGAAAAATGATCGGACCAATGAACAAGATCGAGATGCAAGTGATCGCGAGTTAAAAGATGGAAATCTTAATCGTAGTTTATCGAATACTGATACTAATATAGAAGATAGAATAGGTGAGTTTGTGTGATGGTTTTGCAGTGGTTGTATATTTATTGAGCTCAACTGGATATTGTATTGGTTTTTTGCCACCCTATCAATGATATTCCTTGTCCCAATGGGTGGCGAGAAACTAATGCTTGAATCTATAGATGAATATTCTAATATTCAAAATCATTTTAGATGGTAGTTTAAGTGATACAGCTGTCGGACTTACAGGCCTTGATGGTCGACGTGGTAAACAAATGGACCAAAGATCTCCAAAAAGCGAAACGTCAACACAAGATCGAAACAGTGGTGCTAGTAGTGGAATGGGACGAAAAAGCAATTCGACATCACAGTTGTCGGCAACAGGTAATTTAAGTAAGAGATTAAGTATTTGTTACGCTAATTAATATCATGAGATTAGATGCGCGTTATTTCTTAAATTTAAATTCGAATTAAATTTTTTAAATCAGATGATAAGAATAAAAAAAATGTTTGAAGCATTAATTTGGTCCGACAGTAGTGCAAAATTTTCCATTTTTAGGAACAAATTAAAAGATAAAAAAAACAACACAAAAATTCATAGAAGAAATTAGTTTCATCTTTTAAAAATATCTTGCTGTAAAATTGAATTAAATTAAAATTATAAAAATTATTATTGTGATTATTATCGTTCCAATGTTTATGTGTGACAAATGAAGGTCGAAAGCGGCGTATGGGCTTCGGTAAAAGGGGTAAAAATTCTTTTACAATTCATCGAAGTGAAGAAGTTTTGCCCGGCGAGATGCGCGGTGGGCTATCACGTGGCTCGAGCGCATCTAGCGATGGTGAAGGCAGTGCTGACGGCGACAGGTTCGCTTAATTTATGAGTTTCTTTAAAAATTTAGTGATTTACAATTTAGAGAAAAATATTAATTATTTAAGGATATTTTTTTTTAGTTTTGTGAATTTTGAATCTGAAATGTTGCTTTAGCAGCATGGAAATTAGTGTAGTTGTGGAAAATCATAAGATCACTAAAGAACTACTTAATACAATTTCCTTGCTGCTCAAAAACAAGCATCAAAATTCACAATTATTGTGACTTTAATTTGCGTGTATTGCTTTAACTAATTTAAATATTATTGTTAATTTTTTTTTATTGTAATATAATAATTTATTTTTGTATCATCCATAATTTTTAATTTTCATCTCGAGTAGCAAATGATTTTTGTAACAATCTTTTGAAGAAAATGGGATGATTTTTGATCTTAGGCTTAATCAGATTTTAAATGCTTAAACTTAAGCACCGTTGATAAAATTCTAAAATTCTGTTCCGCACACGGTACACATGGCCGAAAATCCTTTCTTACAAATTCGTGTTGTCGGATTCATTGAATTGGCCAGAAGTCAAATATTCGGTCATTCGTACCTTCCAAAGTTTAAAATTATTAAAAAATTTGTTTCACTTTTTAACTTAATCAATTAGAAAATAAACTCTGAAATGATATTTCCAGTAATTTCAAAAAGATTCATACAAAAATGTTTTTGCTGTCCGAGATAATTATCAATTTCAAAAAAATAATCACTTCACAAATAAAATCATCAGATTCTTCAAAAAATAATAATAAAGAGAACTGATTTGACATGCCCATACAATAATGTGTGTAAAAATACTGCGGGGAGATTTAGAGCAAAAATAATACAAATAATTTACACAATATCTATGAAATTGTAGTTGCTTTTTATAATTTATTACTTCATATTTGAGATGAATCTACGTGAATAAGTAAAATTTAATGTTATATTTTGCAATTTATCATTTGTTCAATATTAATTTTAAGGACATGGAAATAAAACTATACTAAATAAATGTTGTGTTAGGATTAAAAAATTAAGAATGATTAGAAAATTATAGCGCGTAAGAATAAAGATGTAAACTTAGAGCGTTTATTAAACAATGAATTCAAACAAGTTTTGGAACTGAATCAGAAGTAAGAATTTTTAGGACCAGTAATTATATCCTTACAAATTTTAATCGAAAAACAGCGAAAATTACCTAATGAAATATAAAACGATAAGAGTAGGACCATTACAAAATAACAGGCATTTAATTGAATAAATAAAAATTACAGACATGATACTTGATAAAATCAATCCAAAAATATTTAATCAATTTTAATTAAGCTTCCATGTATTTACATGGAAGTTTAAAATAATACAAATAGCCAAACAATTAGCGAAAATATTCATTATTATGCACAATAGATCAAGGCGTCACTACACAACGTAAGCGTTCATCTGCTGGTTCAATACAGCGCTCAATAGAAGTCGTTCCGACTCGAGCTGGTAGTCTGCACTCAATTTCTAGTTCAGAAGGCTCATCGTAAGTGTTCGCCTTTAAAGTTTCCGCAATCTTTTTTTTTAAATGAATTTTTTTGAAAACATGACATGAAAGCAATAAAGCTCTTTCGAAATGTGTTTTTGTGTATCATTTTATTCCAATTTTTGGTTCAATTTTTGAAATATTTTTGGACTTTAAAAATTCTGAGTGTGATTTTATATTTCTCTATCTTTGTCTATCTCTATTTTTTAACCCATAAAATCATATACAGTCAAGTGTATGTGTGTTTTGTTTCCTTTCCTCTTCTTTTAATACTGTTCAATTTTTTTATTGTGGATTCTTATGTTTTCTTACGCATTTCAAAATTTTATTTTGAATTGAAATAAGTCAAAAAAAATCTTGATGTTTTGTGGTCATTTTTGAAGTACACTTTTCAAATCTTCAACACTAAATATTTTCATATTTAATATAAATAGATGATGAATTTTATAGCTTTTGAAAAAATTATTTAGATACTATTTTAGAATAGAAGATTGTTTTAAACAAAAACTTAGATTAGGTCACCAAATAATTTAAAATAGTTAAAAATATATAAAATAAAGTATCAATTAAACTAGGTAGGATGAGAGAATATAGAATTTGAAATAAAACCTGCTCTTAAGACGGTTTTGCATAAGTATTATTTCAAGTCAGTGGAAAATACATCCAATTTATATAGCAAGCAAATAAATAGAGAATAACGATTCTTGAAAATAAATTCTTCTTTTTTAAACAGTTTCAAATAAAAATTTCACAATTCACTGATGTTCGAATGACTTACATTACTTACAACAAGTTTTTATTGCATACAAACTCTAATTAAAATTTTTCAAAAGCTTTGCATTATTTTTTTTTAAATTTGGTAGCTTAGGCAAAATTTTAACACAGCCAATTTGAGGTTTCTATAAACTTAAGCTTTTTGGGATAGAATAACTATTCACCATTGTATTTTTTTTTAAATATACTAATTTCACTAATTCCCGAATAGCAAAAATCGTTTAATCGATCCGAAATCCGGGACCTAATGTCTAGCAATAAACTTCACATTTGTGGAATCCCTCATCCACTTGGAAGTTTGCTGAGTCGGATTTTTAATCGATTACCTGATTTGTGAAATTCGGGATTGATACAAACATTTGCTTACATGCACTTTTCCTCTATATTTTTCTTCAATTTAAAAGCTATCGTTATTTATTACGGTCTGGATTTAAATTTAAGCCATTTGAGACCATAAAATATTTACCCGATTGTATTAAAAAAAGTAAAATATTTAAAACCATTTCAAATTCTTTCAAATTTTCACATTCAGGTATTTAAAGTAAATACAGCGATCCACGAATTTTAGAAAGTACAATAATTTTTTCAAGCTTAAAATAAGAATAATATTTTTCATTCTAGCCAGGAATTGAGGAAGAATTACCTTTTTCTAGATGTTTTAAAAATCTTTTATTAATAATTCTAATCAAGAAATGAAACTTTTTTAAAATAAAGTGAAATTACAATTATTTTTTAATTTGTAACAATTATTAATAATTATTGAAGTTTGTGGTTCACAAAATTAAAGTCAAATTGTGAATAATTTTATTAAAAAAAATAGTATTTTAAATTCAAAATCCTGAATTCTAAGTTTTCCCAAGATTTGTGTTTAATTTACGCTAAAATTAATTTTTATAAAAAACATTGAAAATATAAATTTTGGAAAAAAAAATTTAACGAAAATTTTTAACTTTTTGAAACAGATAAAAATTTCTCATTTCTTGGTTACGAAAAAGAATTTAACTGTTGTAGAACTGTTGTTGATCTCCGTTCTTGCACCCTAAATGTTAAAAAAAAGAAAAATGAAGTTTCAAAATATGTGGTAAAATATAATTTTAATAATAACATAAATATATATTTCTATATATATATATCTACATCTCCCTGTAATCAAAATCAAACGAATGTTCTCCTTTTAATGTGAAAATTTTAAGAGAATATAAATAGAATTAATTTTTAATAGATTCATAAATTAACTTAGTTTAAATTCATAAATTAAAAATCAAAAATATCGTAATATCAAAAATTGTATGCATCCAAAAAGTTTTACATGAATCGAGTAAAATTGTTTGTTCTCTCTCACATTTTCGTATCATCCTAACGCCATTTTATTTTTTCAAACTTAATCTTTCCTTTTAGCTGCTCGATGAATAATAAATTTGAAATTTATTATTTTGTAATGATCCATACTGTGCATTAGAAAATTAATTTTTATCTCATTTTTCACCTCCATATAATTCACTTATATTACTTTTCATTTGTTCTTTACAGCTTCATTTAGTCATGTTTATTTTTCCTTTTTTGTTATTTATTTTATGCATTTTTATATAACTGAAAAAATATTATGTTCATATTCGATATTTTGTTTATATTAAATAATAGCAAAAAATATTTTAGAAATGAAATCCATTGGAAGAATTACAAATCTACAAATTTGAAATATTTTTGATTTATACTGAAAAATCATCAAAATTTTCAATATTGTAAATTGTTTTATTCAGAGTTTAAAAGACTTATTGATGATTTTTCAGCACTTATTGTCAAATAAAGCAGGAAGACTTCGCCACAGAGCTTTTAAGGCTTATATGGTTGCCAAAAATTGGCGGCTTCAATTTGGAAGCCTTAAAAGCTCCGTAGCAGAGCATTCTTAATTTGTCTCGAACAAAAAGAATTGAATATTTGTATATCAGAACTTCCAATGAAATTCATTTTTTAGCTTAGAATTTTTAAGTTCTTTTGTATATTTTCTAGTTGTTTGCTTTTAAAAAAATAAGAGCAAAAATAATTATATTTATTTTATGTAGTATAAGCCTTAAAATATGCGTCTTCTAACAAATGATATTTTTTTCCATCTGATTCAATTATGTTAAATTAAACAACAACAGATGGTCACCATCACTACGAATGGTCAGCGATGGCGGTCAACTTTCTGAATTTATTGATGGCTTAGGACCAGGTCAGTTGGTCGGTCGTCAAGTTTTGGGTGCTCCTGCATTAGGTGATATTCAATTATCACTGTGCTACCAAAAAGGCTTCCTAGAAGTCGAAGTGATACGAGCGAGAGGATTACAGGTAAATGAACTGATTTGATATCATGTCAGAACTTATTAAATATTCTTTTTCTTTAATCAGGCACGTACTGGATCAAAAGTACTACCCGCGCCATATGTCAAAGTATATTTAGTGTCGGGTAAAAAGTGCATAGCAAAATCAAAAACAGCCGCAGCTCGAAAAACGTTAGATCCACTTTACCAACAGACGCTGGCGTTTCGGGAACCGTTTCAAGGCTGCATCCTTCAAGTAAATACTTTTTATGTGATTGGAAAATTAATAATAATTAAATTTTTGAATACATTTTAGGTTACCGTATGGGGTGATTATGGACGGATCGAGGGCAAAAAAGTATTTATGGGTGTAGCTCAAATAATGTTAGATAATCTAAATCTCTCACACATCGTCATCGGATGGTACAAACTCTTCGGAACAACCAGCCTGGTACCTAATCATACACCTAATATTGGTTTAGGTTCTAGACGATCCTCTATCGCGTCACTAGATTCGCTTAAGCTCTAACACTACTCATTAAATTCAAAAACAATACGAAACATTTAAATATTAATAATATTGAAATATCTCATTATTATTATCATGATTAATATTTATTGATAATGGATTTTTATTTTTTTCTATTACTTTTTTTCAAATGAACAACCAAAAAAATGAAGATATAAGAACAAGTTACTACTTATATTATATTAAAAAAAGGATAACACTTTCTCTCTCTATTTCAATAAATATCTTCCTTCACTCATTCACTTTTGCTGATAGTTACGATCAATCAAACGATAAACTAAACAAAAAAATACCATGAACATACGTACTTAATATTAAACTTCTATTACTTTCTTTCGATTACACTTGATCTTTGAAATATTAATTTCTTTCCCATTTCTTCTTCAAAATGATGAAAAAAAAAAGTTTGATTAAATTTTAATTTGCTTTAAATCACTCTGAATAAGTTAATAAATTCAAAACTCTTTGCAAATTTATCAATTTAAATCTAATTTTTTCGTTGACTTATGGACGAGTGATCGACTTTACAAACATCCACAAACTAACATCAAGCTTTGTTTTCATTTTTATTAAATTTTTTGTTGATTTTAAATCTTTCAAATTTAGAAAATCTTTAGAGTGAAATTAGACTTGTAGATATAAATTCATTTAGATTGTGTCATGAACGAAATTTTTAATTTTAAAAAATTTTCTTTAATTTCAAATTACAAAACAATCAATAAGTTTAATTCAATTGAAAAATACAAAAAACATTAATTATGACACAATCTAAATATTCTTATAAATACACGATTGTCTCATTTAAAAGCACGTTTTCTTTTAATCAATATTAGCAAATATTTAAAATTGTAATTAAAACAATTTTTTAAATTGAAAATTCGTGGATGAAAAATTTTTACTCCCTAATTCCAATATTAACAACATTAATTTATTTTGGCATTGTTCTTAAATCAAAAAAGTAAAAAATAGTTGTAAATAACATAAAAGAAGAATATTCATATGACTTATTAAAAAAATTAATTTTAAATTTCTCAAAATAGATAAAATAATATTTGAAAAAAATAATAATGAAAAATTTATTAAAATCGAGAAAGTTCATGCAAAAATTTTTCATTTCACCAAGACATGTCCACTTTTTAAAAGGAAAATTTTACATAAATTTTTTTTAATTTTTTCAATTAAATTTTGGAAATGAAAAAAATACATCGATAAATACACACACAACACCCATTCATATTCAAGAAAATATATCGCAGTATAAACGAAAATAACGCATCCACATATACGCCAAAAAATGACAGATAAATATACACACATAATAAAAAAATGATATAAAAAAAAAAACATTTCCATTTGAAATACCAAAAAACCTATCATTTTGCGCGCGGAATTTCTACTTGAATGCCATTGTTTGAAACCTGAACAATTTGTTTAGTAGAATAGGTATGTTTTGATTCCCTTTTTTCTCAATTTCTATCCAAAAAATATATATACAAAGAATGTTGATTTTTTGTTTATTCTTTTGATTTTATTGGCTTTAGTTGTTTTGTGTTTGGATGTTCGGACTCAAGAGATACAATAAGAAATACAGTAAGCGTAAGAAAACTAAATTGTGGGTCAGTTTTTATTCTAATATCAGTGAAACTTTTTTAATTTGACCCATTAAATTATTGATTTTGAAACATTGACGAATTTTGGTCATTTCATTTTTAACAGAGCTCGTTGTCGATTTTTCCATATTTTTACTTGTTTAAAAAGAACCAGATAATTTAGAGCTGAATACAATCAGTTCTGAGTTGACTCATTTAAGAGACGATAAGTCAATATGAAGTAATTAAAGCATAATATGAATCTTGTTAATTGTTCCCATACAATCAAAACCGTCCTTATGTATCGTATTCACGTATCTAAAAATGTCAGAATAATTTTGTTTATATCGATGCAAGGTTTGACTTTCAGAATATTAAAAAGTTAATTTTTAAAACAGATCTGAAATTGTTTTTAATTAATTTAGCTGCCTTTCGGTTACCATTAAATTTCATTGTATCTCTCGAGACTGCATTATTACTAATTAAAAGCTACATTAAAAAATATAGAAAGAATTGAGAAGAAACTATACTTACGAGATGTAAAAGTGGTTGACGTTGAATGGTGAATAATGTTTGAAGAATGAATAAAATGTTACAGAAAAATATATTTTTATCTGATAAGAAATTTTTAAAAATTCTTAGCACATTTTATGAGACTGTTATATAACAATATTTTTTTATTTAGTTATATTTAGTTTCGTTTTAATTTTTTTCCCAATCGCTAATGACACAAAAAAAATTGTGCATTAAACCTCAATCACTTTCAAAACAAAAGATAATTTTTATTTTATTATATTTATCGTAGAATGCTAGTATGGATGCTAGAATATTGGGTGTTGCATATTTTTCGTAGATTTTACAATTCAGTTAATTAGTTTTATGTCATTTGCTTATGATGTTCAACATTTAATGGAGTATATTTTTTACGAAAATTTAGTAACAGAAATTAAAAAAAAGCCCATAATGATTGACGTCATATGTAAATTTAATTGAAAATTATGTTTATTTTTAAGTTTTAATTTCTATTTTGCAAACATTGTTTCGAAAATTTGTTAAAGAATATTAAAAAGACAAAAAACATTTATGTTCTTATTCATAGAATATAAAATGATTTTTTTAATGAACTTAAAAGAATCATAAATGCTTCTCATAGATCTCATAGATTCATTACGTAAAAACATACATTTAGCATAGAATAATTAAAAAAGATAATTTAGCCTCATACATAAACTATCTCGTATTAACAATATTTATAAATTAATTGAATTATTATTACTACATTTTATTGGTAGACATTCATATTAGACACAACAAAAAACATCTTTATACAAATTTATTTTCACTTTTAGATATGTTTGATCCAATGACATGAAAGCTGTTTATTTGAAATAAATTCAAAAGAAATTCTTATTTTCAAATTGTTGAAAAAAAGTTAATTATTAAAAAGTTTGAATTTTATTTAAAATTTAACTGAAGATTTTCTTTAAAAAAAACTTGAGTTAGTGTTTCTAGTCATGAAATTATATTTAAAGAAATTTTAAAATCGCAAATATAATTCAATTTTCATGTCGTTGGAACTATGACAGAAAACAAAACTAAATTAATTTGCATTTGTTATTAAGCTAATAAATATTTTAATAATAAAAAAGGAAGAGTTTTAGAATATTTAATTAAATTTCTATGTTTCTGTTCTTTTTTCTTTTTTTCTGTATTGTTTATTTTCAGTAAACGCTAATTTTTACAAATCCACAACCAATTTTCAGCAAAAAGAACCCTAAATCTAGTGAATGAACTTACTTAAACTAATAAGGGAAATAAAAAATTATTTAATTAAATTACAAAAAATAAATAAAAAGATTTCACAAAAATGAATTTTTTACGAAGAAAATAAAGTAAAAAACCAAGAAACTGTTTTCAAAGTTAAATTTTTATGACAAAAAAAAATCGAAAAAACTGAAAGTATTAGCCTTTTAAAATCATATGACATGAAAAACAAGTGATTAAGCTATTAAAATGATGATTAAAAAATAAAAGCTTTTTTATTTTTATTAAATTTAAAAATTGAGAAGAATAAGAAAAATCTTTTTAATTTGATTTTTAATCATTGCTAACATTTTAAACTTTTTAATGTGAAATTTGAGCGATGGGAACAAACTGACTTTAAAGCTTTGCCGAACTTTTCTAGTCTTTAGATGGGTTTTTCATGTATTTCAGATCTGAATACTTAGATTTCAAATTTTTAGGACATATAAACTACAATTGCGAAATGTTCTCATTTTAGTCTACAATTTTTCATCTGTTCTCTTATTTGAAAAATTTCAAATAAAATCTTCTTAAAATTAAAATTAAACTTTTTCTAACTAAAGTTTTTGACATAAGTTTGAAATCCAAATAAAAGTATAACTTCGCTAATAATAAAAAGATGATATTTTATGGGCTCGTATCTATGAATGTCAAAAGAAGTCTCAACATATCTTGATAATTTATCTATGAAAAAATCTTAAACAAAACAAATTTTGCCCAACTTTCAACTTTAAAATATATTCCAAAAAAGTTTCCCATCTCTAAAATTTCATTTCATTCCATCTTACAAAAAAGTTTATTCTCAATGTAAATAGTAATAAATAATACTCATTATAAAATAATAAAAAAATACGATAAACTAAAAAATCTTAAAGTCTCAGAAGTAAAATTATTGATAAGTAACGAAAAATAAAACTTTAAGATTGTGTAAATATTTCTTGAACAAATCTTTAAGAATAAAATATTAATAAAAAAAAATCATCTTCAAAGTTTAAAGTGACAACTTTTGCCTTAGAAAAGAAAAAAAAAAATAAAAAAAATGCAAAGAGGAATGAAAAAATTAATTGACTTCAGATTGAACAAACTTTACGAAAAGAAAAAAGAAACTTGCAATATTAACACAAAAAACCAAACAGAAAATTGACACATAAAGAATCGATTTCGAGTTTTTGTTTTGGAAAAATTTGTAATTTGAAACAAGGTTTGTAAGGAGAAGAAAATTTTTGAATTTAAGAAAATTTAATTTTTTTCTTCTCTTCATCCTTGTTTGAAATGAAAAATTTATGGATGTGAAGTTCTCAAACAAAATTGTCCCGAACAACACAAATGAAGAATGCTCCGAAGCAGGATTTAAAAGGCTTTAACCCCATTTGGTGTTAATAAAAAAGGTTTAGTGGGGCCTTTTAAAAACTGTGCCGGAGACTTCTTCATTCGTTTGGGTAGTAAAGCTTTAAACTAATAAAGTTCGCCTGAGTAGGCTTCCCAAAACTTTCTTTTATAAGATCGTTTGCAGAAAATTTTGGCTGTCTTTCAAAGTCAGAAAGACAAGGATTATTGATATAAAAAGCTATTCTAGCTCTTATTTATAATCATTTATGACAAAAAGATCGAAAAAAATTTAGATAGAATATAATAAAGACTTGATCTTAGTAACAGTTTTTGATTCTTAATATTACAAGATTAAGAAATTATATTTCAATTAGTAATGTCCAAAATTATTTAAATTTTCTTTAAAATACCAAAAAAATCCCTTTCAAAACAAAATCTCATATCGATATCGTTTGACGCATCATAAATAGGAAAAAATTATGAAAAAAATAAATATATTAAAATTATGTAATTAGCTAAAATTAACCAAAATCATTATGATGACGAAGAGATAAGGAAAGACGAAAAACTACAAAGTCATATCTTGAAATATTATTTATATTTATATATAAATACAGTAAAACGTCTTTAAAACTTGACGCATGTGTACATAAAACTCAACTTAAACAAAAAATTGATTAAATGACAAGCAGAATGAGATGATTGTTGAAAGGTGATTTTAAAATATATCTAAAATAAATCATAATTTTCCCCAAAGTCAAAAATGAATTAAATAAAAAATATATTTCACTATTCATTTTAATAGCATTTGATAATAAATAAATGAAGAATGGTTTTGGAGTTTTGACTTGTACGGCAGGAAATGATCGTTATTTTAGTCCTGGTACATAAAATAAACAGTTTGGTCGAAAAATTTATTTAAAAAATAATACTTTTACTTTTATTTTAAAAGGTTTTTTAAATTAACTTCAAATCTTTAAATGAGTTCGAAAGCTATTTGTTAAGGATTGATATTCTTATTTGATAATCTATGGAAAAATTAACTACAACATAAATTTAAAGTCGACTCGCATTTTTTAACTCAAATTGACTCAATTTCATAAAATATTTGAGTCGACTTCGAGCTCTGATTAGTACTTAAAAAACAGTAAACTTACCTAAATTTGGGTTTAATGAATCAGTTAATGATAACTTTGTGGTTTTGTGAACTTTGCACATAAGTGTTAATTTCAGCTCAATGTTACAATTAGTTAAACAAGGCAAAATTCCAAAATTATAATATAGATAAAGCTTTTTTTTGGAATTGATAAAACAAATAAGAATAAATAAAATAAAATATGAAGGATGACGACGAGAAATTCCTAATCATTGCCCAAGTCGTTATGACATTATTAAATTTTTCGATTAGACTTTTACAAAAACACATACAAAACCAAACGAATGGTAAAATATTTGTTCATTTACTACTATTTAAATACAAAAGAATAATGATGAAAATGTGTCATGATTACTTATGTATGTATTCATTACTACATAATTACTTAGTTTCCATTTTCTTAGTATAATATAGCTCATTCAAATTTTATACATTTATTATGCCAATCTATCTAGATGGTTTAGGTGAATGGCATCAAAGTTTTCTTAGTATTTCTCGAGAATTTAAATAAAATTATGATAATATATTATTTTTACCTTTTCATGATTATTTACTTTTCTCAGAGATTTCTGTTTAAATTTGTTATAAAATCAAACTCTGCATCGAAATTATATGAAGACATTCTATGTACTTCAACTTCAAACGTACAGAAATATAGTTAAACAAGATAAATAATATAATTGATTCATATAATTGATGTTGTTGGAATGTTTGCTGTTGCAGAAAACTATTTAAGTTTCAATCTTTTTAATTTTACGTGGAATTGTAAAACTTTCTTGAGTTTTGTGAATTTAAACAATTTGACATAAATTTTATAAATTCTTAAATCGCATTTAAGTAAAAATTTTGAAAAACATAAACTGCCAAATTCATTTATTTTCTATCTTCAAACTTGCTCTAAATTCATTTTAAAAATTTGAATGTTTTTTTTATCCTTAACTAAATAATTTAATTTTTAATTTTTAAAAAATAATATTTTCAAGAGAATAATGCAATTTTTGCAATTGAAAGAATTATTATTATTTTTATTCGATCTGTCTTTTTTTTTTGCTAAAGGGAAATGCATTTTAAAGAGAATTTCATTTTAAATTAAATTCAGAAGTTAATGTTAATAATAATCATCCGTCCATGGCAGCATTGTTTAAAAAACATTTCATGAAGATCAAAAAATTGTTGATATTTTAAATGTAAACACCAGAATTCTATCTGAACAAGAATTTCGTATAGCCAAGTCGATTCATGTCAGCTCAACTCCACATTAAAGTTCGATTCGACTTCGAGTGCTGCTTTACTGAAGCATCCCCTTCTCCCTCTCTACGCCCCTGAAACGATATTTCAATTCAAATCCATCAATCATTTCTGATTTGTCAAAATATGGCAGAGAAACAGGCAATATAAAACTTGTAATTTTCTATTAATATTTCAATATAATTCTATGATTTAATATTTCTACTTCATCAATTTATTTTTAATCATTTTTTTACAATCTTTGATTAAATTAAACAAGATGACATTTCAATTTATTGCGACAACGCATGAAAAAAGCTCGCGTACCGAAAAAATTTTCACATTAATTTTTATTACATTGTAAATTTCATTTTGAAGAAAACCCATGAAAAGAAGAGGATTAATAATTTAAATATTCCCATTGTTGAGCTAAAAGTAAGAACAAAATTATATATATGTGTCATGAAATATTAATAATCAAGAATGCGAGGTGTTTACACTAGAAAGAAAAATTCAAAGCTCAAGAAATTTTTCATTTGCACCAAATTCCATTTATGAAAATTCTGATAAAGATTAAAGATGAGATGTATAATCACGGCCTACATAAATGATATAATGTAATATTTTCAGTTGCGAATTTTTAAATATTGGTTTCCTACAAAAGCAGAAAGGAGGAAGTTAGGTAAATAAATATTTTAAGGAGTTCAATGTTTTTTTCTTGGAAAGTTCTGGTTATTTTACTGTGCAGAAATTTATTTTATCTTTACCTCCAAATTTAACTACAAGATAATCCACCAAAAATCCTTAAACATTTTCCCGGAAAGCACACGGCGCAGAAATGGTTGAAAATTCAACCAAAAGTCATGCTGGCCTTGTACCGGATTTTCAGACATTAGTACATCGTGTGCCTTCCGGGTTTCATTGACCTCCTTAAAATAAAGTAACCGAAAAGTGACAGAAACTGGAAAGTGTTGTGAATGCAAAAACAAAAAATGCTAGACAAGAAATAGTTTAATAAAGAAATTTTTTACTAAACGCTTAATAAAAAAAAACTTGAAAAGGTAGAAAAAGAATGTCTCAAAAAATATGAAATAAGAAATATTAAAGATGAGAAATGAAAAAAGAAATTATTTAAGCTAATAAGAATAAAAGTTTATTTACCAAACTGTTATATTTTTTTATAAGAAATATGAAATGAGAAAATAAATTTTCAGATTTTAAATTTGCTAGAAAACGTGTTTAATCAACACGTTTAAAAGAGAAAATCTTTTCCTGATTAAGTTTCAAATAATTTAAGTTTTCAATAAAAAATAATTCATAATTAGCTTGTTAAACAGTTTTCAAATGCGATAAATATGACAACAATGAAATAACCAAAAATAATATGCTTTTTTTTAAATGAAAATAAAGTGAAGAGACATATATGTGACAAGTCTTTCTTGAATGTTATA